>NW_027361675.1:24950000-25550000 GCF_039654945.1 Dendrobates tinctorius
TTCCTAGTGCCGCTTGGGCCTGTATAGATCTGAAAGCTTTGTTCTATTTCTCTTAGGCTAGCATGAGTAGTGACTTCATAACCCGCAGAAGGTGACCAGAGCAGCGGATTAAGGCTACGTGCACACGCTGCGGAATGGGGTGCAGATTTGGCTGCGCGGATTTTGTAAAATCCGCAGGTAAATCTGCAGGTCAAAAGATCTGCGGTTTTGCCCTGCGGTTTTTCATCTCCACAATGGAGGAGTTGGCAAACCGCAGCGGAATCCGCAGAAAGAATTGACATGTCAATTCTTTCTGAAGTTTCAAAACCGCATGGAAACATCCGCACCGTCTGCACTGCGGTTTTGTATTCCCATCGGGAATAATGGAACTGTACACCGCAGCAGAATCCGCAGCGTGTGCACACACCCTTACAAATTAAGTCAGCGGCTTTTGAGTATAATAAAAGGTCAGCCAACTTGTATTAGTGCCACCGCTCCAGCTCTGAAATGACAAACGCACTGGAGTGGTCTGAGGTATGCTTTATTCGCTATTGCTGGATTCAACACAGAGTCTGTATCGCACCTCATGGTGTCTGTTGTTGGACGCAATGCTATTGTCACGTTGACAAGATGGCAGTCAAGCGGATCACTGAGCTCAGCGCCTCTGAGCGGGGTGCTTCGTCTACAAAGGCAGAGAGAGCCTCTGAGTTCTGGGATTGGCTGTTGACCGGACTGTCAGCGCTGCAAACATCAAGCCACCACTCTGGCGTTTTATCGTTTCCTTATTTTACTGGTGGATCGGTATCACTAATGCATGTTTCTTGCCCTTAGTTTAAAAAAAAAAAAAAAACAACTTTTAGTAGTCGGCATCGTCATCTGTTACCGGTGCTGCTCCGGCCATCTTCTGTTGTGACCTGTTTGATCACTCGTGTGTTTGCTGGACAGACAGGAAGACACTTATCAATGCAAGACTGAGAGCTTGTGACCAATCATGAGCTGTGGTCACAAGATGGCATAACAGCAATGGAGCAGTGCCAGGAAGAACATAAGATGGTAGGTGGTAAGTATATTACCAAGGGAAAAGAACATGCATTAGTAATACCACTTCAGCAGTGAAAAAAAAAAAAATGGTTAATAGAATCTCAGTGCAGTGGTGGACACTCAGAGCTGGACCCCAGGGGATCGTGAATAAAGTAGTTTTTATAGTGGACTGGGATTTTTTTTGAAAGGGACAACAATGTCAGTTACATAACTGGCACGTCCATGTATTTATATGGACAGCTATCTTATTGAAAGGCAGCCATATTGTACTACACTTTACTTGCATTCTTCAACTGTTAGACCCAGCATAACTGGGCAATCAGAACTGGTATACAGGTTAGAGGCAGAAAGTCCATGGTAATCGCACCTCTCAAACTTATAAGAGGTTAAGACCACCAACTTTCTTTTGGTGGAGGCCGATGAATGTACAAACTCTACCTGTTTCTTCTAGATTGCAGGAGTCTCCTGATGTCAGGGATAATGGGCATCTTTGGGAGAAAACAAGCCATTATTGCATATTTTTTTCCACTTCATTATTAGGGATGAGCGAATAGCTTCGGATAAGCGCTTATCCGACTAGCCATAGCACTTACCGAATTGCTTCATCGGTAACCCGGACACCTGGAGCGCTCCAGATCAGCTGGTCGGCTCTGCAGCTGCATGTGTAGCAGCTGTTTCGTTGTCACAACACATGTATGGCGAGCCCAACAATCAGGCTTTCCGTGCATGTGGTGTGACTGTCACACAGCCGCGACAGGTATCCAGGTTCCCATTGCAGCTGTTCGGATAATAATAAATTTTATTTCTATAGCGCCGACATATTCCGCAACACTTCACATTTCAGAGGGGACTTGTACAGACGATAGACATAACAGTAACCACATATATCATAACAGATACCAAGAGGAATGAGGGCCCTGCTTACAATCTATGAGGAAAAAGGGGAGACAGGAAAGGTGGGTGGTAACAATTGCCCTGATTGTTCAGACCAGCCATAATGTTAAGTGTGTATCAGTACAGAAACAGAGGGCTAATGGATGCGTAAAGCATGTATGTGGGAACATGATGCGGGGAACCTGGTTATGGTAAAACTTTTGACGGTGAGGGATAGATTAGGTTAATGTGTTGAGGTGGTAGGTCAGTCTGAAGAAATGCGTTTTCAGGGCACGCTTAAAATTGTGGGGATTGGGGACTAATCGTATTGACCTGGGAAGTGCATTCCAAAGAATTGGCGCAGCACATGTAAAGTCTTGGACACGGGAGTGGGAGGTTATGATTATTGAGGATGCTAACCTCAGGTCATTAGCAGAACGGAGGGCACGGGTAGGGTGGTAGACTGAAACAAGGGAGGAGATGTAGGGTGGTGCGGAGCCATGGAGAGTTTTGTGGGTGAGGGTAATAAGTTTGTACTGGATTCTGGAGTGGATGGGTAGCCAGTGTAATGACTTGCACAAGGAAGAGGCATCGGTTTAACGATTGGCGAGGAATATGATCCTGGCTGCAGCATAAGCTCTTATCTGAAGCTATTCGATCAACCCTAGTCATTATCACCAATTTTAATGCACTAGGGTAGAATAGGGATGTAATAAGTCAATTGTTAGTGGTTAACTGCAGTGTGTATGCTAAACTCACAGCTCTGCTACATTTGCACTTTTACAGACACACGCATGCACACAGAATGCATTACCACATCTTGTTCCTTTGAGGCATGTGACTAAATACATGACCTAAAAGGTCCTACATCTAGTCGGGGGAAGGACCTTCAACTGCACAGAAAGTGCAGCCTCTATGCAAGTCCCAGTGGCTTCCTCTCATGCTCTGCGTGATCACATAGCTCATTGTGGGGCAGGAGGAGAGACAGCAGTTACTCGGGGATCCAGAGCAGGGCTGTGGAGTCGGTAAGCCAAGCCTGCAACTCCGACTCCCACATATATTGCTTATATTTAAGTGAAGAAAAATATTCAGGATTGAGAGTCCTCAGTAGTTGATACCTTTTAATGGCTAACTGAAAAGATGGTAACACATTGCAAGCTTTCGAGACTACTCAGGTCTCTTCATCAGGCTAGACTAATACGAAATCTGAAGTCACATATTTATGCACAATACAGCCTAGAAAAAATGCAATAGATAAGACAAGTGACATGAAGCAGAACTATCAATATGGGAGAGGGAGAAACATAAATATAAACATTGGACCAGTTCATAGATAAGGAGTCCGGATGTTTTATGGTCCTCTGATTGGGGTCTAGTTCTGTGTTGTGATGCCCCCACAAGGTTTTAAAAGGAAATTCCTTAATTGATGTAAAAAGACATAAATCCATGCGACACATTCATTCCAGCACTGAGTGTCAAAGGTCGTCATAAATTTGTACTCCCAAACTCGTCTCTCTCTCTGAGAATTGAAGTTACCTTTCAATACCAGTAATTTCATATCCACGTTGCTGTGATCAGGGATACAGAAATGTTTTGCCACAGGTAGATCCATTCTTTTTTTCTCTTATTGTGTGACGATGAGCATTCATCCTTGTGAAAAATGTATTGTAGTACAATGTGAACATCAGACATTTAACCATTTTTATGATACAATAATCAAGATATTTAGATAGAACATATTCATTGGAATACAACTTTAGAACACAAAACTGTAATAAATTGTAAATATGTAATACACTATGTAATATCTATTACATATATTGTGTGTGTAATAAACTATAAGTGGCAAAAAAACAGTTTTCAACAAAAACATACTAAATAACATTTGTGCAGTCTATGAATTTGTTCTAAGAAATAGAATTGCCTCCATCAGATCCTCCTTCATAGATGACCTCAAATCTGACCTAATAATTTTAAGGCCAGAGAACAACCTCTCTACACTAACTTGGGTTGAGGCAAAGCCGTAACCACATGGGCAACATCTCTAACAATTTCCGGGTATAAAGGAATTGCCTAATGCACAGTCAGATTTGATGAATAGTTGAATTTTTCTATTTCTTTGAGACTAGGTGAAACATTTTGCTGAAATATGGTCAATCTGCTTGCTATAGGAGACGGCGTGAAATCTTTTTCCTTGCGGCAACGCTTTGCCTGCTCCATGTCATCCAAATACTTGTCAAAGCCAAACGCCTCATCTGATGAGGATGAAGATATGGCAGCAGTAGCACTGTCAGGACCCAAATCCTCTTGAGCCTCGCAGTCCTCCTGTAGGCCACTCATCCTAACTGCTACCTCAGTCAGAGCTTCCTTTCCTTTAGTATGCTGTTGATCATCAAGCAGTATACAATGACTTGGGTCCACAAAAACCGCTGACAGAAAAAAATTTATTTTCCAATAGCTGTGTCTCTCTCTGTTTCATTGAAGCAGAAATGCCATCTGCTATTAAACCTCCTCTTTGGGACAGGCAAAATAGCAAGTTCTTCCACTCCCTTATGAAAATGCCAGGAGTTAAATCCTCAGCTTGTAATTTTTTAGTCACAGTAAATGGGTGATTAAGCAATTCCTTCAATTCAGCCACCTGTGTCCATTGACCTTCATTTAGGGTTACCTGAGGGTTCGCCATATCTATAAGAAACGGTTTTAGTTCAAGCAATCGCTCAATCATTAAATAAGTGCTGCCCCACCGAGTGGCTTGATCAACAATTGCCCCTTTCCCAGCACGTCTCTTCAAGATGGAATCAATTTTAGGGGTTCTAGCGGCAATAACCAATTTCCTCACTTTTCCAATCAGATTTCCAGCATATCCCTCTTGCAGAATATCTCTTATTGCCAGCTGCAGCGTGTGCACAACTTTCTCCAGCTCAGGGCCCAAGAATCGGATCCTGTGCAGGGCAGGCACCCCTCCCCCCCTCTCTCTGGTGAAGACAGGACAGAGGGGAGATTGCAGTCTGGAGTCGGTGCAGGACGGGAGCACTGCAGCATACAAATGAGTTTTGATAGGTGCGTGCCCCTGCTTCTGGGGGGGGGGGGGGGTAGCTGCCCCTCGCTGGCTACGGCCATGATTCACAGTGTTTTTGCGGATCCGTTTTTTGCAGTAAAATGCAGTGACTCTGGGCATCCCAGTAAAGTCAATGGGTTTCAAGATATAACCTTCAGACATAGTTTTGTGAGGATCCGTTTTTGGGCTGAATGAGCATGTCAGTTTGTAAGGTGTTTTTCTAATCTGCTTTTGCTATTGAAAACATTATCTAGGAGCTCAAAAACCTTTCAGGTGATGTGGTCCGGCACCTCCCATCTTCATACGATACCGCCCTCCTTATTTCTGCTCCGGCGCAGGTGTACTTTATCTGCCCTGTTGAGGGCAGACTAAATACTGCAGTGCGCAGGTCGGTGGATCTCTCTGACCTTTCCCGTAAAAAATATAAACCCTAAGGCTATTTACGCACGTATGCAGAAAATTCCTGACTAAAAACCGGAGTCCTTCCCAGGAAACGCGCGTTTTTTTCTGGAGCATCCCCAGTATCATAGAATATAGTTAGAAATGCGGCTTTTTCAGCGAAATTAATGAGCATGCTGCGTTTTTTTTACCGCAATGCATTTTTTTACGCAGAAAAAAACGCATCAATATGCACAGTGCAGAATTCATTAAAACGAATGGGATGCTTGTAAGCGTTTTTGCCGGTAAAAACGCTTAAATTGAGCAAAAAAAAGCTTACGTGGGTGCACAGCCTGAATGTATCATTGTAATCGTACTGGTTGAACGCAATTTTGTTAATTTCACCACATGGTAAGAAGCATGAAAAGGTAGCAATTCAGGATTTTTCATTGTAGATTCTACTTCCTACAAAGCAGAATAAAGGCAATACAAAAATATTACCTTGTCTTTCAGAATGGCAGGAATAAAGACTTTCTCGTTCGCCTTATTGGGGGACACAGACCTTGGGTGTATGCTGCTGCCACTATGCACAAAAAAAGGTTAGCTCCTCCTCTGCAGTGTACACCCCACCGACCGGCAGAGAATTCCTCAGTTTAGCTTAGTGTCAGTAGGAGGTGGACACGGGTCTTTTATTAGACCCATATCTACCTCGTCGTGCGTCGTTCCTTTTCAGGTTCTACGGAGGGATACAGAGTGAAAAGTCACATCTGTACTCCCACATGGAGTCTGCAAGTACGGCGTGTACTGCCACCCCGTATCCTTGCAGTTCTCCGTGGCAGGACCAGCCAGACGGACGCCGACACCAAGACGTGCCAGCGACTCCAGGGGTCCTTGTCGCCAGTCTCCCTCCCACTCGCCTACCAGAGCCTGTCGGTTGGATGAGACGCAAGACTTCTTCAGACAGGTAACGGATCGTGGATGGGTGAGTATTAGGCCCCGGCTTCATATTTATTTACCTGGCTGCCCATTCCCGACGGTCGCCTCTTCAATGGTCACAGGGGAACCCCGGTTGTAGGCGCTGCGGTCGCTCACAGTCGCCACAAGGCTATAGGCAGCTCAATCTTGCTGGGCATCCCCCCCCTTCCCTCCCCCCCCCCCTTCTGGGGACAGGGAGCACAGGGTTTTTTTCCCATTGGGAGCGGCTTGCGACTGCGGCGTCCCACTTTTTCGGACCTCCGCGCCGACCCCCTGCTGACAGGTGGCCGCCGCAACTAATTTAGGCCCCGGCTTCAGTTCGGGCCTACCGCTGCGTCGCGGCCACGCCCCCGCCCCTTTCTTCTAAGCGGGCTTCTCTCCCGCTCTTCCCAGGCCCTCCCACCGCCTGTCCTTCACCTGCCCAGCCTGTTATTGGCTAGAGGGCGGTGAATTGTTAACCCTGCGTGGTGCTCCGCCCTCCCTCCTCTCCTGAACGCGCGCTTTTTCTCAGGAAGGCGCCATTTTCCCAGCCTGTTAGCCGGGCACCAGCTCCTAGCATCTTCTCCAGCTGGTTTTTTTCAGGAGGTCTGTCGGCCGGATTTTGCTCTGACCTGCATCCACTGACAGGTCGCAGAGCGTCGCTTCTGGGGACACCGGACCGTGAGTAGCTCTGCACTGCAGACTGACCCTTCTCCGCCCTCGGTCCCCCAACCTTCCGGCATTACCTCAGCTTTTCACTATGTCTAACTCTAAGTCTGATTGTACCCGCTCTACCGCCCCCCCTGCACTTTAGTCAAGTACTTTGCATGTTCTTCGTGCAATCGCAAACTTCCCTCAGGCCAGTCCACTCCCCTCTGCCTGGATTGTAGCAATCCAATCCAGCCTGACGCCGCTCAGGAGCCATCCATAGCCCCAGTGGTGAGTGAGCCCCCCATGCTGGGCTGGGCCTCCTCGCTATCTCAATCAGTGGCAGACCTCACCAAGGTGTCTCAGTCCCTGGTGGCCGTTCTTGATAAGTTGCCCCTGGACACTTCGGCAGGGCCAAGCAGGTCCCAAATTGTTCCATCTGAATCAGCCAGTGGTAGTCGCAAAAGACCCAGGCAAGATTCCCAGCCGGAATCCTCTCCTAGTCCCATCTCACCGCATAGCCCTTCTCACCAGCCTCCCTCTCGGGCCTCCTCTCCCGAGTCAGGGGAAGCACTTTCGGACAGGTCATCTGAGGGGATTTTAGAGCTGGATTCAGACCAGGATGCAAGCATGAAGGTCACAGTGCAGGACCTCATTGCTGCGATCCATCATACCTTCAATATTGCTGACTCCCCTGCGAAATCCTCAGATCAGGAGGTTTCGTTCAGACGGGCAGAAACTCCTTCCAGGGTTTTTCCTTTCCATTCCGAGTTTGGGAAAATTTTTACCAAGGAAAGAGAGGATCCGACCAGACGCTTTCAAAGAGGAAAACGTCTCGGCATACTTTACCCATTTGCTAAGGAGCTCACGGACAACTGGTCGGCCTCTCCCTCGGTCGATCCGCCCGTGTCCAGGCTATCCAATAACACGGTTCTCCCGCTTTCAGGCGTGGTGTCCCTAAAGGATTCTAATGACAGGATTATAGAATCCCTGGCGAAGTCTGCCTTTGAAGCGGCTTCAGCGGCGGTGTGTCCAATCTTTGCTTCATCCTGGGCAGCAAAGGCCATAGCCACGTGGGCAGACGACCTTCGTCAGGGCATCTTAGATAAGGCGCAACCGGAGCATTTGGCCGATCTCGCCAATCTGATCTCCCATGCTGGGGACTATCTTCTCTCCGCTTCCTTGGATGCTGCATCCTGTGCAGTTCAGGCGTCAAGCAACGTTGTTGCAATTCGACGTACAATTTGGCTAAAGGCATGGCAAGCGGACTTGTCTTCTAAAAAGTCCCTCACTAACCTGCCTTTTCAGGGGGTGCGCCTCTTTGGGTCCCAATTGGACCAGATTATTAAGGACGCCACCGGAGGCACGAGTTCACTCCTCCCTCAGTCCAAGCCTCGCAGACCCCCTCTAAGGCGTCAGTTTTGACCCTTTCGGACTTTCCGCCGTTTCAATACGGCGGACAACTCCTCCAGCCAACAGAGAGAAGGAAAGTTTCCTTCAGACCCACTCCTTCCTGGCGACCCCACTCCTCCCAGGGCAGACCGTCCAGATCTAGATCTGGACGGTCTACTTCAGCATGACTATCATCGGGCACGCGAGGGGCCTTTCCAATTGGGAGGTCGACTTCTTTCCTTCAGGGACGTTTGGCTGGCCGCCGTGGAGGACGCCTGGGTCAGGGAGGTCGTATCTTCAGGATACAAGATAGAGTTCGTCTCTCTCCCACGGGATCGTTTCTTCGAATCCCGGCCTCCAAAGGATCCAGCCTTGATCCCGGGGTTCTCTACGGCTATTGCCGCTCTCCTCAGTTCCGGGGTGATTGTGCCCGTTTCCGAATCGGAGCGCTTCACGGGGTTCTACTCGAACCTGTTTGTAGTGCCGAAAAAAGACGGCGCAGTTCGACCCATCTTGTATCTCAAGCTGCTCAACAAGAAAGTCCGCCTTCGCCACTTCCGCATGGAGTCGCTTCGCTCGGTCATCGTCTCCATGGAGGAGCAGGAATTCATGTGCTCAATAGACATCCAAGATGCCTATTTACATGTTCCAATTTTCTCCGGACATCAGAAGTTCCTGCGCTTTGCGATTCGACAGCACCACTACCAGTTTGTCGCACTGCCCTTCGGTCTTGCCACCGCTCCCAGAGTCTTCACGAAGATCATGGCTGCGTTGATGGCTTTGTTGAGAGTCAGAGGCCTCGATCTTTTCCCGTACCTAGACGATATTCTGATCAAGGCTCCCTCATTCCAACAGGCTCACCAAAGTTTGTCAATCGTCCTGGACACTCTTTCCAATTTCGGGTGGATCGTCAACAGGAAAAAGTCCTGTCTGGTTCCTACCCAACGCCTGGTCTTTCTAGGTCTTCTGTTCGACACTCGTCGGTCAAGGGTCTTTCTCCCACAAGAAAAGATTCTCTCTCTCTGCAGCAGGAAGTACGATCGCTACAGACCTCGCGATTCCCATCCCTCCGTACAGCCATGAGGGTCCTGGGAAAGATGGTGGCGGCGATAGAGGCAGTTCCCTTTGCCCAAATTCACGCCAGGCCTCTCCAGCAGGCCATTCTATCGAAGTGGAACAGGTCGCCTCGGTCCCTGGATCGCCCTGTCCATCTTTCTTACCGGATCAAGCGGTCTCTCAACTGGTGGTTGTCGTCACCTCTCATTCTATCGGGTCGATCCTTCCTTCCCATTCACTGGCAGATAGTAACCACAGATGCCAGTCTCCTCGGTTGGGGTGCTGTGTTCCGCAACCACACTGTTCAGGGTCGATGGTCGGATCGGGAATCAGCGCTGCCGATCAACGTTCTGGAGATTCGAGCGATCCATCTTGCTCTGGTCCACTGGGAAAGGCTCCTCAAGGGACTGCCGGTACGGATTCAGACAGACAACGCCACAGCGGTGGCATATGTCAACCGCCAAGGGGGAACACGGAGTGTCTCAGCCCTGACGGAGGTGTCCAAGATTCTTCGTTGGGCGGAGATTTCCGTTCCGACAATTTCCGCGGTTCACATTCCCGGCGTAGACAACTGGGCCGCCGATTTTCTCAGCCGCGAGGGTCTCGCGGTGGGAGAATGGTCCCTACATCTGGAAGTGTTTCATCTGTTCTGCCTTCGGTGGGGAACCCCGGATGTAGACCTCATGGCGTCTCGCCTCAACTGGAAAGTCCCACAATTCGTGTCCAGGTCTTGGGACCCTCTGGCAGTGGGCGCCGACGCCCTGGCTGTTCCTTGGTCCCAGTTCGAACTTCCCTACCTGTTCCCTCCTCTGCCTCTTCTTCCCAAGCTGTTGAAGAAGATCAAGGCAGAAGGACTACCGGTCATTCTCATCGCCCCGAATTGGCCCAGAAGGTCTTGGTTCGCGGACATTGTCAACCTTCTCGCGGACGCCCCCTGGAAGCTTCCAGACAGAACAGATCTGCTGTCTCAGGGTCCGATTTGCCACCCCAATTCTCGGCCGCTCAATTTAACGGCGTGGCTGTTGAGACCGAGGTTCTGAAACGAGCAGGATTTTCCGACCACGTAATTCAGACCATGATCCGAGCCAGAAAGCCATCATCTTCCAAGATTTACTACCGTACTTGGAAGGCCTATTTCACTTGGTGTGAGACCAATGACGTCGCGCCCACGTCCTTTTCGCTCCCTTCAGTCCTAGCGTTTCTTCAGGCAGGATTGGATGCGGGGCTTGCCCTCAGTTCCCTGAAGGGTCAAGTTTCGGCGCTGTCCATTCTGTTTCAGAAAACGTTGGCTTCCCGTCCTCAGGTTAAGACCTTTCTTCAGGGCGTGGCTCACACGGTCCCGCCGGAGCGGGCGCCCGTGGATCCATGGGATCTTAATCTGGTTCTTGAGGTTCTGCAAGGTCCGCCCTTTGAACCCCTCAGGGATATTTCCCTTTCTCTCCTTTCTTGGAAGGTAGCCTTTCTGGTGGCCATCACCTCCGTCCGGCGCGTGTCGGAATTGGCAGCTCTTTCGTGCCGCTCTCCCTTTCTGGTTCTCCACCAGGATAAGGTAGTTCTGCGGCCTCCGCCCTCGTTCCTTCCGAAGGTGGTGTCCTCGTTTCACCTCAACGAGGATATCGTGCTACCGTCCTTTTGTCCGAATCCAACTCATCCCCGAGAGCGGTCCTTGAACAAGCTGGACCTGGTTAGGGCGGTAAGAGTCTATCTGTCTAGGACGACTTCCTTGCGAAAGACAGAGTCTCTTTTCATTATCCCTGATGGAGCGCGGAAAGGTCACCCGGCGTCAAAGGCCACCATTGCTCGCTGGATCAGATCGGCTATCCTGGAAGCCTACTGTGTTAAGCGTCGCGGAGCCCCTCCGGGTATCAGGGCCCACTCTACTCAGGCAGTGGGTGCCTCCTGGGCGGTGCGCCACAGAGCTTCCGCACTGCAGCTTTGCAAAGCTGCAACATGGTCATCGGTTCACACGTTTGTGAAATTCTACAGAGTCCACACCTACGCTTCGGCGGACGCCAGCCTAGGTAGACGGATTCTGCAGGCTGCGGTGGTGAGTCCGCTGGCCTGATGGAAGTTTGTTTCCCACCCCAGGGACTGCTTTGGGACGTCCCAAGGTCTCTGTGTCCCCCAATAAGGCGAACGAGAAAACAGGATTTTTGGGTTGCTTACCGTAAAATCTGTTTCTCGGAGCCTTCATTGGGGGACACAGCACCCTCCCATGTTTTTCAGCTCCTGTTCTTACTTTGGTTGAATGGTTACAGTTGAGTTGTTTATGTTAACCTATTCTGTTACTTCTCCTACTGTTTTCTCACTAACTGAGGAATTCTCCGCCGGTCGGTGGGGTGTACACTGCGGAGGAGGAGCTAACCTTTTTTTGTGCATAGTGTCAGCCTCCTAGTGGCAGCAGCATACACCCAAGGTCTCTGTGTCCCCCAATGAAGGCTCCGAGAAACAGATTTTACGGTAAGCAACCCAAAAATCCTGTTTTAACTCATCCTGCTAAAAAAGAAGCACTCATGACTTGTCCATTGTAAAATTACACCTCAAAATGTTGCTGCAAAAATAAATTTTTATATAAAAAAATGTATTATGCAAAAATAACAAATTCTAAAACATTTGTTATTATAGTCAATTAATATAGTGGTCTTCATTATTTTTTTTATTTTTTTTTTACCGCAACGTGAACAATGTTAAAAAAAAATTACTTATTCATTCTGCCTCTCAAAAATTGAAATATGGCTAGGTTCACTTATCCTGTCCTCTACATTATGGTTTCCATCTCAGTGTTTGAAAATCATGTTTCAGACAAATTGCCCGATAGAACATTCACTGAGACAGCATCTCTAAAATGATGGCTGCTGTCGGAGGCTAGACAGGGGTCCATTGTAACTCTTTATACCTCAGTAATGTGAATGGCAGAGGGGGGAAAAAACTAAAGCACAAAAACTAAAAATTGCCCAGTCTATGGCTGTCCCTTTTCATTTAATAAGAGTGACCAGTCCCAGATTTTTCCAACTACCCCATAATACAACTGCTGAGTAAGTGATTTTTCTAAATGTTAAAAGCCCAACTTGTGGCTGCTCACTCTTTTATTAAATGGACAGTCCCACCTTGGAGATCAGTATGCCTTAAAATATAAAAACCACCAATATAGAAAACTTCAGTCAAAATTCCTCACACACTAAAACTACAAGAAAAGACAGATATTTGACCACTGTCCTGGGCAACAGTAGCACATTCAACATGTATTCGGTCGAACTCGGTGACGGTTATCTCAGCATGCAGGGAAAATTGTCTCTTGCTAGCAGACCACCCACTGGACATGTATGCATACAACAAGGTTTACTGAGATTTCCCCCAGGGAAAATGTATATCGACTTGATCGCCTGCCTGCAGATCGGACACCGTTATAAACATGACTGGCTCCCTTAACCCCTTTCTGTCATGTGACGTACTATCCCGTCCATGTGCCCTGGGACTTAATTCCCAGGGATGGGATAGTACGTCACAGCGATCAGCGGCGCCCACGTGGTGAGCGCCGCTGATCACGCCCGGGTGTCAGCTGATTATCACAGCTGACACCCGGCACAATGTGTTAGGGGCGGTCACGGACCGCCCCCGACACATTAACCCCTTGCACACCACGATCAAACACGATCGCGGCATACCGGGGGTTAAAGGGAAGCATCGGCAGGGAGGGAGCTCCCTCCGTGCTTCCCTGAGCCCCCCACAGCAGCGCAATGTGCAGCGCTGCTGCGGGGGGGCTCCATCCCTGCAGGTCCCCGAATCTAAGATGGCGACGGGGGCCTGCAGGGAGCTGGCTTCCTCATGCCTGCAAAGCGCAGGCAAGGAGGAAGCCTTGTGCAGTGCCTGTGACAGATCAGCGATCTGTCACATGACAGTTATGTCCCCCCTGGGACAATGTAATAGTTAAAAAGTGTAAAAATAATTTTAAAAAAATCGCTAAATAAAGTTAAAAAAAAAAATATATTCCCTAATTCATTTTTTGGAAATAATAAAAAAAAACAATAAAAGTACACATCTGGTATCGCTGCGTCCGTAACGAACCGCCCTATAAAACTGTCCCACCATTAGTTAACCACTTTAGCGAACCCCTTAAAAAATAAATCATTTTTTGCTTCGTTTATCATACCGCTGAACAAAGTGCAATAACGCACGATCAAAAAGACGCATATAAATATCCATGGTACTGCTAACAACGTCATCTTGTCCCGCAAAAAACGAGACGCCATACAGCATAATCAGCAAAAAAATAAAAAAATTATAGCTCGCAGAATAAAGTGATGCAAAAATAATTATTTTTTATATAAAATTGTTTTCATTGCATAAAACCGCCAAAACATAAAAAAAATGACCTAAATGAGGTATTGCTGTAACCGTAGTGACCCGAAGAATAATAGCGTTTTATCAATTTTATCGCAGGCGGAACGGTGTAAACGCACCCCCCCACACCCAAAAAAAAATTCATGAAACGCTGGTTTTTGTTCATTCTGCGTCCCAAAAATCGGAATAAAAAGCGATCAAAAGATGTCACGTGCCCGAAAATGATACCAATAAAAACGTCAACTTGTCCCGCAAAAAGTAAGACCTCACATGACTCGGTGGGTCAAAATATGAAAAATTATAGCTCTCAATATGTGGTGATGCAAAAGCTATTTTTACAATAAAAAGCGTCTTTTAGCGTGCGACAGCTGCCAAAAATAAAAACCCGCCATAAATAGTAAATCAAACCCCCCCGTTATCACCCCCTTAGTTAGGGAAAAATAATAAAATTAAAAGAAAATGTATTTATTTCCATTTTCCCATTAGAGTTAGGGCTCGAGTTAGAGCTGACATTAGGGTTAGGGGTGTGTTGGGGTTAGGGTTGGAGTTATAATTGGGGGGGTTTCCACTGTTTGGGCACATCAGGGGCTCTCCAAATGCAACATGGCATCTGATCTCAATTCCAGCCAATTCTGCGTTGAAAAAGTCAAATGGTGCTCTTTCCCTTCCAAGCTCTGCCATGCACCCAAACAGTGTTTTACCCCCACATATAGGGTATCAGCCTACTCGGGACAAATTGCAAAACAACTTTTGGGGTCCAATTTCTTCTGTTACCCTTAGGAAAATAAAAAGTTGGGGGCAAAAATATCCTTTTTGTAGAAAAAAAAATGATTTTTTTTTTATTTTTATGCCCGGGCATTATAAACTTCTGTGAAGCACTTGGGGGTTCAAAGTGCTCACCACACATCTAGAGAAGTTCCGTGGGGGGTCTAGTGTCCAAAATGGGGTCACTTGTCGGGAGTTTCAATAGTTTAGGTACATTAGGGGCTCTCCAAACGCACATGACACCCGCAGACCATTCCATCAAAGTCTGCATTCCAAAACGTCATTACTTCCCTTCTGAGCCGCGACGTGTGCCCATACAATAGTTTTCTCCTTTTGGGGTCCAATTTCTCCTGGTGCCCTTGGGAAAATAAAAAAAAAATTGGTGACTAAAAGATCATGTTTGTAAAAAAAAAATCGTATTTTTTCCATTTTCACGCCCGGGCGTTATAAACTTCTGTGAAGCACTGGGGGGTTCAAAGTGCTCACTACACATCTAGATAAGTTCCTTGGGGGGGGGGGGGTCTAGTTTCCAAAATGGTGTCATTTTTGGGGGGTTTCCACTGTTTTGGTACATCAGGGGCTTGCCAATCGCGACATGCTGTTCGATCTCAATTCCAGCCAAAAAAGTGAAATGGCACTGATTCCCTTCTGAGCTCTGCCATGCGCCCAAATAGTCGTTTACACCCACATATGGGGTATCGGCGTACTCAGGACAAATTGCACAATAATTTTTAGGGTCCTGTTACCCTTGGGAAAAAAAATTAGGGGTGAAAAGATTTTTATGGAAAAAATACTTTTTTAATTGTACCGCTGTACGTTCTAAACTTCTGTGAAGCCCTTGTGGGTTCAAAGTTCTCACCACATATCTAGATAAGTTCCTTGTGGAGTCTAGTTTCCAAAATGGGGTCACTTGTGGGAGGTTTCCACTGTTTAGGTACATCAGGGTCTCTCCAAATGTGACATGGCGTCCGATCTGAATTCCAGCCAATTTTGCATTGAAAAAGTCAAACGGCGCTCCTTCCCTTCTGAGCTCTGCCATGCGCCGAAACAGTGGTTCCCCCCACATATCAGGTATCAGCGTACTCAGGACAAACTGCACAATAACTTTTGCAGTCCAATTTCTCCTGTTACCCTTGGTAAAATAAAAAAAATTGAACCTGAATTATTTTTTTTGTGAAAAAAAAAAAGTTAAATGTTTTTTTTTAATATTCAAAAAATTCCTGTGAAGCACCTGAAGGGTTAATAAACTTCTTGAATGTTGTTTTGAGCACCTTAAGGGGTGCAGTTTTTAGAATGGTGTCACTTTTGGGTATTTTCTATCATAGACCCCTCAAAGTGGCTTCAAATGTGATGTGGTCCGTAAAAATAAAATGGTGTTGCAAAAATGAGATATCGCTGGTCAACTTTTAACCCTTATAACTTCCTAACAAAAAAAAATTTTGGTTCCAAAATTGTGCAGATGTAAAGTAAACATGTGAGAAATGCTACTTAAGTTTTTTGTGTGCCGTATCTCTGTGATTTAAGGGCATAAAAATTCAAAGTTGGAAAATTGCGAAATTTTCGCCAATAAACGCAAGTTATATGAATGAAATTTTACCACTAACATGAGGTAAAATATGTCACGAGAAATCAATGTCAGAATCACCGGGATCCATGGAAGCGTTTCAGAGTTATTACCTCATAAAGAGACAGTGGTCAGAATTGTAAAAATTGACCCGGTCATGAACGTGCAAACCACCCTTGGGGTTAAAGGGAATCTGTCACCTTTTTTTTATTTATTTTTTTTTTTTGACGGACTATGAGCTGCCGGCATCGACATCAGGGGCTTATCTACAGCATTCTGTAATGCTGCATATAAGCCTCCGATGTAACCTGAACGAGAAGAAAAAGGAGTTGGATTATACTCACCGGGGGGCGGTCCGTTCTTGTTCCGATGGGTGTTGTGGTCCGGTTCCTCCCATCTTCATTCGCACTGCAGGACTCTGCTCTGCCCTCAACAGGGCAGAGCAGTGCGCCGGAGCCACGACAGGAAGGGAAGAAAAGGACGGCATCGTATGAAGATGGGAGGCGCCGGACCGTGACACCCATCGGACCGGACGCTGGGGTGAGTATAATATAACTTTTTTTTTTTTTTTCAGGTTACATCGGAGGCTTATCTACAGCATTACAGAATCCAGAGATGAAGCAATAGCGAAACGTGCATTGGAGTGATGGGTGCAGGGGGACCTTGAGAGACCAGGGTTGGTATGATCTCTGGTTTTATTGCTATTGGCGTTTACTATTAGGGTAAGTGCACTAGTTTTTAGGTTGTGCAGATTTTGATGAAAAATCCGCAGGACAAAAGTCCTGCGGATTAGCCTGCGGTTTTGCCCTGTGGTTTCACGCCTCATAATGGATAGGTGTGAAACCACAGTGAAATCCGCACAAAGAATTGACATGCTGCGGATTGTAATGGATTGTCTGATACTTGCCTCCGACCGCTCCCCTGCTGGTTATCGCTGAATCGCGCGATAACGTCCTGGACAGTTTCTCGTCTTCAGCTTCCTGCTGGGGTTTCCTGCTGTGGAGACGAGCGACGCGTGGACGTGGGCGGGAGGATCGCCGCGTCTGACAGGTAAGTAGCAACCCCCGACCACTGCTATGTCGCTGGTGAGATCTGCCTGTGTGGCAGCTCACTAGCAACCACTTAGCGATGCACCAGCGATCCATATCGTTTTCGGGATCGCTGGTGCATCGCTAAGTGGAACGGTACCCTAAGTCCCTCTGTCCTCCTACTGAGCATGCTCATGAGACTGTTTCCCATTGGAGATCGGGAGTCATGTGCTCAGGTCCTGCTCCAGATCTCATTGGTCCATCTCGGAGATCTGGAAGCTTCCGGAAGGTCTCGGCTGCTATAAAAAGCGTGCATGGCCATTCCGCCATGCGCTAGTATAGTCTCTAGTTGCTACTGTGTGAATGACGATGGATGTGATTCTGGTGAATGACTCATTTGAAACCCCTTCCCTCTGATATTACGTATGTGGACAGGGACGAAGCTTGGAGTCAGCGCCTGCGCGCCACTACTACATCATCCACAGTTGCTAGCGTCCGACATTGCGCTTGCGTACTAGCTTTGTCGTCTAGCAGCAGTGTCCTGCACTGCAGTTGCAGCCCTCCTTGGCGTCCGCAGTTGCGACGTCGCACGCACGGTAGGTCTAGACGGACGCAGTTCCACTGTCTTTGGCTCTGCTCCTGTGACCAGATGCTGTGTGTGCATTTACTCTGAGTACTGTGACTCCAACAGGCTCAGCCTTATTGTATTTGTCTTTGTTGGCACCTCTGTGATTTAACAGAGATTGCTCTGCGCACCTGGGTGACGTTTAACCCACGTGCGCATTTCTGCCATATTGCTTGCCTGCCACCACTTAGCAGCAGTCATATCATCTACTGCACGGTGGACCCCGAGCGGCGAACGCACTTTATTATTTTTTAGTGCGTTCTTCCGTTCCTAACACTTAGAACCTCTGGTGTCGGTCCCAATGCCTTTCTGAGCTGGATTCATGTACCAGTTCATATGGTCCTGTTGCTTGATGGCTATGATGCCTGACAGGAGTTTCCATGTTGTCGTAAGGCAGGTTATTGGGCGGTAGTTGGATGGGAACTGTTCCTTTATGAGGATCCATCAAGATCAGCACTGTTGTACCTTGTGTTAGCCAAGCTGGGTGGTGGCCTTCTTCTAGCAGTTGGTTCATCTGCTTTGCCATGTGTTCATGCTGTTAATTTTTTTAGCCAGCAGGTGTGGATCATTTCTGGGCCAGGTGCTGTCCAGCTCTTCATGTTTTTGACCCGCTGTTGGATGTCTGCTTTTCTAATGGTGACCGGTGGTTGCTGTTTCATTCTCAGATCTTGCAGCCAGCCACATTGCACTGGTGTTGAGTGTGGCTTTTTTTTTTTTTTTCTCTTCCTCCTTCCATATGTCCCTCCAGTATTGTTTGGTCTCTCCTATGGGTGGAGTTGCTGCTTTTGTGCTGTTCTGTAATTGGGAGTACACTTTGGATGGTTCTTTGGCGAACAGGGTATTTATCTTCTTGGCCTCAGCTTCTCTAGTGTATCTCCCTAGTCTTGCAGCGAGTGCTGTGAGCCTTTGTTTAGCAGTCTCTAGGGCTTCAGCTGGGGTCAGGTCTTTGTACTTGTCCAGCTTGGCCTTGTTCTTGATCTCTACACTTTTCTGCATTTCTGTTGGTTGGCTGACTACCCTTCGTGTCACCTTGATTTTTGTCTCTAGCCTTCTTTTCCAAGGGGGGCACATACTTCTGTTGATTTTGCTGGTTGTATAGCCAAACATTTCTGTGATTGCTGAGGCAGTAACATAGATCAATCTATTAGTTTGAGTTATGGTGGTGGTAGATATTGATGCTAGCTGTCTGTTTCTTTGCTGGGCCTTGGCAGTCAATCTCTGGTATTGATGGTATTTAGTTTATCTAAGATCTTCTGTTTCAGATCAGGTGCAGCGCTCTCTAATTGCAGGACTGAATCAGGATCTTCAGGGGGTTGCGCGTGTTCTTCCAGGTCTTCATGTGGGGTGGATCTGCGCGTGTGCCATTAAACTGTCTGAAATCTAAGGGGTCTGTCTGACTGAAGAACTTAACTTTTCCCTTCAGTCTTGTCAGAAAAGGTACCGTATATACTTGTGTTTAAGCCGAGATTTTCAGCCTATTTCCCCCCCCCCTCCTCTCGGCTTTTACACGAGTCATATACCGGGGGGAGGGGGATCGGGGGGTCAGATCATACTCGCCCCCTCCTGGCTCTTCTCTGCAGCCCCCCTGCTTGCTCCATGTTCTCAGCATCCCTGCTCCAGCGGTCACATGGTACTGCTCATAACTCATGAATATGTGCATATTTATGACTAATGAGCGGTACCACGTGACCGCTGAAGCAGGAAGAGCACAGCGGCGCCGAGAACATGGAACAAGCAGGGGCTGCGCTGCAGAGATGAGCGCCGGGTGGGGGGGGAGCCATATTCACCCCGTTCCAGAGCGGGCAACGCTGATGGGCAGCAGGAGGTGAGTGTTCAGTGTTTTTTTTTTTTTTTTTTTTTGTAACGGAGGCAGCAGCAGCAACATGATAGGGCCACTCACTGTGCAGCATTGTCTGATGCCACTCACTGTGCACCCTAGACTTATATGCGAGTCAGTAAGTTTTCCCAGTTTTTTGTGACAAAATTAGGGGGGTCGGCTTATACACGAGTATATATGGTACATAGGTATTTCTTATTTTATGAGCTCATTTTTCTTTATAGCATTTACTTTACTTTCAGTCTTCAATTACATGACATATGGGCATTAAAGTTCTACAGGTCAAAACAAATTTGTTTTTGGAATATGCTGAAAAGGAAACCAGATAAACCTTTGGTTTTGTTTTTCAGGTCTGAAGATCTGCGCAGAGAATTTGGGCGATATGGTCCCATCGTTGACGTATACGTGCCACTTGATTTCTACAATCGACGCCCAAGGGGATTTGCTTATGTTCAATATCCTTTCTTCTTCCAACTGCTTGATGAGGGAATATGACGTTTGGAAGATGGTGAGAGGTAACAGCATGGGAGAATTGCTTTGCTGTGATCATAATTTTTTTTTTTCTATTGCTCACTAGGCATACATAGCAAAGTAATTCTGCAGCATTCTGTGGTATTTTCTTTCACTTTGTTGCGATTAATTTACTTAATTGTTGAGATGTCATTGATATTTATCATTGACCATTATAAAATCTTC
This sequence comes from Dendrobates tinctorius, assembly GCF_039654945.1. Taxonomy (NCBI): domain Eukaryota; kingdom Metazoa; phylum Chordata; class Amphibia; order Anura; family Dendrobatidae; genus Dendrobates; species Dendrobates tinctorius. Next base: position 24,970,236 of record NW_027361675.1, read on the forward strand.
TCTAGTAGCAGGGTTCTAGTGTCATTAACATTATTCACTGTATTGGCATCTGTGTGTTGGAGCTATATCTGAGTACTGTCCATTAATTCTGCTGTCCTCTGTTATTACCTCAGAGTTTAAAGCTGTACAATAAAGGCGAACCACAGAGAAAGCATGAAAAGAACCTTTAGAGTAGAGACAAGTAGAAAAAGCAAAGACATCTTAATGATCAGGCTTGAAGATATAAAGGGAAAGTGGGGAAAAGAAAAGCTGCAAGAAGAAGCCAAAATATGATCAAAGCTTCGTTTTATTCAGGAAATTTATTTTTCAAAGTTAAAGATAAAGGCATCTATTAATTGGCAAGTACCTCATGACAAGTCCTACTGACAAGTTCTTAGAAATAAAAGGTCAAGATAAAGTTAAAGGAATGATTGTCAAGATTACAGGAGTCTTGATGTATCCTGCTAAACAGATGTGTTTACAGTCTTGTGTAAGTACGTGGTTTGACCCTGGGTTGTGTTAGGCCTTGTGTTAGGGTTGAATGATTGCTATCTTACCCAACAACAATCTGTACTTGGATGCTACTATCCTTCTTGAGCTAAAAAGGAACAATTGGCCACATCATGGTCAGTGTCAAAATGGCAAAGAATATTCATAGGCAAGTATAGACTAAAGAAAAAAAAGATGCCTCCAAACTTTAATGCCTTGTGGTACTTTGTTTGAGACACTAGAATCCCTGCTGCTTTCGCAATGCTTTTGTTAGTTTATACCTTATAGCTGATAGGGTTTAGTATTACACAGACATACTTGACTTTTGTTTACACTTCCCTGTAGAATTGACATGTTAGTTTATTTTTGTGGTGAACAGTTTAGGCAAATTTCACAAGCAGTTTTGCTGTTTTTTATGCTAACTTTCAGCTATGTTTTACAGTACCAGCAAAGTCTTGAGACTTCAGAAATCTCATGTACAGGTTTTTTTTGGGTTTTTTTTCCAGTATTTTGTGCTTTATATTTTTTTTTAAATAGAGCAAGTCACTACTTTCAGCATTCTTTTTCAGTGTTTTTCACCCATTGACTTGAATGGGTTGTGAGAAAACGCACCTAAAAACCCAGGTATGATGTTTTTGTGCCGAAACCTGATTCTATGGAATAGGACTTCTGCAGCTTCTCTCCTACCTAGAGATCAGGTTTTGTTTCTGAAAAACCGCCTAGTGTGAACCTGCCTTAAGGCTTCCCCTGCTTTGCAGAGTAGTTCATGACCTGTTGGAATTAAACACTTGTTAGTAAAGGTAAAGGACATTAGGCCATGCTTAATAAGTACAATAAATCCTCACTGAAGGGGGGGGGGATCAAACTCGTGCACATCTTAAACTTCCTCTGACTATAATAAAAGGGGAGTATTTTTTTTTTTTTTTTTTTTTGGCCATTACTTACTAAAGGTTGACCTAAATATAGCCCAAGCTTTTCATAATGTCTTGACGTAGATCTTATTTCATTTTGATCTGCACTTTCCGAACTAGCAGTGACCTACAAGAGTTGTCTAAAAGGCTCAACATGTTTTAGTGAGTGTGATTTTTGACTATCAGTTCTACTTTAGCCTCCAGTCATAAGAAATATTGCTTTTCTTCACAGTAGATGTTTAATCTTGGGTAGTATTGGAAATTACTAACAATGGATGATGCCCTACTCGGATGTTGGAATCCACACAGCAATTGCTAATCTTGCAATTTAAAAATATAAGAACGCCTCCTATGACTTGCAAAGTTTTATATATACCATTGCTCACATAAACAACTGCAGTCTCCTAAAAAAAAAAACTCATTTTTTTCATCAGTGTATTGAGTTTCATAAGATTTTGGTCAGCTTCTACTGTTTCATAGACAAAACTGCAATGTTACCATAAGTGTGCTGGTTTCCACTGACCCATGTAATTATATGGGTGATATTGATCCATGGCTGATCACAAACGGACAAAAATAAAACTGAACGGATCCCTTAGAATAGGTTAACTACGGTATTTTTTTTTTTTTTTTTTTTAGGGATTGATGTCTGAGGCCTTACTTAAAAAAGGTTATTTGGAATGATCTGAAAATATTAGAATTGAAGCCGTAGAACCATTTCTTAACTGTTACAATTGTAGAGCCTTCACCATAGCATGGAATAGAATTTTTAAAGAGCCTTTCACCCATTTTTGAATGTCACACTGGGCCACATCATGGAACAGTGACTGCAGGGCTAAATGTGTAGGTATTGGCTTGTAAAGTTTAGGTTATAGTTTGATAAAACCGAATTTGGTTGTATCAGAAATTTTTTAAGAGCATGTAATAATTCCCCTGAATGACACAGACAAATGCTAAGCAGGCAGTGACATACAGTGGAAAATGAACACGCCTACATGATATCTTAAGGCCCCTTCACACATAGCAGCGATGCACCAGCGTTAACGATCCGACCTCGCAAAGATCACTGGTGCGTCGTTAAATGATAGCTAGATGGCTTTCACACAGTCCAATCTCATCAATGACGCAAGACAGATCAGCGATCTGCATAACGACCTCGATGGTCGTTGAGTGCCTTTCACATAGCTTAATTGTAACAGATTCAGACCTGTATCGCTGAGCTCTGCATCGCTAACGACGTCACTCGTCGTTTTTAAGCTTCAAACACAGCGATGAGTGCTGGCCAGCGGGACGCCAACGATGGAAAAATGAACCTGCTCATTCTAGCTCGATCAGCGATAGCCAGCGGGGGGGGGGTCCGGTCGCCGCTACATTTCACACTTAGCGAGATCGCTAGCGATATCACTGTTGCGTCACAATATCGTTGACGCTCGAGCGATATTGCTAGCGATCTCGCTATGTGTGAAACCCCCTTTAGAGCAGGATTTTTGTGTGACCTTTTAATAGCAGTTAGCGCTGCCTGTTCTCACATCACATCCTGGCCTTGCTATCGCGGCTGCGTCGACGCGCTGACAGAGATCCCGCCCCGCAGTCGCTTATGATTTATTCACACTGCGGGGCTGGGAATCTTGGGCATGCACAGTAGTTCTCTGCGGCTCTCATGCCCAAGATTCCCAGCCCCGCAGTGTGAATAAATCATAAGCGACTGTGGGACAGGATCTCTGGCAGCGCGTCCACGCAGGCGTGATAGCCAGGCCATGAAGTGATGTGAGAACGGGCAGCGCTAACTGCGCATGCCCAAGAATATATACTACAGTGCAGGCGCCAGAATTTCAAAAGAAAGAGGAGGCAGGAAGAAATGAGTGATGGATGTGAGGCGTCTGTGTCAGAGGGGGAAAGACCTGCCCACCGGTCAAGAAACAGGCATGTGTGACAACTTTTAAAAACTATTATTTCTGCGGTGGAAGGGACGATAAGTAAAAGAGCCACCTTGACAGAATGCAGCATTAGTGCTGCACAAGGTGGCTCTTTTACTTAAAAATGCTGGGGGGGGGGGGGCAGGTTCCCTTTAAAGTTCATGGTAAATGTAAACCACTGTAGTTCTAGATCACAGCACATCACAACAGGTGAGTTAAAATGTAGCCAAGCAGCAGACACTGAGGGAATTTGTAGATACTTATTTCAATGTGTTTGGGTTTTGTTTTTTTTTTTTTAAATATGTCCTCCCTCCTTGTGTACAGTCCCCTTGACATACATAAAAGGGCTTAGTCGCATGCAGCATTTTTTGCCGTGTATTTTATAGCAAGATTTTGTCCGTTAAACTACAGCTCTTCAATTCTTTCAGCATCTTTGCTGTGTGTTTTTCTTGCATAAATAAAACACTGCAAACGAGCAATGTGACCATATCTCGGTTTTGTCTGTGCCTCGCAGCTAGACATAATCTTGTATTTAACTGTACCCTAACTAATCAGGTAGTAGGGATAAGCCACAACTTTTATTTCTCAGATATACCCTTTAAAGAAGCATTTCCATCAGTTTTTATCCTCTTAATATATTGCAACCATCATATTATATGGCACTATGTACTTGCAATTACTCATTTTCTTCTCCTACCCAGTAAATTCTTGCTCTGTTTAGAAACAAGAAGTCTTTTCCCTTCATAAATCATTCCTCTTTTCAGCTCCTGACCTAGCTTCTGTCCCAGCCAGTGACTTATGACTCGTACAGGGGTAACTGACCTCCTGTTTCTCCATAGAACTTAGAGGGATTCAGCTAGTGAGTTTTAAATCATGTGATGTCATAGACTTAATGGAAAACAGTAGAATTAGCTGGGTAGAAGGGCAAAATAAGCAATATGATGCTTGCAATATATTAAGAGGATAAAAACTTTAAAAAAGCACTCAAACGAATAATGCAGTTATGTTAAACATCCCCCTTAAATTGGTTGTCTGATCTAAAACAAGTCTGCAGTCAGTGACTGCAGACTTTTAAATCTTCACATAGCACGCACTGCACACTGTGAGGATTCTCCGATGTCAGAGCCAGGAATGGCAGTCACATGGCCTCTAGTATGAGAGATGCATACTGCTGGACAGAATCCAACTGGACTTTCTGGTCTGGTGCAATACACTTACTGGACGTAGTCTAGTCTGATTCTAGCCAGGAGTATGTATATCTCATACTAGTAGCCATGTGACCTGGCGCTGACACTGGAAAATCCTTGCAGTATGTGCTTTGAGGACTCACAAGTCTGCAATCACGTAAAGTGACTGCGAGCTTGTTTTAGACCGACATCTCCCTTAACTCCCGTTGCCTGATTTTTTTTTTTTACTCTGTCGCCTAATTGGGGGACACAGAACCTTGGGTGTTATGCTGCTGTCCACTAGGAGGCGACACTATGCATAATCTGAAAAAAGATTAACTTTGGCTCCTCCTCTGCAGTATACACCCCTGGACGGCGTCAGCCTTCTCCAGTTTTTGCTTAGTGTCGCAAGGAGGCACACCTTTTTTCTTCCGTTTTTTTCCTTTTTTCACGGAAATACAGATGAAGAAAAGTGGGTCTCCAGCGAGACTCCCGGCATGGCTCCCTCCTCGGTCCCCTATTAGGGGTACCCGGTTGAGGTTGAGGTGGTTTTTTTCCCCATGTCGCTCCCTCCCCAGTCCCTCGGGTCCTGGTTCGAGGTCGAGACCCCCCTCCTTCCCCAACACCCTTAAGGGGTCTGGGTTGAGGTCGAGGCGAGGATGAAGACCCCCTGACGGTGACAGACGCACCCTCCCTAATCCCCCGCAGGGGGTATTAGGTTGAGACGCCTCAGGTAGGGTCGGAGATCAGGCAGCATTCCGCAGCTTCCAGGGACCCCAGGCCGGCTGAGGGATCCTGTGGGGGCCGGGGGAGGGTGCGGACTGGATGGCACAGCAGAAACAGGGCTTTTGCCGCGTCCCTGTCTCTGCAGCAGCAGCGGCTCCATAGCCCTTCAGGGGCCCCCCATACAAAAACCGCTACCCCTGCTACCCCCACCGCTATCCAGTCGACCGTTCTGGGGGGGTCTGGTACAAATCCGCCCCCGCACCCCCCCCCCCCCCCCCCCCCCCGGACTACCGCGCCGCTCTGGAGCCCTCCTGGGCATCAGGCTTCAAATTTAGACCGCGGCTTCGGCCTAGCTGAAGCCGCCGCCTTTTCCCCGCCCCCGGCCCGCCCCCCGGATGACCAAAATGACACACTGGAGTGTCATAGAAGGGGCGGATTGAGGCAGAAAGGGCGCGTTTTTACACAGCCCAGCGCGCCCTTTTCAGCTCTCCGCCCCCTCCTCCCTCTCCTCAGAGCCCCGGTGGCCATTTTTTCTGGATGAGATCCAGGAGAGAAGCATCACAGCGGTCTCCGGGGGGCACAGAACTTGGATCTGTCGGCGCTGGACCTAGGGGCACACCGGTGGGGTAAGCTCACAGCTGGGTTCTCATTACTCAGCTGTGAATCTATACTTCCTATAAGGCTTTCTGTGGGTTCCCTCTGAGTAGCCACCCCTGTACGATCCCTTATAGCCAGCCTCTGTGCACTATGCCGGGCTCAAGGAAGAGAACCAGGCAGGAATGTTTCTATGCATTCTGCACAGCCTGCAAAGCCACGCTCCCTAGTGGCAGCACGTATCCGCACTGCCGGGTCTGCATCCAGAACTCTGGGTCAGAACCCCAGGGAGTCCCTACTGACGCTTCAGTGTCACAGGCCACGCCGGAATGGGCAACTCAGATGTCTCAGTCTATGTCACAGTCCATAGACAACCTAACTGCTACATTGCTGCAAGCTCTGCAGAGTCGGACCCCGGCTATGGACGGTACACAGCAAACGGACAGCTTGTCTCAGGAACATGCTGCTTCCGACTCTCACAGACGTAAGCGGACTCACAGGTCTCGATCACCTGAGTCGCACTATAGCACAAGGTCGTTCCCCTCTAGGGAGAGACAGCGTCATTCCAGGTCTCCTGGGCAGTCCCCTGCCACAGACAGACAGTGCAATTTACCACAGGGATCCCCCACCACAGAAGACCCCCGCCCCAGGTCGCCCTCCAGGGATCACCTTAGTGAGGCACAGGATTCGGAGGGCATCTGTGACTCCGACTCAGATAATGAAACGGTCAGGTCCGTGGTACCTTCTCCCCCTAGCAATACAGCGCTAGTTGAGGACATAATTTCTTCTATTCATCGGGTGCTAAAAATTCCAGAGTCGCCCCCGGAAGTCCCAAAACATAGGATTTGCTTCGAAAGTGTTCAAAAACCACCTAAGGTCTTCCCTAATCACGATGAGTTTGAGAAAATACTTACCAAACAGTTTGCGCAGCCTGACAAAAAATTCGCTAATCGCAAATATCTGGAAGCGAAGTACCCCTTCCCACAGGAAGACACCAAACAATGGGCAGATCCACCTGAAGTGGACCCTCCGGTTTCTAGGCTAGCAGCGCAGACTTTACTCTCTCTGCCGGATAGCTCAACCCTCAGGGACGCAGCAGACCGGCAAGTAGAACGCATGGCTCGTTCTATTTTCGAAGCGGCAGGCGCCTCTTCTGGGCCCTGCGTTTGCTTCAGTTTGGGCAGCCAAGGCCATCCTAGCTTGGGCCAAAAGACTACAGGAGGGTCTTCAGGCTTCAAATCCTGAACTCTCGGACCAAGCGGTCCAGATGGCAGTGGTAGCAGACTACATGATTCATGCAGCCCTGGATTCCGCCAGAGGTGTAGCGGGAATAGCATCAAACGCCATCACGATCCGACGCATCCTCTGGCTGCGAGAATGGAAAGCGGATGCGGCCTCAAAGAAGTCCCTCACGCGACTTCCGTATTCTACTGGTAGACTTTTCGGCGAAAAGTTGGACACCATGATGGCCAATGCCACCGGGGGTAAGAGTACCTCTCTCCCTCAACTAAAACCGAAACGCACGTTCAAACGAAGAAACCAGACGCGATTCCGATCCTTTCGGAATTCCTCGGGCTGGTCCGTTTCGCGCCCAGTGCAAAACCGCAACCGTTCTCCACGCAGAGACAACCCACGGACGCAGCAGCGACCGGACCGGGCTTGGCAGTCGAAAGCAGGCCAAGCGAAACCCAAGGGAGGAAAACCTCAGAACTTCACTTCATCATGACTCGAGACCTCCGGAAGACACCCCACCAGTAGGCGGCCGACTTTTACTCTTTCAGCAAGTCTGGCTGCCTATTACAGAAGACAGGTGGGTCAGGGAAATAGTGTCTTCCGGATACAAGATAGAGTTCACTTCCGTTCCACCGAACCGGTTCTTCCTTTCTGTTCCTCCAACACCACCAGAAAAGACTTGTGTCTTCCACCAAGCGGTTTCCTCTCTCCTTCAATCAGGAGTTGTGGTGCCGGTTCCCGAGAACGAGAGATTCCGAGGATTCTACTCAAATTTGTTTGTAGTCCCCAAGAAAGGAGGCGGCGTCCGACCCATACTGGACCTAAAACAGCTCAACAATTACGTACGGGTCCGTCATTTCCGCATGGAGTCCCTCCGGTCCATCGTTGCATCCATGGAGCAGGGAGAATTCCTCGCCTCCATAGACATACAGGATGCGTATCTCCACATACCAATTGCTCCCGCCCACCAAAGGTTTCTCAGGTTCGCGGTCAACCAAAACCACTACCAGTTTGTCGCCCTTCCGTTCGGACTCGCCACAGCTCCAAGAACGTTCACCAAAGTCATGGCGGCCACCATGGACGTCCTGCACTCAAGAGGCATTCTAGTCGTCCCGTACCTGGACGACCTCCTCGTCAAGTCTCCCACTTTCAAAGACTGCGAGGTCAGTGTCTCAATCACTCTAGACACTGAGTCGCCTGGGATGGCTAGTCAACCTACAGAAATCGTCGACCATCCCAACTCGGACTCTAACATTCCTGGGAATGGTATTCGACACCACCAGGGGCCTGGTGCTCCTTCCCAAGGACAAGACACTGGCCCATCCGTCTGGGAGTTCGCACACTCCTTCGCAGTCCTCCTCGATCTCTCCGGTTTGCCATGAGAATCCTCGGCAGGATGGCAGCAGCAATAGAGGCAGTGCCATTTGCCCAGTTTCACCTCAGGGTCCTTCAGCTAGCCATACTCAGATCTTGGGACAGGAACCCCTTCTCCCTCGACAGGGAGTTCAGGTTGACGTCATCGACCAGGAGGTCCCTGCACTGGTGGCTCAAACCAACCTCGCTTACACGAGGGAAGCCATTCCTCTCAGGACAATGGAAGATCCTGACTACCGATGCAAGCCTGACAGGCTGGGGGGTGGTACACCTACATCACAGGGCACAGGGCAAGTGGTCACCGAGGGAAGTGACATTGCCCATCAATGTTCTGGAAATCAGGGCCATTCTCTTGGCACTGAGAGCCTTTCATCACTTGCTTGCAGCCTCGCACATACGGATACAGTCGGACAATGCCACGGCTGTGGCATACGTGAATCACCAAGGCGGGACCCGCAGCGCCCAGGCAATGAGAGAAGTGGCTCATATCCTCCGCTGGGCGGAAGACACAAGGTCGGTTCTTTCTGCGGTACACATTCCGGGTGTAGAAAACTGGGAAGCCGACTTCCTCAGCAGGCAAGGAATGGACTCGGGGGAGTGGTCTCTCCATCCCGAGATTTTTTACCAGATCTGTCAACGATGGGGAACCCCGGATGTGGACCTAATGGCATCCCATCTCAATGCCAAGGTTCCCAATTTCATAGCCAGGACACACGACCCGCGGTCGCTCGGAGCGGATGCCCTGGTCCAGGACTGGTCCCAGTTCCGACTCCTGTACATCTTTCCACCCCTCCCCCTAATAGCCAGGGTCGTGAGGAAGGTCAAGCAAGAGGGAGTTCCGACCATCCTCATCGCGCCAGACTGGCCCAGACGTACTTGGTACGCCGACATCGTCCAACTTATGGCAGACGCCCCCTGGCGTCTATCCGACCGCCACGACCTTCTGTCTCAAGGTCCGTTCTTCCACCAGAATTCAGGGGCCCTCAATTTGACGGCATGGCCCTTGAAACCTGGATTCTAACCCAGGCAGGTTTTTCACCGGCAGTCATTGCAACTATGATCAGGGCAAGGAAGCCTGCCTCTGCCAAGCTCTATTATCGTACCTGGAGAGCCTTCTTTTCTTGGTGCGAATCTCATGGACAAGTCCCACTCCCTTATTACCTCCCGAAGGTACTAGGTTTTCTTCAATCGGGCCTAGATGCCAAGCTATCCTTAAGTTCGCTTAAGAGTCAGGTGTCGGCGCTTTCAGTCCTTTTTCAAAAGCACATTGCTATTAAACCGCAAGTAAGGACTTTCATCCAGGGAGTTTCCCGATTGGTTCCTCCCTACAAACGTCCGATGGATACGTGGGACCTCAATCTGGTCCTGACAGCATTGCAAGCTCCACCCTTCGAACCTCTTAGAGAAGTTCCACTCTCCATTCTGTCTCAGAAAGTGTTTTTTCTAGTGGCTATCACCTCGTTACGCAGAGTGTCGGAATTGTCAGCACTTTCCTGCAGACGACCTTTCCTAGCCTTTCACCAGGACAAGGTGGTTCTCCGCACGGTACCATCCTTCCTTCCGAAGGTTGTGTCCAACTTTCACCTTAACAAAGAGATTTCACTGCCTTCCCTTTGCCCGGTTCCGGTACATAGAGTGGAGAAGGCTCTGCATACGCTTGACCTAGTCAGGGCATTGCGGATTTACGTGTCCAGGACTGCACCTTTCCGGAAATCCGATTCCCTCTTCATTCTTACGGAAGGTAGTCGCAAGGGGTTGCCGGCTTCCAAGGCTACCCTTGCCAGGTGGATCAAGTCCACCATACATGAGGCCTACCGACTTAACAGTTCCCCTCTTCCGGCCGGTATCACGGCACACTCTACACGGGCAGTAGGGGCCTCCTGGGCCATTCGGCATCAGGCTTCGGCACAACAAGTGTGCAAGGCGGCCACTTGGACTAGCCTACACACGTTTACGAAACACTACAGTGTTCATACCCAGTCCTCAGCGGATGCGAGCCTGGGTAGACTGGTTCTGCAGGCGGCAGTACCCCAAGTCTAGGGGACTGTCAGCACAATATTCGTCCACTGCTTCCCACCCAGGGACTGCTTTGGGACGTCCCAAGGTTCTGTGTCCCCCAATTAGGCGACAGAGTAAAGGAGATTTTTGTGTACTCACCGTAAAATCTCTTTCTCTTAGCCTTTAATTGGGGGACACAGCTCCCACCCTGTTGCCCTTACGGGCCGTTGTTTCCTGTTGAGTTCTCATTGTTCTTGAGCTCGTACATAGTAGCCTTCTTACAGGCATGGTTATGTTATTTGGTTACATTCCTCCTTATGCTTTGGCACAAAACTGGAGAAGGCTGACGCCGTCCAGGGGTGTATACTGCAGAGGAGGAGCCAAAGTTAATCTTTTTTCAGATTATGCATAGTGTCGCCTCCTAGTGGACAGCAGCATAACACCCAAGGTTCTGTGTCCCCCAATTAAAGGCTAAGAGAAAGAGATTTTACGGTGAGTACACAAAAATCTCCTTTTTTTTTTTTTTTTTTTTTTTTTCTGCTACAATATATCCCATCATTTAGGTAATGGATCAGCAATGAGTTAATAACAATGACAGCAGATTGATAGTTCTGTTGGTCACCAATCACCCTGGATTTGGCGCTATTCATGTCTGTTTTGGCTTCCATTTATAATATTTTGATAGAAGCGCACAAGTAATACTTTGCTTACTGTTCAGTATGATGGAATTTGCATTAGTGACTTTGAACAGAGCTCGCACAACTGAACATAAATTATGGTGGTGAAATGATTTGGCTGTTTGTATGTTGTGACTTATGGTTAATGGCGCTCCTCTCTTCTGTTACATTGTATGTTGTGACTTATGGTTAATGGCGCTCCTCTCTTCTGTTAACATATTATGCGAAAAGCTTGTATTTTATCCACACAATACTGTAAAGTACCTTAACTGCCAGCACGTTTGAAGATGTCCGTGATGCAGAAGATGCCTTGCATAATTTAGACAGGCGATGGATTTGTGGACGCCAAATTGAAATTCAGTTTGCTCAAGGAGATCGAAAAAGTAAGTATTGAAACAAAATTACCTCATGCATAATGTTGTGTACCACGCAATTTGGATTTCATATTTTCGGAGCATTTTTTTTAAAATGAAGACAATGATCGGATTACTAGTTCTAGAATTGCCTCTAACATCTTAACTAATTGATCTATTCCATGTCTTTCACAGAGTGAATATACAGTGGCTTTAAGTTCACGTCCCTGTTAAAATGCCAATTATATGGGGGAAAAAAATCATACCAAGAATCACTTCAGAGCTCTTTCCACCTTTTCAGGGGAAACTATCACCAGATTTTTTACTTAAACTAGCCCCAGTGTTTTGTTAGTGATGCAATGTACATCACTGACATGTTTTTGTCAAAGAAAAGCTTTAAGTATTAGGTTTAAAAACACTGTCATGGGCTTCCCTCACATACCTTTTCTTTCAGGCATATGGGTGGTGACTTTCTTTTCGGTCACTGATCATTCAGTGTACTTTTGAAATTGGGCACGCCCGCGGCATTGCATTTGATTGCCGTGACTGGCCCGAAGTCACAGCAACCATGTGTTAAATCCTGTGCATGCGTGTTGCCCATCTGCTCCATGGGCATGCGCATTGACTTTGGCTGTACAGCCCCAGCTTCATGTCAAATGCGCCGGAACCGCTATAGTCAGTGGCCACATGATGAGTCAGCGCCCACGCTATGCACGCCACTGTGTTCCCCTCCGCGCTGCGCTTGGCAAATGCGTGTTTCTAACATGATACTGGGGATGTACACTCAGTGTGCTTGCCCAGGGAGCAGATGGGCAGTGCGTATGCGCGGAATTTGATATGACTTTGGGCCAGTCACGCCAATCAAATGCAATGCTATGGGCGTCTGAATGAAAAGGTATGTGAGGGAAGCCTATAATGACAGTGTTTTAAACTTGCAGAGTTTATTTCACAAAAATGTTAGTGATGCACATTGCTTCACTAACACCGCACTGGTGCCAATTTAATATCTAAAAATGAGGTGACAGGTTCACTTTAATAAATCTGTGCGTTTGAATTGAAAAGCAAAGTGAAATAATAAAATTAATGTGGTTGCATAAATATCCTCTTACTGCCGTTGGACGGAAAAGTACGTCCGATGGCAGCAGCCCCGCTTTGATGTGGGCTCCGGCAGTGAGCCCGTATCAAAGGCGGGGACATGTCAGCTGTTTTGAACAGCTGACAAGTGCCCGCAGTAGCCACGGGTGGAATCGTGATCCGCCCACGGCTATTAACTAGTTAAATGTCGCTGTCAAGCTCTGACAGCGGCATTTAACAAGCACATTCGGCCGGAAATGCGCTCACTGGTGACCCCTGTCACGTGATCAGGGGTCATCGTTGTGTCTGCATGACAACCAGAGGTCTCCTTGAGACCTCTGTGGTTGTTGATGCCAGAATGCTATGAGCGCCACCCTGTGGTCAGCGTTCATAGCAGTGCAGTAAATCTGCTACATAGAGGCGATCTGAGCATCGCCTCTATGTAGCAGAGGCAATCGAATTGTGGCAGCTTCTAGCCTCCCATGGAGAGACTACTGAAGCATGCTAAAAGTTTTTAAAAATATGAAAAAACAAATTAAAATTCCCCCCCCCCCCCCATTCGCCCCATTCAAAATAAAATTATAAAAAAATCAGACATTTGGTATCGCCACGTTCAGAATCGCCCAATCTATCAATAAAAAGGATTAACCTGATCGCTAAACGGCGTAGCGAGGAAAAAAAATCAAAACGCCAGAAGTACTTTTGTTGGGGGGGTTGCCACGACATTGCATTTAAAATGCAATAATGGGCAATCAAAAGATCGTATCTGCACATAAATGGTATCAAGTGTCAGCTCGGCATGCAAAAAAATAAGCCCTCACCAGACCCAAGATCACGAAAAATGGAGACCCTACAGGTATTGGAAAGTGGTTGGGATTTTTTTTTTTTTTTTTTAGCAAACCTTGGAATTTCTTTCACCACTTAGATAAAAAAAAAAAAGAACCTACACATGTTTGGTGTCTATGAACTCTTAATGACCTGGAGAATCATAATGGCAGGTCAGTTTTGGCATTTAGTGAACCTAGCAAAAAAGCCAAACAAAAAACAAGTGTGGGATTCCACTTTCTTTTTTTTTTTTTTTCTGCAATTTCACCGCACTTGGAATTTTTTTCCCCATTTTCTGGTATAAGACATGCTAAAAGCAATGATGTCGTTCAAAAGTACAACTCGTTCCGCAAAAAAATAAGCCCTCACATGGCCATATTGACGGAAAAATAAAAAAAATTATGGCTCTGGGAAGAAGGGGAGCAAAAAACACAAAACCAAAAAAGCTCGTCATTAAGGGGTTAAAAGTTGACCAGCAATTTCTCATTTTTAAAACTTTTTTTTTCTTTGGGACCATATCACATTTGAAGTCACTTTGAGGGTCTATATGACAGAAAATACCCAAAAGTGACACCGTTCTAAAAACCACCCCTGAAGGTGCTCCAAACCACATTCAAGAAGTTTATTAACCCTTCAGGTGCTTCACAGGAATTTTTGGAATGTGGGGAAAAAAATGAATATTTAACTTTTTTTCACAAAATTTACTTCAGTTCCAATTTGTTTTATTTTACCAAGGATCACAGGAGAAATTGGACTCCAAAAGTTGTACAATTTGTCCTGTGTACGCTGATATGCAGGTAAACCACTGTTTGGGCACATGACAGAGCTTTGAAGGGAAGGAGCGCCGTTTGACTTTTCAATGCAAAATTGGCTGGAACTGAGATCAGACGCCATGTCGCGTTTGGAGAGCCCTGATGTGCCTAAACTGTGGAAACCCCCCCCCCCCCCCCAATTCTAACTCCAGTCCTAACCTCAACACACCCCTAATCCCAACCCTAATTTTAGCCTTAACCCTAATGGGAAAATTGAAAGAAATACATTTTATTTTTCGCTAACTAAGGAGGTGATAAAGGGGGGTTTGATTTACTATTTATAGCGAATTTTTGTTTGGCAGCTGTCACACACTAAAAGACACTTCACTTCACCGTTCAGCTTATGGTAAAATTGATAAAGTAGTTTTATGCGGGTCCGTACAATTACAGCTATACCTCATTTATATAACTTTTGTTTCTGTGCTTTTATTAAATAAAAACTATTGTAAAATTATTTTTGCATTGCTTTGTTCTGAGCTATAACGCTTATTTTTCTTTCAAAAATGTATTTATTGCTGGATTGATTTTTTTTTTTTTTTTTTTTTTACTACACCTTGTCCCACTATGGGACACTCATTTTCTGCAGATCTGCATGCTATAGAAGCGGTCAGCGCTGCATGCATTTTACACTGTGCATGACAGGAAGTCTCTCAGGCCTGGAGACTGGGATGTCGTCATGCCGCGGGGTCTCCGATTCAAAGACAGAGCCTGACAATGGGAATTAAGTCCCAGTGCACATGGATGGGATAGTACGTCGTCTCGCAGAGAGGGGTTAAACGATACATGTCACGACTGGTACAGGAGGAGCGATGGGTCAGGATACAGAAGTTGAGGGTAGAGCTGATCGTGCAGTGGCATCGGTGGTTACTGCAGGTTGTAGGCTTGTCGGAAGAGGTCGGTCTTCAGGTTCTTTTTGAAGGTTTCCATGGTAGGCGAGAGTCTGATATGTTGTGGTAGAGAGTTCCAGAGTAGGGGGGAAGCATGGGAGAAATCTTGTATGTGATTGTGGGAGTAGAGAATGAGATCTTGTGAGGATCATAGGTTGTGTGCAGGTAAGTACCGGGAGACAGGGTCACAGATGTATGGAGGACATATATAGCAAAAACTATCCGTGTTAATTCAAGAACAAGGCATATCTAAGAAACCCATCAGTATACTATGATTAAGCTAAGAAATCCTAAAACTGTATACCTTACAGTCTTTATGAAAGTAGGTGATGCAACTTGTAATTAAGATTGTCATCAGAGCGGACATTTTAATTGGTCACCCTAAGACAATAGAATACTGAAGGCTCAATTGACTAAATAGATGTAGTAAAACAAGCTAACAATGCAGTGATGATGAAGTAAAGCAATTCTTCTATGTGAAAAGTGTCATCAGTAATTCCAATCTATTCTGGCTCTTCAAAATTAGAGCCAGTCAGCAAATGTAAGCATTATATTAGCTTTCAGATGTAAGGCACATGTCAGGAAGGGTTTCATTTACAAACATTTATTAAGTTCTGTTTGCTCATTCACAGCACCAAATCAAATGAAGGCTAAAGAAGGAAGGAGCTCATATGGTTCCTCACGTTATGATGATTATGACCGATACAACAGACGATCTAGAAGCCGCAGTTATGAAAGAAGGAGGTCTCGAAGCCATTCCTTTGATCAGAATTATGAAAAATCTTATAGTCCTAAAGGGTAAGCATATACAGAACAATGCTTAACCTATATCTAGAAGTGATCTGTGTGGCAGTTATTTGAAATTCATTAACGTTTGTTTTTCATAGGAGAGCTGAGAGACCACGTCGTAGCAGGAGCCGATCACATCATGGCAGGTGATGACGATAACACGTTTCTTCTACCTCCACCCTCACTCAATCTCTCAAGAATTTTTTATTTTTTTTGCAGTTTAACCCCTTAATGTCCAACGGCGGGCATAGTCCGTTATCGGGTGTCGTTTCCCACGCCATGACAGGCTATGCCCGTCATTTGTTTAAACTCACTGTGTTAAGTCGACACGGGAATTAGTGCGTGAACCCATGCTGTTGCCCTCACCCAGATCACTGTACTCAGTCAATATAACTGACCAATCACAGCATGATCACGCAGGAGATGCTGAAATATCAGCATCTCCTGCCTGATCAGTGCAGCGCAGGAGTTCAGAGCTGCCAGTGGCCGAGCTTCTGTACTAACAGCCGG
Organism: Dendrobates tinctorius; assembly: GCF_039654945.1. NCBI lineage: Eukaryota > Metazoa > Chordata > Amphibia > Anura > Dendrobatidae > Dendrobates > Dendrobates tinctorius. Next base: position 24,986,549 of record NW_027361675.1, read on the forward strand.
GAGTGGTGTCAGTGCTGCCCCTGGCTGTTAGCCTTCTAAATGCTGTGATCGATCGCAACATTCAGGAGGCAGAGGGACGGGAGCTTCCTCTGCCTCCAGATCCGTGCCCTCGCGATGTCATCACGGGGGCCCGATCGTTGCTATGGTGAAGCCAATGTGTGTTTTAAAAAGTAACTTGGATCCAAGTGGGTAACGTTTCTCCTTGCGAGAGTGACATGTGAAGACTGACGTGCCAAGGTGAGGAGACTTTTAAGCTGCAAAGCTCCTCTGGAAAATATGCAAATTATCTCTAGAGAGGAAGAGGACTAGAACTCTAGTACCACCTGTAGAAAGTGCAAGGAGCGTATTTGTTCTCCCTGTGTTTTCAAGGGTTCTCCATAGTCATAGTGGTAGGGAATTTAGATTGTAAACACCAATCGTCAGTGATGTCTGGAAAGTGCTGTGGAATTAATGGTGCTAGATAAACTAGTATACAAAAAATTCCCAAGATGCATGTCTCAGAAATGGAGGATGGAGCCTGTTTAACCTGTACAGTGTCATTGGATGTGTCCCCTTTCCAAACTTAAGGTTGATTGGGTATGTCACATTCTCTATTCAAAGTAATCATTTGTCAATTTTCCTGTAGATTCAATCGCCGGCAAAGATCACCATCCAGATCGAACACTAGATCACGATCCAAATCCCAGCCAAGAGAAGAAAGGAAAGAGCAGCGACGTTCTGGATCTAGATCACAATCCCGGTCCAAAGCAGAAGGCAAATACAAACCAGGTCGAGAGGCGAGAAAAGAAGAACGCGAAAGATCAAAGTCTCATTCTCACTCACCGTCAAGGTCCCGGTCAAAATCGAGATCGCGGTCTTGGAATAGTCACAAATCAAGTGGCCATTAATTCAGCTGTCCAGTTTTTCTCATAGAAATGTTAATTTTTTTTGTTTTTCTCCTCACCCTCAATCACCTGCCTCCCATCCCTTCTAATGTGCTACAGTCATGAAATTTTCTGTTCCCATATGACAGCAGCTGATCAAAGTAGAATAGACTCTCTTACAGTCAGTATAATAGAATCTTTTCTTTTTCCCCCCTGTTGGCATTTGTTTTTAAGTTACTGTTTTTGCTACTTCTTGAAATTCTGAAAGGACAGTTTGGTATTGGTGTGTCCAGTGGTGTTACTAGCTTGTCTAGCTACAAGACACTAAACCAAAATTCAATTGCTAATGGACCATAAAAGTATTCATTCTTAAAGTTCTTGTTTACGGTCTTCTGCCTATTACAAAAGGGAAATACAAGGAAATGGTATTGTTTAGTGGTTGTGGTTAAACATTAAAGGTCCCCTCACAGATATAAGCTTTGGGAGTATTGCCAGTCATATTCCTTATTTCTTATAGTTTTGCATAGCCTGGGGAACCTTTGAAAATGTAACCTATATCAGCATGTACCAGGATGTTTGACGTATTGATTTGGTAATGTTTAATTCTATTCTACAAACATGGCCTAACACGTTAGTTAAATTCATTGACTCAAAAATCATATGCAGGTGCATTTTAATGGTTCTTGGAAAGAGATCTATTTTTTTTTTTTTTTGCACAGTTAGGCAGCCCCGCGTGTGCAGACTTCAGTGCCCAGATTAACCGTGGGTCTCCTGACCTGAATGAATAGTCTCATAGGCTTATATGAGGCTTTCGGTACATGTCAAGAGGCCAGTGTTCAGTCCAGTAATCGTGGCACAATCTATTTTCTTTCTGTTCTGCACATTTCTTTTTATAGCTCTTGGTTTTCTTCTGCAGGAAAGCTCAACTACTATAAATATGCAAAATTGACTTGAATGTTGTGTTTCACATTAACACCTTATGTTTGCATGTTAACACTGATGTGAGCTACTAGTAACTTCCCTTCTCCACGATCGGCAAACACAAGGGATATTTTATAAATCTAGAGCCTTTAGGCAGCCTGGTAGGTGATCCCTGAAGGAAGAGGTGGTTTAAAAGACAAAAGCACTGACACTTTTTCTATTCATTTTAGACTAGGTGAATGTTGTCGGTGGGGGGTGGGGGGGGGGGGGGGGGGGAGAGGCAAATTCTTTAGCAGATGTAAAGGCATCATAATCCATGGCTATAAAAAAAAAAAAATGCAGGAAATACTGTGTAAAAAGTGACCATTTGATCAGTGATCAATATGTATATTCATTATTGCATATACTATATTTCAAAACATCTGTCCTAAGTGTATCTTACAGTTCATATTCTAAAATGTGTACTTTAAATGATACATTTGATATGTTTGTCAAACTATTCTCCATTAAACTTAAGTCTTTTGTCTTATCCTAATGTGAACTTTTTTTATATCTTGCCTTGTCAGGCAACAGTAAAAATATTTTTCCTATATTTTCCTTCTACATTTATTGCAAATAAAGTTAAAAAGGCACATTTGTTATCGGTGTCCTCAAAACTCAGATCAGAATAAAAAAAAATAACCTATAGGCTGCAGGGATGTCACTCAAATACAGTGGGCAAAAATGTAAAAACTTGGACAAACTTGTGGGCCAACCTTGTAGTTTAGCCTATAATAACGTTTTTATATAGAAACAAACTTAAAGGGGTTGTCCCACGAACAAAGTACATTTTAATTAATAGATCTTAAAATAATCACAAATTGGGGTATACTGGAATGTTATGTAAGAGCAGTAAAAGCATATGGCCTAATTTAAATGGTAAGAACAAACATTGAATAATAACGTATGCCAACAAGTGACCCCTACAAACAAAACAAAAAAAACCTCAAGTGAATTTCATCACAGTACCCTCCACACACATTGTATGATGACCCTACTCTAAACCCCCCTTGATCCTCCCTGGCAAAGTATGGTGACCTATCATGGTATGTTTCCCCACATGGTTCTTTATACAGTATATTGAACCCCTGCACTGCCTCCCTTACAGTATAATGGCCCCACATAATCCTCCATACAGAATAGGCCCTGCATTAAAAAAAGTTCCTTATTACCCACTGCTTTGGTCTCTGAAGCTCTTCACTGCTCAGTACAGATGGTGCAAAATAGTGACATGATGCCTGCTGCGTTAGCAGTTTAATTGATGCAAATTTAATAAACGTACAATGTTTGCGTTTTTTTTTTTGTTTTTTTTTTTGCTCACATAAAATACAGTTCGCAATTCTTGTTTATCAGGGAGAAATTATAATTGCTTAGATACATACCGACAATATAGGGGTAGTCACGTGCTCCCAAATTTTAAACCTCAAAAATTAAAATGGAAAACAATATCCTAGCAAAGTGGAAAACAAATGCATGTTGCTGTGAGTGCACCGCCATAGTATACATTCAAAATCCACCACAATCGGGAGTATGCAAGGATCTGTGTGAACATTGAGTACATGAGTTTTGAACTGAATTGTTTGCTACTAGGACTGATGTCACCTCGTGGGCAAGTGGGGGGGGGGGGCACTCGTTGTCGGGGAGACCGGTACGCTATAGGTCCTGTGAATCGGGAGGGGTGGGTCCAGTATGTACAGTAATTAAAAATTTCCTGAATCTCCATGTCAGTATGACATTGGTTAATAGAGTTATCCAGAACTTGTTACATTCCATTTCAAGTACATGAGATAAACTGCAGTACTTGGCAACAGCCACTAAGCAACGTGCAGTGGCATGTAAATGTTTGTGCACCCATGGTCTAAATTACTGTTATTATGAAGCAAGTTGAAGATGAAATGATCTCTATAAGGCCTAAAGTTTAAAGATGACACATTTCCTGTATATCTTAGGGAAAAGTCTTTTTTTTAAATGAAAAAAAAAAAAAAATTCCAAAAAAGGATAATGGGCTGATGGAAACGTTTGGGCACCCTTGGAGATTTGTGTGCTCAGATACCTTTGACCAAGGTTTCAGACCTTAATTAGCCTGTTTAAGGTTATGATTGATCATTATTATAGTTGGGAAAGGTCAGGTGATGCAAATTTCCCAGTTTCGTAAAAACCCGGCCTCCTCTAAGGCCGGTTTCACATGTCCTGATATTTCCGGTACAGGAGATGTGTCCGTTTGTCACATCAGTGTGGCATCTGTATGCTATCTGTGTGTGCTGTCTGTGTATTGAAACAATTTGTTTCAATTTTAACCCTATGCCTTTATGCCATCCGTGTGCAGTACGTGTTTACACGGACCCATTGACTTGTATGGGTCCATGTGACCCGTGGAGATGCACAAAAATGGACATGTCGATGTGTGGAGCACAGGAACATGGTCTGTGAGAAAACCCAAATATGTGCACAGACCCATTCAGTTGAATGGGTCTACGTGTGTCAGTGTCTCCGGTACGAGAGAAAACTCACCACACGTACCGGAGACGAGACACTGATGTGTGAAACCGGCCTAACACTGCCAAAAACGGCAGCTGTGGGTACTTCTAAGCAGCTGCCTAGCACTCTGAAAATGGTGGAGGCCAACAAAGCAAGAGCAGGCTATAAGAAGGTAAAGCGTTTTCAAGCTGCCATTTCCTCAGTTCGAAATGTAATTAAGAAGTGGCAGCAGGAACAGTGGAGTTCAAGATAAGTTCTGGAAGACCAAGCAAAATTTATGCAAGAGCTGCTTGTAGTATTGCTAGACAGGCAAATTGGAACCTCCGCTTGACTGCAAAAAGACCTTCAGAAAGATTTAGCAGACTGGAGTTTGTGGCACCTTGTTCTACTGTTCAGAGAACACCTGCATAAACATGGCCTTCATGGAAGAGTCCTCAAAAGAAAACCTCTCCTGCGTCCTCACCATAAGTCATTGTCAGAAGTATGCAAAACATCTAACTAAGCCTGATTGCATTGTGGAAACAAGGGTAGACCGATGAGGTTAAAATAGAACTCCTTGGCCACAAAGATCCAAGGTATGTGTGGAGAAAAAAGGGCACAGAATTTCAGGAAAAGAACACCTTGCCAACCCGTAGATCAATCATGCTTTTGGGTTGTGTAGCAGCTACTGGAATGGGGAACATTTCACGGGTAGATGGAAGAATGGATTCAATAAAATATCAACAAATTACTGATGCAAACTTCATGCTGTCTGTAAAAATAAAAAAAATGCTGAAGTTGAAAAGAGGATGGCTTCTACAAGTGAACAATGATCCTGAACACACGTCAAAATAAAAAATAGACTACCTCAAAAGCCGCAAGCTAAAGGTTTTACAATGGCCCTCACAGTCCCCCTGATCTGAACAGCAATGAAAATCTGTGGATAGACCTCAAAATAGCAGTGAATGTAAGATGACCCAGGAATCTCACGGAGCTGGAAGAAAGGGATTTTAATCCAAGAATTGCAAAAGGAGGTGCTACTACGTACTAACCATGCAGGGTGACTAAAACATTATATAAAACTCCTATTTCTGCCTTTTTCTAGCTTTTAAAACATAAAAGATGATTTTGTTTTTTTGCTTAAAATACAAAGGAAATGTGCCATCTTTAACTTTAGGCCTTTTAGAGATCATTTCATCTTCAAGTTGCTTAACTGTTCACAATAAGGACAGTTTTGACCAGCGGTGTCCAAGCTTTTTCATACCACTGTACGGACCTCCTATATTTCCAATGTATCACTTCTATCTTGCCGCTGCCAGAGAAGATTTCAGCTTATTGGTATGGTTCCAGGTATTGCACCCTCCACTCATCTTATTGATGACCTATTCTATGAATAACTCACTTGTTGAAAGCGGATATCCGGGACCTAAGGCCGTAGTCACACTAGCGATTAAATCGGACGAATGCAATGCAATAAAAAATTTTGCATAGTCTGTTAGACTATAAAGAATGTGACAACAACATTGCAGAAATAGCCCTGACCAAATTTTCGAACCATTTGTGGTATTTGAATGCAGAGTTGGTGGGATTATCGTTTTTTGATCCCACCATTACAGACAATGAAAAGTTGTTAATGGCTAATAAATTGCTCAGTAGCACAGATGAACCATCAGAGCACGCTAACCTACATGAGTTGATAATTTTACATAGTTATCTAATCTATTCTAGAGCTTTTGTTAGTTTTTGAAACGTCAGAATATAATGCTCGGCATTTGCTTACAACTTGCAGGACATATTGCTTTTGTTCTTCATCTTTTGTCAGAAGGTCGTTAAAGTCGGTTACTTCCTACCTCTTTTAATTTTTCTTTCCTAACTTTTGGATTTACAACCCTAGCGTGCTCTGATGGTTCATCTGTGCTACTGAGCAATTTATTAGCCATTAACAACTTTTCATTGTCTAATGGTGGGATCAAAAAACGATAATCCCACCAACTCTGCATTCAAATACCACAAATGGTTCGAAAATTTGGTCAGGGCTATTTCTGCAATGTTGTTGTCACATTCTTTATAGTCTAACAGACTATGCAAAATACCTAAATCTTAAAATACCTCAATTTGGATTTTTTCAAACTTTGAGCGACGAGTGGCACGGGTTAACGTCGTTTGATCGAGCTCAAATTTTGGCTATCAATATCTGGAAAGGGGAATCGTTTTGTGGGGTCCAGACGGACAAAATTCCGACATCGATTTTTTGCGGTCACCCTAGTGCACACACCCTAAGGGTATGTGCACACGCTGTGGCTCCGCAGTGTACAGAACAATGTTAGCCAATGGGATTTAAAATCCGCAGTGCACATGCTGCTGATTTTTCTGCACGGATTTGCTGTGGTTTTAAATCCGCAGCATGGCAATTCTTTCTGCGGATTCTGCAGCGGTTTACCACCTTTTCCAACCGCAGGCGGCAATTCTTTCTGCGGATTCCGCAGCGGTTTGCCACCTGTTCCAACCACAAGCAAATCTGCAGGTCACTTTACCTGCGGATCTGCGCGGAAAAATCTGCAGCATGTACACGCAGCTTAAAGCAGACATAGTTGAAGGCCACAAAGTCCAGGCCAAAGAGGAAAAATAGGTGGTACTCTGATGCAGTAAAACAGTCCATTATTCAATATGAGTAGTACATGGATGGACGGGAGCACGTGCAGTGGAGTACATAATTGAAGGCCATAGTTATTTGTAAAATCAGTCATGTTTTGCAAGCCATGACTTGTGACATGTAAGCTGCCCAGTGTACAACAAAATCATGACATGTTGCTCAATAAGTGTGGGCCCATTTCTAATTTTAAAGGTGTTATCCAGGACTATTTTGTTTTCTTATAAGCCTAAGAACCAACTGGCAGCTAGTTGCTAACTGTCCGGTACCAATCTCCACAAGCTCAGAGCAGTTACGGACCACTCCTGACCTCCATTCTGCAGCTTCCGGTGAAGTTATATCAACAGAGCGCTGCTTCTCTTACTCTGTTCTGTTGACGAGGCATGACCAGAAGAGCTGATAACTTAAGGGCAAATGAAGCTGTAGAATCGCCGGCAGGATTGGTGTGTAATTGCTCTGAGCTGGAGCCTGGCAGAACAGGCATGTAACTAGTCTCTTCCTATGGGCTTAAGGACTGAAATAGTCCTGGATAACACCTTTAAATTGATCATATTTATGCTGCATTATTTGAGTGCAGAGGATAAAATGTATGTTTCATACAGCTCTAATAAGTGTAGTTATTCCTTTAGACCAGGGGTGCAGAACCTGTGGCCTGTGAGGTTACTGTGTGTAGCCCCCAAACATCTGGTCACAGACATGCTTGTATGGCTAGCTGCTGGCCACATTTGTTTCCACGCAAAAAATAGTGGCTGAACCAAGGAGGAGTGAATCCTAATTGTGCATCTTACGACTGCTACATAATTAGTACAGTATTGAGACTGTTGTCTCCTGATTTGCACTATAAAAATGAGGTGGCCATGTGAGTATAGCCATCTTGAATTTAGTTTATGGGAGTAGTAAATGGGATTTTCATCAACTAGAATGGCAAAAGCTTCATAAATGGTGCCTTCTGGAGTGCACAAAAAGAAAAGTGTGATCCTCTTAACTTGATAGTTGGGAACCCTAGCAGTATAACCAACATTTATCACCTATTTAATGGGTATAGACCATAGGGCTATTGGGTGATATTTATCACAGGACAGCAATTCTCAGAACGTGCAATTTATCTGCGACTTGCTGTCATGCAATTATTTTAAGGCAGGGAATCTGCTGGGGGGAAAAAAAAAAAAAAAAAAAAAATCAAAAGGCCAAATTGCAGAACTGCCATGTGTCACACACAAATTGCCTATGAATTACATGCAACTTGTGACCAGCACCAGAAAACACGTTTTTAAACATTTCCAACCCCGAGTCACAAGTCACAATGTAGCACCATAAGGAACCATTGGGGACACGTTGCCATGGCAGGAGTGTCTTTGAAGGTATTACTCTTTAGTTTTATTATGGCCCTTGGTTTAGTGCTTGTGCACCCCTACTTTAACTTAATATAAAAAAAAAGTGCAACATTTAAGAATGAATAAACATTGTCCCTAGTTGTTATGGATACCCAATTTATCTTTTGCTTTGTACTGGCGCTGAAAAATAACATGTTCGCACAGCATAAATGCTGCAGATTTTTTTGCACTATAATACAGTCTAAATATTGCATTTATGCAGTTTTCCCCCTGATCCGATGTAATTTTAGCACAGATTTGAGTCCGCATCGTTAGGAGTTTATGCATAAACAAATGAAAACGAGTTCTGCACAGTTCCTAGCTTGTTGCCCAAGATCCCGGTCCCTGCTGCAGCACATGCACAGTGCTTACAAGTAGAGATGAGCAAACTGTAAAGTTTCATGATTCATACCGGACACCCTTAACATGGCCTTGTGAGTGTGATGGTGGTAGCTCTCACACCAAAGTTTGGGTCCCCATTCATTCACTTCTATGAGGTTCAAGTTCAGGTTAGAGTCCTGATACCCCAAACGTTTGACAAAAATCCTGTCGAACCTGAACATGCAAGTGACCACTCATCCCTACTTCCAAGCACGACGCTGAAGTTGGGTAACGCAAGTCTGAAAGTAGCCCAACGCTAAATATAGGGTACATCGGTCACATGCAGCATCATGCACCCATAGGAGGAGCTTACCGGAGGAAGCGCGGCCGGAGCTTAGCGGCGGCCCTGCGCCTCCTATCGCAAGTCTGAAAGCAGCCTTAGCTAGGATTCCATGACCATGCTGTTCTAGCACCCAATCCAATATTCTGTGCTACTGTGGAGGCAAGGCTGACTCAGTATAGCAACATCAGAGAGCACATAGTTCGGGTAAGGCCTGTTTCACACTTCCGTTTTTGTGTCCGCCAAACGGATCCGTTTCCGTTTTTTTGACGGAAACTGATGCAAACGGATCCGTTTTTTTAAAAACGGATCCGTTTTTTTGACGGATCCGCGGTAACCGTAATTGAAGTCTATGGGACAAAAAAAAACGGATCCTGCAAAAAATGGCGGATCCGTTTTTTTACGGAAAACAACGGATTTTGACGGATTTGAAAAAACGGAAGTGTGAAACAGGCCTAAGTAGTTCTTACGGTTGCCCAAGCAGTAGCACCAACTTCAAGCAAGTAAAAATCTAGTTGGGGTGTGAAGAGAAATAGGATAAACTTCTAAAAAGGGAGTAAAAATAACTGCACGCCACTACTTCTTACCAATCCCATCCGGTCCAGGCTACAGCATAAGAAAAACAATAGGCAATATTTGGGGGGGAAGAAAGTTTGTTTTATTTCTTGTTTTTAGCCAGATTTTTTTTATTTACTTGAAATTTATAATCCAATTCAGTTTGGGCATTTTTGAAACGCAGAACTAGGAGTAGAGGAAATATGCAAACCTAATATGCCAATTATTGTCTTTCTCCATAATTCATTAGTGCTGCTGACACATTCTTCATGTACAAATAGATGAATTTTACATACAGGTCTCACATTGTAACAATTGTAAAATAAGTGAATACAGCACAGCAGTATTCAAGAAATGCTTGCCCATAACACAATCATTGAAGGGGGAGAAAAAAAAAAAAAGACATTAATCATTTGATGCATGCTTCTGGGATGGAAGTGTACTTTACTATTAAAGCAGACCCTTAGCAGTACTGATTCGCAGACAGCCGCCTGCTATTGAAATGAAAGATTGTCAGGAATAAAGCTTTACAGTGATCATCCTCTTAGAGGAACACGTCTCATGAAATATACAATTTACTGCAAAATTGGATCACTTTCATTGCACTATTAAGTGTAAATAAGTATCTATGGGTTGACAGTTAACGTGCCATTCTCCATCTCAGACTATTAGAATTTATTTTTGTATTAAAAAAAAAAAAAAAAAAAAATGCATTGCACATTAGACGATTTGTTTCCATTGCACGGATAAAAACGGGCTCCACAATATGAAGAGTCTCGAGAGCAATGCAGGAGGTACAAAAGGAAAAAAGTACCAAGTTTTGCAGGCACAAGTTACTTGGTTTGACAATTTCCAATGAAAGCATTGTACATTTAATACTGCTGCCACACGTAACAAAGGAAGCCAACCAAGAGCATGGCCACATAGCTGTATTTAAAATACTTGTAAAGTTTAAGTAAAAAAAAAAAAAAGAAATACATCTCCACCAAGTAAGAAAACCTTTTCAATTTGTGCAGTGTGTTCACATTAGATCAGTGGGAGGGTTTTTTGTTTTCTACAAGAACCATACAGGAAAAAAAAAAAAAAAATATATATATTTCCAGCTCAGTGGTTGCATCTAAAAGTTCATTTAATAACAGAGATAAAGGCCCTGATTCATCATTTGCATTTTTTTTTTACTGTCCTGGCATGTCTCCCCCCACAAATTCTTCGAAAGTTTGTATGTGGTTGTGGGTTGCCGAATCCTGCACAAAAATCAAAAGATGCTGTTTTTTTGTGTAAAATGGATATTTGAAAACCAATGACTTCCATTTTTTTTTGCACAGATTTAAAATAAAGATTTTGTACCTCAGGATTGAAGTGCAATTGTGCCAGGAATTGGATGTTTTGTTTTTTTTTTTTAACTTGTGAGGGGAGGGGTAAACAATGATGAATCAAGGCCTGCCCAAATCTGTAAATTACAAGTTTACAAGTCACAGTCTACATATAAGACATTACAAATTCTTATGTAAACTTACATGGTCTGGTAAAAAGAAAAAAAAAAAAAAAAAAAGAAACCACCAAACTCATTTAACATACTGTAATTTTGGATATATAGCTGGACCACACAAAGCAAAGTGCGATTCTCACATGGAAAATTAGCGAGTCCATTGTACCTGCAGAACATTTTAGAAGGATATCAATTTTAGACAAGTTATTTAAAGGAATGTCCAGTCTTTTGATAACAGGAATCCAAGTTGTCAAAGAGGTAAGGCAGTTGTTGAAAGTTATTAGAGCATTCAAGTTGGGCTTATGTTATTCCACCTTCACAGATTTAGGGGTGGGGTGGGGAAGGGAAAACAAAAAAAAAACAAATGTTCATAGGATGAGATATCCAAATATGGATAATGGAATATTCCCAAGTCATGGAATAAAGGCCCACACAGTGCAATTCATGTTTAGTTCATGCAATCTGAGCAACATTTCATATATACTCATTAACTAGAACATCTATTTACAGCTTCACCAGACTGAGCAGTGGGAGGACTCAGCCTGCAAGATAGAAAAATACATCTATTTATGCAAAAACAATGTGTTACCATCAGATCTGAGCAGCTTTGGTTTTTTTTTTTTTTTTTATAGGTTTTTTGTTATATGTATAAAATAATTAAATGCTTCATTTGCACCAATCCCACGACAGAACCAGTTACAACTGATAACACGAGAACGTGTACATATTTATACTGGCACTTTGTGCAAAGGCTACACTGACACTTGTGTTCTTTTAACAAAATATTCAATATTTGAAGCCATGGCTTTCCCCATGACCACATTCAGCAGTTTGTACTAAAAAATACTTTATATCCGCAGACTTTCCTGCTTTCATTTACATATGCTACAACTTTTACAGGTATTTACAGAACTGATTAGTTCATGTTACTACAAGCTAGCTTGGAGAATTGCAGAGTAGCAGCAAAGATAATCACTATGGGGGGGGGGGGGGGGGGAAATCTCATTTACACTATTTTACAAGGAAATTATATATAGAAAACAAGTTTGCCAATAGGCCAATTCAACTTGTTTTGGAACCTCAGGTACAAAGGGTAATATATGAATACTAACATTTCATAACAGTAATTAAGATGAAAATCTTTAAACGATCCATGTCAGCTGTGGACCCAGGTGGAGTTCAGCTATAATTTACCCCAATTTTTGAAACTATAAAATAAAATAAAAAAAAAAAAAAAATAATAATCTTCTGCGCAGTTGTCACACCTCCAGAAAGCCCTAGTTTTTCTGAAGATTGCCTCTTAACTTTTGAAAGTGCTAAAATGAACCCCAAACCTGAAAAGTTAGTTTTGTAACGTTATATACACACAATCTATCGGACATCTAGCATTCCCTAGAAAAGGAAAGAATAAAGTTATTCACATTGCAATTAACATAGGCTAGGAAAATGAAATGACAAATATCACTTATAAGTGAAGATCAGAGTAGCAGGTTTTCAAAATTGAGTTGGTTGAAAACTGAGAAGGGGGTAAAAATTATATTTTTCATCCATCCCATACAAATTACAAATGGTGGGAGTGTGTGAATTTGTATGGGATGGGTTTATATATTAAAAAAAACAAAACAAAAAGGGGGGGGGGGGGGGGGTGGGAAATGGTGGTACGAGAACTAAGGGGCACAGGGAGAATCAGAAATAAGGGGCAGAGGCCAAAAGCTATTTTGGCAGTAACTGTAAGTGCAAACATGCAGTTCAATTGGCACATATTGATCAAAAAGAATCATACCTGCTCAGTAAGCCAGTGTGGCTAGAATGAGCCAAGAGAAGGGTGAGAGAAACAAAAACACAAAATAAAAAACATTTGCTTTGAAAATAAAAAAGCATATTGACATTAAAGCCTTTGTTTATACTAGATTAATACATACAACCTATAAAAAAGAGCTCTGAATGTAAAGGTATCCCTGCAGACCCCACAGAATATGCAAAACAGTGAAGCTCATCTGAAGGCTAGCTGGACAGTGCTACTCGGTGCAAGCCAGCCTTCAATGAATTCACAGTTTTATGTCAAGTGCAAAGTATTGCATGAACACAAAGTTGTTGAGTAGATGAACAAGTTCATTGAGAAATGTTGGAAAAAAAAAGTTGATTCCCATGCAGAAGTCTTCACAGAAGTTTCTCCAGATAGTATAGTCTTGCTCCTGAGCAAATTTAGGCAGAGCAGATCTAGTCCATATTGGTTTATGTGCCTAATGATCTATAGAAAAAAAAAAAACCCACACACACAAAAATAGAAGTGAGTCTTTAGCTTGCTACTCTGCAATTGTCTGTAAATGCTATATTATTGATTTGGTCCAAGCAGCTCAGGCCTGGACCTTCAGCAGGGTTTTAAGCTGGAAGGACATCAATTCTCTCTCAACAGGATTACAAGACAGATGTACCCAGTGGCTTGGAGGTTTTGGAAGAACACTTGGTGATGGTGGCTCACTAAATTTGGCACCAGCATAATTCTGGTTATTCAAGAGGTGATTGGATCCATGGAAACCAGAATTCCACATCTGGTTTGGAGACCGGTTATTATTGTTGATGACTCTGTTCTGCATGGCCTGCCATGCTAGTCCAGATGGACCACGTCCTCTGTTTTTACTCCGAGACGTATTCAGGTTCTGATTGTTATGTTCTAATGTCTGCCGGTTGCCCTGTTTGCCAACACTAGGTCTATGCTGATGAACAGGAAGGTTACATCGCTCACCTCCACCCATCTTCAAAATTTATGTCACCTAAAAAGAAAATAGCCGTGATGTCAGCATAAATATACACACAAACTACAACGTACACCATCTAATGTTACGTGACATTGCGTCATGCTTGAACCCCATGGTCACATGTAGCAAGAAAAGGAAAAAAAAAAAAAAAAAAAAAAAAAAAAAAGGGGAAGGCTGACCACATATGTATCTACTAACTGTGGGAGGCGAAGGAAGGGTCACAAAACAGGAGGGACAAAGCTCATGAGCAGCATTCAGCGTAATATTCGTTTCCGGCCATAACGGCTCTTCATACAAAGCCAGCGGCAGTTATTTACCTTGCAGTTGATCCGTCAAACGCCTCCACTCCTCCTCCAGGTCTCAGATGCAGTAAGGACTGTATTACCCTCTGTAATCCACACTTCCACTTGCCAGACTGGTTTTGCATGGGCCAGTGGAGATCCAAAACCAACATGAATCCCCTTGGCAGAAAGCTGCTGGGGATAGCGAGAACTGAAGTCTATACAGCTGTATATTAAAAAAAAAAAAAAAAAAAAAAAACACACACGCAAATTTATAAAACCGGTAGGAACAAGTGATATATATGTATTTATGACACATACTATAAAGGCAGTTGCGTACAACCAAGAGGACCATATCTACATAGAAAGCGCTATTATATAAACATGTTTAGTTGCTTTGTTCAAAAAGTTAAAGCATAAAAAAGTGGAACATATTCATCTTATGGTACAAAAAAGTAAATATGAGATATATATAAATAGTAAACATACACTGTATCAAACCACAAAGGGCAAAAACCAGCATCACTAAGTAATGAGTGTTTTCAGCCCACCCAGACAGAACAATGGGGGCACATAATAAGTCTGGGGTCCCACTTGGAAAGTTCGGGGTGAAGGCTCAGGATGACGTAAGCGACGCAGGGGAACAAAGAAGTAGAGACGAGCCAGCTAAACATGGCGACCGAGCAGGAGGGGCAGTAACTTACCAAGACTTCCTACCACAAGCCCGGCTCCTCGCCTCTCTGCCCTCCGCTGTGGTGACCTCACGCACCGGTACCGGGACGGTAACTCCACAATCAGGCGGTAGCTTGTCACCTTCCACTCTCTCCCTACGCGTCCAACTCACAACTCGGCTTCGGCTCGACCTTCCCAGCTAATAAGTGAGAGAAAAAAATGGAGCGTCGCCTCCGCCTTACTTGCGTCCTAACCAATGGGAGAGAAGAGGGCCTCCCGTCCGGCCAATCAGAACGCCCGTTACGTGAGTGGCGCCTGTTGCAGTGCGGATTCGGACTTCTGCTCGCTGGCTCCGCCTCCTGTTTCCATTTCGTGTCTCTTGTTATTGTGTGAGGGGGGAGGGGAGGGAAGCAAAACAAAGTCTGGAGACAGGAGACGAACTTGCCCACGGTTGCGACATTTGCCTGGAAACAAGAAATGGGGTCCGTGGAGTCTTGTAAAAATGCCTGCTAGCTTTGCTATTAGTTTATGGAGGCGCTGTAGGCTAAGGCACTGAGAGATTACACAGTCTTCATGGTAGGAGGACGACAAACTACCCGAAAATGAAGCGACTGGAGCCAGAACACGGCTTGTTAATAAAAGCAAACTAGAAATTACGAAGTAAATTCACATCTAAACCAAGAAATAAAGAGCTAACAGTGTGAGGCCTCCTTCACACTTCAGTCTTTTGACCTCCGTTCCAAACCGTCAAAGTGTGAAAAAATGGATCCGTTGCAGATTTGCAAAAAAACGGATGCACCGGATCCATTTTTTGGACGGATCCGCCGCAGCCGCCAGTGTATGAAATTACTCTGGAAAAGGAGAGAGAGAAAATATAACGGATTGCAACGGATCCGCCGCCCATAGGCTTCCATTCTAGCCAACGGCGGACTGCGATTGATCCGTTGCAATCCGTCTGTTCAACGCAGACAAAAAACATTGCAAAGTCCGTCTACTCCGGACGGCGGACGCTAAAATGATGACAGATCCATCAATAAACGGAAGCAACGGACGACCATCCGTCGCAATCCGCCGCTAATGCAAGTCTATGAGAAAAAAACAGATTCCGCCAAAAAAACGACGGATCCGTTTTTTTAAAAAAAGGGTGGATCTCGACGGACGTCAAAAGACTGAAGTGTGAAAGAGGCCTAACTAGGTGAAGTTTTTGTTTTAGAATTAGTCTCTGCGCCACCAAAGGGAGAATGAAGCAATACTGCCTTTGTTAAAGTGCTCTTCCCATTTTAACGGGGTTGTACCAAGTTGGAAGCTGCCCTAGCTGCAGGATAGAGGATAACTTCCAGACCACTGGGACCCCCACTAATGCCCGGGGTCAGACTTGCGAGAAACTCGCAGGAGTCTTGCACCTCAATACCCAGCATTCGGACCTGGGTGTGCGGCTCCATGTATTTCTATGCAGCTGAACGCTCCGGTCTGATTGTCAGCGGCAGTGCTGGGTATTGAGGTGTGAGACTCGTGCGAGTTTCTCGCAAGTCTGACCCCAGCCTAATCCTGAAAACCGGGGTTTTAGAGTGCCCCCCTGTGAATGGGGCAGGGGTCGATCATGAGTACTGACTCCATCCATTCTTATAGGAGTGCCGGAGATCAGTCAAGCGCAATCTCTAGGATTTCCACTAACCAATAATTAGTTGTGTGGGTCCATTGGACCCTCAGGGAGTTTGTTTTCATCATTTCCACATTATGGAAGGTACGTAACCAAGAGTTTCAGTAGCCCCTCCATCCTCAATGTATCGCGTCAACTACATGTGCAACAGCAAGGTGCACATGACTAATAGTTTACGTATTTTGGCGCAACTAACTGAAGGTTAAGAATGGAACAGCAGTGCTAATGATTGCTCTATTAGGTTTTTGGGAATGGAGGGGGTCTCAGCAGTTGAGAAGTTATTCTCTATCCTGTCTATAACTTCCAAACGGGTACTGCCCCTTTAATACATTAATGACCACCAATAACACCTTTTTATGATAATCATTAATGGACCATATACTGCAGCGCCGACTTTTTACAACAGCGCTTAAGGATAAGATCGCACTTCCACACCACCAATCGGTAAAGATTTACAGATCGGTGGTGATTTAGCAGGCAGTTTACACAGGCAAATCCGGCTCATCGATCTGCAATACATTGTTCAGGGCGCAGAGGCTGCCATTGTTTTCAGCAGTGCATTGTCCTGTGTAAAGAGCTCAAAAAATCAAGCCACCCAACAAATGAGAAAAATGATCGACAGTGTTTTTATCACAGCAGGAATATCCTGAGCAATCCTTTACATGAAGGTCATGAAGGAAGGTCGTGTTGGGCAGCTGACAAGACTATGAGAAGCCAGCCTGTGCTCTCCCACAGCTCTCTGTTCTCGTTTGGAATTTGATTTGAGTGAAATTTTGCACGGCCCGTCTTTAACACAAGACTAAAAATACTGCGATCATTAAAACTCGAAATCTACCCCTTCATAAGATTTGGCCCCTCGAATTTAGGCTCTATAGAAATAAAGGAAAAAATGTGTGTGTTTGTGTTGAATGCAAAACCACAGTTTTTGCCTAAAGGGTCTAAGGCTATGTGCACACGTTGCGGATTTTGCTGCAGGTCCGCAGCAGAAGCTGCTGCGTTGTACAGTACCATTTTACCCTATGTAAAATGGAAACCGCTGTGCACAAGCTGCAGAATTTTCCGCGCGGTTTTGCTGCGGTTTCAAATCCGCAGAAAGAAATGACATGTCACTTCTTTTCTGCGGATTCTGCTGCAGTTTACCATCTCCACCATTGTAGAGGTGATAAACCGCAGCCTAATCTGCAGGTAAACCGCAGGTCTTTTGACCTGAAATTTACCTGCGGATTTCTACAAATCCGCAGGGGGAAAATCCGCAGCTCCAAAAAATACGTGTGCACATAGCCTTAAAGAATGTGACAGCACCCAAAGAGTCACTCTTAAAGGGGCAGCAACCATATAGTCGCTAACGTGGGACAAACTGATAAGTTGCTATAAAGTCTGTAATTATAGCAATGGTTGTTGCAGAAGTAACTGGGACCTCGTTTATGAAAATTGCCATACAGCAAGATCACTCTGGTTGCCTATTGCAGCATTGAAACTGCTGAGGTAAAGTGAAAGTTGAGCTCTGGTTGCTCTGGACAACTACAACAGTCTGACTGTGAGGCAGTCACACATTTTTTGATTGATAGATATATCTATCTATCAATGTGAAGCGAAAAAAGAAGCAATGTGCAGCACTCACCGATATAGCTGAAAAACTGAGTCTTTATTTCACATAAATTCCATCAATAGATGTGTGGACATGCAGGACGTTAGAGGAATGCTAGGGGAGGAAGGTGCCGGACAACGGCCGTTTCACGATTACTCGCTTCTACGGGTCCACTGTCCATTTTTTGACTGAATTATATGCCGCAATACTTCAGATAAATAGCTCCGTCTGGTAAAGTGGTGATTTGTGTGCCCTAGTATGCTGTTCATCTGTTTGCTCTTTGCTGGGATCATATATATATATATATATATATATATATATATATATATATATATATACACACACATACACACACACACACGTACACACACACATACACACACACATAGACATATTTATATTCATCTCTTAGATTTCTGATAAGCGTAAGGTGATTACTAAGGGTCATAATACTAAGGCCTGTTTTTTAAAATGCCACTCAAAAAATGACCATCTATTGGGCAAGTTAAACTATAAGCTAAGAAAGCAAAACTGTCTCAAACAGCTAAGACGAGTGAACAACATGAGTCCCAACTTGAAAGGAAATAGATCAGACAGGCTGAATCAAAGACAGCTGGAATATCTAAACAGGAATGTCGTCTTCAGGAGAATAGACAGGCTGAATCAAGGGAAGTTGATCTGTATACCAGGAACATCATCTTCGGGAGAATCGGATGAAATAGGCTAAGTCAAGTAAAGTGGAAACATCTGAACAAAAGGATAAACGTTGTCAAAATGACCGCATACGATATATGCAACTTATACAAAGACGTAGGCAGGCTAACTTGACTTTGGAAAGCATTTTACTACAACCCAATTCAGAACTATAGGTCACATCTGAAAGTCATAGTAGGCAAAATGGACGTAATATGCGAACATTGTCAAGCAAAAAAGTTTAACTTGGAATCACCTGGTATGTGCTGTTTAAATGGCAAAGTCAGTTTGCCACCTTTAAGTATACCTCCCGAACCACTTCTTTCATATAAGTTGGGTACAACTCCTGAGTCCAAGCAATTTTTGCAAAGCATTAGGAGATACAATTCTTCTTTCCAGATGATATCCTTTGGTACAACTTTTAGGCTACATGCCTACAATCAGGAATAGCAGCTTTTTGATGGCAGCGCGTATTCGCTACGTCCAAAACGCTAGCATTCTACGTTACAAGCACAGTGAATGGGATTTATAGAAATCCCATGCCCTCTGTGCTTCTATTTAACGCTCCGTAAAATCACCCGCTGTGAGGGGTTACGAGATGCAGCATGCGTAGTTTCACGCATAGCCATTTAATAGATGCGATAAATCACTCAACACATGTGGATTAACTGCATGATTAGAATCCAGCTTTTTGGAATTAATACAAATTATTTTATTTTTATTTTAAAAAGTAGTTGTTGTTCGCCTCAGTGTTACGACAAATTTGTAAAAGTAAACAACTGTTAACACTGAAGTAACAAAAAAGAAGAGTTGAAAAAAAAACAATATTATATGCAGAACATATCATCTTCAGGGTGAAACTGAAAATTTAAACTTAGCTAGTGTAACCAACAATTTAACACATCATTTTCCACAAGCGAAGCTGTGGGTATATTGCTAGTATATATAATAGAACAATGTGTAGCTGTAATTTTTACTTTGTCAGTATTCAGCAAACACAAAAATAATAGAGAGCCAAAGGGTAAACTACAGCCAAATATGTGTACATTAGAGTGTGCAAGTTATGTGAATAATGTGCTTTAGAAAGGTTTCTTCTTTCCTTAGAGCAAAATGAAATACATGTATGGCAGTGCTGGGGTCACTCTGTGTGGAGGGCGGTTAGTTGCTGACCTCTCTCCATAATTGGTATATGCCTATTAAGTTACACAAATAGTATGCAAACTACAATACCCAGAGAGATTAGCAAAATTAGGATTATTTAGTCTAGAAAAAAACACAACTGAGGGGCGATCTAATAACCATGTATAAGTATATAATGGGACAATACAAATATTTCTCCAAGGATCTGTTTACACCAAGGAAGGTGACTGTCACAAGGGGGCATTCTCTGCGTCTGGAGGAGAAAAGGTTTTTCCACCAACATAGAAGAGGATTCTTTAGGCCCCTTTCACATGTCCAGATATTTACGATACCGGAAAAACCAGTACCGGAGATATCCGTGTCCGTGTGTGTAATAAGTGCGGCACACATGTGGCAATCGTGTGCCGCCCGTGTGTCACATCAGTACCACACGGTTGGCCGCCGGGGAAGAAGTGCTACTGTAAGCGCTGTTTCCTGGAGACAGTCTGTGCACACGGAGGACATAAAATGTGTGTTCTCCATGTGCACGTGTGTGGGACGTTTTGCGGCCCATGCTGCTGGAAGAAAAAGGACATGTCTGCGTGTTTTGCCCACGGACACACGGTCCGTGAAAACACGGTGACTTGTGTACAGACCCATTCATTTGAATGAGTCTACATGTGTCAGTGTCTCCGGTACATGAGAAAACTGTCACCACACATTATGTGAAAGGGGTCTTAAGGGGGCTTTACACATAGCGATATCGCTAGCAATATCACTAAAGCGTCACCGATTTTGTGATGCAGCAGCGATATTGCAAGCGATATCGCTACATGTGATACTTACCTCCGACCGGCTCCCCCGCTGTCCATCGCTGATCGCGTGAGATCGGCCTGGGCCATTTCTCGTCGTTGGCTTCCTGCTGGCGCCGACGAGCGAGCCATGGACGCTGGCAGAAGACGGACACCCTCGCCGCGTCTGAAAGGTAAGAGCGACCGCCGAGCATCGCTGCGTCGTTAGTGAGATCTGCCTGTTTGGCAGCTCACTAGCGACCATTTAGCGATGCACCAGCGATCTTGACTGGTCCATATCATGGTCGGGATCGCTGGTGTATCACTAAATGTAAAGGGGCCTTTACGGTTAGGGCAATGAGAATCTGGAATTCCTGCCTGAGGAGGTGGTGATGGCAAACTCAGTTGAGGGGCTCAAGAGAGGCCTGGATGTCTTCCTGAAGCGTAACAATATTGTATCTTACAGTTATTACGGTCTTTAGAAGGACGTTGATCTGGGGATTTATTCTGACGGAATATAGGCTGAACTGGATGGACAAATGTCTTTTTTTCGGCCTTGCTAACTATGTTAGTATCTGTCTCCAGCAGCCACAAGCAGATCGGAGCTCGGATCACCTTTAACTGTTGCTGTAAGGGCAGAGACAGACGGCCATATAACTCGTGGGAGAATCGCATCGTAAAACTCATACTGGCTGTCTGCTCTCCTGACCTGAGCTTGACAGCTGCATAGTAATCCATCACGCTGTTTTGCTCCGGTCAGGAGAGGTGTCGGGCCAGTCCATGCAGTGCGATGTGAATCAAGCACAATTTATACGGATGTCTGACTCAGCCCTTAAGGTACTGTCACACTTAGCGATGCACCAGCGATCCCGACCAGCGATATGACGCGGTCAGGATCGCTGGTGCATCTCTAAGTGGTCGCTAGTGAGCTGCCACACAGGCAGATCTCGCCAGCGACATTGTAGGGGTCGGGGGTCACTACTTACCTGTCAGACAAGGCGATCCCGACGTCCTCCCGCCTGCGTCCACGCGTCGCTCCTCTCCACAGCAGGAAGCCCAGCAGGAAGCTGACGACAAGAAACGGTCCAGGACGTTCTCGCGTGATCAGCTAATCAAATTATTTCAGGTTCAAATCCGCCTAGGGGGACTAAAGAATAAGTTAAACAATAAGAAAATATAAAGGGAAACTTTTTTTTATTAATGTATTTTTAATGGCGAAAGAGGAAAGAGGTGATTACCGTAAATATATATATATATATATATATATATATATATATATATATATATATATACACACACACATACATACATACATACATACACACACACACACACACACACACACACACCCCTCCATTTTCTCCATTAAAAATAAATTATTAAGAAAAACTTATTTAGAATTTCTATCACAATACAAAATTATTTAACTGACTATATAAATGCCATAATAGGGAAAAAAGTAAATAATAATCAAAAGGCTAGAATTTCGGTCTCCACACCTAAAAAGATGCATCCAGTATTGATACTAATTTATCTGTCAGTGTTCCACACAAAAAACAAGCTCTCACATAGTTCAATTGACATAAAAATGTTGCGTGTCTCGTAAGATGGTAATACAATTTTATTTTTAACAGGCATTTGAATTGTTTCACCACTAGATTTTCATTTCATGTAAGTTTGATAGATGGGAAACATAAAAACGAAAAATTGAATGCGGAGGCAAAGGCCACCGGACTCGCTGTAACTTTAGCCAGATGCTTGATTTTGAAACATTGTGTCTTTCAGACAAAGATAAATTTTAAAAGCCACAGGGGACAGAGCCACAGGGGCAACTAACTGGATTGGCAGGTACTCTGCGGCTTTTCCCCGCCCTTTCTACTCATACATGGGATCACAATCAAGCATCACCAGGATATGCCATACTTTATGGGATGGGAATACTCTTGAGGCTGGAGTCACACGCGACGCATAAAAATATGGTCCGTTTTACACGGACGAGAATCGCAGAAATGTACCCTGAACAGTGATCTGTATGTCATCCGTGTGCAATGCGAGGATGTGATTTTCTCGCTCATCCGTGTGACATCCGTACGTGGATTGCAAAATGGACATATAATGGATCCATGGCCTCAAATATTCGTGAAAACATATATTCAGTTATGATATATATATATATATATATATATAACATTTATTTATATTTCATACAGAGGTAGATAGCAGAATAGCCGATAATTCAATTGTCGGCTTCTGTAAAATCATTACAGAACCCGACAGGATATGAGACATTGTTTACATACATTAAACCATTGCATCACTAATAATGTTAGTAGTGTGTGTGTGTGTGTGTGTGTGTGTGTGTGTGTGTGTGTGTGTGTGTAAAATTTGGGAGCTGTAGGTGTTAAATTAAAGGATTAATTCACGGAAAGAACTTGCGTGCGCTCCCGCGCAATTTTCTCCGCCAGAGAGGGAAAGCCAGTGACGGAGGGCAGAAATTAATAGCTTAGAGAGGGACCATTGTTTTTGGCCCCCCTGGCTAAAACAATCTGCCCCCAGCCACCCCAGAAAAGGCGCATCTGTAAGATGTGCCAATTCTGGCACTTACCCTCTCTTTTCCCATTGCCCTGTAGCGGGTGGCATATGGGGTAATAAGGGGTTAATGTCACCATGCTATTGTAACACTTGTTACACGCATGGGCCGTGTGTAATCCATTTTTTTCTCACACCCATAGACTTGCATTGGCGAGTCTCGGGTGCAATACTGTGCAAATCGCACCATGCTGCGATTTCATCCTCACGTATAATACGGGTGAGAAAGAAATGGCAGCTGCCTCATAGAGTAACATTGGTCCGAGTGCTATGCGATTTTTTCTCGCATAGCACTCGTCCGTATTTCTCTCTAGTGTGACCCCGGCCTAATTCAGTGGTCTGCTTTGGAATCTTTTAGCCCTTGTTATGTTGATAAAAATCCTAAAACAATTAGAAACGCATGGCTTTAAACCAGTTTTAAAAGCATGGTCTTCATGTGTGACGCCAACAGGTCTAGTACCAAAGAGTATTGTCTATTGGTATAGATTGCACTTTTTTTAGTTTGTTGAGGCTAATGTGACATGTATGGTATGCTAATAGTTGTAATGATCTCATATACAGAAGAAATGAAAAGTACTGCATACGAAATCCAAATAGATGTCCCACAAATACAAAAGTCTTCATT
This sequence comes from Dendrobates tinctorius, assembly GCF_039654945.1. Classification (NCBI taxonomy): domain Eukaryota; kingdom Metazoa; phylum Chordata; class Amphibia; order Anura; family Dendrobatidae; genus Dendrobates; species Dendrobates tinctorius. The sequence goes on from NW_027361675.1 coordinate 25,010,334, forward strand.
TACATCTTAGGAGCACAAAGACACTATCTTTACAGCCAGAAGCCCTGCTGGTCACAGTCATAGTCTGCATTACAACACCCTTTTGTTATTGCAATACTTACTATAGATGGGAAAAACTGGTGATGACAGTATACTGTGTCTTCCCAAATCCTTCATGGTTTGTGTGAAAGTAGAAGCCATGTGGCCACTGTAAATAGCTTGCCATGAGGTATTCAATATTTTTAACAATACATTTTTAGCAGTTTTTTTAGAGATTATTTTTTTAGCTGTCTACAATAGGCCACATTCAGTCAGTTATATTTCTATCCAAGAGCCCAAAAAACATCTGAAATCTGAAGTGAAACTTACACAGATATAGTAGCGTAAAAAGGTTTTCAGTTTTGGATTCACTGGGACTTGTTCAGGCAAGTTTCTAATCAGTCTAGGTGCACCGCAGACACATTATAACCATTGTGCAAGTGTACATGGCCAATTTTCCACATGGACCCATGGCCTGCGTAAAAAAATAGCCGCATGCTCTACTATGGTTTGTTTGACAGAGCAGAATAATGTATGCAATGAAAAGCCGCTCTGGGTCCCATCTGCAGTTTGTATGAGTACACTGAGAATGACACTGAGACAGTCACTTACGCAATTTGCGGTCATGACTGGCCCGATTTTCAATACAACCGTATTTACCCAGTCTAACTGTACTGTACAGTCATGGCCAAAAGTTTTGAGAATGACACAAATATTAATTTTTACAAAGTCTACTGCTTCATTTTTTCTAATGGCAATTTGCATATACTCCAGAATGTTATAAAGAGTGTTCAGCTTAACTGCAATTACTTGCAAAGTCAATATTTGCCTAGAAAATGAACTTTATCCCCCAAAATACATTTCAACATCATTGCAGCCCTGCCTTAAAAGGACCAGCTAACATCGTTTCAGTGACTGCTCCATTAACACAGGTGTGGGTGTTGATGAGGACAGGGCTGGAGATCAATCTGTCATGATTAAGTAAGAATGACACCACTGGACACTTTAAAAGGAGACTGGAGCTTGGCATCATTGTTTCTCTTCTGTTAACCATGGTTATCTCTAAAGAAACACATGCAGTCATCATTGCACTGCACAAAAATGGCCTAACAGGGAAGAGTATCGCAGCTAGAAAGATTGCACCTCAGTCAACAATCTATCGCATCATCAAGAACTTCAAGGAGAGAGGTTCCCTTGTTGCCAAAAAGGCTCCAGGGCGCCCAAGAAAGACCAGCAAGCGCCAGGACCATCTCTTAAAAGTGTTTCAGCTGCGGGATCGGGCTACCAGCAGTGCAGAGCTTGCTCAGGAATGGCAGCAGGCAGGTGTGAGTGCATCTGCACGCACTGTGAGGCGGAGACTCTTGGAGCAAGGCCTGGTCTCAAGGAGGGCAGTAAAGAAGCCACTTCTCTCCAGGAAAAACATCATGGACAGACTGATATTCTGCAAGAGGTACAGGGAGTGGACTGCTGAGGACTGAGGTAAAGTCATTTTCTCTGATGAATCCCCTTTTCGATTGTTTGGGACATCTGGAAAACGGCTTATTCGGAGAAGACCAGGTGAGCGCTACCACCAGTCTTGTCTCATGCCAACTGTCAAGCATCCTGAAACCATTCATGTGTGGGGTTGCTTCTCAGCCAAGGGAATGGGCTCTCTCTCAGTCTTGCCTAAAAACACAGCCATGAATAAAGAATGGTACCAGAATGTCCTCCAAGAGCAACTTCTCCCAACCGTCCAAGAGCAGTTTGGCGATCAACAATGACTTTTTCAACATGATGGAGCACCTTGCCATAAAGCAATGGTGATAACTAAATGGCTCAGGGAACAAAACAGAGATTTTGGGACCATGGCCTGGAAACTCCCCAGATCTTAATCCCATTGAGAACTTGTGGTCAATCATCAAGAGACGGGTGGACAAACAAAAACCTTCAAATTCAGACAAAATAAAAGCATTGATTTTGCAAGAATGGACTGCTATCAGTCAGGATTTGATCCAGAAGTTGATTGAGAGCATGCCAGGGAGAATTGCTGAGGTCCTGAAGAAGAGGGTCAACACTGCAAATATTGACTTGCTGCATTAACTCATTCTAACTGTCAATATAACCTTTTGCTACTCATAATATGATTGCAATTATATTTCTGTATGTAATAAAAACATCTGACAAACACACATAAAAACCAGAGGCCAGCAGATCATGTGAAAATATAATATTTGTGTCATTCTCAAATCTTTTGGCCATGACTGTACTGAAAGAATACTGCTATGTGACTACACACACAGAAGGCTGCTAGCCCAACAACTACATATCTTCCCCTATATCCCCAGAAATGCTTCTACGCGCAACAATCCAACTGGGAATATAATTACAATTAATAACAGGATGCAAATGTCAGCCATTTATGTTTCTGCACAAAAGTGCTACATTATCACGGCTCATTCAGAGATCATTGATTATACTTCTATGCAAAAAAAAAAAAAACGATCGATTTTCATCAATGCTGAGTGTTTCAGTTTTTACCATTAGAGTTTCATTAGCTTTTTTCATACGCAAAAAGGTTTCTAAGGCAGGGGTCACACTTGCGAGTGTGATGCGAGAAACTCTCGCAAGTCTCTCGCACCAATGCCCGGTACTGCCGCAGGCACTCGGACCGGAGCGTTCAGCTGCATAGAAATACATGCAGCCGCACACTCCGTTCCTGAGTGCCAGCGACAGTGCCGGGTATTGATGCGAGAGACTGGCACAAGTTTCTCGCATCACACTCGCAAGTGTGACACCGGCCTAAAGATTCTAACAGTCAGTGAAAAAGAAAGCACATGGCAGGCATCAGAGTGCTGTCCGATTTGTTCAAACACCGATTGACTTTCATTAGTAAGTTTGATCTGTGGTTAAAATTAGACACGTCTCTGTGTTTTCTTGTGAACTAGTCATTCCACAGAAGTACACAGATGTCAACAGCCCTTTAAACTATATGACACTGCTGTAGAATGCTCGGGATGGGCTGAAACCTTCGTTGGATCAGTGTGATGTAACAAAAATATAAGGCTACACCTTCTGTAAGTGCTGGACTTCTCTGATTTTGCACTATAAACAATATGATCTCAATCCTCAATCCTCCCCATCCACCTCACCTCCGCCTCAAAACTGTTCCTTAACATACAATCCTCTGTCTCCAAACACAGAAAGCCCCCTCATGCCCTCTCCTGCTCCCACCTGCTAACACTTTCTCTGCTCCTTCTCACTGCTGGTGATATCTCTCCAAATCCTGGTCCTCCTCACCACATTCCCACAGTCATTTCTACCTCCCATCCACGCTCTATCACAACCTTCTGTAACCTCTCCAACCTTATACCCATTCACCCAGCCCCCGCTTCCCCAGTCCCACTAACAGGAGCTCTGTGGAACGCTCGCTCTGTCTGCAACAAGCTTTCCTACATCCATGATCTTTGTCACTACCAAACTTTCCTTCCTCGCCATCACCGAAACCTGGCTCACCCCTTCTGACACAGCCTCTCCTGCTGCACTTTCGTATGGCGGCTTCCACCTTTCTCACACCCCCCGCCCCAGCAGCAAACATGGCGGAGGAGTTGGTTTTCTCCTGTCAGATACCTGCTCCTTCACCCCAATCCCACTGCCACCCTCTGTTACCCTCCCTTCCTTTGAGGTGCACTCTGTGCGCATCTACTCCCCCTCCAACCTCCAACTGGCTGTCATCTACCGCCCCCCAGGTGACCACTTCACCACCTGGTTACTTCATTTCCTTTCCGCGGACATCCCTACTATCATCATGGGTGACTTCAACATCCCCATTGACACTTCCCTCTCAGCTGCCACTAAACTTCTATCTCTCACTTCCTCCTTCGGCCTCACTCAATGGTCTTCTACATCCACCCATAAAGATGGCCACACACTGGACCTCATCTTCACCCGCCTCTGCTCCCTATCTAACCTCTCTAACTCACCTCTCCCTCTCTGACCACAACCTGCTCACATTCTCTTCCCTCTTCACTCCATGTCTACAATCCCCACCCCACAAACTTTCACACCCTCGCAGGAATCTTAAACACCTTGACCTACACTCATTCTCTGAATCCCTCCTCCCTCTCACAGATATAAGTTCCTTACACAATGCAGATGACGCTGCTGCTCTATATAACACCACAATAGCTGTAGCTTTGGAATCCGCTGCCCCACTTACACATACCAAACTCGCAAAATCAACAGACAGCCCTGGCACACCAGCCTGACCAAAGAGCTGAGGCGAGCTTCCAGGGCTGCTGAGCGCAGATGGAAAAGATCCCACTCCAACGAGCACTTCATCGCATTCAAACAGTCCCTCACAACTTTCAAGACCACACTTGCCACAGCTAAACAAACCTACTTCTCATCTCTCATATCCTCCCTGTCTCACAACCCTAAACAGTTATTCAACACCTTCAATTCTCTCCTCTGCCCCCCAGCACCTCCTCCCTCCCCACTCATCTCAGCTGAAGACTTTGCCTCATTTTTCAAGCAGAAAATTGATAACATCAGGGACAGTTTTGGTCAACAACCCCCAGAGCCCTTCCTCCTGACTTCCCAGCCCTCCACCTTCAAAACCAACTTCTCCACCATTACAGAAGATCGACTCTCCACTCTACTCTCAAGATCACATCTCACCACCTGTGCACTCGACCCAATCCCATCCCACTTCATACCAAACCTCACCACAGTCTTCATCCCAACCCTAACCCATCTCTTCAACCTATCACTAACAACTGGTGTTTTCCCCTCAAGCTTTAAACATGCCTCCATCACACCTATCCTCAAAAAGCCCTCTCTTGACCCATCCTCTGTATCTAGCTATCGCCCTATATCACTTCTCCCCTACGCCTCCAAGCTACTGGAACAACACGTCTACCTTGAACTGTCCTCCCATCTCTCTTCTTGCTCCCTCTTCGACCGCTTACAATCTGGCTTCCGGTCACACCACTCCACTGAAACTGCCCTTACTAAGGTCACCAATGACCTCTTAACCGCCAAGAGCAAGCGACACTACTCTGTCCTCCTCCTCCTGGACCTGTCGGCTGCCTTTGACACAGTGGACCATTCCCTATTATTACAGACCCTCTCATCCCTCGGCATCACAGACTTGGCCCTATCCTGGATCTCATCATACCTAACAGACAGGACATTCAGCGTCTCCCACTCACACACCACCTCCTCACCTCGCCCCCTATCTGTCGGAGTCCCACAAGTTTCAGTCCTTGGGCCCCTGCTGTTCTCTGTTTACACCTTTGGCCTGGGACAGCTCTTAGAATCTCATGGCTTTCAGTATCATCTTTACGCTGATGACACACAGATCTACATCTCTGGACCAGATATCACCTCCCTACTAAACAGAATCCCTCAATGTCTGTCCACTATTTCATCCTTCTTCTCCGCTAGATTTCTGAAACTCAACATGGACAAAACAGAATTCATCATCTTTCCCCCATCTCACGTGACCCCCCCTACGAACCTATCAACTACAGTAAATGACTGCCCACTCTCCCCAGTCCCACAAGCTCGCTGCCTCGGGGTAATCCTTGATGCTGATCTCTCCTTCAAACCACATATCCAAGCCCTTTCCACTTCCTGCCGACTTCAACTCAAAAATATTTCACGAATCCGTTCATTCCTCACCCAAGAATCTGCAAAAACCCTAGTCCATGCCCTCATCATCTCTCGCCTTGACTACTGCAACCTCATGCTCTGTGGCCTCCCCTCAAACACTCTTGCACCCCTCCAATCTATTCTAAACTCCGATGCCCGACTAATCCACCTGTCCCCCAGCTATTCCCCAGCTTCTCCCCTCTGTCAATCCCTTCACTGGCTCCCAATTGCCCAGAGACTCCATTACAAAACCCTAACCATGACATACAAAGCCATCCACAACCTGTCTCCTCCATACATCTGTGACCTCGTCTCCCGGTACTTTCCCGCACGCAACCTACGATCCTCACAAGATCTCCTTCTCTACTCCCCTCTTATCTCCTCTTCCCACAATCACATACAAGATTTCTCTCGCGCATCACCCCTACTCTGGAACTCTCTACCACAAAATATCAGACTCTCACCTACCATCGAAACCTTCAAAAAGAGCCTGAAGACCCACCTCTTCCGACAAGCCTACAACCTGCAGTAACCACCGATCGACCAAACCGCTGCACGACCAGCTCTACCCTCGCCTACTGTATTATCACCCATCCCTTGAAGATTGTGAGCCGTCGCGGGCAGGGTCCTCTCTCCTCCTGTACCAGTTATGACTTGTATTGTTTAAGATTATTGTACTTGTTTTTATGTATACTCCTCCTTACATGTAAAGCGCCATGGAATAAATGGCGCTATAACAATAATAATAATAATACGTCAGTGATCTTTCTCTTATACAAAAAAATAAACACCCAGAATGTCATCATTTTTTTTTGTCTGCTGTCAGCGTTTCAGTTTTATGCCACATGCACACACATTTGGTCAGTATTTTACATCAGTATATGTAAGCCTTAACCTGAAGTGGAACAATCAGAGGAAAACTACAAGGGCTCAGACACACTTGAGAGAAATACGGACGAGTGCAATCCGATAAAAAATCGTATTGCACTCGGACCAATATTATTCAATAGGTGACATCTCATTTGCAAGTTTTTCTCAGCTGAAATCAGACTGAGAAAAAAATTGCAGCATGCTGCGTATTACTGTGATTTTCAGATGAGACTCGCCAATGCAAGTCAATGGGTGAAAGAAAAAAATCGGACAGCACTCGCACCATGGCAAATGACTATTCTAGCTGCAAATGTCAGGTTTGTAATGCAATATCTTCATAGATGTATAGAGGCCCATTTCCAACAACCATCACTCCAGTGTTCTTATGGTACTTTGTGTTTGCTAACCGTGTAAGAAGGCTATTGGATGGTTAGAATACCCTTGAAAACCCTTGTGCAAGTATGTTAGAACAGCTGAATACAGTTTGGCTGATTAGAGAAGCTATAAACCTGACCTTCATTTGAGCTAGTTGATAATCTGGGGCATTACTTTTGTTGGTTCCATTAAACTCTCAAAATGGCCAGAAAAAAAAAAGAGCTTTCATGTGAAACTAGACAGTCTATTCTTGTTCATAGAAATGAAGGCTATTCAATGCGAGAAGTTGCCAAGAAACTGAAGATTTCCTACAATGGTGTGTACTTTTCCCTTCAGAGGAGAGCACAAACAGGCTCTAACCAGAGTAGAAAGAGAAGTGGGAGGCCCCGCTGCATAACTGAGCAACAAGACAAGTACATTAGAGTCTGTAGTTTTGCAAAATTGACACCTCACAGGTCCTCAACTGGCTTCATTAAATAGTACACGCAAAACGCCAGTGTCAACATCTACAGTGAAGAGGCGACTCCGAGATGCTGGCCTTTAGGGCAGAGTGGCAAAGAAAAAGCCATATCTGAGACTGGCTAATAAAAGGAAAAGATTAATATGGGCAAAAGAACACAGACATTGGACAGAGGAAGATTGGAAAAAAGTGTTATGGACAGACAAATCCAAGTTTGAGGTGTTTGGATCACACAGAAGAACATTTGCGAGACACAGAACAACTGAAAAGGTGCTGGAAGAGTGCCTGACGCCATCTGTCAAGCAAGGTGGAGCTAATGTGATGGTCTGGGGTTGCTTTGGTGCTGGTAAAGTGGGAGATTTGTACAAGGTAAAAGGGATTTTGAATAAGGAAGGCTATCACTCCATTTTGCAACCCCAATTTCATCCTACAACAGGACAATGACCCATAGCACACCTCCAAATTATGCAAGAACTATTTAGGGAAGAATCAGCTGGTATTCTATCTGTAATGGAGTGGCCAGCGCAGTCACCAGATCTCAACCCCATTGAGCTGTTGTGGGAGCAGCTTGACCGTATGGTATGCTAAAAGTGCCCATCAAGCCAAACCAACTCGTGGGAGGGGCTTCTGAAGCATGGGGTGAAATTTCTCCAGATTAGCTCAGCAAATTAACTGCTAGAATGCCAAACGTCTTCAATGCTGAAATTGCTGTAAAGGGAGCATTCTTTGATGAAAGCAAAGTTTGAAGGAGAAAATTATTATCTCAAATAAAAATCTTTTTTTTGAACCTTGTCAATGTCTGGGCAAGATTTTAAATACATTTAGCAACTCAATTGATTAATAAATGTATTTTTTTTACAATACTATTTTAACATGAGAGTTAACCAGGGGCGGACACTGACAGCTTGGAGCCCCTGTGCAAGAAAGGTGTCTGGGCCCCCTTCCTTTTATGGCGACAAAGCTACATACCGTATTTTCTGGCGTATAAGACGACCTTTTAACCCCTGAAAATCTTCTTAAAAGTTGGGGGTCGTCTTATACGCCGGGTGTCGTCTTATATGCCGAGTGCATATGATGGGGAAGTGGTCCCGATGACGAAAGGAGGTTGTAAGTGGAGTTATCATCCCCCTTTTACCTCATTGGTGGCAGTGGTGCGGCAGCTCCTCCATCAGCAGTGTGGCGGCTCTGTGCTGGGGGTCGGCGGCAGCTCCTCCTTGTGCAGCGTGAGGGCTCTGTGCTGGTGGGCAGTTGCAGCGGCTCTTTGTCCAGCATTGGGCTCCTCCGGCATTTCCCCAAAGCCTGGAGGCCCAGGCAGCTCCACTGCTGCGATGCGGTGGCCTCCAGGAAAATGGCCCCCGGAGCCTTTGCATGCTCAGATTCGGATCTCGTCTCCCGAGATCTTGGATGCGACAAAAAAAAAAAAAAAAAAAAAAAACGGATTACACACGGACCATACGTGTGACTTGGGAGAAATATGCATCTGTGTCCTTTAGAAAAGACAGCCATTCAAGTCCCTATACTGTAAAATCACACTGACAGGTTAATAAAGAATAGATATATTATATATATATATATATATACACACACACACACACATACATACATACACACACAGTGGGGCAAAAAAGTATTTAGTTAGTCAGCAATAGTGCAAGTTCCACCACTTAAAAAGATGAGAGGCGTCTGTAATTTACATCATAGGTAGACCTCAACTATGGGAGACAAACTGAGAAAAAAAAAAAATCCAGAAAATCACATTGTCTGTTTTTTTTTCATTTTATTTGCATATTATGGTGGAAAATAAGTATTTGGTCAGAAACAAAATTTCATCTCAATACTTTGTGATATATCCTTTGTTGGCAATGACAGAGGTCAAACGTTTTCTGTAAGTCTTCACAAGGTTGCCACACACTGTTGTTGGTATGTTGGCCCATTCCTCCATGCAGATCTCCTCTAGAGCAATGATGTTTTTGGCTTTTCGCTTGGCAACACGGACTTTCAACTCCCTCCAAAGGTTTTCTATAGGGTTGAGATCTGGAGACTGGCGAGGCCACTCCAGGAACTTGAAATGCTTCTTACGAAGCCACTCCTTCGTTGCCCTGGCGGTATGCTTTGGATCATTGTCATGTTGAAAGACCCAGCCACGTTTCATCTTCAATGCCCTTGCTGATGGAAGGAGGTTTGCACTCAAAATCTCACGATACATGGCCCCATTCATTCTTTCATGTACCCGGATCAGTCGTCCTGGCCCCTTTGCAGAGAAACAGCCCCAAAGCATGATGTTTCCACCACCATGCTTTACAGTAGGTATGGTGTTTGATGGATGCAACTCAGTATTCTTTTTCCTCCAAACACGACAAGTTGTGTTTCTACCAAACAGTTCCAGTTTGGTTTCATCAGACCATAGGACATTCTCCCAAAACTCCTCTGGATCATCCAAATGCTCTCTAGCAAACTTCAGACGGGCCCGGACATGTACAGGCTTAAGCAGTGGGACACGTCTGGCACTGCAGGATCTGAGTCCATGGTGGCGTAGTGTGTTACTTATGGTAGGCCTTGTTACATTGGTCCCAGCTCTCTGCAGTTCATTCACTAGGTCCCCCCGCGTGGTTCTGGGATTTTTGCTCACCGTTCTTGTGATCATTCTGACCCCACGGGGTGGGATTTTGCGTGGAGCACCAGATCGAGGGAGATTATCAGTGGTCTTGTAGGTCTTCCATTTTCTAATTATTGCTCCCACAGTTGATTTCTTCACTCCAAGCTGGTTGGCTATTGCAGATTCAGTCTTCCCAGCCTGGTGCAGGGCTACAATTTTGTTTCTGGTGTCCTTTGACAGCTCTTTGGTCTTCACCATAGTGGAGTTTGGAGTCAGACTGTTTGAGGGTGTGCACAGGTGTCTTTTTATACTGATAACAAGTTTAAACAGTTGCCATTACTACAGGTAATGAGTGGAGGAAAGAGGAGACTCTTAAAGAAGAAGTTACAGGTCTGTGAGAGCCAGAAATCTTGATTGCTTGTTTCTGACCAAATACTTATTTTCCACCATAATATGCAAATAAAATGAAAAAAAAAACAGACAATGTGATTTTCTGGATTTTTTTTTCTCAGTTTGTCTCCCATAGTTGAGGTCTACCTATGATGTAAATTACAGACGCCTCTCATCTTTTTAAGTGGTGGAACTTGCACTATTGCTGACTGACTAAATACTTTTTTGCCCCACTGTGTATATATATATATATATATATATATATATATATATATATATATATATATATATATATACACACACACTCTAGCTGAAGAGCCGGCGTTGCCTGGGCATAGTAACCAACTGTGGTTATAACAAATTATAATGATTATATTGCACATAAAAACCGTGCATCTAATCCTATCCTGTGTGATACTGACTGCTAAGCCGTGTATCTAATCCTATTCTGTGTGATACTGTCTGCTGAGCCGTGTATCTAATACTATTCTGTGTGATACTGTGTGCTGAGCTGCGTATATAATCCTATCCTGTGTGATACTGACTGCTGAGCCGTGTATCTATTCCTATCCTGTGTGATACTGACTGTTGAGCTGTGTATCTAAAGCTGGAGTCACACAGAGCGACTCACCAGCGATCCTGACAACAATATCAACGTGTCAGGATCGCTGGTGAGTCGCTGCATGATCGCTGGTGAGCTGTCAAACAGACAGCTTCACCAGCGATCAGCACAGCGACACCGAGCGCGCGGCATCGCTGTGTACATTAGTTACCAGCGCACTGATGCAGGGAGCTGGTAACTAACGTACACATCGGGAATCCAAGGGACGTGCGTCCCTTAGATACCCAATGTGTACGTTAGTTACCGTCTCCCTGCATCAGCGCGCTGGTATCTAACGTAAACATCGGGTTTCTAAGGGACGCACGTCCCTTGGATACCCGGTGTACGTTAGTTACCAGCTGATCGATGGTCTCCCGCCTGTCACATGCAGCGATGCGTGCTGGCCAGCGGGAGACCAGCGATGGAAGAAATGTCCAGGGGTTTCCAAGAGCGATCAGCGATACCAGCAGGGGGGCCGGTCACTGATCGCTGTCAAACACAGCGATCTCGCTGGTGAGATCACTGTTGTGTCACAAAACTTGTGACTGAGCAGCGATCTCGCTAGCGAGATCACTATGTGTGATGGGGCCTTAATCCTATGTGATACTGACTGCTGAGCTGTGTATCTAATCCTATCCTGTGTGATACTGACTGCTGAGCCGTGTATCTAATCCTATCCTGTGTGATACTGGGCTCCCCCTGCAGTCTGTGTCAGAGGGTGGTCTGTGTTGGCACGGTAATAAATTGTGTTATTTCCAGCTTTACAGAAGGACGATAACACCATAGAAATGATAAGAATAATAGGCCTCAGTTACCACAACGGTCTACAAAGAAAACTGTTGCTGATAGCAACCAATCACAGCTCATTTTTCATCTTTTAAACAGCTCTGGGACAGCGTGGCGAGTTTTGAGTGGCGACTTTTGTGTTTTGACTTTTATGTGGCGAGGTTGGTGTATGTGTGGTGAAATGTGTGCTGAGGGTGGTATATGTGTTGAAGCACGTGGTAGTGTGTGGCGCATTTTGTGTGTGTGTTCATATCCCAGTGTGTGGTGAGTATCCCAGGTCAGGGCTCCACCTTAGCAACTGTACAGTATATACACTTTGGCACCATCGCTCTCATTCTTTCAGTCCCCCTTGTTCACATCTGGCAACTGTCAATTTGCCTCCAACACTTTTCCTTTCACTTTTTCCCCATTATGTAGATAAGGGCAAAATTGCTTGGTGAACTGGAATGTGCAGGGTTAAAATTTCGCCTCAGAACAAAGCCAATGACGCTCTCGGGGTCCAGACGTGTGACTGTGCAAAATTTTGTGGCTGTAGCTATGACGGTGCAGATGCCAATACATACATACACTTTTCCCCCATTATGTAGATAGGGGCAAAATTGTTTGGTGAATTGGAACACGCGGGGTTAAAATTTTGCCTCATAACATAGCCTATGACGCTCTCGGGGTCCAGACGTGTGACTGTGCCAAATTTTGTGGCTGTAGCTGCGACGGTGCGGATGCCAATCCCGGACATACATATATAAAGCTCAATGTGGGTGTGTATGTATTAGATATATATTTAAACATAATAGTCCTTGACCTCATGAAAGGGTCACATTCCACGTAAACATCAAAACAACCATATCCTGAACGGATATCAAGAATGTATGAAAAAATGATTGTATCTTAAGAAATCAATTTATTAGCCAATATTCCAATATTAAAACAATACATATTATGAGTGCTCACAGATCAATCAGAAACGGTTGGGAACAAACACAGTCAGCCAGATCAAAAAATAATTATATATATATATATATATATATAACGCTAGGTGGTATAAAAACTCCTATATACCTCATATCAATAACTGCTCATGGTTTTCCTTATTGAAATATCGCACAAATTTGAAAAGCAAATTTAATAAAAAGCAGCTGAATCATTTAAAGTGTACTGAAATGTCAAATAACAAGACCCCTGACCGCTGCAAATGACAAAGTGTCTATGTGCAGCCAAAAGTTACATCATGGCGCCTGACCGCTGCTAACAATAAAGTGTCTATGTGCAGACCGAGAGCCGAAGTCATGTCACTATGAGGATGTGAGTAAGTAATGCAATGAGAAATAATCTCCCACCATGAATATGCAAAGCGTATGGAATTACCTGTGATGCTGTGTCGGCACCCACACAGTGTCCCCTGACGCGCGTTTCGGCGTTCATTTTTGAACGAAGCTCACTAGCGACCACTTAGCGATGCACCAGTGATCCATATCGTTGTCGGGATCGCTGGTGCATCTCTTAGTGTAACGGTACCCTAAGACCTCACAGCTCACAGTGCATGTCAGACCAAATGAGAATCATGAGGTCAAAGGAATTGGCCAAGGAGCTCAGAGACAGAATTGTGGCAAGGCACAGATCTGGCCAAGGTTACAAAAGAATTTCTGCAGTAATCAAGGTTCCAAAGAGCACAATGGCATCCATAATCCTTAAATGGAAAACGTTTGGGACCACCAGTAGTCTTCATAGACCTGGTCATCCAGCCAAACTGAGCAATCGTGGGAGAAGAGCCTTGGTGAGAGAGGTAAAGCAGAACCCCAAGATCACTGTGGCTGAGCTCCACAAATGCAGTAGGGAAATGGGAGAAAGTTCCACAAACTCAACTATCACTGCGTGCCCTCCACCAGTCGGGCCTTTATGGCAGAGTGGCCCGACGGAATCCTCTCTTCAGTGCCAGACATATGAGAGCCCACATAGACTTCCATTAGCATATCGGATCCTAACGCATGTCAAAATCGGTATGCGCTAGCGATGGTCCGTTATTTTGTGACGCACCTTCGAACACGGACTACTGCATTTTTGGGTCCGTAACAGCGAACGGAAGCGTTCGTTCTGCATAGAACTCTATTGCTAACGCAGGCCGACGCAATGCAACCATGCGTTAATGCGATCGCAAAAATACAGACAATTTTGGGGCTCATCGATAGCTCATCTGTTTAACGGATATGTTAAATGGATTGCCCTAACGCGATGTGAACCTAGCCTAATCCACAGAGTGTGTACTACAAAATAGGGAAAACAAAACCAGGAACAACCAAAAAGGGGAATTTTTCCCCCAAAAAAAGAAGTAATAAATAATTGTATGCATTCCAAAATAATACCAATACAAAAGTTATACCCATTCCATGAAAAAAATCTGAAACAAAAACAAAGCCTTTATACGGCTATTCTTAAATTAAAATGCTATGACTCACAGGATACAGCCCCCCAAAAATGACTTTTTTTTATAAAATATGATTTTATGCTTAGCAATATTAAAAATGTAAAAAAAAGAATTAACTTCTGTTTTTGGTATCGCCATATTCTTAGCAACCCTTAAAGTAAAGAGAAATTGTCAGTTTAACAGCACAGTAAATTGAGAAAAAAATACAACATAGCCATGATCTTTGTTAGCAAATTACATATAATGGCAGACAATACAATGTCTTTCGGTGTCTCAACCTACTTTTTATCATCTCCTACTAAAGTAAAAAAAGAATCCGACAAATTAGAGCTAGAGGTATTCAGCAATTGCTTGTAATACTGTTTTTTGAAGAAGTAAAACATGATTATCTAGAAATTGAGCAGATTAAAAAAAATACACTTTACTGCACATTTCTGATGCATGAGGGTCAAGAGCAATTTAACCCCTTAAAAACTAAGCCACTTTGTAGGGTAATGGCCCGGCCTCATTTTTTTTTTTTAAATCTGACCAGTGTAATTTTATGTGATAATAACTATGGAATACTTCAATGGATCCCAACGGATTCTGAGAATGTTTTTTTGTGACATATTGTACTTCATAGTCTTAAAATTTGTTTGGTATCACTTGCATTTATTTGTGAAAATATCAGAAATTTGTCTAAAAGTTTCAAAATTGTACTTATTATGGCCTTAAATCAGAGAGTTAAGTCACAAAAACGATAATGAATAACATTTTCAACATGTAAAGTAGACATCAGCACAATTTTTTAAACAATTTTTTTTTGTTAGGAAGTTAGAAGTGAGTGTTAAAAGTTGACCAACAATTTCTCATTTTTACAACAAAATTTACAAAACCTATATGACAGAAAATAATTAAAAGTGACACTATTATAACAACTGCACCCCTCAAACTCCTCAAAACCACATTCAAGAAGTTTATTAGCCCTTCAGGTGCTTCACAGGAATTAAAGGAATGTAGAAGAAAAAAATAACATTTAAATTTTTTTCACAAAAAAATTGAATTTAGCCACACATTATTTTATTTTCACAAGGTTAACAGGAGAACATGAACCTCAAAATTTGCTGAGCAATTTCTCCTGACTGAGTATGCCAATACCACATTTATGAGTGAAAACTACCATTTGGATGCATGACAGGGCTTGGAAGGGAAGGAGCACTGTTTGAATTCTTGAACGCAAAAATGGTTGGAATCGAGAGCGGATGCCATGTCGTGATTGGAGAGCCCCTGATGTGCCTAAACAGTGGAAACCCCCCACAAGTGACCCCATTTTGAAAACTTGACCCCTTAAGGAATGTATTTAGATATGTGGTGAGCATCTTGAACCCCCAGATGCTTCACAGAAGTTTATAATGTAATATAACAATTGTTTTTATTTTCACAAAGGAAACAAGAAAATGAACCCCAAAATTTGTTGTGCAGTCTTTCCTGAGTATGCCAATACCCCATATGTGGTTGAAAACTACTTTTGAGGCACAGTGCAAAGCTAGGAAGGGAAGGAGTACCATAATGGAATCCAGATTTTGCTGGAATGATTTGAGGGTGTTGTGTCACATTGGCAGAGCCCCTAAGGTGCCAGAACAGCTGACCCCCCTCCTTAAGTGATGTCATTTTACAAACTACACCTCTCAATTCATCTAAGGGTGCAGTGACCATATTGACACCACATGTGCCTAACATAATTATATACCATTAGGCGTTGAATAAAGAATAATTATATTTGTGCAGCTAAAATGTTGTTTTAGCCCCAAATTTTTAATTTTTATAAGGTCCAATAGGAAATAATCGTGCCAATACTTGATGGCGCCAATACTCTACATGTAATCGAGAGCTACTTTTTAGGCACAGTGTAAAGCTCAGAAGAGAAGGAGAACCTTATTATAGTTTAGATTTTACTTTTATAGTTTGCGGGTGCCATGACCCACTGGAGGAGCCCCATAGGTGCCAGAGGAGCAGAACCCCCCATAAATTATTCCATTTTACAAACTACATTTCTTGATGAATTTATCTAAAGGTGCATTGATGATATTGACAGTACAGTGCTACTTATCAATAGGGAGATATTCGAGAGGGCCAGAGCACTATTTGCCTCTTGTAGTGCAGATTTTCCTAGAATAATTTGCAGACTACTCATGCAGAGCCCCTAAGTGCTAGAAGAGCAGAATACCCCCTCAAATTACCATAGTTTGGAAATTATACCACTGCCAAACATATGGATATATGGATGCTAAATGTGGTTCAGGCACACTGTGGGGCTCAACAGGGAGAGGGGTATTTGGAAGCGCAGAATTCATTAGAATTATTTTGGGGGGCAAGGAGCCTTATCACTTTTACAAAGTTTTTGTACTACCAGCAACGTGGAACCTCCCTATATTTCTGTTAACACATAATGGACCCGATTGGGGACCTTGCTTTTTTTGTGGATTGAGTTGAAGCTATTATTGGGAACATTTTACACAACATTTGTAATGATATTTATTCCACACACTACGCTGAGCACTTACTTTGGGGTTTCCGTCTAAATCTCCCAGTGACATGATTCAGATGAAACTCCCGAAGGATTCATTCACTATAATGATGCAGCAGAGTTACTCTGGACTCCGCCTGGCCTCTGTTCAGCGGTGTCCTTTTCAGAAGTGCACAAAACTGTGGCTGAACACGCTTCTGTGCACGCCTAACAAGATGTACACCACTGGATCACAGGCTAGACGGCGTCCACAGTGCCTCCATCTGCCTTATTATAGGGAATCTTCTGTCATGGCTTCGGTCCAAATCATGCATTTCAGAAATTTACAAGGAAATCTTGGTGTAAGCGCTCAGTGTAGCGCGCAGGATAAACGTGAACTGGGCCTTACTACAATCTTTGGGAGACAGAATGAAAAATGAACAATTTGTGAAGAATTGGTTTTATTTATTTTTTCGTCATGCGGTATAAGTGATTATTCTTCGAGTCGGTGCGATTACAGCGATACCAGATTTATATAATTTTTGTATGTTTGGCTGCTGTCACATACTAAAGCCCCTTGTACGCATCCATTTTTTTGTGTCCATATGCTGTCTGTTTAAGGATCGCAATTACGGACACACACCCATTGTATTTAATGGTGGTACGCAGACATGTCAGGTTTTTTTGCGCAGCACGGACAAAATGCGTGTTGCACACGTGCACATTGATGACACACGGATAACATCCATGTGTCATGAGGATGACATGTATTGGCGCCTGAGAAGGAGCGGTACAGTTCACTCTGTTCTCCGGTGCTGGCTAATGAAGGCACCTCTTATCATTGTCGCCTGGTCTTCCACATGGGCTCCCACATAATTTTCATAAGCAGCAGAGGGTAAGTCCATGGCTGGGGGCTGATGTTTATCTGGGAAAAGGTACAATATCCCAAAAAGGTTCCCAGGCTATTGATAACAGCTCATATCTGTTTGCTTAGCCATTACTGGTTAGTTTACTGGGGACACCAGAAAAAAAAAAAAAAAAGATGTATAAAATCAAATCTGCAAAGGCTAAGCAGACAGCTGTGGGTTGATATTAATAGCCTAGGAAGGGGACAAAGATATTGCCCCTCTCCCAGGCTACCAACATCATCTCTCAGCCGCCCCAGAAATGGTGCATCCATATGATGCGCCAAATCTGGCGCTTAATCTTGCTCTTCCCACTTGACCTGTGGCAGTGGCAGCTGGGGTAATAGGGTTGGGGTTGTTGTCAGCTTTGTATTATTAGCTTACATCAACCCAGGGGTTAGTAATGGAGAGGCATCTTTAAGACGCCTTCATTACTAACCCAATAGTAAGTTTTGAAATAAACACATAGCAAGAATAAAGTCCTTATTTGAAATGAAATTCAACACCCTCTTATATATTTATTAACAGAAAAAAAACGAAGTTATACTCACCTTTATGCCTGTAATCAATCTATGCCCGTGTCCCCTGTAAACAACAAAAAATAATTACCATATTCCTCACCTGTCCAATGAGAAGATAATCCATACTGTCCCACAACGTAGCCAGGACGTGTACACCTGGCATCAGATGATCAATGATGCGAGGGAAAGAACCGAGCACATACACTAGGTAAGAATAGCGCTTGCTGGTGCTTGTAAGTTTTGTTATCAATTTAAATAACATGCTTAGTGGGCCAACTAGTTTGAGGATACTAACGCCACATCGACTAGTCAAAGCCCTCATTTACATATCATAAATGGACTTTAGAGATACTTTTTCTAAAGGTCTATTTATATGTGTAATAACATAGGCAGGGTTTTTAAATATGCAGACACAACTGCTGGTGGTTCTTGTAACAACCCTGCTGGCATCACTGCATGGCCTCCCATCCCCCGCACATCAACTTACTTTCTGCTTCAAGCCATGCTGTGAATTCTGTCTGTTGCCAGCTCTGTGCCTCTGCTCTCCATGTTTCCAGACTGTGTGTATAGGGGGGCGGTGCCTGAACTCTCTGGTTCTTATGCAGTCAGGGTGCACCTGTGTAATCTGTCCCTGACCAATCACCTGGAGCCCTTGACTATTTAGTTTCACCACTCCCACTGTAACATTGCCTGAGCAATGTCTAATCTCAGTTAGTATCTTGCTGCTGAGGAAGCCAGGCCCTGTTCCGTGTATCTCCTTCTCTGGAGGTTTACTCCTAGTCTTGCTTTGTACCTTGTCTGCCTGCCAGGAGGCTGTATATCCTGGCCCTTGAGTCTTGTTCCCTGTGCCTTGTCTGTTCTCTGCCCGCCTGCCAGGAGGCTGAATATCCTGGTCCTTGTGTCTTTGTCCCTGTCTCTCTGTCTGAACTCAGTCTTACCTCTGTCTGTCAGTCTTCTTGTTTGTGGTTCCTTCTCTGCTGTGTCTTTCCTTGTGTCCTCCCTGTCTGTGCATCTTCACCCTTGCAGCTTTATCTGTGCATCTGCACCCTCGCAGCTTTATCTGTGCATCTGCACCCTCGCCACTGTCTGCACGGCTCCCTAGCCGCTCTGCCTGCTCCGCACCTCCTGTGTGAACAGGTCCAAACCTGTTCCTTCATATTCCACTCCTTCCTGCCTATATCCATACCTGCACCTCCTGTGTGAACAGGTCCAGATCCTGTTCCAGCATACACCACTCCCTCCTGCCTACACCTGCTGTGTGAACAGGTCCCTACCTTCTCCTTCTCATACCACGCCAATCTGTCGTGTGTCTCCAAGCCGTGCCCGCCTGTCGTGTGTCTCCAAGCCGTGCCCGCCTGTCGTGTGTCTCCAAGCCGTGCCCGCCTGTCGTGTGTCTCCAAGCCGTGCCCGCCTGTCGTGTCTACCTGCCTGCCTATAGCCTCTGTCAAAGTGACTTGTCCCCAAGTGGGACCAGCAGCCACAGCCAGACACCACCCTGGAGTGGCACCCGACAGCTATCTGCCGCACAAGCCTGACCTCACCATCAGAGGCTCCAGTGAAGACCGAGGTAGCTGTCGTAGTCACACCCCTTCCAGGGTAGTCTGGTTTGTGGCACAGTGGTGCCACAACCCCCCGGTTCGCGCCATTCAGCCAAGGCGTGAGCGTGACAGTTCTGTTAGCACGGGGATCTGACAGGTTCCCTTTAATCTGACCTAACAATTCTGAAAAGGTATGTGTATAGTACAGACAGCAGGCAGCAGACCCTGTGTCTTTTTGTATATATACATTAATATCCAAATGTGGATACAATGGGTGTCATGATCCCAACAAGATTAAATATAGGAAACTCCTAAATAGTTCATGATATCTACAAAATTATTGATTATAAAAAATGGACGAAGAAATAATATGAAGAAGTATAACAATTTTATTAAATGTCAGATATATTAAAATCACATGTAGCATAAAGTAGCAAGATGGTGAGGGCTCAAGGATGGACAGGTACATGCAAGAATGAACCAAAAAGAGTAAATATGTAATAGTTGCTTAATGAAACTGCTGATCAATTAATCAATGCACAGATCTGTGCAAAGCTATACAGGGTATATACCTCAACTGGAACCTTGTACAAACCATCACTATCACATATAGTGCATAATAGCACTGAGATGTAATGTGCCTCGGGGCGGAAGCAGTGGCAGATACTAGTCTTTTACACCCTGGCACGTTACATGAAGGTGAGGGTCCTGACTGGATGAGTGAACTTGGTGCTATGGGGGGGGGGGGGGGCACGCTCTTGCAGGCCACATATCACTAATGATTTCAGCTGGCCAGGACCATATGTTGAGGACTTCAGTGAGGAAAGCCACCAGTCAAATAAACCTTTTACTTCACAATATCTTAGTGGGAAATACAGGTGCTGCTCACAAAATTAGAATACCATCAAAAAGTTAATTTATTTCAGTTCTTCAATGCAAAAAGTGAAACTCATATTATATAAAGTCATTACAAAGAGTGATCTAATCCAAGTGTTTATTTCTGTTAATGTTGATGATTATGGCTTACAGCAAATGAAAACCCAAAAGTCATTATCACAGTAAATTAGAATAATTAGCAAAAAAGACTTGCCAGGTCTTCTTAAGCATTTAAAAAGATCACCTTAATTTGTTTCAGTAGCTTCCACAATCATGGGGAAGACTGCTGACTTAACAGATGTCCAGAAGGCAGTCATTGACACACTCCACAAGGCGGGTAAGCCACAAAAGGTCATTGCTAAAGAAGCTGGCTGTTCACAGAGAACTGTATCCAAGCATATTATTGGAAAGTTGAGTGGAAGGAAAAAAAGAGTAGCAGAAAAAGGTGCACAAGCTACCGGGAAAACCGCAGCCTTGAAAGGATTGTTAAGAGAAGGCCATTCAAAAATTTGGGGGAGATTCACAAGGAGTGGACTGCTGCTGGAGTCATTGCTTCAAGAGCCACCACACACAGACTAGCCAGGACAAGGGCTACAATTGACATTGCTTGTGTGAAGCCACTCATGACCAATAGACAAACATCAGAGGTGTCATACCTGGGCCAAGGAAAAATAGAACTGGACTGTTGCTCAGTGATCAAATGAGTTGTTTTCAGATGAAAGTAAATTTTGTATTTAATTTGGAAATCAAGGTCCCAGAGTCTGGGGGAAGAGTGGAGAGGCACACAATCCAAGCTGCTTGAGGTCTACTGTGAAGTTTCCACAATCAGTGATGGTTTGGGGAATTATGTCATCTGTTGCTATAGGTCCACTGTGTTTTATCAACACCAATGTCAGCACAGCCATCTTCCAGGAAATTTTAGAGCACTTCATGCTTCACTCTGCCGACAAGCTTTTTGGAGATGG
Organism: Dendrobates tinctorius; assembly: GCF_039654945.1. Lineage (NCBI taxonomy): Eukaryota > Metazoa > Chordata > Amphibia > Anura > Dendrobatidae > Dendrobates > Dendrobates tinctorius. The sequence goes on from NW_027361675.1 coordinate 25,031,773, forward strand.
AAATTTCATTTTCCAGAAGGACTTGTCAACTGTCCACACTGCCAAAAGTACCAATACCTGGTTTAAAAATAACAGCATCACTGTGCTTGATTGGCCAGCAAACTCGCCTGACCTTAACTCCATAGAGAATCTATGGAGTATTGTCAAGAGGAAGATGAGAGACATCAGACCCAACAATGCAGACAAGCTGAAGACTGCTATCATAGCAACCTGGGCTTCCATAACACCTCAGCAGTGCCACAGGCTGATCACCTCCATGCCATGCCACATTGATGCATGAATAGATGCAGAAGGAGCCCCGACCAAGTATTGAGTGCATTTACTGAACATACATTTCAGCAGGCCAACATTTCAGATTTTAAAATCATTTTTCAAGCTGGTGATATAAAGTATTGTAATTTACTGAGATAATGACTTTTGGGTTTTCATCGGCTGTAAGCCATAATCATCAACATTAACAGAAATAAACATTTGAAATAGATCACTCTGTTTGTATGACTCTATATCATATACGAGTTTCAGGTTTTGTATTGAAGAAATTAAATAAATTAACTTTTTGATGATATTCTAATTTTGTGAGAAGCACCTGTATGTCCAGAAGGTAGCCGCTACCCAGCTTAATGAACGTTTCCTTCACAATATGGAGCATTTTCACACACAGTCTCAATACCTATTTCCACTTTTTCACTCTCCTTTACCACAACCCAGCTCTGTGCTACAGTCCAGTTATTGAGAGTCCTATTCTCAACAGCAGTTCTGCATCTTCTTTCTCCTCAAGGGAATTAGTTTGCCAATATGGCCATTACTTAGTTTCTCTGATATTGGCACCTCCATAATCCCACCTGGGGAACTTTCTTCATCTCACTTTCTTTGCCCATCCTGACCCATTACCTTATTGTCACTAGGGTCACATCCCCCTGGAAGACATGGAAATAGACAGTCACATCGAGTAATGAATCACAGGTCTTCTTTAGAGATAATGTGATTCATGTCCTATTTTAAATGGATTTGGTTTCCTTCTGTGCTGACAGGGTTAAGGACTCTTTCCATGTTGGCTGAGACCATACAGCCTGGTTGTTCTCAGCTGCAACTGCTTATCATTTACTCCCTCTAAATATGCTGACTCAGGGTGGTTAGTCCCTGCCAATGAAATTTTGTCTTTCTGTGCTGAGTGCTAAAGCTAAGTGGTTGGAGTGGAGTTGTTGTAGTAGTGATCTGTGGTTTGCTGTAGTACGTGTGTGTTTATCTTCTGGTCCCTATTCCCATTTAGGTTATTCCTTCCTGCCCCTATCCTCTTCCCTATTGTTTGTTTGTGCTTTCGCATAATAGAAGTTTTTTGTTAACCCTGTTTTGTCTTTGTGTCTTGTTTACCTAATTTTTCTGTCCCATGCCTCATGGGGTGGGGATGGGGACTGACTGGGGCTTAACAGGAGCATAGCAAGGTTGGAGAGCCAGGCCTCTCTACCTTCAATAGTACCCCCGGGTCAAAGATAGTTAGGGTTCCAGTTCTAGTGACAGTATGAGGCCCCTCTCCTTTACAGAAGACTGTCACAACGTGACACTTATAAACTCAGGGCCTTACTGTTAAGCGTCCTCTCTCAAGACCCATTGCCATTTCATCACTCTATTCTTTAGATCAACTTCTCCGTCCCTTTTACTCCAGTTCCTGGTAATGTATGTCTTGGTTTCCTCTCATTCCAGTACACCTTTGTCATGCTTACTATCCAGGCCTTAGGTCTACTTCTGACAAACAATGGACCGTATGTGATGTTCTGACAGGAAACTGTCGCTGTCCCTTCATCTTAGCCCCTCCCACTCTGCGCTAATCCCAATCATTAATTCTAACTCTCCCTACTCTCGGGCAGAAAACAAATCTAGCACTATTAACTTATATCACAGTTCACATTACACAATACAATAATACGTTTGTTCTTCAAGGGGGAATGTGGGCAGTATATCTATCTCCTTATAGAGACACTGGGTAATACATCTAACAGTTAAGTAGGAGAATCTGCTTTAATGTATATAAGGTAAAATGCTCACTAACAAAGTTATTTGTCCAGGTGTGTAAATCCACAACCCCAAAGCACAGTTTGTGTGGGCTTCCTCAGGGGCTGTGTCTTTTTGTATCTACAAGTGACTGTTTGTACTCCTGCTGAGTGAATACTGCTTTGTGTGATGGAACAGAAGCCTTACTTTATGTCATACACACTGATTATTTCCTCATTTTCTGGTGTTCATAACACTTTTTTTTACTAATAAGTTGTGTGACATTGTCTTGATACTATTGATGTAGGAATACACTAATATAGGTAAGGAATAAGTAACCAACCTAAACTGTAGTGCAATTGGCTGAAACCTATCTGAATGCTCATTGTTTGCCATCTCCCAGTCCAAAAGGTGCTTGTCCAATTTAAAGGAGCACTCCTATTAAAGTTTTTGTCCTCTTAGTGCTATATAATATGATGATTGCAATATAATGTGTACTTACAATTGCTTATTTTGACTTTCTACCCAACTAATTCTTCTCTTTTTTCTGTTCTATGTAGAAACAGGAAGCTTCCTGTCCTTGCAGAAATCATTCCTTTCTCCAACTCCTGACCCATCTGCTCCACCCCTCTCATTGCCATTGACTTTTGCAGTGACCGATGAATCAAACAGGGAAAATTGACCTCCTGTTGCTTCATAGAGCTTAGAAGGATTCAGCTAGTTAATTTTTAATCACGTGATGTCGTAGACCTGATGTAAAACAGAAGAATCACGTGGTTAGAAGGGTGAAATGAGCAATTATAAGTACACAGTGCTACATCATATGATGATTGCAATATATTAAGAGGATACGAATTTTGATGGGCGAGCTTCTTTAACCCCTCTACCCCCGAGGGTGGTTTGCATGTTAATGAACGGGCCAATTTTTACAATTCTGACCGCTGTCCTTTTTTGAGGTAATAACTCTGGAATGCTTCAACGGATCTTTGCGATTTTGAGTTTATTTTTTCGTGACATATTGTACTTCACGATAGTGGGAAAAAATTTTCAATATAGCTTGCGTTTATTTGTGTAAAAGACAGAAATTTGCTGAAAATTTGGAAAATGTTGCAATTTTCAAACTTTGGATTTTTATGCCCTTAAAACAGAGAAATATGTCACAAAATAGGTCATAAATAATATTTCCCACATGTCTACTTTACATCAGCACAATTTTTTAAACAAAATTTTTTTTGTTAGGGAGTTATAAGGGTTAAAAGTTGACCAGCGATGTCTCTTTTTTACAACCAAATTTGACAACCTTTTTTCTTAGGGACCACCTCACATTTGAAGTCACTTTCAGGGGTCTATATGGTAGAAAGTACCCATAAGTGACACAATTCTAAAAGCTGCACCCCTCAAGCTGACCAAAACCACATTCAAGAAGTTTATTAACCCTTCAGGTGCATCACAGGAATTAATGGAATATGAAAGGAAAAAATGAACATTAAACTTTTTTTCACGAAAATGTAAGTTTAGACTAATTATTTAGACATTTTCACAAGGGTATCAGGAAAAAATGAACCCCAAAATTTATTATGCAATTTCTCCTGAAGATGCCGATACAGAATATATGGGGAAAAAAACTACTGTTTAGGCGCAAGGCAGAGCTTGGAAGAGAAGGAGCGCCATTTGACTTTTTCAATGCAAAATTGGCTGGAATTGAGATTGGATGCCATGTCGCGTTTGGAGAGCCCCTGATGTCCCTAAACAGTGGAAACCTCCCACAAGTGACCCAATTTTGGAAACTACATCCCCCCAAGGAACTTATCTATATGTGTGGTGAGCACTTTGAACCCCCAAGTTCTTCACAGAAGTTTATAATATAGAGCCATGAAAATAAAAAATCATTTTTTTCCACAAAAATGATGTTTTATCCCCCAATTTTTTATTTTCCCAAGGGTAGCCAGAAAAATTGGACCCCTAAAGTTGTTGTCCAATTTGTCCTGAATAGAGTGATACCCCATATGTGGGGGGAACCGCTGTTTGGGCGCATGGCAGAGCTTGGAAGGGAGGGATCGCTGTTTGACTTTTTCAAACCAAAATTGGCTGGAATTGAGATCGTACGCCATATCGTGTTTGGAGAGCCCATGATGTGCCTAAACAGTGGAATCCCCCCACAAGTGACCCCATTTTGGAAACTAGAACTCCCAGGAAACTTATCTAGATGTGCCTAAACAGTGGCAATGCCCAACAAGTGCCCCTTTTATGGAACTAATCTACTGTTTCCTGTTATGTAAATGTTATAATGTAGTGGCATACGTCAGTTGTGTAGTGTTCGTCAGGTTGTCATACATCAATTGAGTAAGTCAGATATGAATTTAGTAGTTCATGGAGGTGTGGTACAGTCTGAAGCAATCTTTCATACACAGGCCAGGTGTCACGATCTCCACTCTGTTCCTGTCTGATATGTTACTTTGTGTAGGGGTTGTGCTGCATCATCTGTGTTCACTTTCCTTGATTAGTCTTCTACTTAAGCATGCTTGCTCCTTCACTCTGTGTCAATCGTACACTTGCTGTTGCCTGTGTAAGTCTGATTACGCTGTGCTCTGTGCCTGACCCAGCCTGACTTTATTCCCTTCCTGGACTTAGAGTATTTGCTTGTGACCTGACATCTCTGTTGCCTGCTCCCTGTAAACTATATTGCCTTACTGGTTTTCCTGACCCCAGGTCGTGATTTGGATTTTGTCTCTGACTACCCCTTGTTGTATTGCGCCATTTTCTGGACCTGACCTCGGATTGTTTGACCTCCCTTTACTTATCCAGGAAGTAGTATTACATTACTATCTGTTATAGTAGTCTCTCTCCATTTTTGGGTCTTATTACTATAGTGACTCGCGTCACACCAGGTTTATTGGGCAGGTGTTCAATTGATAAATGGTGTCCTTCCACCTCTTTTGCGACTTACCTTTTCTTCACTTTGAGGTACCTCCCCCGGGAAATATTGACCTGGTATGATACGAGTGGGTCGCCCTCCCAGGGCCATGGGGTGCTCGGTACCGGGCCCGATGAGCTTCAATGGGAGCTGTCACGGCAGCTGGGACCTGGCCCGTGGCCCTACTCACCCATTGTAAAAGCGGGGGAATGTTCAGTGTGCTTATGATGATTAGAATAAATGAGTCGTGACGCCACCTGTGGTGTTCGGCAATGAAGGTGTTAAGCCGACGCTGCAGACAGATCCTCTGGGACAGATGGTGCGGTGCAGCAATGATGTTATAGCCCTCCACAGGCAGGGCTTTAGTCCCAGGGCAAAGTAGGTGAAGTGACACTTAGATGGTGTAGTGTCGGGCGCAGGGGATGTAGCCGTGCCGGGCAGGTCGATGCAGGAATAAGTGGAGGACACCAGGGCATGTAGTTCCAAAGCTTTACTCACAGTCTGTTGTGGCACAAGAGCCCGCATCCGTGCCTTGTCCTCCAGGTCAGGAGCTCAGCCAACTTCCAGGCAAGATGAAGTACTCCTTTCCAACACTCCGCCAACTTATGTGCCTTTTCTGAACGTCTCCCTCTTAGCGTCTTTAGTGAAGTACTCACAGTACTGAGTTACACTGGAGTTCCTCCTGTCAGATGTTCCTATGAACTCTACTTGTACAGCAGACAGCTGTAGCCTGCTTCGGGGACTCCTTACTACCTAGTCCCGGCTCACTATAGATGCTGTTGTGCCCCCAAGTCTGGTGTGGGAATAAAGTGGTGACAACTTCTATTCCTCCGGTGTCTGCTGCAGGACCATTAGTATCCATACAGCCTCGGGGACCGGACCCCAGCCTTGCGCTTAGAACTTGGGAAGGGTTCTCCTCTAACCCTAATCCTTAGTTCTCTTCTTCTCCTCACGTTCCGTACTAATCCTTTCCTTCTTACAGAGAGTCAGGCTTTCTATCAAAGTTCCTTTCCAGTGCCAGCAGACCCAGGTCACCAAGGTCGGCTGCAGCACTTCCTTCATCCATCCCACTCAGGGGATCTTCTCTCCTCCTCTGACTCTGTCAGACTGACTGACTAAATCCTAAACTCTTACCACTCTTTTGATGCAAAACTAAACTCCACCCGCCTCCCAGCACGCTTCGTGTTCCAAGCAGGGAGCCACCAAAGGTTGCTTTGCTACACTACTATGTTGTGTGGGATGTAGGTGCTGGAGCGTGGTCAGGTGTCTCCACCTTACCTGAATGGTGGGTTACCACACCTCAGGAGGAGGTGCAGTGCCTCTGTGGTGACTGAACCCTCAGGGGCGCCACATACCCCCCGTTAAACACAGCACGTCCACGGGCTGTAAAAGAAGCAAAGATGGACAAATACAGGAACATACAAAATTTTTATAATGCTAATTAAACAGTTCTTATCTAAACTTCCCAATGTGGGAGGCACTGAGTCTTGAACGTTACAAACATTTTAACTAACTATCTATATCTTACTACAGTTCCTAATTCAAAGTGCTATTTCAAGTATTATCATTAACATATTTCTTCATCATCTCCTCTTTCACATTTTCTACTTTCTATTATTAACCTTAAGTGACAACCGCTGATGCCTGGTTCGTCACCTCTTTATCTTTATTCAAATCCTTCATCTCTTTATTAAAACATTCCTAATAGTCACTGAAAAGCTGTTCTCTAACTGTTAAGACTTTCATAAGGCACATTATAAAAGATACAAGAATTATTGAAGTTTTAATATGAAGTAAGTGCTGGACACCGCTCCCAGCCGGGATTTCTTGCAGCGTCCTTTTGGTGGGAGCCATGCTCCAAATGAGGTAGTCCTTATTCCAAAAAGGGCTATGTAAAACCAAGAGAGGGCACCTAAAGAGGTGCAACTATATACATTAAAGTTCTGGATCATTCAGTGTCCATGATCTCCACAGTTCAGTAAGAAAAACGCTGCCAATAAAACTGGGCAACAAAACTGGAATCAGCAAGGAAACAGCATGATAACCAAAAATAGAAAAGCAGGCACAATGGTGCAAATACCCTCCTGGGTAACAAAGTTAGTTAGTTATCTTTAGTGTTATTGGTCCTCTCCTGGGGTACTGGAAGCTGAGGACTTGGGCTGCTTCCAGGGAAGAACTTGTGAGCATCCTCTTCCTGCTGACTGGCCACAAATTGCAGATACTCCTTTTCTCCTGTAGTGATATTGGCATCTGTCTGTATAGGTAGCACATCAACTGCTGCTGGTGAGATCTCTGCTGCCTGTACTTCTGCAGAAGTTGCAGCTGGTACCAATGAATGTGGTTCAGGCAGTACTGCAGTTAGCGGCATTACTATCTTGGTTTTTGGCTTGACATCTGGTGGTACCGGTGTCTGTGGGCGCTTATAGGGTGAAATGCGGGGTTTCGGAATTGGTGGCAAAGGAAACCCATGATGTACGGTGACACCCATCAGCTGCTCGGCCTCTTCTGCTGAGATCAGATGATGTCGAATGGGACGCGCTTGTTCCAGCCTGACCCTTTTCGGCAGGGACTTCTTCCACTTCCCCATCTCAGAAAGCTTAGTGCTTCGGAATTGAGAGCACAACTCATCTAATTGTCCCATGTGGAGTTCAAGCATGCCGGCCTCTGTACCCGAAAACTCAAGGTGCAACCCGTTGGGAGGGGTGGTAGTCATACCTGATGCCTCCCGGTAGTGTCTTGGCTCCGGTGCATGCATCGGGCGGCAGCCGGTGGCATCGGTGGTGACTGTAGCTGCCTGGTCAGAGGCGGGAGACTGTGGTGGAGCGGATGGCGTCTCTGGGTCCGCAAGGGCCTCTGGTGGTATCTGCGCAGCCGCGCTAGGTCCTGGCAGGAGTTCAGCTTCTTCCTGCTCAGCTCCCGGGCCCTCCGGTAACTCCTCCTGGCAGACAGCGCTCAGCGGTGGTTGCAGCGGGGAGATGGTGACAGGCGCTGCCTGGGGGAGAACCAGTGCATCGACGGTGGGTACCGGTGGAGAAGGTATCGTTGGTGTAGGCCCCGCCTGGGCGTGCTGCCAGTTCATTATCCAGAGCGCCTCCTGCCTCAGCCGTAGACGGTGTGTCAGCTGGGCTATCTCGGCCTCCAGCTGCTGGCGGTCCATTGTGGAAGTCGGATCGGAGCCTTCAGCCAATGTGCCGGGGAGGTTCAGCTCAACCTCCTCGCGCTCTTCGGGCCTCCCTCCTTCTTCCATTATGGCGTTTTCTCCTCCTTCCTGTCTAGACTCTTTTCCCACCACCGGCCCTCGCTCCTCCTTCTGAGGGCGGCGTCTTCTTCCATACCAGGCCAGAATACGAACCCCTCGGGGGGTGGGCCATGTTGCAGTTGCATAGAAGTTCAGGCAGGGGAGGCCCAGGACAGTTCGCGGTCTTTTCTTAGGACCACCCATATTGTCACGCCCTTCTCTCCGCGCCGGCGGCCATTTTTAGAGTCCATTTTACAGTCTATGAATTTGGTTATTCTGCACATTTTCAGCAATGTTTAAGTCCAATAAATCCTAGGCACACAGAACCCGGTGGCACCGGGCTTCGTCATCCTGTTTGTGACGCCAAGTTGGGTCGCCCTCCCAGGGCCGTGGGGTACTCGGTACCAGGCCCGATGAGCTTCAATGGGAGCTGTCACGGCAGCTGGGACCCGGCCCGTGGCCCTGGGTGCCCATTGTAAAAGGGGGGGAATGTTCAGTGTGCTTATGATGATTAGAATGAATGAGTCGTGACACCACCTTTGGTGTTCGGCAATGAAGGTGTTAAGCCGACGCTGCAGACAGATCTTCTGGGACAGATGGTGTGGTGCAGCAATGATGTTATAGCCCTCCACAGGCAGGGCTTTAGTACCAGGGCAGAGTAGGTGAAGTGACACTTAGATGGTGTAGTGTCGGGCGCAGGGGATGTAGCAGTGCCGGGCAGGTTGACGCAGGAATAAGTGGAGGACACCAGGGCATGTTGTTCCAAAGCTTTACTCACAGTCTGTTAAGGCACAAGAGACCGCATCCGTGCCATGCCCTCCGGGTCAGGAGCTCAGCCAACTTCCAGGCAAGATGAAGTACTCCTTTCCAACACTCCGCCAACTTATGTGCCTTTTCTGAACGTCTCCCTCTTAGCGCCTTTAGTGAAGTACTCACAGTACTGAGTTACACTGGAGTTCCTCCTGTCAGATGTTCCTATGAACTCTACTTGTACAGCAGACAGCTGTAGCCTGCTTTGGGGACTCCTTACTACCTAGTCCCGGCTCACTATAGATGCTGTCGTGCCCCCAAGTCTGGTGTGGGAATAAAGTGATGACGACTTCTATTCCTCCGGTGTCTGCTGCAGGACCATTAGTATCCATACAACCTCGGGGACCGGACCCTGGCCTTGCGCTTAGAACTTGGGAAGGGTTCTCCTCTAACCCCAATCCTTAGTTCTCTGCTTCTCCTCACGTTCCGTACTAATCCTTTCCTTCTTACAGAGAGTCAGGCTTTCTATCAAAGTTCCTTTCCAGTGCCAGCGGACCTAGGTCACTGAGGTCGGCTGCAGCACTTCCTTCATCCATCCCACTCAGGGGGATCTTCTCTCCTCCTTTGACTCTGTCAGACTGACTGACTAAATCCTAAACTCTTCCCGCTCTTTTGATGCAAAACTAAACTCCACCCACCTCCCAGCACGCTTCATGTTCCAAGAAGGGAACCACCAAAGGGTGCTTTGCTACACTACTATGTTGTGTGGGATGCAGGTGTTGGAGCATGGTCAGGTGTCTCCACCTTACCTGAATGGTGGGGTACCACACCTCAGGAGGAGGTGCAGTACCTCTGTGGCGACTGAACCCTCAGGGGCGCCACACGAGCACCTTCAGTTCCGGAAGTACGTGGGCCCACTCCTTCCTGACTGCCAAATATCAGGGCCTTGATCACTATCTCCTGAAACTGAAGGTACGATGTATCGGTGTACAGCGTCGGACAGGAGCACCTTGGTCCCACCAGAGAAAATCATTCTTGGGGCCCACTATGTAGCTACATAGAAATAAATACAAGACCACCAATTGTGCGGTAAAACACGCTACTATCCGGGTATAATATAAGGTAGTACATGTCTTAATCATGTAGCAGGAGTTGGGGTAGCCTCCCTCATAGAATATAAAGCATCCCCCTCATATAGTAAAATGCAGCCATCTCATAGGGTAAAATGCTGCCCCCCCTCATAGGGTAAAATGCTGCCCCCCCCCTCATAGGGTAAAACGCTGCCCCCCCCTCATAGGGTATAATGCTTCCCCCCCCCTCATAGGGTATAATGCTTCCCCCCCCCCTCATAGGGTATAATGCTTCCCCCCCCTCATAGGGTATAATGCAGCCATCTCATAGGGTGTAATGCTGGCCCACTCATAGGGTGTAATGCTGGCCCACTCATAGGGTGTAATGCTGGCCCACTCATAGGGTGTAATGCTGGCCCACTCATAGGGTGTAATGCTGGCCCACTCATAGGGTGTAATGCTGGCCCACTCATAGGGTGTAATGCTGGCCCACTCATAGGGTGTAATGCTGGCCCACTCATAGGGTGTAATGCTGGCCCACTCATAGGGTGTAATGCTGGCCCACTCATAGGGTGTAATGCTGGCCCACTCATAGGGTGTAATGCTGGCCCACTCATAGGGTGTAATGCTGGCCCACTCATAGGGTGTAATGCTGGCCCACTCATAGGGTGTAACACGATAGATAGAAAAAAAAGATGGCGGCATCACACCATATGAAATTTTAGAAAGAAGTGTTATTTAATAGCCCATATGGCGACGTTTCGGTCTTGAGTGCAGACCTTTCTCAAGATAGATAGATAGATAGATAGATAGATAGATAGATAGATAGATAGATATGGGATAAATATATAGATCTATGGATAGATTGATATAAAGATAATAGATAGAGATAGCTATATATGTATAGAGATAGATATAGAAATAGATAGATATAGATAGATATTGGATAAATAGATAGATACTGTAGTAGATAGCGATAGAGAGATAGATAGATCTATGGATAGATGATAGATAGATATAAAGATAATAGATGGAGATAGATATAGATAGGTATAGAGATAGATAGATGCTAGGGCTGGCGGAACGCACCAAAATTATAAAATAATAGTAGGTGTGTTCGCAGCCCGGGGTCCACCGTGCAGAGGTGGTACACTGCTGCTAAGTAATGGCGGGAGAATTAAGCGGTGTGAAACTAGTCACACGTGGGTTACGTCACCCAATGTGAACAGGGGCGAACTCTGTTAATGCACAGAGCCGCACAACCGCTGAACGTAGATGCCGGAGACTGTTAAGCTCACAGTGCCCGGCCAAAAGAGCACATAGTGTACGGCCACAGAACTCTACCCCAAGGACACAGGGTTAGAGTCCTTCTAGGCCCACTGAATGCGCGGTGTCGCTGCCACGAACGCTGCTATAGACGCTGGCTATGGAGCACAAGCACTGAGGCGTGCCGAGTCCATGGTGAGGACTGATGCCTGACTCAACCTCTGTCCTACCTACACCTAAACCTGGGTGCTAGCAGGCTAGGCTGCACAACACATGCGTACCAAGGGTAGGGGTTTCTTAATGAGTCACTCACCAGAGACACTCATGCGTGCATACATCACTCACTCCACATAGTCTGTAAATACAGTCTTATCCTAGCGCATGGCCAAGCGGCCATGCGAACCTTTTATAGCCACGAGTGTCCGGGACCTTCCTGGCTTCTCAGATGTGCCAATCTGAACAGAAGCAGGACCTGAGCATGTGACTTTCGATCTCCAATGGGAGATCACTCCACGGGCATGCTCAGTGGCCCGACATGGGGACTTAGTCCCTGGAGAATCTCGCTGCTGAGCAGCATGTATTGTCATAGCTGCGCCAGAGGTGGTAGCAGCAAGCAAACCCACGGAGCTAGTCTGGGCAGAGCACTTGGTCTGATGAGTTTGCTGAGCAACCTCCTCTGCGGCTGGAGAGGAATGGGAGACCGCTGGAAGTAAGGCTCGGGATTCTCGCTGTGCAGTGACAGAAATCCGATGCCTACCATTACCCCCCCCCCCCCCAGGGCCCCCTCCACTCTGAGCCTCGCTGCGCTCAAACTCCACAATGAGAAGAGGAGCGTGGATGTTCTCCACCGGCTCCCAGGTCAGAGCCTCAGGACCGTAACCCTTCCAGTCCACCAAGTTAAACTTTTTGCCCCGCATCACCTTGCATCCCACAATGGCATTGACCTCAAACTCATCAGACGACAGGTCTGATGTTCCGGCAGATGGCTCAGAAAACCGGGACATGTGAACCGGCTTAAGGAGAGACACATGAAACGTGTCAGAGATGGCCAATTGTGGTGGAAGGGCCAGACGGTAGACCACAGGGTTAATCTGCTCAAGGACCTTGAAAGGGCCAATATAGAGCGGTACAAACTTAGCGGATTCCGCTCGCAGCATGATGTTTGCAGCGGAGAGCCACACTAAGTCGCCAGGAGCGAAGGTCAGAGCAGGGCGCCAGCGAGTATCAGTGGAGGACCTAATTCTCTCCTTGGAGGCCCAGATAGCATCCTGCATGCAATCCCAAATGTCACATGCCTCCACCACCCAGTCTGCCACCCTAGAGTCGGTGGACGACACTGGCATGGACACGGGGAAGCGCGGATGCTGACCGTAATTTAGGAGGAATGGCGTCTGACCGGTGAAGTCAGCCACAGCGTTGCTCAAGGCGAATTCCGCCCACGGCAGCAAAGATGCCCAATCATCCTGCCTGGCCGAGACAAAATGTCGCAGGTATGTCACCAGGGTCTGGTTGGCTCTCTCAACCAACCCATTCGTCTCGGGATGATAGGCCGAGGAGAGATTTAGCTCAATGCTGAGCAGAGAACAGACCTCTCTCCAGAACCGAGACGCAAACTGAGGACCCTGGTCACTGACAATCTTATCCGGCACGTCGTGTAGGCGGAAAACATGTTTAATAAACAACGCTGCCAGGCCCAGTGTCGAAGGTAGCCGAGAGAGTGGTACCAGATGTACCATCTTGGAGAAATGATCGGTGACCACCCAAATGACGGTGCTGCCATTGGTCTTGGGCAGACCCACCACAAAGTCCATACCGACCATCTCCCAGGGCATGTCCGCAACCGGCAGGGGATAGAGTAACCCAGAGGGCCGCTGCCGAGAGGACCGATTCTGGGCGCAAGAGACGCACGCCTGAATATAGTCCCTGACGTCACGAGCCATATGCGGCCACCATTACATCCTCGCCAGGAGATCAGAGGTTCGTTTGGTCCCAAAATGTCCCCCCACCCTGGACGAATGAGCCCAAGAGAGGACCTCCGGTCGCAGATGGGCAGGGACAAAAGTCTTGCCCGGAGGTACCGACTCGACAGCAACCGGAGCCACGGTCCTCAGACTCTCCGATGGAACTATCAGCCGAGGCTCCTCCTCCTCCTCCTCCTCCTCGGATGACACCACGGAGCGAGAAAGAGTGTCAGCCCGGACATTCTTCTCCCTGGAGAGAAAATGCAGGGTGAAATGGAATCGGGAGAAGAACAAGGACCATCTGGCCTGGTGAGAATTCAGCCGCTGGGCAGTCGGTAGATTGACCACAAAAATTTGGTCTGTGAACACCTGGAAAGGATGGTGAGCCCCCTCCAGGAGGTGTCTCCACTCTGAGAAGGCCTGCTTCATTGACAGCAACTCCCTGTCCCCGATGGAATAATTCCTCTCCGCCGGTGTGAAGGTCTTAGAGAAGAAGCATGGGTGCTTCAGACCTTGCGAGTCCTTCTGGAACAGGACCGCTCCAGCACCGACGGAAGAGGCATCCACCTCCAGAATGAAGGGCTTATCTACATCGGGGCGACGTAGAATGGGAGCGCTAGCGAAGTGGGATTTAATAGCGGCGAAGGCCTTGGAGACAGTTTCCGACCACAGTTTGGGGTTTGCACCCTTCTTGGTGAGGGCTACCAAAGTTGAGAAAAGGGGGATGAATTGGCGATAGTAATTTATGAACCCCATAAAGCGCTGCACCGCTTTGAGAGAATGGGGCTCCTGCCAATCCATCACCGCCTGTAGTTTAGCAGGATCCATGGCCAACCCTTGGGCCGAGATGATATAGCCCAGGAAAGGCAAGGACTCCTGCTCAAACACATATTTCTCCAACTTGGCGTAAAGGGAGTTTGCCCACAGGAGATCGAAAACTTTGCGAACATCTCTCCGGTGGGAGTCAATATCTGGAGAATAAATGAGAATATCGTCCAGATAGACTACTACCGAGGTGGTAAGCATATCCCGGAAGATATCGTTCACAAAGTCTTGGAAGACGGCTGGCGCATTACATAGCCCGAAGGGCATCACCAGGTATTCATAGTGCCCATCTCTGGTGTTAAATGCCGTCTTCCATTCGTCCCCCTCACAGATGCGAATCAGGTTATAGGCTCCTCGCAGATAAAGCTTAGTAAATACTCTTGCTCCCCGTAGCCTATCGAACAGTTCCGATATCAGGGGTAGAGGATACTTGTTCTTAACGGTTATGGTGTTAAGACTCCTGTAATCGATGCACGGACGTAATTCTCCATTCTTCTTTTGGACAAAGAAGAATCCCGCTCCCGCCGGAGACACCGACTTCCTAATGAATCCTCTTGCCAGATTCTCCCGGATATACTGAGACATGGCTTCTGTCTCTGGGAGAGATAGGGGGTAGACTCGACCCCGGGGAGGCTCAGCACCGGAAAAGAGGTCAATAGGACAGTCGTAAGGGCGGTGCGGCGGAAGGGTCTCCGCCGCCTTCTTGGAGAAAACGTCTGCATACTGCTGGTAAGGCTTGGGAAGCGAGGAGAGATCTGCAGGAACCTCAGAGGTAGCGACCTGTACGCAGTCCCTCAAACACCTACCCTCGCAGGACTTGCTCCAATCGAGGATTTTTCCTGAGGACCACTCTATGTGAGGAGAGTGAGCTCGTAACCAGGGAACTGCTAGGAGGACCTGGTCGATACCTTCGGGCATGACCAGAAGAGACAGCATCTCCTGATGGGAAGGAGACAGTGAGAGTCTCAGTGAAGCCGTCTGGTGGGTGATTTGGGACGGAAGTGTCGCACCATTCACCACTCTGATAGTGACTGGCTGAGGTAGCAGGACCAGGGGGATTGCATGTTGTAGGACGAAAGCAGTTGACATGAAATTGCCCTCCGCTCTAGAGTCCACCCAAACCTCCACCACCAGAGTGGAAGAATTAAATTCTAACGCCCCTTTAAA
This sequence comes from Dendrobates tinctorius, assembly GCF_039654945.1. NCBI lineage: Eukaryota > Metazoa > Chordata > Amphibia > Anura > Dendrobatidae > Dendrobates > Dendrobates tinctorius. The sequence goes on from NW_027361675.1 coordinate 25,046,953, forward strand.
CAGGAGCTTGGAGGAGAAATTCGCTGTGTCAAGTAGGCCCCCTCCGATCACCACTAGACGGGAGCTTTTCCCAGGCACTGTGGGCACTGGTTAGCTAGGTGCCCAGTCTGCCGACAATGGAAGCAAACTGAAGGTACCCGCACGGCCCGGGCCCTGGACCCCGTGCGAGACACCTCCATGGCCTCTGGAGGCTCAGGCAGCTGACTGAGGGGTTCCAGTGGCCTAACAAAGTTTGGATCCAATCTATATTGTTGGCGGGACTTGGAGTGCTCCAGCCCTCACTCAGTGAAGCGAATATTAATCCAGGTGGAGACCATAATGAGCTCCTCCAAGGTGGTGGGCACCTCCCTGGTGGCCAGGGCGTCTTTGACATGATCAGCCAGGCCTCTCCAGAAAATGGGTATGAGAACCTTATCCGGCCACTCAAGTTCTGAGGCCAGAGTTCTGAAGAGGATGGCATACTGACTGACCAGAGATGAACTCTGGGTTAGGGCCAGCAACTGCAGTGCGGTGTCGTGCGTGACCCAAGGCCCCAGGAACACCTGCTTCAAAGTGACCAGAAAATGGGTGGCACTCTGTACCAGGGGATCCCCATGCTCCCACAGCTGGGTGGCCCACTCCAAGGCCCTGCCCGACAGAAGGGAGATGATAAATCCCACCTTGGCCCGCTCAGAGGGAAATCGTGTGGCCAGCAACTATAGGTGCTCCACTGACTCACGAAACCCCTGCATGAAGCACTATCACCCACAAACTTTTCGGGCAGCGGGAGGCGAGACAAGGTTGGGGCAGGAATAGCTGTGGAGACACGGGCGACAGCCTCTGTAGCTGCTTGAACAGCGACCGAAGTAACATCCGCAGCTTAGGCGGAACGCTCTAGCGCTGTCAACCTACCCTCCAGCTGCTGGATGTATCTATGCAGTCGTTGTTCGTCCGCTATTATTAGCCAGACCCTGGCGCTAGGATAATGTTAGGGCTGGCGGAACGCACCAAATTATAAAATAGTAGTAGGTGCGTTCGCAGCCCGGGGTCCACCGCGCAGAGGTGGTACACTGCTGCTAAGTAATGGCAGGAGAATTAAGCGCTGTGAAACCAGTCACACGTGGGTTATGTCACCCAATGTGAACAGGGGCGAACTTTGTTAATGCACAGAGCTGCACAACCGCTGAACGTAGATGCCGGAGCCTGTTAAGCTCACAGTGCCTGGCCAAAAGAGTACACAGTGTACGGTCACAGAACTCTACCCCAAGGACACGGGGTTAGAGTCCTTCTAGGCCCACTGAACGCGCAGCATCGCCGCCGCAAACGCCGCTATAGACGCTGGCTATTGAGCACAAGCACTGAGGCGTGCCGAGTCCATGGTGAGGACTGATGCCTGACTCAACCTCTGTCCTACCTACGCCTAAGCCTGGGCGCTAGCAGGCTAGGCTGCACAACACATGCACACCAAGGGTAGGGGTTTCTTAATGAGTCACTCACCAGAGACATTCATGCGTGCCTACATACACTACTCACTACACAGTCTGTAAATACAGTCTTATGACAGTCCGGTTACATTTTTTTTTTTTCCCCCCGTATATGTACCTACCTACTGTCAATGTAATGCCTTTATGCATCTGTACTTGTTCCTGCCTTACTGCTGTAATGCTCTGAATTTCCCCATGGTGGGACGATTAAAAGATTATCTTATCTTATCCCAGCACATGGCCGAGCGTCCGGGACCTTCCTGGCTTCTTGGATGGGCCAATCCCAACAGGAGCAGGACCTGAGCATGTGACCTTCGATCTCCAATGGGAGAACACTCCACGGGCATGCTCACTGTGGGTGTTGTGGGTGTAGGATGCAGTGAATATTCATTTCTCTTTAGTAGCAGGGACAGGGGCTCCTGCCTCCTGACACCAGCTGCTGCTCCACTGGCACAGGCCCCCATAGCAGCTGTGTGGTGTGCCACTATTAGCGGCAGATCACTGGCTGGGGGCCCTAGGTAACTGCTGGCCCTGTCTGCCAGGGCCCACCGGAGAATCCTCCGTTTCTCCGGTGGGCCAGTCCGACGCTGTCGGTGTAGCTTGCACATCGTGATAGCAGGAAAACGGTGAGCATTGCCATCTGTACCGCATCTTGGACTTTCTCAAAGCACTGTACAGCTGGAGGAGTTGATCAGAGAGATCAACGCCCCTCATGTTTTCGTTGTACACCAGTACACAGTCCGGTTTGCTGACCTGTGCAGAGATACCTCCTACAGTGCCGAGGGAGCTGCTATCACCGTGTATGTTAGTCAAGAAAAAGACATCCCTCTTGTCCTTGTACTTGACCACCAGCAGGTTATGCTACATTAGGCTCTGCTGTCACCCCTCCTGAGCATCCGCTCAATTAGCGCTTTCAGGAGACCCCTCTGATTTTTGCCGTCAGTACCGCAGGCTGCGGTACCTCACGCAAAGAGGGTTTTGAAGAGTGGGATGCTGGTATAAAATTTATCCATGTAGAGGTGATAACCTTTACCCAGCAGTGGGTGCACCAAATCCCACACAATTTTCCCACTCACTCCCATTACAGGGGGCATTCAGGAAGTTCAATCCGAGTGTCCTTCCCTTCATAAACTCTAAACCTGTGGGTGTACCCTGAGATATGCTCACACAGCTTATAGAGTTTAATTCTGTACCTGGCCCTCTTACTGGGCAGGTACTGATGGAATTTAAGCCTCCCCTTGCAATAAATTAAGGACTCATCCGCGCCGATGTCCCTTTGGGGCAAGTGCTGTTAGGAACGGCGGAACGCACTAAATAAAAATAATAATAAAGTGAGTTCGCCGCTCGGGGTCCACCGTGCAGTAGGTGTTACAACCGCTGCTGAGTAATGGCAGACGAGCAATATGGCGATATAATGCGCATGGGTTCAACTTCACCCGAAGTGCGCAGAGTGGCTCTGTTCACACACAGAGGCACCACAACAAAAACATACAAAAAGGCTGAGCCTGTTAGCGTCACAGGCCTTAGGTAAATGCACACACGGTATAAGGTCACAAGAGCAGGAACTAAGACAGAGGGGCTGCGTCCGTCTAGACCTACCATGTGTGCGGCGTCGCTACTGCGAATGCCAAGAAGGGCTGCATCTGCAGCGCGGCGCAGGACACTGCCGCTGGACGACACAGCTACAAAGCAGGCGCTATGTCGGATGCTAGCGCAGAGGGGCGGTGTGCACAGTGGCCTAAGGCTTGCTATAGACTGGCGCATACTACTGAACTAATTCCCTAACCACATACGTAATATCAGAGGGAAGGGGTTTTATAGTGAGTCAGTCACCAGAATCATACATCCGTCACCATTCGCACATAGCAAGTATAGTCTATAGTAGCGCATGGCGGAACGGCCATGCGCGCTTTTTATAGCAGCCGGGACCTTCCGGAAGCTTCCAGATCTCCGAGATGGACCAATGAGATCTGGAGCAGGACCTGAGCACATGACTCCCGATCTCCAATGGGAAACAGTCTCATGAGCATGCTCAGTAGGAGGACAGAGGGACTTAGCCCCTGGAGAGATTTGCTGCAAGGCATTCTCCTCTGCGGTAGATAAAGAGCAAGAGACCGCAGAATGTAAGGGTTTGGATTCCTGCAGAGCAGACGCAGGAACCTGACTCCTAACATTACCCCCCCCTCCTAGGGCCCCCTCCTCTCTGAGCCTTCCAATCCACCACCCTGTGCCCATCAGAGGCATAGGCCTCAGACTCGTCCAAAGGCAAGTCTGATGTCCCGGTAGGTGACACAGAAAACCGGGACACGTGGAAGGTATCAGAGGCGGCAAGATTGCCAAGTTTAAGAAGGGACACGTGGGAGACAATGGGAGCGGCAAAACCGCCCGGAGCATAAGTTGAAGTGGGACGCCGTGGTGTGTTGGCAAACGTCTCCACTCTCTGTTTAAGGAAGCTTACCCGAGCACACGAAGCACATGCTTGAATATATTTCTTAATGTCCTGAGCCCTGTGCGGCCACCAATGCGACCCTGCCAGGAGTTTTGTGGTCTGCATGTAGCCACAGTGACCACCCGCCCTGGACGCGTGTGCCCACGCGAGGACCTTCGGCCGAAGGCGAGGGGGGACAAAGGTCTTGCCCGGCAGCACAGAGTTTGGTCATTGCGGGGCCCCGTTATCCTGGTGAACAGAGTGCTGACAGTGGCAGCCGCAAGTGGAACTTAGTGCCGGACGCGTCTCGAGACACCTCAATGGGCTCTGGGAGTGAACACTCTGGCTCGGGTGATTCCAGAGGTTCAAAGAGGTTGGGAGTCGGAGTAACCTTCCGTCTGGATTGAGCACGCTCCAGCCCGCGCTCCGAAAAACGGAAATCAATACGGGTGGCAATGGCAATCAGCTCCTCCAGACTTGCAGGAACCTCTCTGGTAGAAAGAGCATCCTTAACATGCTCAGCTAAACCTCTCCAAAACACAGGGATGAGGGCTTTGTCAGACCACTCCAGCTCGGAAGCCAGTGTCCGAAAACTAACGGCATACTGACTAACCGAGAGGGATCCCTGAGTCAAAGCCAGTAGCTGTATAGAGGTGTTGTGCGTGACCCGTGGTCCCAGGAAGAGCTGCTTAATAGCTGTTAAAAACTGAGCAGCGGTCCGAACCTCTGGGTCACCACGCTCTCATTGTGGTGTAGCCCACTCCAACACCTTGCCCGACAGAAAGGAAACAATAAACCCCACCTTGGCCCGCTCCGTAGGGAATCGCGCAGCCAGTAACTCCAGCTGGATAGAGCACTGGCTGACGAAACCCCTACAGGAGGCGCCATCGCCAGAAAATTTATCGGGCAACGGGAGGCGGGTAACTGTCGGTGCGTGGGAGGACGTGGACATACGAGAAACCGCCTCTGCGATCGCCTGTACAGCAGCCTACGAAGACTTCGCCGCTGCGATAACACTCTCAAGACTAGTCAACCGGCCCTCTAGCTGGTGAATGCACTGAAGGAGTTGCTGCTGATCTGCCATCACTAGCCTGACCCTGGCGCTAGTATAATGTTAGGAACGGCAGAACGCACTAAATAAAAATAATAATAAAGTGCGTTTGCCGCTCGGGGTCCACCGTGCAGTAGGTGTTACAACTGCTGCTGAGTAATGGCAGATGAGCAATATGGCGACATAATGCACACTGGTTCAACTTCACCCGAAGTGCGCAGAGCGGGCTCTGTTCACACACAGAGGCGCCGCATCAAAAACATACAAAAAGGCTGAGCCTGTTAGAGATACAGGCCTCAGGTAAATGCACACACAGTATAAGGTCACAGGAGCAGGAACTAAGACAGAGGGGCTGCGTCCGTCTAGACCTACCGTGTGTGCGTCGTCACTACTGCAAACGCCAAGAAGGGCTGCAACTGCAGCGCAGCGCAGGACACTGCCGATGGACGACACAGCTACAAAGCAGGCACTGTGTCGAACACTAGCGCAGAGGTGTGGTGTCAGTGGACTAAGGCTTGCCACAGACTGGCGCAGACTGCTGAACTAATTCCCTAACCACATACGTAATATCAGAGGAAAGGGGTTTTATAATGAGTCACCATTCACACATAGCAAGTATAGTCTATACTAGCGCATGGCGGAATGGCCATGCGCGCTTTTTATAGCAGCCGGGACCTTCCGAAAGCTTCCAGATCTCCGATATGGACCAATGTGATCTGGAGCAGGACCTGAGCACATGACTCCCGATCTCCAATGGGAAACCGTCTCATGAGCATGCTCAGTAGGACAGAGGGACTTAGCCCCTGGAGAGATTTGCTACAAGGCAATCTCCTCTGCGGTAGATAAAGAGCAAGAGACCGCAGAATGTAAGGGTCTGGATTCCTGCAGAGCAGACGCAGGAACCTGACTCCTAACAAGTACATTTCACCAAACTTTTTGTTGAAGTGTTCGATGACCGGCCGAACTTTGAACAGACAGTCAAAGTTGGGGTCATCTCAGGGGGGACACTGTTCATTATCGGTATAATGCAGGAATTTCTGGATGGCCTCAAAACGTGTCCGGGCCACGACCATTCGGAAAATCGAAGTGTTGTATAAAACATCAACACTCCAATATTGCCGAAGTTCTGGCTTCTTCAGGATCCCCATGTGAAGGACCAGACCCCAAAACTGCATAATTTCATCTGCGTCTATAGGAGACCAGTTAGAAAATGATGAATCTGGGTTTTGTGCCAAAAATTGATGAGCATACAAATTAGATTGGCCCACCATGAGGTTAACAAAATCCTAAGAGACAAAGACTTTGAAAAATTCTAGTTCTGTGAGGCCATTGGTGTCAAACTTGATTCTGCCACAAAATCAGGAATCAGTGGCTCATAATTTTCGGGGGGTGAGGTCTATACAGGGTCAGGAATGGGTGGCGCTGGTTCTTCTTCTGTCCTGGTACGTCTGCGTGGGAAGAGGAGGAAGAGGACGAGGAGGACGAATTTGAAAAATAAAGAAATGTGGGATCCTCTCAATCGCTAACAGTGCCGGAGGCAAGGAAAGCATATGCCTCCTCCACTGAAGAGCGTTGTTGGGACAAACGGAATGAGCGGGACGACTATTTTTTAATGAATGTGGTTATTGTGTTAGTACATTATTTAAGTGTGTGTGTGTGTGTGTAGCTTAGAAAAAGCTAAAAGAAAAAAAAGCAGGGAGAAAAAATGTCAGTGAAAAGAAAAGTGTAAAACAGCAGGCATGAACTCTGATGAGTGAACTGTGTCACTAATCAAAGCTTGGCGGCTGCTGGAGGTGGCGAAGAAATGTATATAAAACAGCAGACACAAACTCTGATGAGTGAATTGCGTCACTAATCAAAGTTCGGCGGTTGCTAGATGTACGCACAGGGGTGTTGCAAAAGGTGGGTGAAAAAGAAAAGTGGATAACAGCAGGTGCTTTTTTTCAGTGTTTTTCATCCATTAAAAGCAATGGGTAATGAAAAAAGCGAGTACAGCACTATATGAAACCCATTTATTTTTGAGATTTTCCCAGGTTTACAATCTTGTCTTGGTCAACTGAGATGGCAATTTGGATTAGTACAATTTTCACTAAATTAGTGATGCATACAAAGTAAACATTGGCTGGCAAAGATGTGAAATTGAAGAATGCCTGTGGCTGACCAAGGTGTAAAATTGAACAATGCCTGTGGCTGACCAAGGTGTGAGATTACACTATGCGTGAGTAACTCAATGGCAGACCAAAGTGTGAAAGTTAAATTGGTCTTGAGTTAAACGCAAGACCAATTCACCTCCCTCAATGGTTACATTTGAATGTGTATTTTTTCATGAACATATGTCTTGTACGAGTATTGCTGACTTGTGTTCATGCTTCTGTTGTGGAAGCAAAGCTGAACTTTGGGATCCTGAAAAACACACCAAAACAAGCGTTTTTGGCGCTTCATATATTATGCCAAGAGTGTATGTTTTGCTGGAGAAAAATGTGCAGTAAAAACACCTAGTGTGAACTTAGCCTTATGCAATTTGCATACTTCCGTCCACATTCCAACTAGACGTATTTGGCCTAGCACAGTTAACAGAAGAGTGTTTTTGCAGGCTCTTCGAATAGAAAAAAGTGTTGCAGCAACACAACAGAATCTTTATAGCGCACAGAGTGGCTGCAAATTTTATTATATGCCCAGACAACACCAATAATGCTGGAGAGCACACAGACTGTACAACGATGCCATCCGTGTGCTGTCAGTGATTTTCACGGACCCATAGAATTGTATAGGCAACTGATCCATGATCAAAAACCATACACTACCGTTCAAAAGTTTAGGGTCACGTAGACATTTCCTTATTTTTGAAAGAAAAGCACAGTGTTTTCCAATGAAGCTAACATTAAATGATTCAGAAATGCATTCAATACATTGTTAATGTGGTAAATGACTACTCTAGCTGCAAGGGTCTGGTTTGCAATGCAATATCTTCTTAGGTGTATAGAGGCTCGTTTCCAACAACCTTCACTCCGGTGTTCTTATGGTACTTTGTGTTTGCTATGTAAGAAGGCTAGTGGATGGTTAGAATACCCTTGAAAACCCTTGTGCAAGTATGTTAGCACAGCTGAAAACAGTTTGGCTGATTAGAGAAGCTATAAAACTGACCTTCCTTTGAGCTAGTTGAGAATCTGGAGCATTACATTTGCTAGTTCCATTAAACTCTCAAAATGGCCAGGAAAAAAAGAACTTTCATGTGAAAATCGACAGTCTATTCTTGTTCTTAGAACTGAAGGCTATTCCACGCGGGAAATTTCCAAGAAACTGAAGATTTCCTACAACGGTGTGTACTACTCCCTTCAGAGGAGAAAAGCCATATCGGAGACTGGTTAATAAAACGAAAAGATTAATATGGGCAAAAGAACACAGACATTGGACAGAGGAAGATTGGAAAAAAGTGATATGGACAGATAAATCCAAGTTTGAGGTGTTTGGATCACACAGAAGAACATTTGTGAGACGCAGAACAACTGAAAAGATGCTGGAAGAGTGCCTGATGCCATCTATCAAGCATGGTGGAGGTAATGTGATGGTCTGGGGTTCCGTTGGTGCTGGTAAAGTGGGAGATTTGTACAAGATAAAAGGGATTTTGAATAAGGAAGGCTATCACTCCATTTTGCAATGCCATACCCTGTGGACAGCATTGATTGGAGCCAATTTCATCCTACAACAAGACAATGACCCAAAGCACACCTCCAAATTATGCAAGAACTATTTAGGGAAGAAGCAGGCAGCTGGTATGCTATCTGTAATGGAGTGGCCAGCGTAGTCACCAGATCTCAACCCCACTGAGCTGTTGTGGGAGCAGCTTGACCATATGGTACGCGAAAAATGCCCATCAAGCCAAACCAACTTGTGGGAGGGGGCTTCTGGAAGCATGGGGTGAAATTTCTCCAGATTACCTCAGCAAATTAACTGCTAGAATGCCAAAGGTCTGCAATGCTGGAGATGCTGCAAAGGGAGCATTCTTTGACGAAAGCAAAGTTTGAAGGAGCAAATTATTTCAAATAAAATTTTTTTTTAGAACCTTGTCAATGTCTGGACTAGATTTTAAATTCGTTTGTCAACTCATCTCTATAAAAGTGAATGTATGCAATTCAGCCAATCACGAAGCATCTTTCATTTCACCAGAGCTGTTTAAAAGAAGCCGAGCTGTGATTGGTTGCAAGGAAAACTGTTGTTCATAGCAACCAATTGCTAAGCAAAGAAGCTGAGCTGTGATTGGTTGCTATGAGCAATAGTTTTCTCACTCCACGACCACACCTTTGCAGACACTGCCATGGTGGGAGAAATCTAGCATCCCCGGGAACATAAGCTCCCAGCCATTGTTTGCCCCCAGAAAGGAGCACAGGACAGAAATGAATCCCCCCCTCCCTGCCCATATACCTGTAGGGAGGAGGACCCCCATAGGTTGTCTGGACCAGAACCAAGGGAACCGCCATCTGGGTTCCTAGGAAAACAGTACCCGGGGAACAAAGGAGGAGAGCAGATGACTGAGCGTTACTGGGCAGCAAGGGGAGAGGCGAGTATAAAAGGAGCAGGGGGCACACAGGGGAGACAGTTGGTGGCACGCCAGACGCTGAACAAGAGGCTGTGGGACTGTGAGAGAGCTAGAGCAGCCGACGGTGACTAGAGGGGAGAACGGCAGCAGAGAGGAGATTCTCAGTGCCCGTCAGAGAGGAGGTACCGAACTTACCGACCAGAGACTGTCACCCCCCGCCAAGTCGGGGACACGACCTGCCCACGGTCGTCCGCAGCTGGTACCGCTATGCTCCAGTCCGTTGCGGCCTGTCCGCTGTCTCCCACGGCCGCCGCTTCAATCCTGCCCGCAGTGGCGGCCTGCCCGCTGCCTCCCCACTACAGTCCGTAGTTGCAGCCTGCGCATCATCGCCCAGGGCTGCCATTACCCCGCTACAGTTGGCAGTTGGGGCCTGCTCCTCGCCTACAGAGAGACTCTTTGCACAGGCCCAGTCCATGCACATGGCCTACCAACCGCCACTCTTCCAGACTACGTCACTACCCTGCTTGGGGAGACTGGGGTCCCCGTGGACTCGCTAACGAACGGGACCCTGCTGTGGCTACAGGGGGTTACCGCAACGAAAGACTCCCTTAGGGCCTGTTGTGCCCCAACTTCTCCTAGGTGCTGGACACCTGAAAACTATGACAGTTCCTCAACAGCTGGGCCCAGCGGCTGCGACGTCAAAGCAGCCACATCAGCGACACCAAAGCAGCCACACCAGCGACACCGAGGAACGTCAGGAAGGATAAGTTTACTTTAGGAAATAAGGACCCGTAGTTGGCTGTTTCTTGGCCCCATAATAGCTGGCCTTGCTGGGTCAGTCACATTCTCGTTATAGAAAAGTGTTGTTATTGTTGTTGAGACCCTGCGAGGACAATTAGTGTTACCCCTTTTTGGTTGCTCAGTATAGCCCTAGCGGCTCCAGTTCATAAATGTATGAACTGTCCTCAACGGATACATTCAGATCAAGGAGCATGCTTTTTGGAAAAAGTTATGGGGGAACTACACCGTCTCTATGGTATTGACAAATCCCGGACCTCGCCGTATCACCTGCAGGGAAACGTGGCCTGCGAACGATTTAATCCGACATTAATCCAAATGTTGCGTACTCTGGAGAGTGACAAGAAGGCCCGTTGGCCCGAATATGTCCATGAATTAGTATGGGTCTATAACAACCGAGTACATCGAGTTACCGGCTACAACCCCTACTCTCTGTTGTTCGGATGAGAGGGCAAAGGGATCACGGAGGTAGAGTTGGACCCGGAGGAGCCCCTGCCCTGGACCGGAGTATCTTCATGGGTCTGAAATCATCAACACCGGCTGCAAACTCTACATCAAATCGTACATACCAAACTCCAAGACTTAGAACATCCAGGAAAGAATTCAACTTCACCTAGCAACCTCAAAAAGCGGAGACCGAGTACTCGTACTAGATCAAAGCTGCCAGAACAAATTAGTGCCACGCTGGGAAGAGAGTCCCTATTGGGTCCTACGCCGTATAAATCCTGAGGGACCTGTGTATGAAATACAACCCGAGAAGGATGGAACGCTGCCCACTCGCATTGTGCACTGTAATAGGTTACGTCCATGTATCTCGATCGACCCGGAACAACCTGAACTTACCCCTCCAGTTTCTGAACCGTTGCCTGTGTTCTGGGACCCGGACGACGAAGAAGACTTTTCACCAATAACCAGGGGCTTTCTACTCAATGACGAACCATCTGACAATTAACCTGCCCAAACTAGTTAACTCGCCACCGTCCACCTCCCCAGAAGACTCCACCCCAGTCGAATTAAGACGCTCCGAGCGGTCAACAGCCGGCAAACCCCCCGAACGATACGAACAAGACCAGTTCATATGGCAACAAAAACTGGCACCTCCGCAGATCAACTCAAGTACACTGAAGCCCTCACCCGAGGACTGGCGAGCTTACAGGGTGGAGGAATGTAGGGAGGAGGACCCCCATAGGTTGTCTGGACGGGAACCACCATCTGGGTTCCTAGGGAAACAGTACCCGGGGAACAAAGGAGGAGAGCAGATGACTGAGCGTGACTGGGCAGCAAGGGGAGGGGCGAGTATAAAAGGAGCAGGGGGCGCGCAGGGGAGACAGTTGGTGGCACGCCAGACACTGAACAAGAGGCTGTGGGACTGAGAGAGCTAGAGCGGCCAACGGTGACCAGAGGGGAGAATGGCAGCAGAGAGGAGATTCTCAGTGCCCATCAGAGAGGAGGTACCGAACTTACCGACCAGAGACTGTCACCCCCCCGCCAAGTCGGGGACACGACCTGCCCACGGTCATCCGCAGCCGGTACCGCTGTGCTCCAGCCCGTTGCGGCCTGTCCGCTGTCTCCCGCGGCCGCCACCACTTCAATCCTGCCCGCAGTGGCGGCCTGCCTGCTGCCTCCCCACTACAGTCCGCAGTTGCGGCCTGCGCATCACCGCCCAGGGCTGCCATTACCCCGCTACAGTTGGGGCCTGCTCCTCGCCTATGGAGAGACTCTTTGCACAAGCTCAGTCCATGCGCGTGGCCTACCAACACAACTTCTCCTGGGTGCTGGACACCTGAAGACTACGACAGTTCCTCAACAGCTGGGCCCAGCGGCTGCGATGTCAAAGCAGCCACACCAGCGACACCAAAGCAGCCACACCAGCGACACGTCAAGAAGGATAAGTTGACTTTAGGAAATAAGGACCCGTAGTTGGCCGTTTCGTGGCCCCATAATAGCTGGCCTTGCTGGGTCAGTCACAATCACGTTAAAGAAAAGTGTTGTTATGGTTGTTGAGTCCCTGTGAGGACAATTAGTGTTACCCCTTTTTGGTTGCTCAGTATAGCCCTAGCGGCTCCAGTTCATAAACGTATTTTCCAAAACAACACTCAGTCTCGTGTCTCGTCACTGTATCCTGCGTAGCTGCTGTTACCTACATACCCATCACACATCCTCCATCCCATAGGCACATCTTCCCTCTTAAAGGGATCATTGCTATGGAAGTCAGGGCAAATCCATCCAGCGCTTTGGTTTTGACCCCAGGCATCTCTTAAAGGGATCCCCGGTATGGAAGTTAGGATGTGGGATATTAGGGGTAGTAGTCCGGTGGCTGTGACGGGATGATGTGGGATATTTGGGGAAGTAGTCCGGTGGCTCTTGCTGACGGGATAATGTGGGATATTAGTGGTAGTAGTCTGGTGGCTCTGGCTGATGGGATGATGTGGGATATTATAGTGAATGTGGCTATGCGGAGTGGGCAGGGCTCTACACTCAGCTATATATTCATTATAATTTGTTATAACTAACCATAGTTAGTTACTATTTTCTATACCCAGGCAGCGCCGGGCTCTTCAGCTAGTTTAATTAATAAAAGTATGAGTTTTCATGGAAAACACAAAATCGTCTGGGTGACCCCAAACTTTTGAACGGTAGTGTACAGGTCTCTGTTTTTTTTTGCAGACACATGGTCCACATTAAAATAAACAAATACTCCATAGATTAGAACGCATGAGCTATGAGTTAGAAGATGGAATTTAAGTAAGCTTAAAAAAGAAAAGTCTACGTTTAAATAATTAAATCATATTGACTTATTCTTGAAAATAATGTATTGTGTAAAAAATTGCAAACCCTTTTCACAAAAATAATGTCTCTTTTTTTTTTTTTTTACATAGGACTCATCTTTCTTTTAAAACCCCTGTTATCTTTATGCAATACTTCTGTACGTGCAAGTTAACAAGTAACAAGAATCTCTGCGACATATCACCTGACCATTTGACATGCCCTGCCTAAGGTGTTTGTTTTTCACTTAGTCCAACAGTTCAGTTCATGAGTCAGCTGGCTATATCCTTCCTTTCAACTGTAAAGAGCATTTCTGTTTATCTCTGCCACTATTTTTAAAAATATTATCCACTAGCTGAGGAGCCCGGTGCTGCCCGGGCATAGCAGCTAACTACGGTTAGTTATAACAAATTATAATGAAATATATATATATATATATATATATATATATATATATATATATATATATATATATATATATATATATATCTCTCTGAGTATAGAGCCCCGCCCACTCCACATAGCCACATTCACTATAATATCCCACATTATCCTGTCAGCCAGAGCCACCTGACTACTACCCCTAATATCCCACATCATCCCGTCAGCCAGAGCCACCGGACTACTACCCCTAACATCCCACATCATCCCGTCAGCCAGAGCTACCAAACTACTACCCCTAATATCCCACATCATCCCGTCAGCCAGAGCCACCGGACTACCACCCCTAATATCCCACATCATCCCGTCACAGCCACCGGACTACTACCCCTAATATCCCACATCATCCTGTCAGAACCACCAGACTACTACCCCTAATATCCCACATCATGCTGTCAGCCAGAGCCACCGGACTACTACCCCTAACATCCCACATCATCCCGTCAGCCAGAGCTACCAAACTCATACCCCTAATATCCCACATCATCCTGTCAGAACCACCAGACTACTACCCCTAATATCCCACATCATCCCGTCAGCCAGAGCTACCAAACTCATACCCCTAATATCCCACATCATCCCGTCAGCCAGAGCCACCGGACTACCACCCCTAATATCCCACATCATCCCGTCACAGCCACCGGACTACTACCCCTAATATCCCACATCATCCTGTCAGAACCACCAGACTACTACCCCTAATATCCCACATCATCCTGTCAGAACAACCAGACTACTACCCCTAATATCCCACATCATCCCCTCACAGCCACCGGACTACTACCCCTAATATCCCACATTATCCTGTCAGCCAGAGCTACCAGACTACTACTCCTAATATCCCACATCATCCCGTCAGCCAGAGCCACCGGACTACCACCCCTAATATCCCACATCATCCCGTCACAGCCACCGGACTACTACCCCTAATATCCCACATCATCCCGTCAGAGCCACCGGACTACTACCCCTAATATCCCACATCATCCCGTCAGCCACAGCCACCGGACTACTACCCCTAATATCCCACATCATCCCGTCAGCCACAGCCACCGGACTACTACCCCTAATATCCCACATCATCCCGTCAGAGCCACCGGACTACTACCCCTAATATCCCACATCATCCCGTCAGAGCCACCGGACTACTACCCCTAATGTCCCACATCATCCCGTCAGAGCCATCGGACTACTACCTCTAATATCCCACATCATCCAATCAGCCAGAGCCATCGGACTACTACCCCTAATATTAATATCCCACATCCTAACTTTCATACCGGGAATCCCTTTAAGAGATGCCTGGGGTCAAAATCAAAGCACTGGATGGATTTGCCCTGACTTCCATAGCAATGATCCCTTTAAGAGGGAAGATGTGCCTATGAGATGGAGGATGTGTGATGAGTATATGCGCAGGGAAGGGGGGGGGAATTCATTTCTGTCCTGTGCTCTCTTTTCCTTTCTGGGGGCAGACAATGGCTGGGAGCTTATTTTCCCGGGGATGCTAGATTTCTCCCACCGTGGCAGTGTCTGCTGAGGTGTTGTCGTGGAGTGAGAAAACTATTGCTCATAGCAACCAATCACAGCTCAGCTTCTTTGCTTAGTGATTGGTTGTAAGGAAAACTGTTGCTCATAGCAACCAATCACAGCTCAGCTTCTTTTAAACAGCTCTGGTGAACTGAAAGATGCTACGTGATTGTATGTGTATGTGTATCACCAACCATACATTCACTTTTATATATAGAGATTTGCCTCTGGTGGATTACAGACAAGTTACTCTTTTTGTTTGTAATGTTGTGATGCAAACATTATCAGAATTTGCAGAGCAACACAATAGTCAGGAAATTTAAACAGAAGAAATGAGAATCCTGATTGCAATCTACAATGAAACAGGGCTGATATAACCCATAGAAAGCAAACACTTTTTATATTTACATGGAAAGACCACCCACACTAAGCAACCTCTGATAAGTAAATTTTTACTGATAGGCGGTCATTTAATAGCTCACTTACACAGGCAGACTATGTTAAGTGATTGGCACTGAACAATCTGTAATAAACAATTTCTTCGTGTACACTATATAGGCTGCCATTGTACTTGACAGTGTGAGTGTTGTTTACACAGGAAGATGTATCACTGAGCACGATAATCATTTGTGCTGTTCTAATATAGGGTAATTCTGAAGGTTAATAGTGTTACAAATCTGTTTGTCTGCATTACTTGAAGTGTGGCTTGTCGGCGAAACATAAATGAATTCCTCCCAGGAGTAGCCGGTATTCAGTTATAGAGACGTGGAAGGAATGGCTACAGTCATCACTTATAGCATTGTGTGTGGTGGCTGTGAGCATGCTCCGGCACTTTGATTGACTCCTCATTCTGCACAAACACACTTAAAAACATATGTGACATGCACAAGTGTGAACAAGTCGGTCAGACAATGCTCACACCACCCAATGGCTGAAACACAAGAAAACACAAAATGACAAATTTGCAAAAATACTCTGCAGTAAAAAACATGACAGTAATCAGCAAGTGCTGTATAACGAATACAGGGTATTTAGTCGATACGTTTTTTGCAAAAAATGTATACCAAGCCGCTTCACCACGTCACGGTAACCCTTCATGAAGCAGTCCCTATCTAAGGTATTAAAAACCTGAACATGTGAACAGTGTCTAAAAGAACAGGATACAGACAGGTGCCTCCTAACATATGGGCTTGTGGTGTAAGACAGCTCGTTTATGTGCATGTCACACAGGAGAGGGGTGGGGTCTCCCAAACCATGCTGAGCAAGGAAAAAAGCCATTGGGTGGTGTGAGCATTGTCTGACCGACTTGTTCACACTTGTGCATGTCACATATGTTTTAAATCCGTTTTTTCCTTGCTCGGCATGGTTTGGGAGACCCCACCCCTCTCCTGTGTGACATGCACATAAATGAGCTGTCTTACACCACAAGCCCATATGTTAGGAGGCGCCTGTCTGTATCCTGTTCATTTAGACACTGTTCACATGTTCAGGTTTTTAATACATTAGATAGGAACTGCTTCGTGAAGGGTTACCGTGACGTGGTGAAGCGGCTTGGTATACATTTTTTGCAAAAAACGTATCGACTAAATACCCTGTATTCGTTATACAGCACTTGCTGATTACTGTCATGTTTTTTACTGCAGAGTATTTTTTCAAATTTGTCATTTTGTGTTTTCTTGTTGTGTTTGCACATACACACTGCAGAGTAAGCTGCCAAAGTGCCGGGTGTACTTACAGTCTCTTTTCACTGTGTACCGAGCTTAGACTACAGCCACTTCGGTCAAGCTGCTATGACTGAAAATCTAGGGTCATATGGTAGTATATTGTCTCAACAGAGTTGGGTCGCTTCTAGAAATCAAACGTCTATCAGAGTGTGATCATTATCTGATTCTCTCGGATTAGGAGAAAAAAAATTCTCCATCTTCTCCATTCTGTCAGTCCTTGGAAAACGGATTGCACTCAGATGTCATCAGAGTGCAGTCTGATTGTTTCCATGGACTCATTGACTTGACAGAGTACAATCCGAATATCAGATCAAACTTGGGCATGCAGCAATTTTTCCTCGGACCAGTTCGGTTCTAGGAGAAAAATTTGACGTATACACAGCCCCATAAACTAACATTCGAGTGTGATCCTCTGTTTTAAATTAGAAAATGGTAGCACACCAAATATGAAATATGTGAAATATGAATATGGCTTTAGTAATACATTTCATAATGGCTTTTGTAAGGCATATCAAATATGAAATAAGTGAAATATGAATAGCATAATGTTTTTCAAGATTACAAAAGCCATATGAGATACTTAGCACAAAATTTGGCCAAAAGATGTGAGCCCATTCACCAACGACAAGGTGATCTCAGATTGAATGGGTCCCTATACTGACTGCCTGGTGTGAACTGACCTCTGGCTAGTAACATGATAAAGCCTGTATATATAGGACGATAGGAACCAAACGTGTGATTGAATGAGATTAAAATCTCCACTTGATGAAGGGCGGAGTGCTCAGTCAGAAAACTAGTATACAAGTAATAGAACAAACTGACGGCACATCTAGAACTAGTCTGAATGGGTGCATACCAAAAGGCAACTTACATATTAAATTAGAAAATGGTAGCACACCAAATATGAAATATGTGAAATACGAAAAGCAAAATGGCTTTAGTAATACATTTCATAAAGGCAACTTACATTTTAAATTAGAAAATAGTCATTTTGCTATTCGTATTTCACTTATTTCATATTTGGTGTGCTACCATTTTCTAATTTAATATGTAAGTTGCCTTTTGGTATGCACCTATTCAGACTAGTTCTAGATGTGCCGTCAGTTTGTTTTATTACTTGTATACTAGTTTTCTGACTGAGCACTCCGCCCTTCATCAAGTGGAGATTTTAATCGCATTCAATCACCCGTTTCGTTCCTATCGTCCTATATATACAGGCTTTATCATGTTACTAGCCAGAGGTCAGTTCACACCAGGCAGTCAGTATAGGGACCCATTCAATCTGAGATCACCTTGTCGTTGGTGAATGGGCTCACATCTTTTGGCCAAATTTTGTGCTAAGTATCTCATATGTTTTTCAAGATTACAAAAGCCATTATGCTATTCATGTTTCACTTATTTCATATTTGATATGCCTTACAAAAGCCATTATGAAATGTATTACTAAAGCCATTTTGCTATTCGTATTTCACATATTTCATATTTGGTGTGCTACCATTTTCTAATTTAATATGTAAGTTGCCTTTTGGTATGCACCTATTCAGACTAGTTCTAGATGTGCCGTAAGTTTGTTCTATTACTTGATCCTCTGTTTTGTCGGATCACGTCCAAACCAAAAATGTGCTCGTCTGCACCTGCCCAAAGCCTGCAGCTCCCAAGAGGAATATGGTTCATTTTCTCCTCAAAGCCATGCTTTTAGCAAGACCTCAGACAGCTTTGTAATGCTATGATGCAGCTTAACCCTATATCTGCAGGTTAATAGCATTTGCGGACATGACAAGTTCCCTCTAACAATGCTAATACACCAGATGAAAATCTAGGTTTTTTGTATCTGAGGCAAAAATTCTGATTGTCGCTCTCTACTATACAAAGCTCAAGCTGTTTGAGCAATCATGTGACTGCTCGTGTCATTTGCATACTTACAGTCATATGTCAACTAGTTTCTCTTCCAGATTCTCTGAATGTTCAGCGATGGCCACTCAGACTGGCAAGCAGAGCAGAATTCTGACGAAGCATATTATACACTGTTAGAATTTGGCAAGCTACAGTGCTTAAAGTTTATAATTTCTGCTCCTAATATAAATACAGATGTAGTCAGACAGCACAATGCTTTGTTAACATAGGCAAGTATCACATTATCTGACAAGCTATGGATTGCTACATATGTAGAAGATCAGAGCCAATAAAAGTACAGTAATATATCACCAGGCAAAAATACATCTCCAGAATGTCACACTATGACGGTCTTCAGTAAGGAAGGGAGGCTACAAACTGTCCTTGGAATTGGGATCCAAACTGTCCTTGTCCCGGGGGGTACTCTTGAAGGTAGAGAGGCCCGGGCCTCCAACCTTAGTATGCGGTATGGAACATGAGGCATGGGACAGATATGTAATGTAAACAAAACACAAAGACAAATCATGGATAACAGAAAACCTCTATCATGCAAAAGCCCTAACCAACAACAGTGAGGAGGATAGGGACAGCGAGGAATAAACCAAATGGCAAAAGGAACCAGGAGATAACACACACACATACTACAGCAAACCACAGAACACTTTTACAACAACTCTACTCCAAAACTTAGCTTTAGCGCACAGGAAGATGAAGCTTTAGCAAGCAGAGACAAGAAGATCTGACCACTTTATATAGGAAGAGGTAATGACCAGATCAGAAGCAGCTGAAATGGACCTGAATGTTTCTGACCAACATAGAAAGGGTTGTTAATTCTTCAGCACCAGAAGAAACTAAATCCATTTATTTTGGTTCACAAATCACACCATCTCTAAAGAAGATCTGCGATTCCTTGTGACACAGAACCACCATCAATACATTACGAAGCCTAGTACAGGGATCAATCACAATGCAATGTCAGGGCAGCTCCATGTACAATTGCATGAACCAAAACTCCCAGCATGTCCTTAACAATGAGAAGGAGTTATTAGGAGTTGTTGTTAACAGCCATCATCAGACTTCAAATCATACAAGAACCACAGTGCAGGTGACCCATTGTCCGTATCACAAAAAAAAATTTACATCCAGGTACCTGAAAGACACTAGTACAAATTGAATGCAAGGAGTAAGCTGTCAGTTTATCAACTGGCCAAGAGAACAGCCAAATCACATTCCCAGAGAGACGGCAAAATGCTCCCGGTTTGGAATCTGCCACGCCTGCCCCCTTCCCTAGTTTGACGTCAGTTCAAATCCGCCGATTTTAGAAAAATATCACTCTCCTTTTTCCAGAATTCTGTTCCTTTAAATTTCATACACTGGCGGATCCGTCCACAAAACGGATTTGGTGCATCCGTTTTTTACATAGCAGAAACGGATCTGTTTTTTCACACTTTAGCGGATTTCAACTGATGTCAAAAGACTGAAGTGTGAATGAGGCCTAAGTGCACAGAATGTTGGAGAAACTGTTGATAAAAGATAAATGGACCAAATTTTGAAGAAACCTGTAGAAAACAGATAATTGAAGAAAGATAGATTAGTGAGGTGTCTAAAGATGTTTTATGGTAGACAAAACTATGAATACTGATTATTTGGGGAGGAACACTCCAGAGAGCTAATGCAGCAGAAGAAAAGTCTTTGGAGTATGTAAGTGTGACACCATTTCAATAGTAAAAATGACCTTTAAAAACATACCTTTTCTTTATACCGTTTTTAGTATCACCGTTAGGCTGGAATCACAGTAGCATATTACAGGCACTTGAACAACTTGTGTCCACATAACACTGAGGTTCTCAAAATAAGGTGTATGTGATAGGAAAAAATTAAAATCCATACAGACATCTCCTGGGAGGTGACATATCCCCTTCACACTGAAAATATGAGAAGGGAGGAGAGCTGACACTTCAACCTCCATTGAAGTAGGCCTTCACATTGAACATATGGGTTTAATTAGACCTAGGAAGCGAGAAACTAGTTAAAACAAGGGAAATCGTAGTGTGAGCTAACACTTCAATCTCCATTGAAGTAGGATCCCCCTTGCAGTGTCCAGGGAGTGACAGCAGAGAAATGATCTGGGAAAAAGAGGAGGTTTTTATAACGTTAGAAAAGTTCACAATGCACTTTTCCTTCTGTTCTAAAATTGAACATGCAACAAGACCCAGACAGACCCCATATTAATCAATGGGTACCTTTGCTTCTGTTTGCATCAGTTATGGAACAAATCCTTTTTAGACATTTATTTGATTTGTCTGTTCCTAAAAGTGTAATAGATAAACATAATTTCAAAACACAAGTGTGAACATAGGCCTTCTTCGGTTTAGGCAGAATTGAAATGTGCTATGCTAAACAATCAATGTCTCCAAATAATTAACCTACAGTGCAGTAAAGTAATAGTCACCAAATTTAGTAAGCGTTGCGTGCCTCCTAATTTGCCACATCTTTGTATGCCTGTGCACTAGTTAAAAAATGTACCTAGCTATGAGCCATAACGAAGAAGCTATGGTAAATGTCTTCTCAGAGGAAGCCCGTAATAACCTTCATTTGTCACTTGTGAAAAGTGGTCAATGGAAATATGAAATTGCAAAATTTTTTTTTACTTTTGACTTCTTCCTACCAGAAAATTGACATATACCTAATGGTCAACTTCCACCTGTTTTAGATGGTGTATGGTGGGGCAACATGAAACACACCTCAGTCTGCCTCTATAGATCTGCTATTTAAGGTCTGGGTCACACTCGCACGAGTCTCGCGTCTCAATACCTGGCACTGCCGCCGGCACTCAGGACCGGAGTGTGCGGCTGCATGTATTTCTATGCAGCTGAGCGCTCGGTCCAAGTACCGGTGGCAGTGCCGGGTATTGAGACGCGAGACTCGTGCGAGCTTCTCGCAAGTGTGATCCGGCCTTATAAAGATGAAACCATTAAAAAAACTTTAGCACATTCAGGGAACAAAAAAAAAGTATAGTCATGTTTCTGCCTAAAAGTAAATCTTAGTAGAAGTTAGAAGAAAATATTTCAAATATTAAAGCGAGTCCATCATCCCCAAAACGCAAATTAAGCCATTTATACACTCATATAGAGGACTTGACCCCTATAAAAATTATACTTTTGGTGTAGATTTTACATATTGCACTTTACATAAAAACTGTGCTATTCGATATGTACATTAGGTGGCTTCAGCGCACCCTTGG
Source organism: Dendrobates tinctorius (assembly GCF_039654945.1). Lineage (NCBI taxonomy): Eukaryota > Metazoa > Chordata > Amphibia > Anura > Dendrobatidae > Dendrobates > Dendrobates tinctorius. The sequence continues at coordinate 25,068,825 of NW_027361675.1, forward strand.
CGAAAGAGATCTCTGGCCAAGATCTCAGAGCACAGTTATGCTCCTTCAATTCCAGTCTTCCTGAAATCCCTTTACGTTGATTGACAGTGCTGGCTCTGAAACACTGTCTGAATTGAGTCCTCAAGCCCTGCACGCACTGACACTGCAAGACATTTATACATTCATAAGAGAGCACACACAGTGTCAAGGCTCATTCACACGTCAGTATTTTGCATCAGTGTTTGTATGCCAAAGCCAGGAATGGAACTTACCAAGAAAAAAATATAATTGAAAGACTGATGTCTGTTCTTTGTTTTGGAGACATTCCTGGTTTTGGCATACAAATGCTGATGAAATACTGCTCAAAAATACTGATGTGTGAAAGAGACCTCAGTGTGTGTGTGGATGGATGTCATCTAATCCTCCTCTCCTGTCTACAGAGACCACTCACTATACACACGATCACACTGCGGCAGGTGGCCAATGGTGACAAAAGAGGGACATGAGAATGCGCACACACTGACACTGTGTGTGCGCTTGTTCGCCTCTTAGGCTGTGTTCACACAAAGCGTTTTTTAGCGGTTTTTACCGCGGTTTTCGCTATAAAACCGCTAAAAATAAGCTGCACAGTCATTTCTATGCATTTTGCACTTTTTGTGCACATTGATGCGTTTTTTACCGCGAAAAAACTGCATCGCGGTAAAAAACGCAGCATGCTCACTAATTTTGCGGATTTTCCCCATTTTAGGCCTCTTCCATGCGGTTTTAAACCGCTGCGGAAAAAAAACGCATCAAAAACGCATCAAAACCGCGCAAAAAACGCAAAAATAGGTGCGGTTTCTGGGAAGAGATTCAGGTTTTTGAGCAGAAATTATCTGCAACGTGTGCACTTAGCCTTATGTGATCATTGTCATCCTGTCATAAGGAGCAGTGTGCAGGATTATAAATAAGGGGGCAGAATACTGCAGTGAGCTCTTGTTCACGCCAAGGATGCATTGAAGCCCCCTAATTTTAGTATCCAATAAAATAGTTTTCATATGAAATCCAATACTTAAAATCTCCACTAAAAGTATCTATAATAATAAATGCCCTAAGCAACTTCCGGTTGTAACAACTTCCGTACAGTTGTAACCGGTGACGTCACCGCACACCTCTTTCCATGTTAACCCTCAACACACACACTCCACTCACCTTTCACCATCTCCACTCACGTCCACTCACTCTTTCACTCCACATACGACCCTTTCTCTCACTCCGTCTCTCATACTCACGCCGTCATCGCCGCTGATCCACGATCCCCGACATCATCTTCCGCCGGCGCCATCCTGGATCCAGACGTCCTCCACGCCGGCGACATGTTCTTGCGGCGACGCCATTTTGGATCGGTGAAATCCCGCGATAGTCAAGATGGCGTCGCCGCAAGAACATGTCGCCGGCGAGGACGACGTCGGGATCCAAAATGGCATCGGCGAAAACTCGCGAGATTTCGTCGACGCCATTTTGGATCCCGACGTCGTCCACGCCGGCGACATGTTCTTCCGGCGACGCCATCTTGACTATCGCGGGATTTCACGATACTCAAGATGGCGTCGCCGCAAGAACATGTCGCTGGCGTGGACATCGTCTGGATCCAGGATGGCGCCGGCGGAAGAAGATGTCGGGGATCGTGGAGCAGCGGCGATGACGGCGTGAGTATGAGAGACGGAGTGAGAGAAGGGGTCGTATGTGGAGTGAAAGAGTGAGTGGAGATGGTGAAAGGTGAGAGGAGTGTGTGTTGAGGAGTGTGTGTGTTGAGGGTTAACATGGCAAGAGGTGTGATGCTATCGCATCCTCCCGATGCGATAGCATCGGGCCATAATCTAGTCTATTTATATAATTGCCTTGTAATGTTTTCATTTCCTGCTCTGTCCAGAAGTCACCGTATCCCAGAATTCCAAGTGGAGGAAGTTCCCTGACTGCCATATTGGGACACCCAAGTGATGGGTGGCTCAATATGGAAACTGCTGCTGGTACCAACCTATTGCGCGGTACCACCAGCGGAACACCGTCGCACCACACACACACACTCGATACGCACCACACAAACACACACACTCACACACACTCAGGCAGCCTCTTGCGTGGTACCACCAGCAGAACACCGTCGCACTGCGCCTGCGCGAATTCAGCGCAGGCGCAGTTAATCATTTGGCTGATCCCGGCGGCAGATGCGCGACGTGTCTACAGGCAGAGGAAGGCAGTCACATTAAAGGGGTTTTCCCACGAAGGAACGTTCATTTTAACAATTGTCTGTGTCTGACCGTGTATACCACATCTCCTGGGCAGGGGAGGAAACAAAGGACAATACTGACATTACAGCAGGGGATCACAGAGGATTCATTTTGTGAGGTAAAATATTTTACTGACTGTTTTTAAACAATATTTTACCTCACAAAATGAATCCTCTGCGGTCTACTGCTGTAATGTCAGCATTGTCTTTTGCTTCCTCCCCTGCCCAGGCGCTGTGGCATTTTCAGAACCCGGTCAGAGACAGGAGTGAGAGAGACAGAGCACAGAGGGGAGACAGCTCAAACGGGACAGTACATGAGGGGAGAACACAACACAGGAAGGAGAGAGACAGCAGACAAGGGGGATAGTACATGGGGTAGACAGGTCAAAGAAGAGAGCACAGATGGGAGAAGTCAGCACATGAGGAAAGAGAGAGTGGATAGGTGGGTGAGCACATGAGGGGGGGGAGAGATTCTTAATGCTGCAAAGCCTGCCCCCATCGTGACATAACCGCCCTCCCGATGCGATAGCATCGGGCCTCCATCTAGTGATTTTATAAAGGTGATGTCCTCTATATGAATGTATAAATGGTTCATTTTGAGTTTTGGGGATGACTCTCACTTTACGCATTTTTTTCCTTCTGTCATGGTCTTCTTTGCTTTGAAGATCTTTGGTTTAGAACTAAAACATATAAAATGTATAGAGCCCTGCCCATGCGGGCAGGGTCCTCTCTCCTTTTGTACTTGTGTGTGCCTTGTATTGTTCATGTTTATTGTGCTTGTCTTTGTATGCCCCTTTTTCACATGTAAAGCGCCATGAAATAAATGGTGCTATAAAAATTAATAATAATAATAATAATAATAATAATAATAATAATAATAATAAAGACCATGGTTAGAATGTACAGTGGTGACAACATGCTATAACTGTAAAAGAAAGCCACATAATATAAACATCTGGAAAATATGATCATTTGAAAAACGTTCCGTGCGTTTTTCACTGCTTGGATCTCATTTCTAGCATTCTTCTCCCATGCTTTCACTATGGGCTGTTTATCTGCTGGTATCTGCCTCTTGGTTGTGTAATATTCCTGACACTTTCTGAGGGGAATTTTGGGGCATGTCTTAGTGTGTTACGCTGGTAATTACTGCTATTGCAACACTTCCTTCCTGACTCATATGTATGAGCAGTGTCTGACACTGCGGAGTAGAAATACTATCATGGGAACAGCATGTGCAGCATGAGAGAGCAGATTGTCGCCAGTTGGTTGACGTCTTCATTCATCTAAATGATGAATGCACTTTCTTTAAAAATGTAGTGTTAAAGGGAAATGTATGTAAACCTAAGTCATAATTCTCTTGTATATAAGATTTGTTAACATTGGTATGACAGTATCTCTTCTTCATGAAAATTCAGCAACACCCGCGATGAGCTGTTGATTCAGGAATTATTTTTCTGATTGTTGTGGGTTTGTCAGGAAAATAAAAATTCCCGAAATGAGAAGAATTGTTTTTGCTACATAGGAATTAGGTAAAAGTATGAAATAAAGACATAAGTTTTTGGTATCATTACTTTTTATTGTTACTCCACCTTTTGAGGCCTCACAGATATTCTGTCACAAAAGCCTATGCCAACTGCAATTTCCACAACTGGTTTCACAGTTACTAAGACAGCTGTGCCTACAAGGCAGCACTTCACCATCTGTTCTTTCCTTCTGACCTCATTTCAGTGGCCTGATTTGTTTTGTGATAAAGTGACAAACCTAGCAGGACTCCAATACACAAACGAAGGAGCACTTGTCATTTGGTTCACTGGATGAATGGACTTGGTTTTCAAGGATTACTTGTCTTATTTTTTAACCAAAACTATATATTAACCATTTTTGTTGTGTTAGCAATGACTGGAAGTGAATAGTCTCGGCTCATAAACATATTTATGATTTACTAGCTGAAGAACCCGGCGTTGCCTGGGTATAGTAACCAACTGTGGTTAGTTATAACAATTTATAATGATTATACTGCACATAAAAACCATGCGTCTAATCCTATCTTGTGTGATACTGACTGCTGAGCTGTGTATTTACAGTTGTGGCCAAAAGTATTGACACCCCTGCAATTCTGTCAGATAATACTCAGTTTCTTCCTGAAAATGATTGCAAACACAAATTCTTTGGCATTATTATCTTCATTTAATTTGTCTTAAATGAAAAAAACACAAAAGAGAATGAAGCAAAAAGCAAAACATTGATCATTTCACACAAAACTCCAAAAATGGGCCAGACAAAAGTATTGGCACCCTCAGCCTAATACTTGGTTGCACAACCTTTAGCCAAAATAACTGCGATCAACCACTTCCGGTAACCATCAATGAGTTTCTTACAATGCTCTGCTGAAATTTTAGACCATTCTTCTTTGGCAAACTGCTCCAGGTCCCTGATATTTGAAGGGTGCCTTCTCCAAACTGCCATTTTTAGATCTCTCCACAGGTGTTCTATGGGATTCAGGTCTGGACTCATTGCTGGCCACCTTAGAAGTCTCCAGTGCTTTCTCTCAAACCATTTTCTAGTGCTTTTTGAAGTGTGTTTTGGGTCATTGTCCTGCTGGAAGACCCATGACCTCTGAGGGAGACCCAGCTTTTTCACACTGGGCCCTACATTATGCTGCAAAATTTGTTGGTAGTCTTCAGACTTCATGTTGCCATGCACACGGTCAAGCAGTCTAGTGCCAGAGGCAGCAAAGCAACCCCAAAACATCAGGGAACCTCTGCCATGTTTGACTGTAGGGACCGTGTTCTTTTCTTTGAATGCCTCTTTTTTTCTCCTGTAAACTCTATGTTGATGCCTTTGCCCAAAAAGCTCTACTTTTGTCTCATCTGACCAGAGAACATTCTTCCAAAACATTTTAGGCTTTTTCAGGTAAGTTTTGGCAAACTCCAGCCTGGCTTTTTTATGTCTCGGGGTAAGAAGTGGGGTCTTCCTGGGTCTCCTACCATACAGTCCCTTTTCATTCAGATGCCGACAGATAGTACGGGTTGACACTGTTGTACCCTCGGACTGCAGGGCAGCTTGAACTTGCTTGGATGTTAGTCGAGGTTCTTTATCCAACATCCGCACAATCTTGCATTGAAATCTCTTGTCAATTTTTCTTTTCCGTCCACATCTAGGGAGGTTAGCCACAGTGCCATGATCTTTAAACTTCTTGAAGACACTGCGCACGGTAGACACAGGAACATTCAGGTCTTTGGAGATGGACTTGTAGCCTTGAGATTGCTCATGCTTCCTCACAAATTGGTTTCTCAAGTCCTCAGACAGTTCTTTGGTCTTCTTTCTTTTCTCCATGCTCAATGTGGTACACACAAGGACACAGGACAGAGGTTGAGTCAACTTTAATCCATGTCAACTGGCTGCAAGTGTGATTTAGTTATTGCCAACACCTGTTAGGTGCCACAGGTAAGTTACAGGTGCTGTTAATTACACAAATTAGAGAAGCATCACATGATTTTTCGAACAGTGCCAATACTTTTGTCCACCTTCTTTTTTATGTTTGGTGTGGAATTATATCCAATTTGGCTTTAGGACAATTCTTTTTGTGTTTTTTCATTTAAGACAAATTAAATGAAGATAATATTACCAAAGCATTTGTGTTTGCAATAATTTTCAGGAAGAAACTGAGTATTATCTGACAGAATTGCAGGGGTGTCAATACTTTTGGCCACAACTGTAATCCTATTCTGTGTGATACTGTCTGCTAAGCCGTGTATCTAATACTATTCTGTGTGATACTGTGTGCTGAGCGGCGTATATAATCCTATCCTGTGTGATACTGTCTGCTGAGCCGTGTATCTATTCCTATCCTGTGTGATACTGACTGCTGAGCTGTGTATCTAATCCTATCCTGTGTGATACTGATTGCTGAGCTGTGTATCTAATCCTATCCTGTGTGATACTCTCTGCTGAGCCGTGTATCTATTCCTATCCTGTGTGATACTGACTGCTGAGCTGTGTATCTAATCCTATCCTGTGTGATACTGACTGCTGAGCTGTGTATCTAATCCTATCCTGTGTGATACTCTCTGCTGAGCCGTGTATCTATTCCTATCCTGTGTGATACTGACTGCTGAGCTGTGTATCTAATTCTATCCTGTGTGATACTGCCTGCTGAGCCATATGTCTAATCCTCTCCTGTGTGATACTGACTGCTGAGCTGTGCATCTAATCCTATCCTGTGTGATGCTGACTGCTGAGCTGCGTATCTAATCCTATCCTGTGTGATACTGGGCTCCCCCTGCAGTCTGTGTCAGAGGGTGGTCTGTGTTGGCACGGTAATAAATTGTGTTATTTCCAGCTTTACAGAAGGATGATAACACCATAGAAATGATAAGAATAATAGGCCTCAGTTACCACAACTGTCTACAAAGAAAATTGTTGCTGATAGCAACCAGTCACAGCTCATTTTTCATCTTTTAAACAGCTCTAGGACAGCGTGGCGAGTTTTGAGTGGCGACTTTTGTGTTATGAATTTTATGTGGCAAGGTTGGTGTATGTGTGGTGAAGTGGGTGCTGAGGGTGGTATATGTGTTGAAGCACGTGGTAGTGTGTGGCGCATTTTGTGTGTGTGTTCATATCCCCATGTGTGGTGAGTATCCCATGTCAGGGCCCCACCTTAGCAACTGTACGGTATATACTCTTTGGCGCCATCGCTCTCATTCTTTAAGTCCCTGCTCTATGTAGCTAAAGCAATTGGATGTTCGCAGCTTCTAGTCTCCCATGGAGACTATTGAAGAAAGTGTAATGTAAAAAAAAAAAAAAATATATAAAAAAATATATAAAACTTCAAATCACCCCCCATTTGCCCCACTTAAAATAAAATAAAAAAAATAAAAATAAAGCATACACATATTTGGTATCTCAGCATTCAGAATCACCCGATCTATCAAGATATATAAAGAATTATTCCAATCAGTAAATGGCGTAGCGGAAAAAAGGCAAAACGTCCGAATTACTTTTTTTGGTCGCCGCAACATTGCATTAAAATGCAATAAAGGGCGATCAAAAGATCATGCCCACACGAAAATAGGATTACTAAAAATGTCAGCTTAGCATGCAAAAAATAAGCCCTCACCCAGCCCCAGATCACGAAAATTGGAGACACTATGGGTATTGGAAAATGGCGCAATTTTTATTTTTAACAAAATTTGGATTTTTTTTCACCTCTTAAATAAAAAAGAACTTATACATGTTTGGTTTCTATGAATTCACAATAACCTGGAGAATCATAATGGCAGTTTTAGAGTTTGGTAAACATGGTACAAAAAAAAACAAAAAAAAAACAGTTGAGGAATGGCAATTTTGGCAATTTCAGCGCACTTGGAATTTTTTTTTTTCACTTTCCCTTACAAGATATGGTAAAACCAATGGTGTTGTTCAAAAGTGCAACTTGTCCTGCAAAGAACAAGCCCTCGCATGGCCATATTGATGGAAAAATAAAAAAAAGTGATGGCTTTGGGAAGAAGGGGAGCAAAAAACAGAATCGCAAAAATGAAAATGGGCTGTGGCGTGAAGGGGTTAAATGAAAGGCGGTGTTACCAGCATGAAATATGTATTAGAGCAGACTGTCAGTCATTGCATGTCTCAGACTGATAACGCCAGTGTGGTACTAGCAGGAATGCAGGATGCAGTGACGAGTCGCAAGTCGGTTTGGGTGTTTTTATAATAACGCACTGTATATAGGCCTAGAGGGGACTTTCCTCAATCTCAGCCTGTTCAACCAAAGGGGGTAACAAGGGTTGCCCTCGCAGGGGCTCAATACAAACAGTGGATAACACGACTACGTCCGACGAGAGCCGGTCACTATAGGGCCGCGGTATGGCCGACTACGGGTCCTTAACTATATAGTCAACTTAGCCGTCCTGACGTCCCTCGGCGTTCTGGACGGTGGTTCTTTGGCGGAGCAGCCGCTGGGCCCAGCTGCTGAAGAGTTGGCGTAGTCTTCGAGCGTTCCGCCGCTCCTGTGGTGCTGGGGCACCTCCGGCCCTGGAGGAGTCCTTGGACGAGCAGGCCACAGCCCCTGGACGGGGGCAAGTGGCAGCAAAGCGGGGTGGCGGGTGACAAGCCACCTGTGCAGCTAGCCGCTGCGACGGTGACTCCGCGGTGGGCCAAGGCTTTGCCCTTGCCGCGGACCGGAGCGAGACAATGGTGGCCGCCGACGGCACTGGACTTGCCGCGGCTGCGGGTGGCGGGGAACAGGCTGCAGCCGCGGGCTGGAGCAAGGCGGCAGCGGCTGCAGGCGACCGCGGGTAGGCCGTAGCCACAGGCTGAGGTGAGGCGGCAGTGGCCGCGGGCTGAGCTGGGCCGGCAGTGGCTGCGGGCTGGAGCGGGACAGCAAGTCCCGGATGGTCGTCTTGGCGCCGTCCCTCTGAAGTCCTCAGTGAGCGTCTTCCCTAGCACTGGTAAGTCGCTCTAGCTTTCAGTCGCTCCCACGGTCTCCTGCTGCCTCTGTCCCGGTCTGCTGACTCATCAACATGGGCGCTCCCCGCCCCTTTTATGCTGGCCCCTCCCCCAGCCCATCTGTCTGTCACAACGGTCCGTCCCCGAACGCTGTCCCCCGGGAACAGTTTCCCCCGAAACCTAGATGACGGCTCCCTTGGTTCCGGCCCGGACACTCGACGGGGGCCGTTCCTCCCACACTCTCCCGCCCTGTATGCTCGCCAGTCCTCGGGCGAGGGTTTTCATAGACTCGGGATAGTCTATGAGACGACAGTCCTTGACGCCATACGAACTGGTCCTGTTCGTAACATTCAGGGGGTTTGACAGCTGTTGACCGCTCGGAGCGGTGTAGTGGAGTCTTCTGGGGTGGTGGAGGGTGGTCGAATAGTTGGTTCTGGTGGGATGCCCGGGTCTACTGTAGTGCCACTACTTGGGTGACCCGCAGATGCGACTGGGAAGTCCTCTTCGTCATTCAGGTCCCAGAACGTGGGCAGGGGTCGGGGACCTGAGGGGTCGGTTCGAGCCGCGGGGGATCAGTAGACGTACAAGGCCGTAACATGTTACGGTGCACAACACGAGTGAGAGGCGCGTTGTTTTCTTCAGATTGTATTTCGTACATAGGCCCGTCGGGGCTTATCCGGCACAACACTTGGTACAGGTTCACCTCCCACCGTGGTTCTAACTTGTTTTGGGGACGTTGATCAAGTACGAGTACCCGATCCCCAGTCTGAAAGTCAATGGGTGGGGGCAGTCCTCCCCCCGGGTGTTCTAGATCCTGGAGCTTTGTGTGGACGATCCGGTGGAGGGTCTGCAGTCGGTGCTGGTGGTTTCGGACCCACGAGGATACTCCGGCCCAGGGTTGGGGTTCCTCCGGGTTTAACTCCACTTCCGTAATCCCTTTGCCTTCCCATCCGAACAGCAATGAGTAGGGGGTGTATCCAGTCACTCGATGCACTCGGTTATTATATACCCACACCAGCTCAGGGATATATTCAGGTCAGCGGATCTTGCGGTCGCTCTCCAGGGTGCGCAGCATTTGGATTAGTGTTCGATTGAATTTCTCGCAGGCTCCGTTTCCCTGCGGGTGCTCCGGCGTAGTCCGAGATTTATCGATACCGTAGAGATGATGTGGCTCTTCGATGACTTTTCCTAGGAAGCACGCTCCTTGGTCCGAATGTATTCATTGCGGACAGCCGTACACTTGGATAAAGTTTTTACAAATTGCATAGGCGGCCGACTCCGCTGTTTGGTCTCGGGTGGGGGTGACCACGGCGAACTTGGTGAAATGGTCCACCATAACGAGACAATGTTCATACCCCTGATAGGCAGGACCTATGGTCAGATAGTCCACCGTGAGGGGCTGATGTTACAATAGTCTGCACCGGGGCTCGTTGCGTGGTGGGTTTAGCGAGCTCGCATGGGCGGCAGGTTCGGCAAACTTCTTCTACAGCAGCGTGCAAGCGTGGATGGTACACTATCTGCTGCAACCATTGTAAAGTCTTTTGAGCTCCAAAATAGGCCCCCTTCTCATGGGCTTCCCAGGCCAGTTGGATGAGATGGACTCCAGGCACGATCACCTGCCATATTGTAGGTGACGTTGTTCGGCTTTTCGATATAAAAGTCCCTTTTTGATGATTAGCTTTTCCCACTGGCGCAACATCAGCAACAGATCCTGTGTCAAAGTCTGTCTCTGTGAGCCAGTGGGAAATTTACCGGTGGCCACCCATCGGTGCAGGAGCCCAACTTCTCTATCTTCCTGTTGCTGCTGAATCCATTTGTCACGTGATTGTTCCGGTATCCCTCCTAGGAGTTCCGGATGAGGCGCTTCTTGCGCATTGACAGTAAGCGCGGCGGTGGTGAGGGCGAACGGCATCTCTTCTGCTTCTAATTCGTCGTCTCGATTCCTCCCTGGGGTGGTGTGTCGGATTCTGGAGAGCGCGTCGGTGTGCACGTTTTCAGCTCCCCGTTTGTAGATGATCTTATAGTTGAATTTGGCCATCCAAGCCACCCACTGCTGCTCTAGGGCCCCCAGTTTGGCATTCTCCAAATGGGCTAACGGGTTGTTATCGGTCAGCACCACTACTTTAGAGCCCGCCAGGTACTCTGCGAATCGCTCCGTCATTGCCCACACTACCGCGAGGAGCTTAAAGGAGCTGTAATTGTCCAGGTTGCGTTTTGAGTCATGCAGCGACCGGCTACCATAGGCGATCACTTTCTCCCGACCGTCCTGCACCTGTGACAACACAGGTATGCAAGATGAACGGTTGCGAGAAATCCGCATATGCCAATACCGGGGCGTCCGAGAGGGCAGCTTTGAGATCTTGAAACGCATCCTCTTGTGGTTGCTGCCACTGGATCTTCCGTCCATTCGCCCTGGCGGGAGCCCCCTTCAGCAGGTCTTGTAGGGCTCACGAACCGATGGTAGTAGCCGGCCAACCCCAAGAAGGCCCGCACGTCTTTCACCGTCTTGGGGGTAGGCCACCCCTGGATCGCAGCGACCTTTTCCAGGGATTGTCGGACACCTTCCGCAGAGACGGTATGCCCCAGATATTCGATCTGGGTGCGGAACAGGTGGCATTTCTGGGGCTTTACCTTTAACCCGTACTTCTTTAACCGGCCGAGCACCTGCCCCAACCGCCGCAGGTGGTCCTCGAACGTGGCGGAATAGATGATAATATCGTCCAGGTATATCAACGTGGCTTCAAAGTTGAGGTCTCCTAGACACCGCTCCATCAACCGCTGGAAGGTTCCTGGGGCGTTGGCCAGCCCAAACGGCATCCGATTAAACTCGAACAGTCCCATGGGGAGGATAAATGCCGTCATGGCTCTGGCTTCCTCCATCATCGGCACCTGCCAGTACCCACTGGCCAGGTCTAGAGTTGAAAAGTACGTTGCGTCCCCCAAGGCGGATAGAGACTCTTCTATGCGGGGCAATGGACACGAATTCTTGATGGTGCAGGCGTTCAACTTCTGATAATCCACGCAAAAACGCAGAGTGCCATCTTTTTTTCAAACCAGGACAATAGGGGCCGCCCAAGGGCTCTTGCTTTCTCATATGACCCCCTTCCGGAGCATTTGGGCTAATAGAGTTTTCACTTCCTGTTATAGCTGCGGTGGTATTTGCCGTTATCGCTCCTGGATGGGGGCCGCTCCTGCCGTGGGGATCCCATGAGTGATGGCCGTGGTACATTCGAAGTCGTCCTCGTGGCTGGCGAAGACACTGTAAAATTGTCCAAGAAGGGTCTCTACCTGGAGAAGCTGGTCTGGAGCTAGGCCGGAAAGTTTGGCCCGCATTCTCTCCAGGATGGCTCGACCTTTCTCTTGGGCAGAGGATGCGGCAGTCTGTTGGGTTCGTACTGTTACTGCCCAGGGATCTTCGGGCTGCACATTCAACTGGACTGCGGGGTCCGGCAGCATCTCCTCCAATGGCCTTACTAGGTTTGGCCATTTCGGCCCAGGGCTTCAGGGCGATATCTTGGTCTTCCAGCTTGACACAACGCACCAAGACGGTCCCTTCCCCCACTGTGGCCAGAGAGCGGGCCACCAGGATGCCAGGGTGCAGGCGCTCCGAGTAACATGGTTCCACCTACTCCTCCATGCCCTCCAGTGGCATCGGGACGCGGATCGGCAGAGCCACCACCGTCTGCCCCGGAGGAAGCACGAGCGGGGGGGCCGCCAGCACGATGACCTTGCTCAGCGCCTCACTCTCCTGACACTCCTGGAGCACTCACGCCTCCTGCACCAACTGCTGGAAGACATGCCCTTGGGCCGTGTGAGAACCCCACTGACTTAGCGTCTCCTGCGTGGGATCGTTGAGGAGTAGATTGCTGAACTCCCGCAGTATGTTCATGCACAAGATGATCGGATGATGGTCTCTCCTTGGGTTAGGAACACTCAGCGGCGGCCGAGGGATTTACCACACAGTCATCTGAAGCCACACCACTCTGGCGACAGGTACTGACAGTTGGTTTGTGGCCACTAGTCGTATCATGGGCCCCCACTGGGGCCTTGCCGCTTCCGGGAAATGCTGCCAGAAGTAAGCTGCCGGCATGGTCGTTACCTGCGACCCCATATCCACTAGACACCGCACAGCACGACCCTCGACTTCGGCCCATACTAATGGGCACTTAGCAGCCAGTTCTTCCACCACCCCTTGTTGTGGCTTCTGGCTCCGAGCGGCGTCCCCCTTGCCCAGAGCCCTCTAGTTTAATGTCCGCCGGGGTGGGTATATCCCACACCACTGACACTCCCATGCGAAGTGGCCCAGTTCTCCACACTCATAACACCGGGTATTGCGAGGCCCCAAGGGCCCGGGATTGTAGCAAGGCCGGCCAGGCGCGGGCTCCGTTCTCTTCACTCCAGCCAGCTCGCCCTGGATACTCTTCAGTTCTTGTCTCATTTCCTCAATCCATTGAGGTTCTTCGACAACGCTTACGGAAGCCTCCATGCTCCGGGCCTTCCCCACGGGAGCCGTCATCCCCTGCTCTTGCTCTCGTACCCGGGCCTGACTCCCCACTTTGGAGAAGGCTATACCTGGGTTCACTTGGACCTGTTCCCGCAATGCCTGCTTGATTAGTGGGTCCCGGAGTCCAGTCACTAGCAGGTCGCGCAGGGTAATGTCGATGGGCCCTACCCCTATTCCGTCCTTCCTTTCTATGGCGGTGTATAGCTCCTGGAGGGCGTTCATATACTGGGTGATGGTCTCCCCCTCCCCCTGCATCTGACTGAACAACCGGGTTCTCGACTCCCCCACGTCTGTTGGATCCCCGTGGGTCTCTTCCAGGATCTGCAAGACCCTGGCGAAGGTGTTGCGGCATCCCAGGGGTCTCAACGTCACCGACTTCCGGGCTTCCCCATCTAGCGCCATAAGGGCCACCTCAGCCTCTAAATCGTGGGTCATTGGGTGCATGCGGAAAAGGCCCACATACGTTCTGTCCAGCTCCACAACAGCGTATCAGAGCCAGAAAACCGGGGCAAGTTACTTAGCATAGCCCGCAGGGAGATGCTGGAGCGGGGGCCCCTATCATCAGCAGCCCCCCCGGCCCCACTCTGATCAGGCGCACCGCCGTCTGCGCTCGGAGACTGCATCCTGCCGACTACGCCAAGTGCGGTACTAGCAGGTACGCAGGATGCAGTGACGAGTCGCGAGTCGGTTTGGGTGTTTTTATAATAACGTTTATAGGCCTAGTGGGGACTTTCCTCAATCTCAACCTGTTCAACCAAAGGGAGTAACAAGGGTTGCCCTTGAAGGGGCTCAATACAATTCACACAAACAGTGGAGAACACGACTACGTCCGGCGAGAGCCGGTCATTATAGGGCCGTGGGATGGCCGACTACGGGTCCTTAACTATATAGTCAACTTAGCCGTCCTGACGTCCCTCGGCATTCTGGACGGTGGTTCTTCAACGGAGCAGCCGCTGGGCCCAGTTGTTGAAGAGTTGGCGTAGTCTTCGAGCGTTCCGCCGCTTCTGTAGTGCTGGGGCACCTCCGGCCCCGGAGGAGTCCTTTGACGAGCAGGCAACAGCCCCTGGATGGGGGCAAGCGGCTGCGAAGCGGGGTGGCGGGTGACAGGCCACCTGTGCAGTTAGCCGCTGCGACGAGGACTCTGCGGTGAGCCAAGGCTCGGCCCTTGCCGCGGACCGGAGCGAGACAGTGGTGGCCGCCGATGGCACTGGACTTGCCGCGGCCACTGGTGAGAGCAGGGTGGCTGCGGGTGGTGGGGAACAGGCCGCAGCCGTGGGCTGGAGTGAGGCAGCAGCCGTCACGGGCGACCGCAGGTAGGCCGCAACCGCGGGCTGAGGTGAGGCGGCAGCGGCCGCGGGCTGAGCTGGGGCGCCAGTGGCCGCTGGCTGGAGCAGGGCAGCAAGTCCCGGATGGTCGTCTTGGCGCCGTCCCTCTGAAGTCCTCAGTGAGCGTCATCCCTGGCACTGGTGAGTCGCTCTAGCTTTCAGTCAATCCCACGGTCTCCTGCTGCCTCTGTCCCGGTCTGCTGACTCATAGTCACGGGCGCTCCCCGCCCCTTTTATACTGGCCCCTCCCCAGCCCATCTGTCTGTCACAACGGTCCCCGGGAATAGTTTCCCCCGGAACCTAGATGACGGCTCCCTTGGTTCCGTGCCGGACACTCGACGGGGGCCGTTCCTCTCACATCTGCTTTCATTAAAAATAAACTCTGGAGGCAGATTGTCAGGGAGATTTCTCTGGAATAAGACATCGAAAAGCAGATGTCAAGGTATCATTTTATTCAACTTTCTATGACCTCCATAACCATGTAAATGGCTTAGGAGGGTTGATCTACAAGGCCAAAACCAGTTTGTTAAAGGATTGCAATGCATCTTTACAAATCAGATGCTATACGGATGTGTGTGAGATCTAATTTTTTGGATGCACCCAGGGCTGGCGTTAGGGGCAGGCAGACCAGGCAGCTGCCTAGGGCCCCCGCTCCTCCATCTGCCTTCAGCCAGTGGCGTGCCGCACGCTGGCGCTATGGGGTCCGTGAGTAAGAGGGGCCGGGCGCCACCCCTCCCCATCGCACATTCAAGTTATCAACATCATAGATGCCAATACAGTTGAAAGGAGTGAAGGAGGAGAGAGTGCCATGTGACACTCCCTCTCCCACCATTCCCCCTCTGCCTCTGACTCAGCGTGTGCCAGCAGTGGAGGTGATGAGACGCTGAGATGCCAGAGAGAGCAGTAGAGGAACGAGGAGGAGAGGTAAGTATTTTGTGTGTGTCTGCACTCAGTATAGTGTATTTGTGTGTATGTTTGTGGCTGCACCATAGTGCGTGTGGGGGGCTGTATTATACTGTGTGTGGGGGGACTGCACTAGTTACTTGATCACAAGCAGCCATGAATGTATTTTAAATATGATACAATAACAATCCTGGATTTTAAACTTCTGGAGCTGGACCTTTCTTCCTTTTCTTGGAGTCATTATATGTCCTGGCAGAGACGTGTCCGCGCTCAGAGCTTTTCAATAGTTCTTACGAACCTACAAGAGGTGAGCTGAAATTTATCTTTTTCGGGACTGCACTATACTGTGTGGGAGGGCTGCATTATACTGTGTGTGGGAGACTGCACTATACTGTATATGTGGGGGGCTACACCATACTCTGTGGGAGGGCTGCATTATACTGTGTGGAGGGCTCCATTACACTGTGTGTGGGGGGCTGCACTATACTGTGTGTGTTTGTGGAGGGGGACTGTATTATACTCTATGTCTGGTGGTGGCTGAATTATACTGTGTGTGGGGGGGTGCATTATACTGTGTGTGGGAGACTGCACTATACTGTATATGTGGGGGCTGCACTATACTGTGTGGGAGGGCTTCATTATACTGTGTGGGGGCTGCACTATACTGTGTGTGTTTGTTGGGGGGGCCTGTATTATACTGTGTGTCAGGCTGCATTATGCTCTGAGGGGACTACATTATTCTCTATGAGGTGGCTACATTATACTGTGTGTGTGGGGCTGCATTATACTCTATCAGTGGGGCTGCAGTATACTCTGAAGGGGCTGCAGTATACTCTGAGGGGGTCTGCAGTATACTCTGAGGGACCTACAATATACTCTGAGGGGTGCTGCATTATAGCCTGAGGAGGGCTGCAGTATACTCTGAGGGGGCTGCAGTATACTCTTAGAGACTTGCTAAACTCTGAAGAACCTGCAGTATACTCTGAGGGGGCTACATTATACTGTGTGTGTGGTGCTGCATTTTACTCTATTAAGGACCATGTTCAGTGCCTTATGTCATATCTACTATATGAGACCTGCATTATACCATATCGAGGACTATTGCTCCCCATTATTCTTCGTCAGCCGGAGTAAAGAGGCTGGGAAACAAGCGTCGAACAACTTCAATATTGTTGATCTCTCGTTTAAGAGCTTGAACTCAGCGCATGTAAATACAACAGAAATGTTTCTGTGTGATGGTGCAATATGCTCGCATTGGGGGGGGCCCACTTTGTCTAAAACCGGCCCTGGATGCACCCATAGACTTAATTAAGCAAACAAACTAGTGGAAGAGGCTAGTGCAAGCTACGATTTTTTTTCAAGCTCAGATTTGGTCCATGAAAATAAACACTTATATGAACAGCCCAATTGAATAACATTGGTTTTAGTGCTGTTCATGAGATGTCAAGATTTTTTTTTTCCAAGAACAGCACTCATTCAGAAAATATGTACACATCAACTTGACCTAAACCTCATTTTTAACCTCTGCTTTAACAGAATATCATATTAAACCTCATACATAACCTTTTCCTGGATATGACTGTACACAAAACAGTTCCTTATACCACGTCACTCATAGAGGTGGTGCATTTCTCCTGGGGTCCCATACACATTACATTTCATCAGAACCCACGAATCTGTATCTAATGTGAATGGCTGATAAGGAGATGATAATTTTTCTGGCTCCTTAAAAGGACGCTAAGGAAAACTAATGAAGTCTGTAGAGACCAGAAATCCAAGGCATTGTAATAGAAATCATTTGTCTCATTGGGGTATTCACTCAAGAAACCTTTTAAGCTGCTTGAAGGCACTCAGCATGTAATTGGATAGTGGTCAGGTGTCTTCCCGAACACATAATCACTACAGAATCACGAGGAAGGAAATCCCACAGAGATTACTAACCCATTACATCATAAGGTCTTTCTATAGACATAAGTGATGCAGTCTAGTAACCGCTTTATCAAGATGTTGCACCACTTCTATAATAGGACGCCGAGTCTCTGATGAATGCAAGACAAATATTAATGGGGCATCAGATAGGAAGAAGTTATTATCACCTATCAGATAGGGGTGGCATTGGAAACCGACATAAACATTTTAACTGAAATTGATCAACTACTCCTTTTGCTAAATAAAGCCAAATGCTTAGCCACATTCTTTTTTTAGTATTTTTCTCTACATTTATTTTTTTATTTATATAAAATAATTGAGCCAACAGTCATCTTATCTGATGTCCTACTTTCCTCTTTAGTGGAAATTTGTTTGACAGAAGCTATTTAGATACATGAAACTGAAGTTACTGAGTCATCTCCAGTGCAGTAAGAGGGAGCAGATAAGCTGTGATTCACCTGTCTGTTTTAAGGGGAACCTGTCAACCCCCCCAGGGCGTCTTTAAGTAAAAGAGCCACCTTCAGCAGCACTAAGGCTGCACTCTGTGAAGGTGGCTCTTCCATTTCTGATCCCCAGGAACGACTCCTGATGAAGGACTGACCCTCCGAAACGCGCATCGGGGTGGGTGTCTGGACCCAAGGAAGCCCCTGTTTTGCTGCCCATCAGGTATAAATTAGTTTCACTTTCCCTTTCATTATGGCACCTGTATCTGACCAGATATAGGTATTCAACATGTCATGCTTAACCTCTTATGTGATTCCAATTAAGTGAAAGTCCATTGTATACTTTTTATAGACTGCTCCATTTACCTGGTTGTATGATTTGTACTATTATGTCAAATGTTATATCAGCTACATAGGCTGCAACTGGCCCAGTACCCTTTGTTTATACCTATGCAGTTATGGATTTGCTGCACTTCATTGCCTCCTCTTTTCCCCTTTGTACTTGTTATCTGTCTTTTGTAGTGCAATAAATACTTATATTTTTATCTGTACTCTTTTTGGACTTTTGGTCGTTTTTTGGAGCTTTGCTCACGGTTGCTAAATTCCTTGACAGGTGTAGGTCCCAAAATGGGGTCACTTGTGGGGCACATCACTTTTTAGGCACATCACGGGCTCTGCAAGTGCAACATGGCCTCCGCTATCTACTCCAGCCAATTTTGCACTCCAAAATTTGAATGGTGCTGCTTTCCTTCCGAGGCCTGCTGTGCGCCCAAACAGTAGTTTTTCATCACTTATAAGGTATCAGAATACTCAGGAGAAAATGAACCATACAATTTGTCATGCAGTTTATCCTGCAACCACTTTGAAAATGTAAAATTTGGGGCTGAAGTCATACTTTTGTGGGAAAAAGTAAAATTTTAATTTTTTCCTTCCACATTGCTTTAAATCCTCTGAAGCCCCTAAAGGGTTAATAAACTTCTTGAGTGTTGTTTTGAGCACTTTGATGGGTGTAGTTTTTAAAATGGTTGGCTTTTTGGGTATTTTCTGTAATATAGGCCCCTCAGTCACTTCAAATGGGATGTGGCTCTTTAAAAAAAATGTCATGATCCATTTTTGGATCCGTGGAAGATCTGGATTCTCACACATATAAACATTTTTCCTTTCAGGCCATCGTGGGTTAATATCAGTTTTTCCCCCGATGGCTGCTGGTGTAATTACATTGCTGCTGAATTTGTTGATGCAGGTGGTGACCACTCCTATCATCCTTTAAAAGGTCACCTGATGCATCAGCTGGCCGTCGGTGTTAGAGGTCATTCTGCAGCGACCACTCTGGGAGAAGTAGCTTGCTGGGAGCGGTGGTGCCTCAGCTGTTCATGGTGTATCTGGTGTCGTGATCCTGCTGTGTGGTGCTTTACAGCAGAAAACTAAGTGTTGTTTGTCTTACCTTGTTTGTCATATTTAACCTTGGTGTTGTATTAGTGCAGCGGTGGGACCAATGTCCGCACTTACCAATTCCCTAGTTAGGGAAAGGTGTAGGGCAAGTGAGGGTTAAGGTATCCTGCTCGGCGACGGTTTGAGAGAAGCCGTATAGGGACGCTAGTAAGAGCAGGGCACAGCCCTAGGAGAGTGCAAGAGGTGTCCAATCCCTGTTCCCTATCGCAGGGCCCACCGTTGTAATTGTGCCCCCTGTGTTCCCTTGTTTGTTTGCTGTTTGGTGACCGGCACATGTGCAATACTGATTTTATGCTTTGCCCACAGTTGGGCAAAGCATACTGCACATGCGAGAGAGGCCATTTCAATGCGCATGCGCCAAAACTCTATGCAAGCGCAGAAATTCCCCAAAAGGAATGCATAGAGCAAGCCAGGAGGGGGGGAGAGACGGACAATACGCCATGCACACCAGACCGAGCATATTTACATACAGCGCGGGAGGAATAAAAACGGTATTTATGGATCATACGTGGGGAGTCAGGGGGTATCAAAAGTACTTATGTAATGCATAGCTGACACTAAATTGAATGTTATTTTTACCTGTTAGCCCAAAAAAGTGGTGAAAGATTCCCTTTAAAAGTGTTCTTTGATTAAAACAAGTTTTCACCGATCCACAGGCTAGTTAGATGATAATGTATTGATTGGTGGAATCCAACCATTAGAAATTGCACCGATGGGAAGAATGGGGAAATTTTATCCCTGACTAGTAACTTTTATCCTCATTTTAAAATGGAGCGGCAGATGGGATGTCTGACCCCAGCTCCATTCATCCTCTTTGGGGGATTCCAGAAAAAGCCAAGTGCAGCCACTTAGGGAATGAATGGATCAGTGGTTGAGTCGTACATGCTGCTCCATACTAATGGGGATAAGAGTTCACATTCTGCAAATTGGTGCAGGTCCCAGCAGTCGGACACTCACCAATCTATAATTTATCACTTATCCTTAGGCCACGTTCACACGATCGGTATTTGGTCAGTATTCTACATCAGTATTTATAAGCCAAAACTAGGAGTTGAACAATCAGAGAAAAAGTATAATAAAAACACGTCACCACTTCTGCATTTATCACTCATTCCTGGCTTTGGCTTACAAATACTGACTCAAAATACTGAACAAATACTGAATGTGTGAACAAGACCCAAGCATAGGTGATTACTTGTTTTCACCGTAGAACACCTGTAAGTGCATATTTGATACTTTGTAACAGTCACAGGACAGGGAGGGGTTAAACGTTCAAGTATTTCATCTCTATTGGAAATCAAGAATCTTACCCTTATTGACATCAGAGAGAACAAGTGACCTCCATACACTACACATTCCCCTATACCAAAACCAATAATACCACATACAAGGAACAAATACTGTCACACCATGACCAGATCACGTATTACCACCACATATTGAGCGAATAATACCACATACAAAAACAAATACCGCCACACCATGACAAGATCACATCTTACCACCACATAGTGACCGAATAATACCACATACAGGGCATAAATACCACTACAACATTACGAGACCACATATTACCACCTAATAGTGAACGAATAATACTACATACAAGAGATAAATAACACTACACCATGACCAAATCACATATTACAACCACATGTTGATCGAACACTACAATTCCGATCATTACTAAAAACCACAATACTAATAACACTAATATTACCACTAGTGACATTATACACAGGAGCTCTGTATATAGTTTCAGTGTACAGGTAATACAGTGATCACCAGTGAAATTATACACAGGAGCTCTGTATATAGTGTTAGTGTACAGGTAATGTACTGGTCACCAGAGACATTATACACAGGAACTCTGCACATAATATACAATATATAGCAGTGATGGCCAACCTTTTAGAGATCGAGTGCCCAAACTGCAATCCAAAACCCACTTATTTTTCACAAAGTGCCCTGAACATTGAGGTTTTAGATTAGAAAGATTTGTACATTAGCATGCTCTAGAGTGAATATCAAAGAGCTTGTAAGCGCTGCACTCCAAGCCTAAGATACTAGCCACCAATTGTAGTGAAATTCTGTTCTTGAGAATAGAAAAGATTTTTAATCAAAAGTAAAATTGCAAAGTTGTTTGTTTTTACAACCTCTTTGCAATTGTAACCCTTTATCATGATGAGAACAAATCCTTTAATGCAGGGATATCAAACTCAAATACACAGAGGGCCAAAGTTAAAAGCTTGCAGAAAGTTGCAGCCAACCTTGATATTTGTAAAAAAAAATGTTTACAATTGAGGAAGTTTTTCCAAATAATGCGATTACCATATTTTGTGGATTATAAGATGCACTCCAAATTTTGAGGAGAAAAATAGGAAAAAAACCCCTTTTTTTAATAAAATGGTGGTGCTTATAATCCATGCATCTTTATTGCTTACCGGGAGTGGTGGTTGCGGTGAAGTGGGGTCCCAGGGTCACTCCTGGAGGAGGCAAGAGTGAAGCGTTGCTGCAGGCCGCAGGCTGGGATGAGGGGGTGTTCCGATGTGCGCCACTGCGGGTGTTCAGTGGTGCGGGGGCTCTGCTGACATATTGTGAAAGCCGGGAGCCCCCACACTTACATATTTACTGTCCAATGGACTCCGGGAAATGGCTGCCGGGGGCGGCGCATGCGCAGATGGAGATCTCAGCACCAAAATCTCGGGAGATTAGATCTCAGCGCTCATCTCCCGAGATCTTGGTGCCGAGATCTCCATCTGCGCATGCACCTCCCCTGGCAGCCATTTTCCCGGAGTCCACCCCACAGTAAACCATGTAAGTGTGGGGCTCTGGGCTTTCACAAAATGTCAGCAGGGCCCTCGCACCACCGAACACCCACAGCGGCGCACATCGGAATACCCTTTCATCCCAGCCTAAGGCCTGTATTAACGCTCCACTCTTGCATCCTCCAGCAGCGACCCCGGGACCCTGCTCCACTGGGGCCGGTAAGGTATATCCGCATTATAAGATGCACCCCTATTTCCCCCAAAATTTTGGGGAAAAAAGTGTGTCTTATAATCCGAAAAATACGGTAACTTTTAGAATTATAGTGGAATAATATAATATGTAACAGCAGTAAAAAGCATATGGCCCAAAGGCCTAATATAAATATGTAATAACAAAGGATAAAAAAACTTGAATAAAACAAATAATAAAGTATGATGCAAAGAAAAGTGCTCCCAAACACTGTATGATACACCCACAGTGAACTCCTCCACACGCACAGTATGATGACCTTACTCTACCCCCCTCCCTCAGTTCCCCCATCAAAGAATGGTGACTCCATCACAGTATGATTATCCAACTGTAATCACCATATAGTACAATGGCTCCACATAGATCTCCATAAGGTATAATGGCTCCACATAGTCCTCCATATAGTGTAATGGCCACCACATAGTCCTGCATAAAGTGTAATGGGCCCCACATAGAGCTCCATGCAGCATAATGACCCCACACGATTCTCCATACAATAAAATGGCCCCACATAGTGCTCCATACTGTATAATGGCCTCACATAGTGCTCCACACTGTATAATGGCCCCACATAGTGCTCCATACTGTATAATGGCCCCAGACCATGCTCCATACTGTATAATGGCCCTACACCATGCTCCATACTGTATAATGGCTCCACGTGATGCTCCATACTGTATAGTGGCCCCCATAGTGTTTCATACTGTATAATGTGCTCTCATAGTGCGCCATACAGTATAATGGCCTCACACTAAAAAAAAAAAATTCTGTATATACTCATGCATAAGCTGACCCGCGTATAAGCCGAGGCACCTAATTTTGGCACGAAAAACTGGGAAAACTTATTGACTCGAGTATAAGCTGGGTATGCATTGTCCCCTAATTACTATTTTATTAAGCATGGTTCCTCATCCACATCCTTGTCTGCATAGCTCCTTATCCCCATCCTTGTATGCATGTCTTCTTATCCCCATCCTTGTCTGCATGGCTCCTCATCCCTATTCTTTAATGCATGGTTCCTAATCCCTATCCTGATATGCTGGCTCCTCATCCCTATCCATGTATGCATGGCTCCTCTTCCCCTTCCCTGTCTGCATGGCTCCCCATCCCTGTCCTGGTATGCATGGCTCCTTGTCCTAATCCTTGTATGCAGGGTTCCTCATCCCTATCCTTGTATGCATGGTAGTATGTATGGCCCTTATGAGAAAAACATCCTACTTACCTTCCCTGCACGCCCTCACAGCATCTTGTTCCTGTGCCAGCAGCATCTGCGGCTGAGCGATCACGTGTCCCCACTCATTAAGGTAATAATTATTCACCTCTCTCCATGCCTATGGGAGTGGAGAGAGGTGAACATTCATTACCTTAATGAACGGGCACCCGTTATAGCCCGGCAGCTGCTGGAAGCCAGCGGCTGCTGATGACATTGTGCGTGCTATAAGAGAAATGGATATTAATTGCCAGTGCAGTGAATATTCATTTCTCTTTAGCAGCGGGCCCAGGAGCTAGCTGCAGCAGCTGGCTCCTGCCTCTGGTGACCCGCTGCTCCGCCGCTCCCCCCGCGCATGCCATAGGTTTGCCGCCACTGGTATGTAGTGTCAGTGTACAGGTAACACACTGACTTACCAGTGACATTATACACAGGAGCTGTGTATATAGTATACAGTGTATTGTGTCAGTGTATAGGTAATGCAGTGATCACCAGTGACATTATACAAAGGAACTCTATATATAGTGTCAGTGTATATATGATATAGTGATCACCAATGACATTACAGTATATACAGAGCTCCTGTGTGTATAGTATACAGGTAGTACAGTGATTAACAGTGCCATTCTACACTGGAGCTCTGTATATAGTGTACAGGTAATACAGTGACCACAGGTGACATTATACACATGAGCTCTGCTCTGTGTTTGGTATACAGGTAATACAGTGACTGCTGGTGACTTTATACACAGAAGCTCTGTGTATAGTATACAGTGTATCGTGTCATTGTACAGGTAACACACTGACTCACCAGTGACATTGGTAGTTGAAATCATTCATCTCCATACATTATAATGACCCCACACAGTGCTCCATACAGTATAGTGGCCCCATATATTGCTTGAATCAGTATAATGGGCCCCATATATAGCTCCATACAGTATAATGGACCCCATATATTGCTCCATTCAGTATAATTGGCCCCATATATTGCTCCATACAGTATATAAAGGTCCCCATATATTGCTCCATAAAGTATAATGGCCCCATATATTGCTACATACAGTATAATGTTGAATCACCATACATCAAATTTAGGGTACCAAGGAAAAAATCAAATTCACCAAATAACAAATTATAAATACTCTTAATTAAACTTAACTTTTAATACACTTATAAAATATCACCTGATAAGGAACCGGGTCGCTAGTGCGCAAATACTCCCTGGAGTGCATGTATTGAGAACTCTCCTTATGTTATTGTTTTCCTGGGATTACAATAATTTTGAGATGGTTTGGTGGGAATATATGCAATAGGAGTATGGAATCTGGCCACTAACGTACAAATTACCTCTTGGAGTGAACATATTTAACCCCTTAACGACCGCCGATACGCCTTTTAACGGCGGTAATTAAGGGTACTAAAACCACAGCTCCGTTAATTCACGGCGCTGTGATTTAAGTGAATAGCGCCCCCCAGTGTCGGATTTTCTCCGGGGTCTCGGCTGCCATTTAATTTCTCTCTCCTCTGATGTGATCGCACATCAGAGGAGAGAGAAATAGGGTCCCCGATCCCCCCCCGGTACCTCTCCGTGGCCCTCCGTCCCCTCCCGGTGGTCCCACGTCCCGCCGGCATCCTCCGATGGGCGCCGCCATCTTGAAAATGGCGGGCGCATGCGCAGTGCGCCCGCCGGGAATCTGCCGGCTCCGGCTGGCAGATTCCATTCATTATTTTGATCACTATGATAAACTATCATAGTGATCAAAATAAAAAAAATAGTACATAACCCCCCCGTTTATCACTCCCTTGTATAGGCCAATATAATGAAATAAAGAAAATATTTTTTTTTTCAGTTTTCCATTAGGGTTAGGGTTAGGGTAGGGTTAGGGTAGGGTTAGGGTTGGGCTAGGGTTAGGGTTAGGGTTGGGCTAGGGTTAGGGTTGGGCTAGGGTTAGGGCTAGGGTTAGGCTAGGGTTAGGGTTGTGCTAGGGCTAGGGTTAGGGCTCGGGTCACGACTAGGGTTAGAATTAGGGTTAGGGCGAACTAGAATTAGGGTTAGAATTAGGATTAGGGATTAGGGTTGGGGTTAGGGTTGGGATTAGGGGTGTGTTGGGGTTATCGTTGGAGCAAGAATTGAGGGGTTTCCACTATTTGCCAACTTTGGGGGTCTAAAAATTGGGGTCTAAAAAATCACTTTTGTGGAAATAAAAAAATTGTGACTTTTTCGGAAAGGGACGTCCGAGAGTGGACCCTCTGGGTCGCGGATCTGGAGCCCCGGGGGTCGAGCGCTCCAGGTGAAGACCGACCCCTATACAGGGATCGTTTGGGGCAAGACCACCGAGGACAGAACCGCGACAGCCGGTACCAGGAAGGGGCGGCTCAAGGACAAGAGGCGCCCGTAGGCAGGAGTACTGGACTGAGAGGTAGAGGACCTAACAGGACTACTGGATGGGTAGACAGACAGGGAGCAGGTACTAGAGGGGAGAGGACCGGGAGGAAGCACACAAGGGTACCAGAAGGGAGAACAGAGAGGTCATGCAGGGTGAACAAACACTGGGAACAAGGATGCAGAGCGAGGCTGGAAGCCAAGGGGAAGACAGACGGGAAACAGGCGGCACTATAGGAACCGGAAAGGGGGCCAAAGCGCAGCGTGGCGAGCGCACAGCAACTCTCAGGCGTCCTCTCAATAGAGAGCGCGCCAGAAATACCCTAGGGTCCGGAAGCGGGCGGTACGTGCCGCCCCCGGCGCCACCCCCCGTAGGCGGAAGAGGGGACGCTGGTGCGCGCGCGCGCCCTAAGGAAGGAGCGCGGCGCCGTCACAGGAGGGGAGGCAGAGCGTGGGAGCGCGCCGTGGCGAGGACGCCGGTAGGAGGAGGTGGCGGCGGTCGCCGCTGGAGGAGGGGCGGGAGCGGGTGCAGCCGTGACCGCCGACATGACAGTACCCCCCTCTTTACATCCCCCCTTTCTGAGATTGGCCAGAAACTTTTTTAGTATTAGAGGAGCGTTGATATTCTTTTGAGGCTCCCAAGACCTTTCCTCAGGACCAAATCCCTTCCACTCAATGAGAAAGAAAGTCTTCCCCCTGACTCTCTTCATGGCTAAAATATCTTTTACTTCAAAGATGTCATCCGACCCAATAGGTAAAGGAGGGGCAACGAAAACCGGTTGGAACCGATTCAGAACTACAGGTTTCAAGAGCGAGACGTGAAAGGCGTTAGGGACCTGGAGTGAAGCCGGCAACCTCAGTTTGTAAGATACTTCATTGATGCGTTTTAGTACCTCAAAGGGACCGATGTAACGAGGACACAGCTTATAGGAAGGAACTTTCAGGCGGATGTGCTTGGTTGAGAGCCAGACCTTATCACCAGGGTGGTACGGGGGAAGGTCCCTCCGTCTCTTGTCTGCATGTCTTTTGATTCGGGCACTGGTCTTCACCAGAGCCTCTCTGGTCTCCTTCCAAATATTCGAAAATTCTGTGGCGAGGGCATCAGCTGCGGGAACTCCTGAAGAGGCGACAAAGGGTAGTGGAACACCAGGATTGCGACCAGAAACCACAAAGAACGGAGTTTTGGTGGTCGACTCACTGGGGTGGTTATTATGGGCGAATTCAGCCCAGGGTAGAAGAGAGACCCAATTATCCTGGTGGGCGTTGGAGAAGTGGCGCAGGTAAGTCGTTAGGTCCTGGTTAATCCGTTCTACCTGCCCATTGGTCTGCGGGTGATAGGCGGAGGAGAAGTCGAGGGACGTACCCATAAGCTGACATAGAGCCCTCCAGAAGCGAGAAGTAAATTGGACCCCTCGATCAGACACAATCCGTAGGGGAAGACCATGCAACCTGAAGATCTGATGGATGAAGATCTCGGCCAACTTCGGAGCGGAGGGCAGCCCGGCCAGGGGGATAAAATGAGCCATCTTAGAGAAGCGGTCCGCCACGACTAAGATGGTGGTGCAACCAGCTGAGCAGGGCAAGTCGGTTATAAAGTCCATGGCAATTTGCTGCCACGGGGCCTCCGGCACCGGAAACGGATGGAGAAGACCGGAGGGCAAAGTTCTTGGAACCTTGTTCTGCGCACAGGTTGAGCAAGAGGCAACAAAATCTGCCACGTCTTGGCGAAGGGTGGCCCACCAGTAATAACGTGAGAGAAGCGATAGTCTTCTTGGACCCCACGTGCCCCGCAACCTTGGAGGAGTGCCCCCAGCGCAACACCTCCAGACGTTTATTCTGAGGCACGAAGGTCTTGCCTGGAGGAGGAGTAGAAAAGTTCACCGGGGCCACGGTGATCACTTTGGCAGGCTCGATAATATACGAGGGGCTCTCGTCCTCTTCTGGCGACTGTAGAGATCTGGAAAGTGCATCTGCTTTGGTGTTCTTATTACCGGGCCGGAAGTGAAGCTGGAAGTCGAATCGAGAAAAATACAAGGCCCATCTGGCTTGTCTGGAATTGAGCCTTTGGGCGGACTGCAGATAGGCCAAATTCTTGTGGTCCGTGAAGATGGTAAAGGGGTGCACAGCCCCCTCGAGCAGGTACCGCCACTCTTCCAGAGCCATCTTGATGGCCAGCAACTCCCGATCACCGATGGAGTAGTTGCACTCTGCTGGCGAAAAGGACTTGGAAAAGAACCCGCAGGGGACCAGACGTCCAGGGGGAACTCGCTGGGAGAGGACCGCCCCAGCTCCGGTGGAGGAGGCGTCCACTTCAAGAACAAAAGGCCTACTGGCCACCGGCCGATGTAGTACTGGTGCTGCTGCAAAGGAGCGTTTCAGCGCCAGAAAGGCATCTTCCGCCTCGGAGGACCAGTGATCAGGCTTAGTTCCTTTGCGGGTCAAGGCCGAGATAGGTTTGGTCAACGAGGAAAAATGCGGCACGAACTGTCGGTAATAATTCGCGAATCCGAGGAAACGCTGGATGGCTTTGATTCCGACAGGACGGGGCCACTTGAGTACCGCCGAGAGTTTCTCGGGATCCATCTTCAGACCGGAATCTGTGATGACATGCCCCAAGAAGGGTAACGAGGTCTGCTCGAAGAGACACTTCTCAATCTTGGCGTAGAGGTGATTCTCCCGGAGACGGTGCAGGACCATGCGTACGCTTCTCCGATGGGAGGGAAGGTCAGGCGAGAAGATGAGGATATCGTCTAAATACACTATTACGCAAGTGTACAGAAGGTCCCGAAACACCTCATTAACGAACTCCTGGAAGACAGCTGGAGCATTGCAGAGACCAAACGGCATGACTAAATACTCATAATGACCATCACGGGTATTGAAGGCCGTCTTCCATTCGTCGCCTGCGCGAATCCGGATCAAATTGTAGGCTCCCCGCAGGTCCAGCTTCGTGAAGATTCGAGCCCCTCTCAGCCGGTCAAAGAGTTCTGGGATAAGTGGAAGTGGGTATCGATTCTTAACTGTAATATTGTTCAGGCCCCGGTAGTCGATACATGGTCTAAGAGATCCGTCTTTCTTCCGAACAAAGAAGAAGTCTGCACCAGCTGGGGACGAGGACTTTCGGATGAACCCCTTCGCCAAGTTCTCCCGGATGTATTCAGTCATGGCCGAGGTCTCTGCTGGAGATAGGGGATACGTCCTCCCCCTGGGCGGAGTGGCTCCAGGAAGCAAGTTGATAGGGCAGTCATAGGCCCGATGCGGAGGCAGAGACTCCGCTTCTTTTTTACTGAAAACGTCGGCGTACGCGTAGTACGGTGCGGGGAAACCCGTGAGATTGGTCGGCGTAGGCAGGAGACGAGGATGGAGGACGGATTGCAAACAACGAGTGTGGCAGGATTGACCCCAGCGGAGGATCTCCCCTGAGCGCCAGTCGACAACTGGCTCGTGCAGCCGAAGCCAGGGTAATCCGAGGAGGACAGCGTGAGACAATTTAGGCAGCACATAGAAGGCTATCTTTTCAAAATGAAGCGCTCCAATTTGTAAGTCCACTTCGGTCGTGATCCTGGTAATGAGCCCGGGAAGGGGTGTTCCATCGACGGAGGTGATAGCCCGTGGGTCTTTTAGGATAACCACCGGAATCTGAAGTTGGTCCACCTCTTGCTGCCGGATGAAATTGCCAGCCGCACCCGAGTCCACATACGCCTCCACAGATCTGCGCTCCCGTCCTGAAATAATTAAGGCTGAAAGGGTAAGAGGCAGAGAGGAATTATGATCACCTAGGGAGACCTCTCTTACCTGACCTAGGTGGAGGCGTTTCCCGGCCTCTCAGGACAAGTGCGGATGAAATGATTAGCCCCACCACAGTACAGGCAGAGCCCGTTAGTCATCCTCTCTCTGCGACGCTGCTCAGTCAACCTGACCCGATCAACCTGCATGGGCTCGGGGACGCTGCTAGTAGAGGGAGCAGCAGAGCGTGGAATGGGCGCTTGATATAGCCTGAAGGGTCTGCGTTCTCTAACCGATTCCCGCGAGCGCTCCAAAAAACGGAGGTCTATGCGCGTAGCCAGGGCTATAAGGTCCTCCAGAGAGGTGGGGGTATCCCGACCGGCTAGCTCGTCTTTAATCTTGCTGGAAAGGCCTCTCCAGAAGGCACCCACAAGTGCCTCATTATTCCATCCGAGTTCAGACGACAACGTCCGAAAACGGATGGCGTACTGCCCCACTGTAAGCGACCCTTGGCGGAGATTAAAGAGAGCTTCTGTAGTAGAAGCCAAGCGGCCGGGTTCGTCAAACACCCTACGAAATGTTTCCAGGAAGTTCTGGATATTCGCTACGACGGGATCATCCCTCTCCCAAAGAGGGTTCACCCAGGACAGGGCTTCTCCCTCGAGGTGGGATACTATGAACGCCACCTTGGCGCGATCCGTGGGATATTGTTGGGGCAACAGCTCGAAGTGCAGTCTGCACTGGTTTAAAAAGCCCCGACAAAGTTTAGGATCTCCACCATATCTGGGAGGCTTACCCAGGCGGGGGGGCGGGGAGGAGACGGCGTCCCTGGGAGGGTTAGAGACGACCGCAGCGGACTGCAAGGCAAGCAGTCGGTCATCGATGGACGCCATATACGCCAAAACGTGGGACTGGGCATCGTGCTGCTGCGCGAGCTCCTGCTGCAGGCTGGCTAGGAGGGG
This sequence comes from Dendrobates tinctorius, assembly GCF_039654945.1. Classification (NCBI taxonomy): domain Eukaryota; kingdom Metazoa; phylum Chordata; class Amphibia; order Anura; family Dendrobatidae; genus Dendrobates; species Dendrobates tinctorius. Next base: position 25,099,375 of record NW_027361675.1, read on the forward strand.
AGCATGCCCGGGGTCAGAGGTCTGCATAGCGGACAAACGGGTGTCCATGGACTTCATAAAAGCCATGATTCGGGCCTGATTTTCACGCAGGAACAACAGTTCCTTCTGCGTGGCAGCCGTGGCACCGGCGGGGTCCATGGCCTGAGAGTACTGTGACATTTTTCGGAAAGGGACGTCCGAGAGTGGACCCTCTGGGTCGCGGATCTGGAGCCCGGGGGGCGAGCGCTCCAGGTGAAGACCGACCCCTATACAGGGATCGTTTGGGGCAAGACCACCGAGGACAGAACCGCGACAGCCGGTACCAGGAAGGGGCGGCTCAAGGACAAGAGGCGCCCGTAGGCAGGAGTACTGGACTGAGAGGTAGAGGACCTAACAGGACTACTGGATGGGTAGACAGACAGGGAGCAGGTACTAGAGGGGAGAGGACCGGGAGGAAGCACACAAGGGTACCAGAAGGGAGAACAGAGAGGTCATGCAGGGTGAACAAACACTGGGAACAAGGATGCAGAGCGAGGCTGGAAGCCAAGGGGAAGACAGACGGGAAACAGGCGGCACTATAGGAACCGGAAAGGGGGCCAAAGCGCAGCGTGGCGAGCGCACAGCAACTCTCAGGCGTCCTCTCAATAGAGAGCGCGCCAGAAATACCCTAGGGTCCGGAAGCGGGCGGTACGTGCCGCCCCCGGCGCCACCCCCCGTAGGCGGAAGAGGGGACGCTGGTGCGCGCGCGCGCCCTAAGGAAGGAGCGTGGCGCCGTCACAGGAGGGGAGGCAGAGCGTGGGAGCGCGCCGCGGCGAGGACGCCGGTAGGAGGAGGTGGCGGCGGTCGCCGCTGGAGGAGGGGCGGGAGCGGGTGCAGCCGTGACCGCCGACATGACAAAAAGACTTTTTATTTTCACGGCTCTGCGTTTATAAACTTTTGTGAAGCGCTTGGGGGTTCAAAGTGCTCACCACACATCTAGATAAGTTCATTAGGGGGTCTAATTTCCAAAATGGGGTCACTTGTGGGGGGTTTCCATTGTTTAGGCCCATCAGGGGCTCTGCAAGCGCAACATGATGCCCGCAGACCATTCCATCAAAGTCTGCATTCCAAAATGGCACTCCTTCCCTTCCGAGCTCTCCCATGCGCCCAAACAGTGGTTCCCCCCCACATATGGGGTATCGGCGTACTCAGGACAAATCGCATAACAACTGTGTGGGTATGATTTCTCCTGTTACCCTTGTAAAAATAAAAATTGGGGGGCGAAAAGATCATTTTTGTGGAAAAAAATAGATTTTTTATTTTCACGGCTCTACGTTATAAACTTCTGTGAAGCACTTGAAGGTTCAAAGTGCTCACCACACATCTAGATAAGTTCCTTAATGGGTCTAGTTTCCAAAATGGGGTCACTTGTGGGGGGTTTCCACTGTTTAGGCCCATCAGGGGCTCTGCAAGCGCAACATGATGTCCGCAGACCATTCCATCAAAGTCTGCATTCCAAAATGGCACTCCTTCCCTTCCGAGCTCTCCCATGCGCCCAAACAGTGGTTCCCCCCACATATGGGGTATCGGCGTACTCAGGACAAATCGCAAAACAACTGTGCGGGTATGATTTCTCCTGTTACCCTTGTAAAAAATAAAAATTTGGGGGCGAAAAGATCATCTTTGTGGAAAAAAATAGATTTCTTATTTTCGCGGCTCTACGTTATAAACTTCTGTGAAGCCCTTGGGGGTTCAAAGTGCTCACCACACATCTAGATAAGTTCCTTAATGGGTCTAGTTTCCAAAATGAGGTCACTTGTTGGAGGTTTCCACTGTTTAGGCACATTAAGGGCTCTCCGAACGCAACATGGCATCCGATCTCAATTCCAGCCAATTCTGCGTTGAAAAAGTCAAACGGCGCTCCATCCCTTGCGAGCTCTGCCGTGTGCTGAAATAGTGGTTTACCCCCACATATAGGGTATCGGCGTATTCAGGAGAAATTGTACAACAAATTTAGTTGTTGATTTTCTCTTTTAACACTTGTGAAAATAAAAAAAATTGGTTCTGAAGTAAATTTTTTGCAAAAAAAAGTTAAATATTAATTTTTTCCTTCCACATTGCTTTAGTTCCTGTGAAGCACTTAAAGGGTTAATAAACTTCTTGAATGTGGTTTTGAGCACCTTGAGGGGTCTAGTGTTTAGAATGGTGCCACTTTTGGGTATTTTCTGTCATGTACACCCCTCAAAATGACTTTAAATATGATGTGGTCCCTAAAAAAAATGGTTTTGTAAATTTTGTTGTAAAAATGAGAAATCGCTGGTCAACTTTTAACCCTTATAACTTCGTAACAAAAAAAAATTTTGCTTCCAAAATTGTGCTGATGTAAAGTAGACATGTGGGAAATGTTATTTATTAAGAAATTTGTGTGACACATCTCTCTGATTTGAGGGCATAAAAATTTAAAGTTTTAAAATTGCAAAATTTTCAAAATTTTCGCCATATTTCCATTTTTTTCATAAATAAACACAAGAGTTATCGAAGAAATTTTACCACTAATATGAAGTACAATATGTCACGAAAAAACAGTCTTAGAATCAGCGGGATCCATTAAAGCGTTCCAGAGTTATAACCTCATAAAGGGACAGTGGTCAGAATTGTAAAAATTGGCCTGGTCATTAAGCTGCAAACTGGCTCTGTCGCTAAGGGGTTAAAGCATCTTCGATTTTCTTTGCCTAGGATCACAGTAACTAACCTTGAATACTTGCTGCTGGGCTCTTGTTTTGTATAATATAGGGGAAATAGGGAGTTTTAGATCTAGGGAAACTATCAATGGTATCCCTTCTGGACTTATACATTGTAGTAACATTTAAAACACCTATATATTGTTATATATTGTATTTGGGAATATTTGCAATATCTGCCTATACCCTTGAATCTCTCTCATTTATAGTTATCATGTGTCTGTTTTGTGTTGGCTCTATGAATCTCTCTGATATATTGCACGTACCATATGGTATATCAGAAGTAGGATATCACGTTGACCTGATTACATACATATGGTACTTTATTGATGTCTTTTTGCACCCTATGTACAGTATCTTTATAGGGTTGTCTAGGAAGAGGGAGGGATAGCCGCCCTTGAGTGTGGTCGCCACTACGCAGGACTGAGGATGCCAACCTCCGCTGGAAGGCACTGAGACTATAGTAACACATTATGGATTTGTTCCTCCCCTCTTTCCTCAACTCATATTATTTAATACAGACTTGTTTGTTTTTCTTGATGCGGTTATAATATACTGTGTTATCATGCATATTTTATAAGTGTATTAAAAGTTCAGTTTTATTAGGAATATTTATAATTTGGTGCTATTCGGTGATAGTTTTTTTTTACACACAGTATAATAGCCCCATATATCGCTACATACAGTAGCAATCACAACATATAGAGAAATTCATTGTTTACAATGCCATAACGTGTTACAAAATACTATAACCTCTTGCTTTAATTACTGCACCACCCGAATGGGGCACTGAAGCCACTCGGGTAGTCAAGGCATTCTGAGGGATCTTGCTCCATTCCATTTGAAAACCTGCAAACAATTCATCTTTATTGATATGGGTACAGGCCCCAAGTCGTTGCCCTAACTCATCCCATAGGTGTTCTATAGGGCAGACCTGGGCAAAGTGACCGAGACAAACGTGGGGCTAGAAACCTGAGGTCCGCCGGCCGCACCGTCAGCTCGCTGTCTCCCTAGGCGCAGAAAGCATTGGTGGAGCAAGGTCTCCTCCGGCCACTTCCTCCACCAATCAGCGTGTGAAAAGCTGACGTGATGATGTCATTTCATCTCATCAGCGGTGTACCGCCGAATAGTCAGCGCATCAGAGACAGCAACAGAAGCAGGGCGCCTGGGAACGGGACCGAGGTGAGTATGTGGTGTTATTTTTTTTCATGTGTATGAACATGGGGATTCTATAGAAGTAAAAATGGGGATTCTATCGAAGTGATCATGGGGATTCTATGGAGGTGAACATGGGGATTCTATGGAGGTGGACATGGGGATTCTATGGGGGTGGGCATGGGGATTCTATTTGGGTGACGTACAGCACATGGGGATTCTATGGGGGTGACGTACAGCACATGGGGATTCTATAGGGGTGACATGCAGCACATGGGGATTCTATGGGGTGACATGCAGCTCATGGGGAGGCAATGGGGGTGACATGCTGCACATGGGGAGGCTATGGGAAGGCTGTATACTGTCATGCAGTATATAGGAAGGCTGTGTTGGGCTCATGCAGTATATAGGGAGGCCGTGTGGGGTTAATGCAATATATGGGGAGGCTGTGGGGGCCTCATGCAGTATATGGGAGGCTGTGTGGGGTCACATTCAGTATGTGGAGAGACTGTAGGGCTCATGCTATATATAAGAAGGCTGTGTGGGGCTCATGCAGTATATGGGGAGGCTGCGTGGGGCCTCATGCAGTATATGGGGAAACTGGGGCTCATGCAGTACATGAGGAGCCTGTGTGGGGCTCATGCAGTGCATGGGGAGGCTGTGTGGGGCTCATGCAGTACATAGAGAGGCTGTAAGGGACACATGCTATACATGAGGAGGCTTTGTGGAGCTCATGCTGTACATGGGAAGGCTGTGTGGGCAGGGGTGGGATTCAGCCGGCTCTCCCCGGTTCGGTGGAACCGGTTGTTAAAAAAGGAGCCGGTTCCCCGAACCGGGGAGAGTCACAGCCACGATTTGGAACTGTGCGTGGCCGTTCCCTCTGTTCTGTGACGCGGCCGGCAGCAGACACAGCCGCCCGCGTCACAGTGTATCGGGCAGGGAGCTGTGCACAGCCGTCACACAGCTGCACAGCTCCCGCTCCCTCTACTTCCGGGTCAGGTGTCGGGCCTGCCCGATGATCGCGCAGACGCCGACATGTACCTGGACGCTGGCTGCAGAGAGAAGCTGCTGGGGAGCGGTTGGGAGGTAAGTATGGGAAACTTTTTTTTTTTTTTTAAATGAATTCAGTGGGTGAGGGGGCAGCTACACATGATGGAGGGGGTAAATATGGCTGCACATGATGGAGGGGGTGAATGGGGCAGCTACACATGATGGAGGGGGTAAATATGACTGCACATGATGGAGGGGGTGAATAGGGCAGCTGTACATGATGGAGGGGGGTAAATATGGCTGCACATGATAGAGGGGGGTGAATGGGGCAGCTGTACATGATGAATGGGGGTAAATATGGCTGCACATGATGGAGGGGGGTGAATGGGGCAGCTGTACATGATGGAGGGGGGTAAATATGGCTGCCCATGATGGAGGGGGGTGAATTGGGCTGCATATGATGGAGGGAGGTGAATATGGCTGTACATGATGGAGGGGGGTGAATATGGCTGCACATGATGGAGGGGGGTGAATATGGCTGCACATGATGGAAGGGGTGAATATGGCTGCACATGATGGAGGGGGGTGAATATGGCTGCACATGATGGAAGGGGGTGAATATGGCTGCACATAATGGAGGGGGGTGAATATGGCTGTACATGATGGAGGGGGGTGAATTTGGCTGCACATGATGGAGGGGGGTGAATATGGCTGCACATGATGGAGGGGGGTGAATGGGGCTGCATATGATGGAGGGAGGTGAATATGGCTGTACATGATGGAGGGGGGGTAAATATGGCTGCACATGATGGAGGGGGGTGAATGGGGCAGCTGTACATGATGGAGGGGGGTAAATATGGCTGCCCATGATGGAGGGGGGTGAATTGGGCTGCATATGATGGAGGGAGGTGAATATGGCTGTACATGATGGAGGGGGGTGAATATGGCTGCACATGATGGAGGGGGGTGAATATGGCTGTACATGATGGAGGGGGGTGAATATGGCTGCACATGATGGAGGGGAGTGAATATGGCTGCACATGATGGAGGGGGGTGAATATGGCTGCACATGATGGAGGGGGGTGAATATGGCTGCACATGATGGAGGGGGGTGAATGGGGCAGCTGTACATGATGAAGGGGGGTAAATATGGCTGCACATGATGGAGGGGGGTGAATGGGGCAGCTGTACATGATGGAGGGGGGGTAAATATGGCTGCACATGATGGAGGGGGGTGAATGGGGCAGCTGTACATGATGGAGGGGGGTAAATATGGCTGCCCATGATGGAGGGGGGTGAATTGGGCTGCATATGATGGAGGGGGTGCGGGGGCTGTACATGATGGAGGGGGATGAACATGGCTGCACATGATGGAGGGGGGGTGAATGGGGCTGCATATGATGGAGGGAGGTGAATATGGCTGTACATGATGGAGGAGGGTGAATATGGCTGCACATGATGGAGGGGGTGAATATGGCTGCACATGATGGAGGGGGGTGAATATGGCTGCACATGATGGAGGGGGGTGAATATGGCTGCACATGATGGAGGGGGGTGAATATGGCTGCACATAATGGAGGGGGGTGAATATGGCTGCACATAATGGAGGGGGGTGAATATGGCTGCACATAATGGAGGGGGGTGAATATGGCTGCACATAATGGAGGGGGGTGAATATGGCTGCACATGATGGAGGGGGGTGAATATGGCTGCACATGATGGAGGGGGGTGAATATGGCTGCACATGATGGAGGGGGGTGAATATGGCTGCACATAATGGAGGGGGGTGAATATGGCTGCACATAATGGAGGGGGGTGAATATGGCTGCACATAATGGAGGGGGGTGAATATGGCTGCACATAATGGAGGGGGGTGAATATGGCTGCACATGATGGAGGGGGGTGAATATGGCTGCACATGATGGAGGGGGGTGAATATGGCTGCACATGATGGAGGGGGGTGAATATGGCTGCACATAATGGAGGGGGGTGAATATGGCTGTACATGATGGAGGGGGTGAATATGGCTGCACATGATGGGGGGGTAATTGGGGCTGCACATGATGGAGGGGGTGAATGGGGCTGTACATGATGGATGGGGGTGAATGGGGCTGCACATGATGGAGGGGGTGAATGGGGCTGCACATGATGGAGGGGGTGAATGGGGCTGCACATGATGGAGGGGGGTGAATGGGGCTGCATATGATGGAGGGGGGTGAATGGGGCTGCACATGATGGAGGGGGTGAATGGGGCTGTACATGATGGAGGGGGTGAATGGGGCTGCACATGATGGAGGGGGGTGAATGGGGCTGCACATGATGGAGGGGGGTGAATGGGGCTGCACATGATGGAGGGGGGTGAATGGGGCTGCATATGATGGAGGGGGGTGAATGGGGCTGCATATGATGGAGGGGGGTGAAAGGAGCTGCACATGATGGAGGGGGGTGAATGGGGCTGCATATGATGGAGGGGGGTGAATGGGGCTGCATATGATGGAGGGGGGTGCATGGGGCTGCACATGATGGAGGGGGGGTGAATGGGGCTGCACATGATGGAGGGGGGTGAATGAGGCTGTACATGATGGAGGCGGGAGAGTGGGGCTGCCCATGATGGAGTGGGGGGAGTGAGGCTGTACATGTAGTGAGGCTGTACATGATGGGGTGGGGCTGTACATGATGGAGTGGGGGGAGTGGGGCTGCACATGATGAAGGGGGAGTGGGGCTGTACATGATGAAGGGCGAGTGGGGCTGTACATGATGGAGTGGGGGGAGTAGGGCTGTACATGATGGAGTGGGGGAGTGGGGCTGTACATGATGGAGCTGGGTTAGAGGGCCTGCACATGATGAAGGGGGAGTGGGGCTGTACATGATGGAGTGGGGCTGCACATGATGAAGAGGGAGTGGGGCTGTACATGATGGAGTGCGGCTGCACTTGACGATGGGGGATAAGTGGGATTGCACATGATGAAGGGGGACTGCACATGATGAAGTGGCGGATATGGGGGACTGCACAGGATGAAGTGAGGGGTAAGGGGGACTGCACAGGATGATGTGGGGGTAGGAGTGACTGCACATGATGATGGGGAGTGGGGCTGCACATGATGAAGTGGGGGGTAAGGGGGACTGCACATGATTAAATGGAAGGGGGATAGGGGGCTGCAAATGATGAAGGGGAACTGCAGATGAAGTGAGGTGTGATAGGTGACTGCAACGGATAAAGTAAGGGGACTTCAAATTAAAGTGGGGACTGCAAATGATGATGTAGGGGAGAGGACGGGGGACTGCAAATGATGAATTCAGTCTGAGTGACGGGGCACAGCAATTTATTTCAAGGTGAGGGGGTGAGGAGAGCAAATGAATTGAAGGTGGGGGGTGAGGAGAGTAAATGATCTATCTGGAGAACAAATAAAGAATTTTGAGTGTGGGGGAGTAAGTGATGTATTGAATGTGGGGTAGAGCAGCTGATAATGAATAGAGGGTGGGAGGGAAAGACAAGACAATGAATTGAGGTGGGAGGGGCATGTAAATATAAAGAATCAGGGTTAGGGTTAGAGCGGGAGGTACATAGTGGGGGCGTTGAGGTTGAAGTGCCTGGTAATGAATTGGGGGAAAGTGTACAGGTGCTAATTTATATATTAAATGGGGAAAGTGGCCTTTATAGTTAGTGGGTGCAAAGTGGTGGATTATAATTTATATTTGGAATGGTGGGTTGCATAATAACCAGTTATGTATTAATGGTGGGTGCACGTCTGCATTCAGATGTGTAGTGTAGAAGAAAGGGAAAAAGTGGGGTATGTGCTCTGGAAGCCGTGCTCTAGGTAACTGTGTTATTTCATGCAGAGACAAGCCCTGGCTGGAAGAAGTGATGGCGGTCTGTGATGGATGAAAAAGAAAAGCAAAGATGAAGGACTTCAGCTAGAGACGTCACTGTTGAGTCAGTGTGTTACCTGTACACTGACAGTAAATACAGAGTTCCTGTATACAATTGCACTTAGTATTGTGTTTTTAATTAATTATCAGTATTGTAGTATTCAGTCACTATCTGGTGGTAATATGTGGTCTGGTTATGGTGTGGCGCTATTTGTTCCTTGTATGTGGTATTATTCAGTCACTATGTGGTGGTAATATGTGGTCTGGCCATGGTGCGGCGCTATTTGTTCCTTGTATGTGGTATTATTCTGTGACTATGTGGTGGTAATATGTGGTCTGGCCATGGTGTGGCGGTATTTGTTCCTTGTATGTGGTATTATTCCATGACTATGTGGTGGTAATATGTGGTCTGGTCATGGTGTGACGATATTTGTACCTTGTATGTGGTATTAATGTTTGTCTAAAAAAATGTAAATGTATGTGACTCATTCCCTTAAAGAAAAATACATAAATATATATTTATTTTTAATAGTTTAGAGTAGAGTAGGGCCTGGCCGAAAGAGTCTCCTGTGTCGTGGTATCAGCTTAAAAATAATTTTGGCCAGAACAAAACCTGCTGGTTATATGTGTGATCTGGTGTTTGATGGGAACTGTTAATATCAGAATGTAGTGCACAGCCTGGCCAGCCGGTCAGTCAAGTGAGACAGCTGCATAGAAATATATGCAGCTGTCACACTCGGGTCAGGAGAGCCGCTGGCCAGAATGTGCACTGTTCTGATCTCATTCCAATTTATTTTTTTTCAACTGTTTGACTGCGCCCCTACTTGTATATGTTTGAGGAAAAGGTGTGTGTAAATGGGTGTGGCTTAAAATGGGTGTGGCTTAAAAATGAGCGTTGCTTAAAAATGGGTGTGGTTTTCTTACACATAAGCACAGAACCTGTTGTTAAAAATTTGAATCCCACCCCTGTTTGTGAGGCTCATGCTGTACATGGGGAGGCTGTGTGGGGCTCATGCTTTATATAGGGAGGCCGTGTGGGGCTCATGCAATATATGGGGAGGCTGTGTGGGGCCTCATGCAGTATATAGGGAAACTGGGGCTCATGCAGTACATGGGGAGACTGTGTGGGGCTCATGTAGTGCATGGGGAGGCTGTGTGGGGCTCATGCAGTACATGGGGAGGCTGTGTGGGGCTCATGCTGTACATGGGGAGGCTGTGTGGAACTCACGCTGTACATGGGAAGGTTGTGTGGGGCTCATGCTGTACATGGTGAGGCTGTGTGGGGCTCAAGCTGTACATGAGGAGGCTGTGTGGGGCTCACGTTGTATAAAGGGAGGCTGTGTGGGGCTCATGCTGTATATAGGGAGGCCATGTGGGGCTCATGCAATATATGGGGAGGCTGTGTGGGGCCTCAAGCAGTATATGGGGAAACTGGGGCTCATGCAGTACATGGTGAGGCTGTGTGGGGCTCATGCAGTGCATGGGGATGCTGTGTGGGGCTCATGCAGTATATGGGGAGGCAGTGTAGGGCTCATGCTGTACATGAGGAGGCTGTGTGGAACTCATGCTGTACATGGGAAGACTGTGTGGGGTTCATGCTGTATATGAGGAGGCTGTGTGGGGCTCATGCTGTACATGGGGAGGCTGTGTGGGGCTCATGCTGTATATAGGGAGGCCGTGTGGGGCTCATGCAATATATGGGGAGGCTGTGTGGGGCCTCATGCAGTATATGGGGAAACTGGGGCGCATGCAGTACATGGGGAGGCTGTGTGGGGCTCATGCAGTGCATGGGGAGGCTATGTGGGGCTCATGCAGTAGATGGGGAGCCTGTGTGGGGCTCATGCTGTACATGGGGAGGCTGTGTGGGGCTCATGCAGTGCATGGGGAGGCTGTGTGGGGCTCATACAGTAGATGGGGTGGCTGTGTGGGGCTCATGCTGTACATGGGGAGGCTGTGTGGAGCTCATGCTGTACATGGGAAGGCTGTGTGGGGCTCATGCTGTACATGGGGGGCTGTGTGGGGCACATGCTGTATATTAGGAGGCTGTGTGGGGCTCATGCTGTATATAGGGAGGCTGTGTGGGGCTCATGCCGCATATGTAGTAGGCTGTGTGAGGCTCATGCTGTATATAAGGGGCTGTGGGGGGGTTTAAAGATATATAGGGGGTGTCAGCATACTTAATTCTGCTCAATATTAAGTGATACAATTAATATTAATAAATTAATATTGAGTAGAAATAATTTCAAGCTATTGGTTCGGCCCTCCATAACAGTCATGATCTCTCATGTGGCCCCTCTGGAAAATTAATTGCCCACCCCTGCTATAGGGTTTATATCAGGTGATTGGCTTGGCCATTGCAACAGGCAAACATTTTTCTTTGCTAACCAATTTTTTACTAAATTGGATGTGAGCTTAGGATCATTGTCTTGCTGGAATATCCAGCCTCTGCCTACCTTGGTTTTACCATGTGGCAGCATTACATTCTCCAGTATATCCTTTACATGATAGCATATTTCCATCAATTCTATGCAGAGGGCCAATGGCAGATGCAGAAAAGCAGCCCCAAACCATGACATTGCCACCACCATGTTTCACTGTAGCTGTTTGGTACCTTACATCATTATGTTTTCCAATTGTGTGCCATCACTACCAGACTGAACTTGGATTCATCCGACCACAACACCTTAGACCAATGGTTGTGTTTTTTGGCAAACTCAAGTCTCAAGTTGGACCTTCCTGTTCTTTGCAGAGACGAAAGGCTTCTTGACTGGAACTCGTGCATTCAACCCTACTACTCTTAGCTGTTGCACCATGGTTTAGTGGCTTACTTTGATACCATATTCTTCGTTCATTTCGTGCAAAATCTGTTCAGCACTTTTTTGGACATTAGATATTGACTTTTTCTTAATACTGTGATCAACTTTGGAGGAAGTTTACTGTGGTCGTCCACTTCTAGGTTTGTCAGCTGTTCCATAACCTTCTTTTTCTTTCTTTATTATACCTGACACTTGACTCTGAGAGCAGTTGAATTCCATAACTACCTCTTTTTGGCTTTTGCCTGACTGTACTTTCAGAATAATAAGCTTCCTGACATCTGGTAAGAAATTTGGCTTTGTCTTTGCCATGTTTTAACCTAAAAACATACAAACAAAAAAACAATTGTGACTATCCATGACAAAATATTCAAAACATTTGGCCCAGCAAATGTTTAAAACTAACACATAAAGGGATAAAATAATGTCAAATATAATTTTCATCCTTATAGCTGACAACTGTTTGCTTCCGGTTTATTAAAATCACCAGGAAAATGGCATCACAACAACCAGACAGAAGTAATCACACTTTTAAAAAACAAGCAAAACTTTTGGTGTCTACTATATAATGTCCCCCATATAATGCTCCATACAGTATAATGGGCCCCATATAATGCTCCGTACCTACGTAAAAAAAAATCTAGCCCCCCTCCCCTATTCCCCGCAGGTCCGTTCTCAGCTTCTTCTGTCTCTCTGCAGTGCTCAGCACAGAGGATGCGTGGAAGTGACATCATTGCAACCCCAGCCCTGAGACATGACAGAGTCAGAAGATGCTGAACACACTGGAGCTGCTCAGCTGCTGGGAGTAAGGAGAGGTAAGTATTTGAAGTAGGGGCCCGGTGCCAGCGCGGGCACCGGACTTCCCCTACTCACTGGCCCCATAGTGTCCCATTGTTTTTGACGTTGAATGGGCTGCCCCATTCGTCCATGGCCCTGTGTGGTGACGCCGGCCCTGGTTCTTGCTGGGGTTCAGGTTGAACCCTGCATGGACGCCCCTGCCTGCGCTTTTAAAAGGCCCGTGCGATATCCCCTCTCCTTATTCTTATTGTCTCACTCCGGCCAATCAAGCATTTCACCGGTACCCCATCAGGCCCGTCCGACCCTGCTTACTCCTCTCTCATTGGTAATTTCTGCAGAGAAAGATCAGTTTAGCACCGTCAGTGTTTGGTTCATTTAAAATACTGGAGATTTCGTGGATTTTTTTGCGCTGCTATATATGACTCAGGAGCAAAATGTTCATAAAGGAGATGATGGTTTATTCATAATCTCAACGTGTTTCGAAGTACAAGACTTGTTCCTCAGATATCATCTCCTGTGCGAAAAAATCCATGAAATCTTCAGTATTTTAAATACATTTGCGGTCACTAGTTTGACCTGTGAATCTGCGGAAGCTGACTGACGATTCTATATGCCTTTATTTCTCACATATCAGGTCAGTGCAATTCGAGTATTTTCTCTAACTTATCCATCGGACAAGACCCAATTCTGCGCTCTTTTCTCCTACAGTGTGAATCAGTGTTTGGTTCATGCACAGCAGCACTGACATTCACCAGTGAGGGAGATGAGGACATGGAAAACCCTTGGTTGGAACAGTACACTGAACTATTTAACCACACCAAAGGTGCACTGAGACCCCTACTTCGCATATCTGATTAAGCCTCTGTTTTTACAGAAGGGTTTCAGTGATTAAAACATTAAAGATTTGATTTTTATATTGGCTATATACAAGGCGATGTGCTTAGAGTATACTGTCATTTTGGGCTGAGATACGCTCTATTATGATCATTTTGTGTCCATGAAAGTGCAATCGGTTGTTAAATGTCCATGGACAGGCTTGCATATAGCCAATCAGCGGTCATTTAACAACTGCAATCACCTAATGAAAATGTACCCAAACGACGTCTATTTAAATGTTGAAACTCTAACAATGTTTAAACAGACAGAATAGATGGCATCAGTAAACTAGTGTAGCATAACGCTTGGTTTAGGGGTACTTCACACTAAGAGAGATCGCTAGCAAGATCGCTGATGCGTCACATCAGCGATCTTGCCAGCGATCTCGCTGTGTGTGGTACGCATCAGCGAATGGCCCCCCCGCCGGGTATCGCTGATCGTGTAGGAATGTCCTGGGCCATTTTTTGATCGTTTGTCTCCCGCTGGCCAGCATGCATCGCTGCGTGTGGCAGCGGGAGACCAACAATCAGCGAGCTCCCAGCGCCGTAAGCAGATGCTGGGAGCTGGAATCCAAGGTAAATAGCGGGTAACTAAGCTCTCGTCCCTTAGTTACCTGCTGTGTACCCTGGATACTAGCGTGCGTGCTGGGAGCTGGTATCCAAGGTAAACAGCGAGTAACTAAGCACCACGCACGCTTAGTTTCCGCTGTTTACCCAGGGTAAACAGCGGGTAACTAAGCATGCGTGGTGCTTAGTTACTCGCTGTTTACCTTGGATACCAGCTCCCAGCACGAGCACGCTGGTATCCAGGGTACACAGCGGGTAACTAAGCCACGCACGCGCTTAGTTACCCGCTATTTACCTTGGATACCAGCGTCCTTGCTGGTCCTGATCGCTGGTGAGTCTGCCTGTTTGAGAGCTCACCAGCAATCATGTAACGAAGCACCAGCGATCCTGACCAGGTCATATCGTCGGGATCGCTGGTGTGTCGTTTAGTGTAACGGGACCCTTATTTTCCCTGAACTATCTAACCCTCAACATTGTATGCTCGTCTTTATAGGGTTAATAAGTCACACTAAAGTTTGGAGAAGAAATGTAGCCTACAATATGGGGAGCACCATGATTGAAAGAACAATAAGAACCAGGGTTGGGCCTGAAGTATGAAATCTTTGGTTCATGTCGCTTCCAAATAAATTTTTAGAGAGGGAGGTCCAAATCTGCACCCAAAATACAAGTCTAGCTTTGGAGCCCTGCTCTGCTCTAAGCGGACTCATTTATTTGCTGAGTTATTTAGGTCACCATGGGTTGCTGGAGAACTGAATGACCTGGCACAAGAATTGTTAGAAGATGCCAGGTGTGGATTGTGCCTATTGTAATTGCTAAATTTACTGTAACTTATTTGTTTCAGATTAACCCTGCAGTGAACATAAGTGACTGGATTTTAGGTGCCTACTTCTACTGGCTGATATCGTAGACTAATAGAATAGATTATATACATAAGATCTTCAACCAAATTATTTGTCAACAAATATGCTAAGGCTATCATAAGGTTTCATTATAATTGTACTTTATGTATGTCCCTCATTCTCCTTAATTTCATACCCGCCAAATGTCCCGACTTTTCCAAGACAATCTATAATTTTCAGAAATAATCTCTGAAGGCCTGGATCAAAAGGAAGTTTATGTAAACCCAGCCAAATATAGGTGTTCTGAGGTGCACTGTGGGCAGTACTTAGAGATAAATAATAATAAGAGGGTTGGGGACATTCCATAACGCAATTAGTAGGTGGGTCTTAAATATCTGTATTTCCCCAACAGATTTCCACAAGTAACATTTTCAGGGGTGGTTACCATAAATTTCCAAAATGTCAAGTCTGCTGACATATTCCATGAGCGGGTAATGGGATGTATTGCAGCTCTAGCCTCGGTACATCTATATAGTACCTCCCACACACAGTACAATCTCCATAGAGGTATAATGCCAATGCTCCTCAGTGCAACCATACTATGTTGTAAGGGGGTGGTGCTGTTACGGACAGTAAGAAACACGCTGCAACTTTAAAAGACAGCACCCCCCTGTCTGGTGTGATGGAATGATCTGCTCCCCATGTAAATGACTGTGTGAAAGAAATGTCGGAGGCTGAGGAGGGGAGGAGTTGAGCCCGTGAGAGCATGTGAGCTGGAAGCTGCTGCAGAGAGCTGATGTGCATGGAGCTGTGTAAAAAGGTCGCACAGCCTGAGAATTAGTGGACTTGTGAAATTGTCCAGACTCTTCGGGTGTAGCAAAGTTGGCTGTCCTGTGCTATTTTGAGAAGCCACGAAGAGACAGAGAAAGGGATTTACAGTTTCCAGGAGCACCTCCAGGACCCTGAAGCAAGGAGAAGACCACGTTTCACGGATCTGCCAGACAGGCGTGCGCACCACTGTTCAAGACTGTTGGGGGCCCCTGGGACTGGACCTGAGTCCTCAACATCAGCGTGAATTTGTTCCCATTTGTGCACATGTCAGGGCATAGTGTAGGCTTCAACAGAACATGGCAGCCATGTGGCCTGTTTAGTAGAGGCAAGGGAGGTTCTACGTAGAGTAGCCTCATTCTTGTTTATTGTTTGGTTTTGCCTGTGTGATATATATTGATCCTGTAATAGTTGGAGCACCGTGCTATTTGACGGTCCAGCTAAAGAAAACAATCTCTTGTAAACTATCTTCTGCCACTGCATACCACTGTTTGCATAATCCTTATCCACTTCATTCCTTGCCTTCCAATAAATTTACCGTTTGTTGTTTGCACCTCATCTTGTGTACCGTAGTCTCCCTGCACCGTGGTGTTTCCCCGGCCATCACTTCAATGTCATAAAGACCCCCCACACTACAATTAATATCCAATACCTAAATCTCATAAGTTCTCCTGATGACACCCTTCACTGCATTGTTGGAGTCACATATAAGCACCAGTCTGCAGCTGCTGAGATGTGACTACTTCTTACTGTACAAGTAGTCCTCACAGGAGAAGGACCTGCTGTCTAGCAGTTTTCTACTCAGTACGATAGATAAGCAGCATCTACCTTGCGCCATTGTTATACCAGCTATGATACAAAACCATCTTCTCTAAATTGACTTCAGGTGCAGCAAACAATGTATAAATCAGTCCCCTTTTGTCTGATCATTAAACACACAGCAGTTTATGGCTGCGAAAGGAGAACTTGGGGCATCTTGTCTTATGAATCTAAGGACTCTCCATTTCAGGGAAGAAGAATTGAAGCACAATTTTCTGAAGTTTAATTTATGATATCCAGTAATGCAGATAAGGAGGGGGAAACCCACGAGTATATTTTTCATTCTACATGCTTACCTCTGGACTGAAGGAAATCCCCTACACCAAGTTTAGTTCTGCTGACTACCAGCTGTTCCTCTTGCCAGACATGGCCACTCTCCAGCATTCCGTGACCCCCTCCCATCTTTTCCTGCCAGTAAAGCACACTGATGCATTATTTTTTCACCTTCTCCAGCATATTAGGTATTCTCAGTGTATTTTGCCAGTGAGGCGTTAGACTTGTTGTTGGGGTCACCTTATACCTGAGTTTCATTTCTATGTACAATGACAGTGACAAGTCGTATTTATAGATAATACTGGAAGATCTTTCCACAGTGAAATATGTTTGTGGCCCTTCATACAAAGAAATATTAATTTCTATTATATCTAAGTAGGTTGTTTCATAAATTATTACTTTTAGCCTTTTTGACACGGCCTAGTCTTTTGAAGTTGCGAGTTTCTATCTAATCCTTCATTAGTAATTAGGACTGAGCCTTCAGTTGTGAATGTATCTTGCATATACTGGTAATCATATTTTACTTTAGATGCAAAGCAGCGATTATTCTCATGGATTGCACCTGGGGGAAAACTATAGGGTTCCAGTATCATGCTAGAAGCGAGAAATAATGGCTCGGGCTACGTTTCCACTGGCATCTTTGCCTTTATTAATAATAGAAGCAATGGCGCTGTGCTGGGTCTGTGGTACCGCAAATCCAAACAGATCCTGAATACCTCTATTGACTTCACTTAGGGTCTGATGGCATTCTTTTAGTGTTTTGACAGTAAGAACAATGCTTCAATCTGCACAATTTTTGTCTTACATTGATACAGACCTTCTAATGCAGAGCTTAAAATATGAGAACAATCACCATAGTTCTGAGAATAAAAAAACAAATGTTTTTTTTTTTAAAATAGTGGTAGCTAAGCTTATATATGGGTCA
This sequence comes from Dendrobates tinctorius, assembly GCF_039654945.1. Lineage (NCBI taxonomy): Eukaryota > Metazoa > Chordata > Amphibia > Anura > Dendrobatidae > Dendrobates > Dendrobates tinctorius. The sequence continues at coordinate 25,116,826 of NW_027361675.1, forward strand.
TATCACTCATGAACTCCATGTGTTTCATGCGTTTTTTCCCCATAGACTTTCATGGGCAGCCTGGAAAGCATATTTTTATTTGTATAATTATGGTAAGTTTGGAATCACAGAAAAAACAAACATTGTGCATCAAAAAATGCACATAAAAGGGAAATACGCATTACATAAAAAAAGGTATATAAATGTAATAAACTCATAATGTCATTGCATCCCAAAATATGTGAGAAATAATGCCCAAATTATGTTATTTAGTTAGATGCAATTTTAATTATGCAATTAATATGCGCTAGTGAACTCAGACATCCCCTTTAAATGGAATGGATCAGCATAAAATAAAATCTTACTTAAATTATGTATTTAATATTCAATTTTTTTTTTTTTTAGAAAAGGGGGATATTGCATGTTTACAGGGTCGGATTGGCCCACCGGGAGCCCGGTGCCAGTGCTGGCAAGGCCCTCCTCTAATACTCATTTGTCCTCGACGCCTTGTTCCAGGCAGCTGTAGTGTATTCAGCGCCCTCTGACTCTGCTATGTCTCAGTGCAGAGGGCGCGATGACGTCATCACTACACGCTCAGCCTCTCTGTCCTGAGCATTGCAGAGCCGGGAGAGACGTTGACTGAGTGTTGGAAGAGACGCTGAGTATACCGGACCTGCGGCGGGAACGGGAGAGTTGAGTACTCAAATTTTTTTTTTCTTATGTATGCAGCATTACATGGAGCCCATAATGTGCCGCATGGAGGAGCATTAAATGGGGCCCATAACACTGCATGGAGGAGCATGGGACCCATAATACTGCATGGAGAAGCATTACATGGGGCTCGTGATGGGCTGTACAGAGGAGCATTACATGGGGCCCATGATGTGCTGTACGGAGGAGCATTACATGAGGCCCATGATGTGCTGTATGGAGGAACAATATTTGCAGCCCATGATGTACTTTATAGAGGAGCATTGTATACGGCCCATGATATACTGTATGGAGGAGCATTATATGCGGCCTGTGATATATTGTATGGAGGAGCATTATATGCAGCCTCTGATATACTCTGTGAATGAGCATTATATGGGGCCCATAATACTGTATGGAGAACTATGAGGTGTCCATAATGCTGTGTGGCAGACTATGTGGTGCCCATAATGCTGTATTACATATTACCTGCACAATGACACTATATACGGATCTCCTGGTGATCACTGTATTACCTGTACATTGACACTATATACAGAGCTCCTGTGTATAACGTCACCGGTGATTACTCCATTACCTGTACACTGAAACTATATACAGATCTCCTGTGTATAATGTCACTGGTGATCACTGTGTAGTGTCGGTGGTGGGGTGCCGAGCTGGGGGGGTGGTCCTACTTTTATACCGCGCAGAGATGACAACAGAGACACGATGGAGGCAGATTCTGGGTGCAACAGGTCCAAGTTTATTTCTTCACTTGCCGTCCGACTGAAGGCACACCTCGCGGCCCTCCGTTTCCAGAGCCGCTTCTCACACCGTACACTGGAGACGTGTCTGCACACACCGTCCCCTCCTTTACTGTCGACGCTCCTGACAGTTCCGTCACTGTGGCCGCCTTAGGCCCATTAACCAACAGCGCTTCTACTGCTCAGTCGTCGTGTCACATACGGTGTCTTACACCCAGTACCTCGTCTCAACTGCGGTCCTTTCCTGTCAGGACCACCCCCCTGACGTCCTCTCTCCTCAGTCCCCCTGGTCTGGATTCTCCTCAGAGTGCACAGACTGTCGTAGTCCTCCTGTCACTTGAGCTCCCCCTGGGGACTGGAACTTTCTGGAACCCTCCCTCAGTATTTATAACTCCCCCAGTTCCTTGAAACTGTCACTCTAACTGTCACCACGCCCCCCATGACCAACGGTTTCTAAAGCCCTAAGCTGCTGTAAAGTCCTTTGCTCACACTCCACCCTGCCATCTAATGGTCATCCCAAGGTACTGCACGTCCACTACACTTTCCTAGTTGTTTCCCCACTGTAATCACTGACTCCTACCTACACTGTGCAAACCTATCTTTCTTCACTCTGACTAGTCCGTCCGTCCGTCAGGTCACCTTCCCTACAACTGTATTACCTGTACACTGACACTATATACAGAGCTCCTGTGCATAATGTCACTGGTGATCACTGTATTACCTGTACACTGACACTATGTACTGGGCTCCTGTGTATAATGTCACTAGTGATCACTGTATTACCTGTACACTGACACTATATACAGAGCTCCTGTGTATAATGTCATTGGTGATTACTTCATTACCTGTACACTGAAACTATATACAGATCTCCAGTGTATAATGTCACTGGTGATCACTGTATTACCTGTACACTGACACTATATACAGAGCGCCTGTGTATAGTGTCACTTGTGATCACTATATTACCTGTACACTGACAATATATACAGAGCTCCTGTGTATAGTGTCGTGGTGATTACTGAATTACCTGTACGCTGAAATTATAAACACAGCTCCTGTGTATAATGTCACCAGTGGTAATATTACTGCTATTAGTATTGTGGTTTTTATTAATGATCAGTATTGTACTCTCAATATATGGTGTTAATATGTGATCTGGTCATAATTTGATGGTATTTCTCTTGTACTGTATGTGGTAGTATTTGGTCACTATATGGTCTAGTCATGATGTGACTGCATTAATCCCCTGTATGTGGTATTATTCAGTCACTATGTGATGGTAATATGTGGTCTGGTTGTGGTGTGGCAGTATTTATCTCCTGTATGTGGTATTATTTGGTCACTATGTGGTCTGGTCATAGTGTGGCGGTATTTGTCCCCTGTATGTGATATTATTTGGTCACTATGTGGTGGTAATATGTGGTCTGGTCATGTTGTGGTGGTATTTGTTCCTTTTGTATGTAGTATTATTGGTCTTGTATAAGAAGGACCGGACCAGGGGTACCTCTCTTGCGCTGGTTCTGGAACCGTCGGGGCTGTCACCTTTGTTGTCTGGGGGAAAGCTGAGAAAACTGGATCGACCGTTGCACCCGACAGCAGGGGGCATGGCTAAGCTAAAAAAGCCTGAGCATGCGAAAAAGCGGGGAGACTTGGCAGGAATACACAGTGCGCAGTAGGGGAAGTTTGGTGTTCCGTCCTCTGAGCACCGTGACAGCGCAGGCCTGCGCTATAGAGTCCCTGCGGCCAGGTATAGAGACTGTGACCAGAGACCTGCCATGTGCCCATTGGCTCCCGCAACTGAAGGTGCCAAAGGCTCCGGGCCAGAAAATACCGCGTGCATGCCGCCTAAGAAAGACCGGGTGACTTACCGAGAACTGTGCCCTTTGTCACCAGCATACTTCTGTTGAGCTACGTTGAACTCCGGAAGTGTTGGAGACTGCACTGCACTTCACACAATGAATCCTGGTCCCAGGACCCCGCACAAGACGTCGAGGACTCACCGTCACCGCCGGGAACCGGATCATCAACGCCTTTAGGACGACACTGAACTCATCACGCGCTAACTGCATTGGCGCCACCGTTTGAATCTAGGACTCTGCAGTCAGGAAGCCGCCGGACTGATAAGTTAACCTTTCATGAACAGTTGCTATACTTTTTACAGTTGTTCCCTCATCCTGCACACCTATTGTGCTTATATCATCTGCCATACACCTGTCTCTCCCTTCTCCTCTCTGAGTGGAGTATCCCCCTGTTCAAGTAAAATTAACATTAACCCTTGCTCTGCCTCCTGTCCATTACTGCATCCTGCAACCTGCTCACACTTGGCGTAGTTGGCAGGATGCCGTTCATCAGCACGGAGGCGGCAGACCAAGCAGTTGGGGTGGGTGCAAGGTCCAGCATATCCCTGGGGACGATATTGAGTAATCTCCCGAAGTTTACCGGGAACAATACTATGCTATGGAGCTGGACTGAGCTGATCAGGGGAATGATGAGGATGCACCCCATGACCCCTGCATTAGAGGCGGAGGTTGCCATGATGGCTTTAGATGGAGAGGCAAGGGATTCTGTCATGCTACGACCCCCTCGAGAGCGGGACACTTTTAATAAGGTGTTACTGGAGGAAACACACGGAGACCCCATGAACGTAGGGGAGTTACGCATGTGTTTACTTTGCCGGGTTCAAAGGGAGGGGGAGACGGTGACCCAGTATATGAACGTGCTACAGGAGATCCATACTGCCATTACTAGAAGAGACGGCGTGGGCGTAGGTTCTACTGACATAGTACTGCGGGATCAGTTGGAGACAGGCTTGCGAGACATGCTGCTAAAACAGACCTTGCGAGAGCGCTTGCGGGTAAATCCATGCACGACCTTTTCAGAGGTGGTGAGCGAAGCGTGCACACGCAAGCAGGAGCAGGGGGTGACAGTCCCGGTGTGGAAGGTCCGGAGCAGAGAGGTATCTGTGACAAGGGCCACTGAACTGAGATGGGTGGAATAGTTCAGGAAAGAAATCCAGGATAGACGAGAAGAATTGGCTGATTCAAAGAAGAAACCAGCAGCATCATCAAACCCGCCTGGGGGTAGAACTGGACCTGAACCTCGTCGCGAAGCGAGAACATTCCACTGAGAACTCCCTACATGATACAACTGCGGTGAGATTGAATATTTGGCTCGGGGTTGTGTACGACGAGGGCGGCCCCTTCAGCGCCGTCCGTTAAGCTAGGAGGCTCCGAGGCTGGGGGACACCGCCTGGAGGCTGAACAGTCAAGAAGGAGAATCAGAAGTCCCACAAGTCTAGTTTTATGTGTCCTCTTGTCTGGGCCAAAATGGATGGTCGGGCCATTCGTTGTTTGGTTGGCACTGGCTCACAGATGACCACAATACCTGAAACATACTTCCGATGACATTTCCCCAAAGCGATGTGGCCTGAATAGGGCCCGGTGATAAAGTTGATGGCTGTTTATCACTTACCCATCCCGGTCGTAGGGGTGGGTCTGGATGCAAATCTCCATCTGTGGTAAAGACCTGGGCCAGAACAGAGTGGTGCTGACTGCCGGAGATGCAGGTAATGGACATGCTGTCACTCTAGGGATGAACGTGCTGAAGGAATTCGGAAGTCTTCTCATCGAGTCCCCAGATGTGTTCCTGAAACACTGGAGCCCTCCCACTCCCCAAAGGAGAGTGTGCTAGCAGCTAATCCATACAGGCCAAGCCCAAGAAACCTCTAGTGATGGGAAGATGTTGGGAATAGTAATCATTCCAGCCGCAGCCAACCTTGTTCTGCCACCGGGCCAAACCGTGTTTACTCTGCCCACCTGGGCTTGTGCCCCTCTGGAAGGAGTTAAGATACAGATATAGCCAGCTTTTATGGAGCAACTACCTCCAGGGATCCTCGTTGCATGGACGTTAGCTACTGTGCATGAAGGGACGGTCCCAGTGCAATGTGTTTTTCTGGGAGAAGCAAATTCTCGGCATGAACAACTGATACACCACAGGCCGTTCAATTGACAGTGAAACAGGGAGATCCTTGGACCGTGGCTGTAGACATGTCTTCGGTACCAGAACCCCAGAACCTGTGGGAGGGGTGCCGTATTCTGGAGTAAATGCGGGCCGAATTAACAGAACTTACACCGCAACAGGTCCAGCAGGTAGAAGCTCTATTAGGGCGATATCAGGATGTGTTTGCACGTCATGAGGACGATTTCGGCTGCGCTACAGCAATCACCCACAAGATTACAACTGGAAATGCCAAGCCCATAAGAGAATGTTACCGACCAATCCCACCGCAAATGTACCAAGAGGTGAAGGGTATGCTGACACAGATGCTACAGAGTGGTGTTATTTGAGAGAGTCAGAGCCTGTGAATTGCTCCCATTGTGCTGGTACAAAAGAAAGATGGAACTTTACGTTTCTGTGTGGACTATAGTAAACTGAATGCCTGCACTGAGCGAGATTCATATCCCTAACCCCAACACCACCCCAACTCCAATGCCACAACCCTAACCCCAATATAACCCTAACCCCAACACAATCCTAGCCCCAACCCTAACCCTAGCCACAAACCTAACCCTAGCCCAACACTAACCCTAGCTCTAACCCTAGCCCCAATTCTAACCCTAACCCTAACCCCTAACCCTAACCCCAGCCCCAACCCTAACCATAACACCAACCATAACCCTAACCCTAGACCAACCATAACCCTATTTTAAACCCCAACTATAACACCAACCATAACCCTACCCCTAGCCCAACCATAACCCTAGCTATAACCCAAGCCATAACCATAACCCTAATGGAAAAAGAGAAAAAAATACATTTTTTTATTTTAATATTTTTACCTAACGAATACACGAATACAGAAAGAATACCTAGTGGGTGATAAAGGGGGTTTTCTTTACTTTTTTTTATCTTGATCACTGTGATAGGTTCTATCAAAGTGATCAAAATGAATCAATATGAAAAATCTCCTACTGTTGACGGGTGCCGGCCGGCAGACCTCGGTGGGCGCACTGCGCATGCGCCCGCCATTTTCTTCCCGGAAGAAGATACCAATGGCTGGGGGAGATTACCGGGTGATGCAGGAGGGGCCAGGGACACTGTAGGTACCAGGGGGGGCTCGGGGGACCCCATTTTTTCTCCTCTAATGTGCTAGATCATATCAGAGGAGAGAGAAATTAAATGGGAAATCAGACTTTTTTTTTTTTGTGGTCATCATTATTCCGTGAACAACGGTGATCACAACACTGGGGTCTGTAAAAACCGTCCCAAATTATGTTTCTGATGCTGGGGGCGCTATAACCTTATTTCTCAGCGCTGTTACATTAAGTACCATTAACTACCGCCATTAAAAGGTGTATCGGCGGTCATTAAGGGGTTAAATATATATATTTTTTTACTTAGGAAGTTAGAAGGGTTAAAAGTTTATCAGCAATTTCTTATTATTCCAACAAAATTTACAAAAACATTTTTTTTACAGACCACATCACATTTTAAGTGACTGAGGGGCCTATGTGACCGAAAATACCTCAAAATGACACCATTTTAGAAACTGCACCTCTAAACCTACTCAAAACCAAATTCAGGAAGTGTATTAACCTTTTAGGTGCATCACGGAATGAAAAATGTGGAAGGAAAAAATGAAAACATTAAAATTTCCCCACAAAAATGTTTTAGCCCCTAATTTTTATTTATGACTGTAGACGTTATGTTGCGATTTTGCAGAGCCCCTGATGTGCTTGAACAATGAAAACCCCCAAGAAGTGACTCCAGTTTGGTAACTACACCCATCAAGAAATTTATTTAGATGTTGGTGAGCATCTTGAACCCACAGGTGCTTCACAGAATTTGAAAATGTTGATCGGGGAAAATGAAAATTAAGATTTTTGCCACAAAAATGTTTTTTTTAAGCTCCAAATTTTTCATTTTCAAAAGGTTAGCAGGAGAAAAGGGACCCAAACTTTTGCTGTGGAATTTCTCCCAAGTATGCTTATGCCTCATGTGTGGTGGGAAATTAATGTTTGGGCACACTGCCGAACTCTGTAAGGAAGGAGTGACATTTTTTAGCGCAGACTAATTAAATGGTCTGTGGGCGCCATGTTGTATTTGGAGAGCCCCTGATGTGTTAAATAGTGAAAACCTCAGACAAATGACCCCATTAAGGAAGCTAGACCCTTCAAGGAATTTATCTAGAGGTGTGATGAGCACCTTGAACCCACAGATGCTTCACAGAATTCGATAATGCCATGAAAATGAAAATTAAGATTTTTTTCCACAAAAATGTTGCTTTAGTGCTAAACAAACAGCAATGCTAAACAAACAGCAATAGATGTTGCAAGTCGGCAAATTTGCTGATGTAGTGCCCAGAATTCTGTAGTGCACAGTACATTGTAGTGCCAAGCGGTACGCCTTGTTGATGAGGGCCATAAAGAGCATGTGCTCGAGTGGATGGCAAGCGCAGCTTCAAGTGGTCTCTCCTCCTTTTTCTCCTCCTCAACATCACACAGAGTACAGTCTGTTCTGCCCTCTGGATATAGGGCAGTCTGTTGAGTTATGTGCTCTGAATAAGGCAATATGTTTGTATTATGTGCTGGGTTAATTATAGCACCATCTAGTGGTGGCTGAATTTATAGCTACGTCTTAAATAGTATTTAAAGCCTGTGCTGTTGTGAGTTCATTCTCTGGTTCCCCTTCTGAACTCCCTCTGGTGGTGTCGGGAGGTGGTGCGGCTTGTTTGATCAGTGGAGATCTGCCACCTGAGGATGGGGATGATGATTGGATCTCGGGATTCTCAGATTGGATTTAAGACAGCCAACGCCCTATTCAGTTGCTGGTGATTCCTTCTGGCTTGTCAGCTCTTGGTTTTCAACTCTGTTCCAGTCATCTAAGTTTTCTGCTAATGTTCACACTTGATTTTGTTGGTCTATTCAGTTTTTTGTGTGGTCTGCCAGCTCCGGCTGGGGGCTGAGCTGAATTTCCACTCTTATTTATCAGTATTTTGCCAATTGGCTTTTTGTCCCTTACTAGTTCAGTCACTTTTTGCTCTGTCTCAGAATATTCCAGAGTGCTGATATAGTGGGGGAAGTCTAGTGACTTCAGGGTTAATTTTGCTATCAGAAGTGTTGGACATTATTTTTGGAGGTTTTTTTGCAGGTTGCAGACAGTGACTTGCCTTTCCTGTCTAGTTAGTTTGGGCCCCATCATTTACTCAGCCTATTTTCCTGCCTGTGTTTGTGCCTTCATCTTGTTTCACCGTCAATACATGTGTTGGGGCTATCTATTCCTTTGGGGTCTGCTCTGGGGCAGTTAGCTTTCCCTTTTCATGCTTTAGGCTTATGTAGTCCTCCGGCCATGACGAGGCGTCTAGGATCATCGTAGGCACGCTCCACGGCTACTGCTAGTTGTGTGGTAAGATCAGGGATCTGCAATCTGCATAGTTACCAACTTTTTTGGTTTTCTGTGGCTTAGCTTGTTTTATTTTTTTTCTCCTCGGTGACCCATTCATAACAGAATCACCAGCCATACCGCAGATTCTAGGGTACTCAAAAGCAGGAAAGATTTGTAAAAAAAAAAAAATAGTGTCAGAATTTTTTTTTTAATGTATATTATTTCCTCTTTTTCTCTGGGGCCGTAGGAGGATTTTTTTTTCTTAATGGAGATTAAGCAATTGTCTGATCGTGTGGAGCAGCTCACTGCTGAAGTGCGGGGAATTTCCGCCTATCTCGCTCATTCACATGCTGCTGAACCAAAGATCCCTACTCCTGATGTGTTTTTTGGGGATCGGTCTAAATTTTTGAATTTTAAGAATAATTGCAAATTATTTCTTGCCTTGAAGCCTAATTCATCAGGGAGCTCTGCGCAGAAGGTTAGAATTGTCATCTCTTTGCTGTGCGGCGATCCCCAGGATTGGGTGTTTTCTTTGACACCTGAAGATCCTATTCTGACTAATGTGGATGCATTTTTTCAAGCCTTGGGGTTGTTGTATGATGAACCTAATGCTATTGATCAAGCTGAGAAAGCCCTGTTGGCATTGAACCAGGGTCAGGATTTTGCAGAGTTATACTGTCAAAAATTCCAAAAGTGGGCGGTCCTTACTACATGGAATGATAGTGCCTTGGCAGCTCTCTTTCGGAAGGGTTTGCCAGAAACTGTAAAAGATACTATGGTGGGATTTCCTGTTCCCTCTGGTCTTGACGATTCTATGTCATTAGCCATTCAAATTGATCGGCGTTTACGTGAACGCAAAACTACACGAGAGGCGCTGCCACCTTTTGGACAAATGTCTGAACCTATGCAATGTGATAGAGTTTTGTCTAGGGCGCAACGTCAGAAGTTTAGAAGGCGTAATAAGCTGTGTTTTTTCTGTGGAGATGTCTCTCATACTATTTCTGTCTGTCCAAAACGAGAGAAATGTTTTGCACACACATTTGCTGTGGGCAGTGTACAACCTAAGTTTCTTTTGGCAATTACTCTGATCTGCTCCTTATTCACATTTTCCACGAAGGCTTTTGAGGATTCAGGAGCAGCATTGGATCTGATCGATTTGGACTTTGCTAAACGTTGTGGTTTTTCCATGACGCCTCTGCGAACGCCTATTCCTTTGAGGGGTATTGATGCTACTTCTTTGGCGGAGAATAAACCTCAGTTTTGGACCCAGGTGACGATGCGGGTTGCCCCAGACCACCAAGAAAATTGTAAATTTTTGGTGCTGCATAATTTGCATGATACTATTGTTCTGGGTTTTCCTTGATTGCAAACTCATAATCCAGTTCTGGATTGGAAATCTGGGTCTGTGGTGAGTTGGGGTTGTCAGTATGCTATTAGGGACACTCCTGTTTTCTCCACCTCTCCTCAGTCTCATGATATTCCTGATTATCTAGCCGATTTTTCTGATGTATTTAGTGAGAGCAAGTCTGCGTCTTTGCCTCCTCATAGGAGCTATGACTGTGAAATTGAGTTGATGCCTGGGTGTAAATTTCCCAAGGGTCGGCTTTTCAACTTATCAGTACCCGAACATGATGCTATGCGATCCTATATTAAGGAGTCATTGGAGAAGGGTCATATTAGACCATCCTCGTCACCTTTAGGTGCTGTTTTTTTTGTGGACAAGAAAGATGGTTCATTAAGACCGTGTATTGATTATCGTTCCCTTAACAAGATGATGGTTAAATATCAGTACCCGTTACCTCTGATGTCTGATTTATTCTCCAGAGTTAAGAGTGCCTGCTGGTTTACTAAGCTTGACCTCAGGGGGGCGTATAATCTTATTCGCATCAAGCACGGGGATGAATGGAAGATGGCGTTTAATACTCCGGAGGGACATTTTGAGTACCTGGTGATGCCTTTTGGGCTCACTAATGCCCCTTCTGTCTTCCAGTCCTTTATGAACGATATTTTCCGTGACTTTGTGGATACGTTTTTGATCATCTATCTGGATGATATTTTGATCTTTTCTAGTGATTGGGATTCTCATGTGGAACATGTCCGGACTGTGTTCCGGATTTTGAGGGAGAATTCCCTGTTTGTTAAGGGATCGAAATGCCTCTTTGGTGTACAGAGGATTTCATTTTTTGGGATTTATCTTGTCTCCATCGACTATTGAAATGGACCCGGCCAAGGTACAGGCCATATGATTGGGTTCAGCCTACTTCTTTGAAGGCCCTCCAGAAGTTTTTGGGTTTTGCTAATTTCTATCGTAAATTTATAGGTAATTTTTCTGGTATTGTCAAACCACTGACTGATCTGACCAAGAAGGGCGCTGATGTGCTCAATTGGTCTCCTGAGGCTATCTCAGCATTTCAGGAGCTTAAGCAGAGATTTAATTCAGCTCCAGTTTTACGGCAACCTGATGTCTCACTTCCATTTCAGGTGGAGGTAGATGCTTCTGAGATTGGTGCAGGAGCTGTTTTGTCCCAAAAAGACCCTGTGACTTCTAAGATGAATCCCTGTGCCTTCTTTTCTCGAAAGTTCTCCCCATCTGAACGCAACTATGACGTGGGGAATCGAGAATTGTTGGCCATGAAGTGGGCATTTGAGGAGTGGAGACATTGGTTGGAAGGAGCTAGACATCAAGTTGTGGTCCTCACCGATCACAAGAATTTGATTTATCTGGAGTCGGCCAAATGCTTGAATCCTAGACAGGCTAGATGGGGCTTGTTTTTCATGCGTTTTAATTTTGTGGTCTCTTTTCATCCGGGCACTAAGAATGTTAAGGCAGACGCCCTTTCTAGGAGTTTCTTTGCCGATTCTCTTAGTGTGACTGAGCCTACTACTATCCTAGGTGAGGGGGTAGTTCTTTCTGCCATTTCGCCCGATTTGAGACGCGCCTTGGAGGAATTTCAGGAGGATAAACCTGAGCGTTGCTCTATGGGAAAATTGTATGTTCCTGACCAGTGGAGAAAGAGAGTGATGTCTGAAATTCATTGCTCCGCATTGGCTGGTCATCCAGGTATTTTTGGTACCAGAGATTTGGTGAGTCGGTACTTTTGGTGGCCTGCCTTATCTCGTGACGTCAGGAATTTTGAAAACTAGGTAGTTAGCGTGCACTCTAGTCAAATATAGACGAGGTGCAGGTGCAACGGACCAGTAGGTCCTAATTACAAGTTAATTAAATTCACCGCACACTCAAACAGACTTTATGCAAATAGGTGTTCATTTTATTACATGTGGGAGCCAAACAGGAATATAGCACACAGTGGAAGCGATATAGATAAAAGATGTTTCGGCTCAGCCCGAGCCTTTATCATATTATCGCTTATTCCAATATTGGAGATTTGTATAGGGTGCAGAAGGAGAGGAGAATCTCTCAAGAAGAAATACCAAGATAAATGGCTGATGTGTGCTGAGAGAAGGAAGCGCTCCCGCGCCTGTCAGAGGTGGCGTCCTGTGGGAATTTTGTACAGTCCTGTGGGACTTGTTCTCGGTCTAAACCCTGTTCTCGTTCTAGTGGGTTGCTGATGCCCTTGCCGGTGCCCAAGAGGCCATGGACCCATATCTCAATGGATTTTATTTCTGATCTTCCTGTCTCTCAGAGAATGACTGTTATCTGGGTGATTTGTGATAGATTTTCGAAGATGGTCCATCTTGTACCACTCCCAAAGTTGCCATCTTCCGCTGAGTTGGTGCCCTTGTTTTTACAACAGGTGGTTCGGTTACATGGGATTCCTGAGAACATTGTGTCTGACAGAGGAGTCCAGTTGGTTTCCAGATTCTGGAAAGCCTTTTGTTCCAATCTGGGAATTCAGTTATCCTTCTCCTCCGCGTTTCATCCCCAGACCAATGGACAGACTGAGCGAACAAACCAGACCTTGGAGTCTTATTTGAGATGTTTTATATCTGCTGATCAGGATGATTGGGTCTCATTTTTGCCCTTGGCCGAATTCGCACTGAACAACAGAGCTAGTTCTGCCACTTTGATGTCACCCTTTTTCTGTAATTTTGGGTTTCATCCTCGATTCTCTTCAGGGCAAGTGGAATCTTCGTCCTGCCCTGGTGTGGACACTGTGGTTGAAAGAATGCAGCAGATATGGGACCAAGTGGTGGATAAGTTGTCACTCTCTCAGGAAAAGGCCCAGCGATTTTCCAACCGGCATAGGACCATTGGTCCCCAGTTTAAAGTGGGTGATATGGTTTGGTTGTCGTCTAAGAATATTCCTATGAAGGTTGCATCTCCTAAATTGAAGCCAAGATTTATTGGTCCTTATAAGATTTTGGAAATTCTTAATCCTGTTTCGTTTCGATTGGCTCTTCCAGCTACGTTCAAGATCCATAACGTATTTCACAAATCTCTGTTGAAGAGGTTTGTTGAGCCAGTGGTTCCTATGGCGGCACCTCCTGACCCTGTGTTGGTCGAAGGCAATGTGGAATATGAGGTAGAGAAAATATTGGATTCTCGTTTGGTTAGACAGAGACTCCAATATTTGGTCAAATGGAAGGGTTATGGTCAGGAGGATAATTCTTGGGTCTCTGCCTCCGATATTCATGCCACTAGATTGGTTCGTGCTTTTCACCGGGCCCATCCTGATCGGCCTGGTGGCGTGGATGAGGGTTCGGTGACCCCTCCTCAAGGGGGGTACTGTTGTGAGTTCATTCTCTGGTTCCTCTTCTGAACTCCCTCTGGTGGTGTCGGGAGGTGGTGCGGCTGGTGTGATCGGTGGAGATCTGCCACCTGAGAATGGGGATGATGATTGAATCTCGGGATTCTCAGATTGGATTTAAGACAGCCGACGCCCTATTCAGTTGCTGGTGATTCCTTCTGGCTTGTCAGCTCTTGGTTTTCAGCCCTGTTCCAGCCATCTAAAGCTAAGTTTTTCTGCTAATGTTCACATTTGATTTTGTTGGTCTATTCAGTATTTTGTGTGGTCTGCCAGCCCCGGCTGGGGGCTGAGCTGAATTTCCACTCTTATTTATCAGTATTTTGCCAATTGGCTTTTTGACCCTTACTAGTTCGGTCTCTTTTTGCTCTCTCTCAGAATATTCCAGAGTACCGATATCTTGGGAGAAGTCTAGTGACTTCATGGTTAATTTTGCTATCAGAAGTGTTGGACATTATTTTTGTAGGTTTTTTTTGTCTAGTTAGTTTGGGCCCCATCATTTGCTCAGCCTATTTTCCTGCCTGTGTTTGTGCATTCATCTTGTTTCACCGTCAATACATGTGTGGGGGCTATCTATTCCTTTGGGGTCTGCTCTGGGGCAGTTAGTTTTCCTTTTTCTTGCTTTAGGCTTATGTAGTCCTCCGGCCATGATGAGGCGTCTAGGATCATCGTAGGCATGCTCCACGGCTACTGCTAGTTGTGTAGTAAGATCAGGGATCTGCAATCTACATAGTTACCAACTTCTTTGGTTTTCTGTGGCTTAGCTTGTTTTGTTTTTTTTCTCCTCGGTGGTTTTCAGCTCTGTTCCAGCCATCTAAAGCTAAGTTTTTCTGCTAATGTTCACACTTGATTTTGTTGGTCTATTCACTTTTTTGTGTGATCTGCCAGCCCCGGCTGGGGGCTGAGCTGAATTTCCACTCTTATTTATCAGTATTTTGCCAATTGGCTTTTTGTCCCTTACTAGTTCGGTCTATTTTCCTGCCTGTGTTTGTGCCTTCATCTTGTTTCACCATCAATACATGTGTGGGGGCTATCTATTCCTTTGGGGTCTGCTCTGGGGCAGTTAGTTTTCCTTTTTCTTGCTTTAGGATTATGTAGTCCTCCGGCCATGAGGAGGTGTCTAGGATCATCGTAGGCACGCTTTTACGGCTACTGCTAGTTGTGTGCTAAGATCAGGGATCTGCAATCTGCATAGTTACCAACTTCTTTGGTTTTCTGTGGCTTAGCTTGTTTTGTTTTTTTTCTCCTTGGTGACCTATTCATAACACTGTGCCTTTAGGAGAAGCAATGTACTTTGGGATTGAAGCAATGCATTGTGGTAATGAAGCAGTGTATTCTAAAATGAGGGAGATGCAATTTTCCTTTGTGTATCTCATAGGACGCACATGTTATTTTTGTCCTCCTGTTTATCTTTGTTTTCCTGTGACTTCTCTACTTGAATCGTTAGCTGGGTAAAGCATATCTGGTAAGGATCAGTGTTTTCTTGCAATGTAGTGATTTACAGAGGTGTTATTTACTGTCTAGCAGCCAGGAGATGTCATTAACTATTTAGCTGCCAGTTCACAGTGAATGTAATCAGAGACTCATGTATTCTTATATAATGTTTGCATCACCGTACACTTTCTATAAATGTGTTAGCTGTGTGATCATCTGCCCAATACTTACCCATGTCATTTGTATTCCTTGTGGTTTTAGCCCGCATGTTCTATACTGTTCACCAATAAACAAGTCAGACTACAGAGAACAGTCTGCTTATTTGGAACACAGAACAGTGGTTTATGCTGAATGCTAAATTGCACACCGTGTCAACGTGTATGACGGCAGAACAGTAAAACAGATGCTAGACGCCTGCGATAGCAAATATGAGTAAAACAGAACCGCCTATCACAGGCGATGGTAACACAAACTGTAAGGGACTGCTATTACCCAGACTGCACCGCATACGAGTATTACAGCAGCCACCATACAGCCGCAGGGAACAAGAGCCCAGGGCTCAGTAAAGGACGGCCGGACGCATGCAGTGATTGCATAGACTGTATGGGACCGCTAACACCCACACTGTTTCGCATACGGGTATCACAGCAGCCGCCATACAGCCGCAGAACGCTACTGCAGCCTTCCAACAAGTGCTACATCTTTCCCTCCACTCGGAAGCCCGCCGTGCATAGACTGTCTCCCTCTAGTGTACTCAGCAGTACGAAGCTAAGCACACCATGTCTTGAAACAGCACATCCTCACTGAAAACGAGGTCAGGAGCAAACTCCAGTAGGTCGTCATTAGCAGAGCTTGCTGATGTCACTTGCGCCGGAGCCGAGGCAGCCACAGCAAGTTCCTCATTCACCGAAAGAGAGGTGCACTTACAGCGGAAACAGGCAGAGCAAAATGCAGAAACCACACGTCTGCAGGCAGAGAGAGAAGCAGAAACTGCACGTTTGCAAGCAGAGCTAGAAAAACTTGCGGCAGACAGAGAGACAGCAGCTGCAATAGCTAAGGCAGAGTATTTGGAAGCTATGTAGGATCCTGATTGTGACAGACGCAGCAACATTCCCGGACCAGATCTAGAGCAGCAAGATCCAGCGCAGCGCGTCGCAGAGTACATCCGTCAACATTTCGGCATGGATGACAACCCTGACGCACCACATCGACCAGCCTACGCCGATTACCAGCAATCCAACCCCGAACTTCCTTACTATAGGCAAGGGGATGTCCAGCACAGAGATGTCTACCACAGCTACCGTTCCACAGAACAGAAGGTACAGCCTCCACTCAGACTGAAAGGGACACTCTTTGCATCAGAAAGGTATTATACGGACTATCCGAAACCAGAAGCTCCTTACAGGTATGAGGATACACCACACACACAGCATGACAACAGCACACCAGCTCATGTTGGCACTGACCCAGTCACTATGAACTTTGCGAAGTTTTATGCTCGCCGGGACCTGGTAAACAAGGGACTTGTAAAATTCACCGATCGAGCTGAGAGCTATAGAGCATGACGAGCCTCCTTCCGGAATGCCATTAGAGACTTAGATCTTTCTAGTAGTGAACAGTTAGATATACTGGTAAAGTGACTTGGGAACGAGGCCGCTGAACACGCCAAAAGAATCAGAAACATTAACATAAATTACCCAAACATAGGCCTCCATATGGTGTGGGAGAAGCTTGATGAATGTTATGGGTCAGTAGAAGCTATTGAAAATGCTTTGTATAAAAGACTTGATGAGTTTCCCAGAATAGGAAATAAGGGTTATCAAAAGCTCATGGAACTGAGTGACTTGTTAATGAAGGTGTAGGTTGCTCAGATAGGAGACCTGCCAGGGTTGGCATTCCTGGTGACACGGGGGCTTAGTTCAACTAAGGCTGAAATACCCGGGGCCCCTGTGGTGTCCCTTTACTAGGGGAAACCCTGTCTGACCCTCAACCCAGGGTTTTTGCTGAAGGTGCAAATGCCTGAGCCTCCGACCTTTCCTTATCTCCTGCTCAGCCCTGCACTTAACCCTCCACCCTCCACCCAGTGAGAAGTCACCACCAAAGCTCCCACACAAATAATGACAGACAGGGAGAACTTAAACTGCACTGCGCCGCACACACACAGGAATAAACAGTAATGTGAACAGGGCACAACTAAACACAAATATGGGAAGGAGAAAGGATAATGACGGATCATACGACACCAGATATGAATCTCTCTCTCTTGAACACCTCCACTCCAGACCGGAACCACTTGGTATGAAACACAAGCTATAATCGGTGACGCCCATAGGCCAGCATGACTATTTAAAGACCGTGGGCGTGACTAACCATCCAACCTGGTCTCCAGCAGGATTAACCCCCGAGAGCCTGAAGATCAGGCCGGCGCCACTGAGGCTATAGTGGCTGGAGGTGGAACTACCTCTGCCTGCCGGATGCTGTGGTGTGAACAGCGTCCGACATGACAGTACCCCGTCTTCTACGAGGGACCCCAGGGCCCTCAAGACTCATAGGACCCGGCTTGTCCGGATGACGACGGTGAAAAGAACTGACCAGCCGATCCGCATGTATGTCTGAGGCTGGAACCCAAGACCTCTCCTCTGGACCATACCCCCGCCAGTGCACCAAATACTGAAGAGTACGGCGTACTACTCGAGAGTCCACTACCTTGGCGACCTCGAACTCTAACTCGCCATCCACCATGACTGGAGGTGGCATCGGCGTCGTGTCCACCAAGCCTACCACCTTTTTCAATAAAGCCCTGTGAAACACGTTGTGTATCTTGTACACCGCGGGAAGTTCCAACCGATAAGCTACTGGGTTAATGATGGCAGAAATCCTAAAAGGCCCAATAAACCTTGGACCCAGTTTTAAAGAAGGGATTTTGAGTTTTATGTTCTTCGTAGCTAACCACACCCATTCACCCACACACAGGTCCGGACCTGGCACGCGTCTACTGTCAGCCACCCGTTTGTACCTGGCACTCATGCTCAACAAACGCTGTTTCACCCGCCTCCAGACTGATGACAATTGGGCTCCTAGCTGATCCTCCTCCGGGACACCCCCGGAGTCACCCTGACGTAAGGTACAAAACTGAGGATGTTGACCGTACACACAAAAGAATGGAGACTCTCCTGATGACTCTTGGCGGTGATTATTTAATGCGAATTCGGCCAGAGGAAGGAAAGTAGACCACTCCTCCTGGTTGTCGGACACAAAGCATCGTAAATACTGTTCTAGATTTTGGTTAATGCGCTCAGTTTGTCCATTAGACTGTGGATGAAACGCCGATGAATGTGACAACTTGATCCCCAACCTTGAGCAAAAAGCTTTCCAAAACCTCGCCACAAATTGCGTACCCCTATCAGATACTATGTCAGACGGTACTCCGTGGAGTCTGACCACCTCCTTCACAAATACCTGAGCCAACGTCTTAGCATTGGGCAAAGAGGACAACGCCACAAAATGCGCCATCTTTGAAAAACGGTCAACCACCACCAGGATGACCGTGTTCCCTGCCGAGGCTGGCAAGTCAGTGATAAAATCCATGGAGATTTCTGTCCATGGCCTATTGGGTACCCCCAGAGGCTGTAGCGTGCCAGCAGGACGGGTTCGGGGTGACTTAGCCCTAGCGCACGTGATGCAAGCTGCCACGTACGAGACCACGTCCTGCCGGATTTTGGGCCACCAGAAACGACGCGATACCAGCTCTAAGGTGCCCTTCACCCCTGGGTGACCAGCCAGTACCGAATTGTGGTGTTCCTTCAACACCTTAGGCCGAAGATGCAGGGGTACAAATGATTTGTTGGCGGGAAGTCCTGGTGGTACCTCCTCTTGGGCCTCGGCAATCTCTGCCTCTACCTCAGTCGTGAGAGCCGAGACCACTACCCCTTTCTGGAGGATGGGTACCGGCTCTTCCCGAGGTTCTCCCCCCGGAAAACACCTAGACAAAGCATCCGCCTTGGTGTTTTTAGCCCCGGGACGGTACGTCACAAGAAAATTGAAACAAGTAAAAAACAATGCCCAGCGAGCCTGCCTAGGAGACAGACGCTTGGCCGACTCCAGGTAGAGCAGATTCTTATGGTCGGTGATAACTGTGACCTGGTGAGCCGCCCCCTCCAAGAAGTGTCGCCATTCCTCAAAAGCCAGTTTGATGGCCAACAACTCCCTGTTGCCGATATCATAATTCCGTTCGGCCGGCGACAACTTCTTGGAGAAGTAGGCGCATGGATGCATCTCGCTCAAGGACGAGCCTTGAGACAGTACTGCCCCCACTCCCACCTCCGACGCATCAACCTCTACCACAAAAGGTTTAGACACGTCTGGTTGCACCAGAATGGGGGCTGAAGCAAAACTATTCTTCAGACGCTCAAATGCACGTATAGCCACCTCAGGCCAGTTCGCCAGATCGGCACCCTTTTTTGTCATGTCCGTGAGCGGTTTGGCGACAGTCGAAAAGTGTTTTATAAATTTCCTATAATAATTCGCAAACCCAAGGAACCGCTGGAGTGCTTTCAGACTCTCCGGCCTCTCCCATTGCAACACCGCTTGCACCTTAGCGGTGTCCATTTTAAAACCAGCTGCGGACACAATATATCCCAAAAAGGGCAACTCCTGGACAAAAAATAAACATTTTTCCAGCTTAGCATAGAGCTGGTTCTCCCGGAGCAACTGTAACACCTGCCTAACATGCTGCAAATGAGTGTCCCGATCGCTAGAATAAATGAGGATATCATCCAGGTATACAATCACAAATCTCCCCAGGACATGAGCAAAGACATCATTAATAAAATGTTGGAAAACGGCAGGCGCGGTGGTCAACCCAAACGGCATAACCAGACTCTCAAAATGACCCTCAGGAGTGTTAAACGCCGTCTTCCACTCATCCCCCTGACGGACCCTTATGAGGTTATACGCCCCCCTGAGGTCCAGCTTGGAAAACCATTTTGCCCCCGCTACCTGGTTGAACAAATCCGGGATCAACGGCATTGGGTAGGGATCACGGATAGTAATCTGGTTTAACTCTCGGAAATCCAGACACGGGCGTAACCCCCCATCTTTCTTCTTAATGAAGAAAAACCCCGCGGCTACAGGCGAGGACGAAGGCCGGATGTGACCTTTGCTCAGACTCTCCGCGATGTAGTCTTTCAGAGCTTGTCTCTCAGGACCAGAAATATTAAACATCCTGGCCTTAGGTAATTTGGCCCCGGGTTTTAACCTAATAGCACAGTCATAGGCTCTATGTGGAGGCAGTTCTGAGCAACCCTTCTCAGAGAAAACATCCGCGAAATCCTGCAAAGCCTCCGGCAGGCTGGGCGTCACGGCGGACACACATGTGGCCAAGCAATTGTCTTGGCAGAAACCACTCCATTGTACTATGTCCTGAGTTTTCCAATCAATTACCGGGTTGTGCCTGGACAGCCATGGAAAACCCAGGACCATTTGAGCTGGGAGATTACGGAGGACCCTACATGTAACCGACTCAGAATGTAGGACCCCAATGTGGAGTTTCACCTCTGCCACAAACTCAGTAATCTCCCCTTGAGGGAGGGGAACAGCATTAATGGTCACCACCTGTATGGGGTGAGGAAGTTTTTCAATCTTACACCCGGCGGTGTGTGCAAACTCCTCATCTATGAGATTGGTGGCGGAACCGCTATCCACAAACACTGATATAGGTAGCTCTCTGCCGGCGACAATAACCTTGGCAGGGAGCATACATTGAGATACCATCATGGAGGATATGCATACGCTCAGTTGGGTCTCCTCCATACCCTCTGAGCTTAACAGTTTTCCGCCGGTGTGACCCTCTTAGGTAGTACCGGGCAAACGTTAACATAATGACCTCCTTTACCACAGTAGAAACATGCTCCGGACTTCCGGACTCCCGGAGCGCGAGGCTGAACCTGTGCCACGCCAGCAATCTGCATAGGTTCAGGGGACTCATCTACTTCAACCACACCTGCACCTCTGTTTTCCCCCAGAGGTAGCGTCTCCTGTGCCCCCTGACGAAAACGGCGATCAATACGTATCACCAAACTCATGGCAGACTCCAATGATGCCGGAGTCTCATACATCAGGAGGGCTTGTTTCACCCTCCCTGATACCCCATGAATAAACTGGCTCCGCAGTGCTGGGTCATTCCACTGTGTGTCTACAGCCCAGCGGCGAAATTCCGAACAATAGTCTTCTGCCAAGCGCTCCCCCTAGCGGAGGGCGCGGATTTTAGATTCCGCTAGAGCCAGTCGGTCAGGGTCATCGTAAATGAGCCCGAGGGCAGAAAAAACATTATCGACCGAATGAAATGTAGCAGAATCAGGTGGTAAGGAAAATGCCCATGCTTGGGGGTCACCACTCAGTAATGACAACACCAGCCCTACTCGCTGGGCCTCATTACCTGAGGATATTGGCCGCATGCGGAAGTATAATTTGCAGGCCTCCCGAAATACGACAAATTTGCTGCGATCGCCTGAAAATCGTTCTGGCAGCGGAAACTTCGGCTCTGCACCGATACCTGCAGATGCCGTTTGCACCTTTGCTACTACCAGGCCCTGCTGCTGAACTGCCCCATTCAACTCGGAGACCTGTATGGACAGCGCCGCCAACTGGCGGGTTATGGAATCTAATGGATCCATGGACTCCTGAAAAAATGTGGGCCGATTATAATGACACGGGGGCTTAGTTCAACTAAGGCTGAAATACCCGGGGCCCCTGTGGTGTCCCTTTACTAGGGGAAACCCTGTCTGACCCTCAACCCAGGGTTTTTGCTGAAGGTGCAAATGCCTGAGCCTCCGACCTTTCCTTATCTCCTGCTCAGCCCTGCACTTAACCCTCCACCCTCCACCCAGTGAGAAGTCACCACCAAAGCTCCCACACAAATAATGACAGACAGGGAGAACTTAAACTGCACTGCGCCGCACACACACAGGAATAAACAGTAATGTGAACAGGGCACAACTAAACACAAATATGGGAAGGAGAAAGGATAACGACGGATCATACGACACCAGATATGAATCTCTCTCTCTTGAACACCTCCACTCCAGACCGGAACCACTTGGTATGAAACACAAGCTATAATCGGCGACGCCCATAGGCCAGCATGACTATTTAAAGACCGTGGGCGTGACTAACCATCCAACCTGGTCTCCAGCAGGATTAACCCCCGAGAGCCTGAAGATCAGGCCGGCGCCACTGAGGCTATAGTGGCTGGAGGTGGAACTACCTCTGCCTGCCGGATGCTGTGTCCGACATGACACCTGGACACCGCCAAAGGTGTCAACCCAATTGTTCAAAAATTCTCTTACAACCTACAAGAGAAGTGGATCAGTCACGGGTCCCGTTACAAACAGACTCATAAGCTCTCATTTCCCCCTTTCAAGGTGTTTGTAGACTTTGTTACTCAACAAGCAAGAGTTAGAAATGACCCCAGTTTTGATTTTACTATGTCATGTAGCACTACCCCTGGTGTTAAACCCTGTAAAACACCAGTGGCAGTTCACAAAACTAATGCTACTCCCACAGGTTTTCCTTACAGGGCAAGCAAGACCTCCCCGGAGAAAGACAAACCTCAAGATCTCAGCAAACACTGTGAAACCAGTGTGAAATGCGAGGAATGTGGTAGCGTGGGGCACAACACAGCCTTACACTTTGGAACGCCCTCAGGGGTATCATCACAAGTAGAAGAGTGTGACGAAAAGCCGATGGTCAGCGATGTAGACACTCCAGTAATCACTTCCCAGTGTACAGAGATCTGTAAGGAACTTGTAACAGGAAGATCCTGCTCGAAGATCTGCCTTGTCAGAGTCTTCCCAGCGAGCCACCGAGATAAGGCAATCAAGGTGTATACAATCTTAGATGATCAGAGCAACAGGTCTCTAGCCAAGTCCTTTCTCTTCGTCACCTTCAACATTGCTGGCCCCGGTTCACCTTACTCCTTGAAAACATGTGCGGGTACTGTCGAAACGGCGGGGAGAATAGCAACTGGGTTAAAGGTAGAGTCTATAGAGGGTCAAACCTGCATAGCCTTGCCATCAATATTGGAGTGCAACCAGATTCCTGACAATAGGTCTGAGATACCTATGACAGAGGTAGTAGCTCACCATCCTCATCTGACGCGTATAGCCCATCTGATACTGGAACTGGATCAAGAAGCTCCGATTGTCTTACTGCTTGGAAGAGATATACTACAAGTCCATAAGGCTAGAGGACAGATTAATGGCCTACAGAATGCCCCATATGCTCAGAGACTTGACCTGGGATGGGTCATTGTAGGAGACGTCTGTTTAGGTGGAGCACACAAACCGGCCTCAGTCAGCAGTCTGTTCACTAATACTCTTGAAAATGGACGTCCGTCTCTCTTCCAGGCATGTAAGAATAGCTTCCTGATAAAAGAGTTGCCACGCAATGCTCCTCTACCTTGTCCGTTAGCTGATCCTTCCTGTGAAGACCACACATGTGACGGCGATCACGATCTCATAGTGTGCACAGTTTTCCACAGAACAAGAGAAGACAACAAGGTAGCAATATCCATAGAAGACAGACTGTTTTGGAACATCATGGATCGAGAGATGGTGAGAGACGAGTCAAAGAGTTGGGTGGCCCCTCTACCATTTAAACCCCAGAGGCAACTGTTATGAATGAGTCACCGTAGGAGGCAAAAACAGAAATACTAGCTAAGTCCAGAAAACCAGAGAAGTTGGCAGCTATCGGATTGCAGACCCCTGAACCTATCAACAACAACTAGCAGTAGTCGTGGGGGGTTCCTACGGTGCCCTAGACCCCTCAATCACAGCCGGAGAACTAAATAGTATAAAGACAGAAAGTGAAATCTAAACTGCCCCAGAGCAGACCCCAAAGCAATAGGCAGCCCCAACATATAATGATGGTGAAGCAAGATGAAAAAACACTCACATTGATAGAAAGATAGGCTGAGCAAATGATGGGGCCCAAGCTAACTAAATAGGAAAGGATAGAAAAGCTGCTGTCTGCAATCCGCCAAAACCCTATCAAAACAAGAGCCAACAGACTGATAGGGAAAAAAGCCCTGAAGACGCTAGGCTTCAAAAAGACTATATCAGTACTCAGGTATTTTCTGAAGACAGCGCAAAAAAGGAATTCAGCTCACCCCAGCAGGGAATGGCAGAAATCCAGAAAAACAAGGCAAAACAAAACCAAAACACAAATGCAAAAAGCAGAGCAGAAAACTTAGCTTTTGAGGAGCAGGAATCAGACTGGTCTCCTAGAATCCCTCAGAGAGATCACCAGCAAGGCAGAAGGGCGTCGGCTGCCTTATATCCAGTCAGCAATTCCAGTCACCCAGTCATCATCATCCTGCTCAGGTGCTTGATAACCATCCTCACTACCTTCCTTCACCAGAAGAGGGAGTTCATCAGACCTCAATGGTGAAGGGGAAAACGAACTCACAACAAGCAATGCTTACCCAACAACAGAGAACCTGTCTACGGTCAATTTGTCTCCCTCAAACGCAAACTTCAGAAGGCACCTGAAATGAGAGAGCACTTCTTTGCCTTCATGGAGAAAATATTTCAGAATGGCCATGCAGAAATTGCACGCGTACTTCCAGATTCCGAAGAATGTTGGTATTATTTTTGGCGTGTATCATCCTAAGAAACCTGGTCAGATAAGAGTAGTATTTGACTCAAGCGCCAGATATGAAGGTGTCTCGCTAAACGATGTCTTTTTGTCTTGCCCAGACCTCAATAACAGACTTCTAGGAGTACTTCTTCGCTTCCGCAAGGATGCAGTGGCATTCATGGCTGACATACAACAGATGTTTCATTGCTTCTTTGTCAAGAAAGAACATAGAAACTATTTGAGGTTTTTCTGGCACCGCGATAATGACCCCTACAAAGACATCGTGGCGTATCGGATGAGAGTACACATCTTCAGGAATGGCCCTTCCCCTGCTGTCGCAATCTATAGTCTTAGACATTCAGCCAGAGAGGGCGAAGCAAAGTAAGTGTCGGATGTTAGGTAATTTGTAGAGAAGGACTTCTACGTGGACGACTGCTTGAAATCCACACAAACAGATGAATCGGCAGTTAGTCTCCTAAAAAGGACACAAGAAATGCTCGCTTTGTCCAATTTGAGGCTGCACAAAATTGCTTCCAACAGCCAAAAAATGATGGCAGCTTTTCCCTCTCAAGATTACTCAACTCATCTGAAAGACTTGGATTTAAACACAGACTCCCTTCCTATGCAACGGAGCCTTGGTTTGCTCTGGGATTTGAAGAGAGATGCAATTACCTTTCCAATCAACGAAGAAGAAAAACCTTTCACGTGCAGAGGCGTCCTGTCCGTGATAAACAGCCTGTATGATCCTCTAAGATATGTAACCCCTGAAACTAGAGTTGAGCGAAACGGGTCGGTCATATTCAAAAGTCGCCGACTTTCGCTGAAGTCGGATTTCATGAAACGAAACCCGACCATAGCGTGAGGTCGGCCACGAGGTCGGCGACCAGAGCGCCAAAGTCGCGTTTCAAAAGATGCTTCCAGTGCCCTTTTTCAGCCAATGATGAAGGACACACACTGTGGGCAACGCGATGACATTGGTCACCACCATCATTGAGAAGGGCATGCAAGTGATTGGCTGGCTTTGTGTGGCATCACAGGGGCTATAAAAGGGCGTGAACGCCGACCGTCATCTTACTTATGCCGATCTTAATCAACCAATGTCCTGTATTAATTTCTTAGGGCACGTGAGAAGGGGCGGGGCTAGGGCTTCATGCGCCAATACAGCTGACTGGTTCTTGTTAACATGGTGCTCATATTTACACCTGCTGCCCCTCACCTTAAGACACGCCTCCTGGAAGAAGCTGGCGGTGAAACGCGCATTGGGGTGAGGGGACGCCACGAGCACCTACTAATACTGGAAAATATTGACATCATACCTTGGACTTTGATGGTTAAAGGGCTGGGGGATTTCCCTTTTGATATATAGTGAGTCTTGTTACCTTACATGTCACTCTGGTCTGTTTCTCATTGCCGGCCTGCAATTTACCGTCAGTCCCATTTTGTTTTGGTTTTGTTAATAAGGCACTTCTTTTATGCTAATTATTAGTATTACTATCTGTCTTCACATATTAATAGGCAATTTTTTGAGATATAAATATACTAGTCAAGCAGTGTTCTGAAAGTGTAGCACATGTGACATTGGTAGCTCATTGGAGCAAGTGTTATTGTTCATGCGTTTTTTCAGCACATATATTATGATTGCACTGCTGTATAATAATATTGATTATATTCATTATTAGCATAAATTATAACATTACTTATATGTGTTATGTAGTGATATTGATATAGATGCCTTATTGCTGTATTATTGTAACTTTGTGTTCTGGCGTCTCCTAAATACGGCATTTTGCTTTTTTAAGATGTGTTTTTAATTCATTTGAAATAAAAATTATTTTTATTATGTTTGTGATCTCTTCGTTATCCTGTATAGCGGTATATGGGATTAGTGTTATATTATGCCGATCTTAGCATAGGGAGAACTGCTGCTGCTGCTGATTGGGTAGGGAGAGCGTTAGGCAGGGAAGAAGAACCAAAAAACTGCTTCTGCTGTTAGCGATTTCCACTTACAACACAACACTTTGTGTGCAGTGACAGGGGAGGCTCTATTTTGTGCACCAGCTCTGTTGGTTATTAGGCTGCCTTATAAGGCTCCCTGATAGCTGCATTGCTGTTTGCACACTGCTGTGCAAACTGCTTTTTTAAAAGCAAAAATACTTTTCTTCCTCTTTTCTGCACAGTTACCAAGGGTTCATTTCTCCACCCTTTTGTGTGTGCATTGTGCAGCAGTCCTGCTTATTAGGCTGCCTGCGTCCATATTTGGACTGAGAGCATCATTGTCAGCGTCTTCAAATCTCTAGTGAGATCCAAAATCTTACCAATCCTATAGACACCCTCCACCTTGTCATACACCATCCAATTTCAGCCTGTTACATTGATGTGTAATCTCTACTGGGCCAGAGACAATAGATCAGCGTCCTCAAATCTATAGTGAGATTCAAATTCTCACCAATCCTATAGACACCCTACACCTTGTCATACACCATCCAATTTCAGTCTGTTACATTGAGGTGTAATCTCTACTGGGCCAGAGACAATAGTTCTGCGTCCTCAAATCTATAGTGAGATTCAAATTCTCACCAATCCTATAGACACCCCACACCTTGTCATACACCATCCAATTTCAGTCTGTTACATTGAGGTGTAATCTCTACTGGGCCAGAGACAATAGATCAGCGTCCTCAAATCTATAGTGAGATTCAAATTCTCACCAATCCTATAGACACCCTACACCTTGTCATACACCATCCAATTTCAGTCTGTTACATTGAGGTGTAATCTCTACTGGGCCAGAGACAATAGTTCTGCGTCCTCAAATCTATAGTGAGATTCAAATTCTCACCAATCCTATAGACACCCCACACCTTGTCATACACCATCCAATTTCAGTCTGTTACATTGAGGTGTAATCTCTACTGGTCCCGAGACAATAGTTCAGCGTCCTAAAATCTCTAGTGAGATTCAAATTCTCACCAATAGTAGATACACCTTCTACCTTGTTTTACAGTACCATATAGCTGGTGGTATTTTGGGTACATTTTCACAAAAATGAGCAAGTATGGTGGAAGACGCCATGGAAGTGGGCGGGGGTTGCCAGCTGGTCCCGATGGTGGTGGTGGTGGTGTTGCATTTGGCAAAAGCAAAATAGCACCTAAGGCAAGAGGTGTTGAGCCTGCGTCATCATCTGGCTCCACAAGGCCTCGAAGGCTCTCTTTTCTGGGAGTAGGTAAACCACTTTTAAAGCCGGAGCTTCAGGAACAAATTTTGGCTTACATTGCTGACACAGCCTCCAGCTCTCTCGCCTCCTCTTCTGAAGTTTCAAAAAATAAAAGCACTGAGTCGTCATTGGAGGCCCCTGGTCAGGAACAACACCTTTCCTTGTGTCCTTCACCCCTACCAAAAGTGAAGGATGTGGCAGGCCACACTACCGATTATTCCATGGAGCTCTTTTCACATACCATGCCTGGGTTAGCAAGTCAAATCGTGAATTCCCCAGTCCAAGATGAATCTGACATGGAGTGCACTGATGCACAGCCATTGCTAGATTTTTCTGCTGGTACATTCACTCAGAGCACTACATTGTCCTCGCAGTGTACTGAGGCAGAATCAGACCCTGATGAAACTCAGGTGCCCCTTCCCGCATACTATACCACCTTACACGGTGACACAGAGGAAGGTGCACATGAAATTGAAGAGGAGGTGATGGATGACCCAGTTGTTGACCCAGATTGGCATCCATTGGGGGAAGAGGGTGCCGCTGCCAATAGCTCAGAAGATGAGGAGGAGGAGGATCCGCAGCAGGCAACGACATCGCAACAGCTGTTATCTGGCAGGACCGTAGCAGTCCAAAAACGTGTTACAAAAACCTAAAGCGTTGCAGGACAGCTTGGCCAGACGGTCAAATTAGCATAGCTTGCAAGGTCTCAATATGTCTTCCATAGTAGGAAGAGTGCAGTGTGGCACTTTTTTGAACAAAATCCTAATAATCAGTCAAAAGTTATCTGTAAGAAGTGCGCAAAGACCTTTAGCCGAGGGAAAAATCTGAGAAATTTGAATACCAGTTGCATGCTTAGACATTTAACCACCATGCACTTGCAAGCGTGGATGGACTACCAAACCTCACGTACCACATGTGCACCTGCTCCGAATGAAGGTAGTCAGCAGCGCTACATCGCTTCCCCCGCTGTAAGCCCACCGGTTAGCACACCACCAGCAGCAAATGTCGAGGTGTCCTCGCAAGGGCAAAGCAGTCATGGAATCACAATGTTATTGTTGCAAAAGACTGAATCTAGGTCATCAGCAACACCATAACACCATCACCATCACCAACCCTCTCTCAGTCCGCCATGTCCACCGCTAGTTCCACCATATGCAGATCTCAAGTCCAGCTCACCCTACCAGAGACTCTGAGTAGGACAAGAAAGTACTCATCCTCTCATCTGCGTACACTGGCTTTGAACGCCCACATTGCCAAACTAATCTCGTTAGAGATGATGCCCTACCGGCTGGTTGAAAGCAAAGCTTTCCATGAGTTCATGGCCTACGCAGTACCACGCTTTGACCTACCCAGTCGGCACTTCTTTTCGCGAAAAGCCATCCCAGCCCTCCACGTGCATCTGAAAGACCGCATTGTTCATGCACTCAAGCAATCAGTGAGTGGAAAGGGGCACCTCACAACAGATGCATGGTCCAGTAGGCATGGCAAGGGCCGTGTCCATCACTGCGCATGGCTGGGCAGTCTATATCTTGCGGCAGGCAAGGTAGTTAGTGATAACGGCCGGAATTTTGTGGCAGCCATAGCCCTTTCAAAACTCAGACACATACCTTGCCTGGCTCACACCTTGAACCTGGTGGTGCAGTGCTTCCTCAATAATTATCCAGAGTTAACACCCCTGCTCCATAAGGTGCAAAGACTGTGCTCGCACATCCGCCGGTCGCCCGTACACTCCAGTCGTATGCAGAAGCTGCAGCGATTGCTCCACCTTCCCAAGCACCGCCTAATTATCGACGTTGCAACAAGGTAGAACTCCACCCTGCACATGGATCAGAGGCTGTGCGAACAGAGGCAGGCTGTAATTCATTTGTGGGAGGATACACGGGCAGGCAGTTTGCAGGCAGACATGGAGTTGTCTGGTGTGCAGTGGTCGAAGCTGAAAGACCTCTGTAAAGTCCTAAAGTGTTTTGAAGAATGCATACGGCTGGTAAGTGCAGACGACGCCATCATAAGCATGAGCATCCCACTTATGCGTCTGCTCATTCAAACTTTGATGCACATTAAGGAGCAGGCGTCTGCAGCGGAGGAGGAAGAGGAGGAGGGAAGCCTTGATGACAGTCAGCCATTGTCTGCTCAGGGAAGTCTCGTGGACGAGGTGGAGGAAGAACAGGAAGAGGAGGAGGATGATGGGGATGATTATTTTGGGGAGGAGGATGCTTCTCAGGGGGCAAGAAAAAATGTTGGCGTGGCAAGGTCAGGTACAGGGTTTGTGCGTGACTGGAGGGATGTGGATTTGCCAGAAAGTGCTCCTCCACCCAGCACTCGCAGTGCATCATTGACACCTGGAACATTGGCCCACATGTCTGATTATGCCTTGCAGATCGTAAAAAGGGACCTCCGCATTGCCAAAATGATGAACGATGATGACTACTGGTTGGCCAGCATCCTGGATCCACGCTATAAAGGAAAATTCCAAAACATCATGCCACAGGAGAACCTAGAGCTAATATTGGCTAACAAACAAGCAAATCTGGTAAACCGTTTGTTTGAGGCATTCCCAGCACACAGCGGCGGTGATGTTTTTCCAACAAGCCGTAGGGGGCAACATGAAAGAGGTGTTCGTGGTGCACACAGCCGAAGTGGCGTTGGACACAGGGGTTTCATGACCATGTTGTGGACTGATTTTTCAAGTACCGCTCACACGACTGGTAATACTGCATCGATCGAAAGTGACAGGAGACAGCAGTTGTCAACTATGGTAACAAACTACTTCTCCTCCCATATCGATGTTCTCCCTCACCGGTCATTCCCCTTTGACTATTGGGCCAGTAAACTTGACACCTGGCCTGAATTAGCACAATATGCCTTACAGGAGCTCGCTTGCCCTGCTGCTAGTGTGTTATCTGAACGAGTCTTCAGTGCTGCTGGATCAATACTGACAGAAAAAGGACCCGTCTGTCGACCCAAAATGTTGATGATCTAACCTTCATTAAAATGAACCATGCATGGGTTTCAAAGGATTTTGTCCCACCCTCCCCTGCTGACACGTAGGTTGCCAGAAAAATGGCTTGCTTTTGTCCTCCTCTTCCGCGGACTTCTCCAATTACTCCATTTGCAGCTGCTGAATGTCCAACATCAACATATACCAATTTTTCCACCTCCCTAACTGGGCTGCTTTGGCGCCCCTGAGGCTCAGTCGCCACAGAGGTACTGCACCTTCTCCTAAGGTGTAGTGCCCCACCATTCGGGTAAGGTGGGAACTCCTTTCCACACTCCAACACTTGCATCCCACACGACAGGGTAGTTCAGCACAACCACATTGAGGTCTCTCTCCTCCTGGACATTAGGAGTGCCTTGGTGGTTCCCTGCTTGGAACACTGGATGTGCTGGGAGGTGGGTGGAGTTGAGATCCATATAAAAGAGTGGGAAGGTTTAGAATTAGAAGTCAGTCTGACAGGAGGTCAGGCGAGGGAAGGACAGTCAGTCAGGAGTGTCTGAGGATGGGTCTGAGAAGAAGGAGTGCTGCAGCTGCCTCAGTGATCTGAGCCAGCTGGCACGGGAAAGGAACAGAAGAAGAAAGACGTAGAACTGCAACCTAAGCTTACTTAAGATAGAGAAAGAACAGTGCGGAACGAAGGAGTAGGAGAACAGAGAGGAGACGTGGGTTGGAAGAGGAACCCTGCCTACAGGTTCTCAGCGCAAGGCCGGGGCCCGGTCCCCGAGGTTGTATGGACACTTATGGTTCTGCAGCAGACACCGGTGGAGTAGTTGGCTGTAAATGCACTACTCCCATCTAAGACTTGGGGCGCAACAGCAACTGAATAGAGAGCCAGGACTCCGGAGAAGGGAGTCCCCGAGAGAGGCTACCGCTGTCTGCCATACGAGTAGAGTTGTTAGGAACATCTGACAGGAGGAACTCCAGAGTACCACGGTACTGGAGTTCTTCACACCTTAAGGCGCAATAGAGGAGTCGTTCAGGAAAGGTACATGTTGGTGGAGTGTTGGAGAGGAGAATCCTGACTTGCCCGGGAGGTTGATTGAGTCTCTGCCCCAGAGGACACGGCACGGAGACAGGCACCAGTGTGTACCACGGACTGTGAGTAAAGCTTTGGAACTGCAAGCCCTGGTGTCTTCCATTCATTTGTGCGCTAACACCGTCAGCACCGCTACATCTGGGTACCAGCATTCCTCACACCACCTGCGCCTATCCTCATCTATTGCAATTACACTGCCCTGGGGTTACAGCTTCACCTGTGGGGAGCTACACCGTCTATGCTGCAACACACCATCAGCCCCAGAGGATCTGCACGAAGCGTTGGCTTAACATCTTGCTTGCCAAACACCACAGGTGGCGTCACAAACTATTCCACTTAAACTACATCACATTCCACCATATTACTTGGGCGCCCAGGGCCACGGACCGGGTCACCGCTGCTATAACACATCCTTTGACACCGGCCCGGTACCGAGTACCCCGAAGCCCTGGGAGGGCGACCCACTGCCTCCCCCCACAGGGCCGGGGTCACCCCCTGGCGCATGCACCCATGCGAGTACCGTTGCCCTAGACAGGTGGGTGGGCACACTGTTTGGCAATGGCACAAGGTCCCTCATAGTACAATCAAGTGTCTCTGACGGTGGGGGTGCACACCCGCCGTCAGACACACCGGCGTACTATGAGGGGCCCTGTGCCAGTGCCGTCGCCAACGAGTGGGCCCCCCCTGTTTGCTCAGGATCACAGCACTTGCAAAGTTGAAATACTTACCTCTCCCTGCTCCACCGCCGTGACGTCTTCCGCGTTTCCTGACAGTGACATTCAGGTCAGAGAGCGCGATGACATCACGTCTGTATGCTCTCTGCCTAAACAGTCCAAGTGCAGTGAGATGGAAGATGGGGATTACGAGGAGTCCAGACTAGTACAGGGATTCCCTAGCGAGGAGACTTATTTAATTGTTTTCAATGTTGGGACAGCTATTTTTGCGGAGCACTATACTCTGGAGAATGATATATGAGGCCCACCATACACTGGAGCTTTCCAAAGGTGGACATCAGACACTGAAGCAGCATTTACAGGGCCCATTATGCACTGGAGCATTAGAAATGGGGCCCATTAAAGTATGTATGGAGCATTATTTGGGCCCATAACACAGTGGAGCTTCATCCATGGGGACCAACATATACTGTAGCATTATGTGGATCTCATCATATACTGTTTCAAACATTATATGGGACCAATGATTCTGTATGGAGAAATTTATGGGCCTCATTACTCTGTATAGCACACTATGCGGTGGCCATAATACTGTATGGAGTAATATACTGTCCGTTTTTGGAGCTATTGGAGAATTTAAAATGGATATCAGTCATGAGATGTAAGAAGTGAAGTATTTTTCATTGTACTATACTGCTATTTCTCTGCCGTATCAGAGGATCATGAATTGTGGCATGTGTTAAAGGAGCCCATTGACACTCTTTGGCCCTGGGCCCACGAAAATCTGGAGCCAGCCCTACTCCCCCCACAACTTTAGCCAAATAACCCCCAGTTTTCAATGCCTAACTATTATTATAAAGTAAATTAAGGTTGACAAGCTTAAGTAATAAGAATTGATGTTTTTGGCATTAAAATGGGCACTGTAGGTGTGTTTCCTGTCCTCCACTCACTGCCAACTTTTCTTCCCCATTGACTTGCATTGGGTTTCGTGTTTCAGTCGGCCTTCAACTTTTCACGATAATCGGCCGATTTCGTTCGACCCGACTTTTGAGAAAATCGGGTTTCATGAAACCCAACTCGACCCGAAAAAAGGCAAAGTCGCTCATCTCTACCTGTAACTATCCAAGGTAAAATGATGTTGAGAGACTTCACCCAAGAGATGTCTGAATGGGATGATCCGCTTCCCATGGAGAAGAGAGATTTGTGGGTAAGATGGAAGAAATCTTTGGAGGCCTTGTCAAATCTTTATGTGGCACGTCCATACGCTTCCATACCATCAACAGAAGTCAAGATGCAAAGGCTCTGTATCTTCTGCGATGCCTCAACCAAAGCGATTGCAGCAGTAGCATATCTGAAGACTACTGACATTAAAGAACAATGCCACCTAAGGCTTGTTATGAGCCAGACAAAACTAGCGCCAGTCCAGGAACACACAATACCCAGACTGGAACTCTGTGCGGCTGTGCTAGCAGTAGAGTTAGCTGAACTTATCTTGACAGAAATGGACCTGGAAATTAAGGATGTTGAATTCTACTCAGACAGCAAGGTAGTGCTTGGGTACATTTGCAATGAAATTCGATGCTTTTATGTTTATGTCAGCAATCGGGTGCTAAGGATCAGGAGGTCCACTTGTCCTAAACAGTGGTGCTATGTGTCCACACACCACAATCCTGCGGACCACGCAACTAGATCTGTTGAATTAAGACACCTTAAGGACACAACCTAGTTTACGGGCCCTGAATTCTTATACCGTTCAACGCCTTAGGCTACTTTCACACATCAGTTTTTTGCCGTCAGGCAGGATCCGGCTATTTTTAGAAAAAACGGATCCGGCATAAATTTTGGAGAACTGTAGAAACGGATCCGTTTTTTTGCTGGATCCGTCTAGCAGGTTATATCTGTTTCCTGGGGGCTGGCCAATTGGATCTGAGCATGCGCAGACTTAAAAAAACGGATCCGGTGGCTGGATCCGTCTTTTTCTGGATCCGGCGCATTCCGGCGCCCATAGACTTTCATTGTAGCAAAAAGCTGGAAGCGCCGGATCCGGCGCTTCCGGCTTTTTAGCCGGAGACAAAAAACGTTACAGTAGCCGTTTTTTCCAGATGCCGGAATGAGACAAGTAGCCGGATCCGGCAAAAAACGGATGAAACGCAATGCCATCCGGCGCGATCCGGCGCTAATGCAAGTCAATGGGGAAAAACTGGATCCGGCATTGCATTTTAACGGATCCGGTTTTACAAAAGAAAGCCGGATCGCGCCTGACGGCAAAAAACTGATGTGTGAAAGAGGCCTTACAGTGACGAATCAGACACCTTTGAACTGGTAGACCCAGATGCAGATGAAGAAATCCGCCCTCAGGTATCCGTTCTTCTTACAGTGATTTCAGACAATTACCTCAAATCCCACCATTTCAGCAGGTTTTCAACCTGGAACTCGCTTGTTTGTGCCAATGCTTGCATAATTCATGTGGCTCAGTCTTACAAATCAACATCACCCACCAGTCAGAAGCCTTGTAAAGGATGGCACCACTGCAAGCACGCCTTTACTGCTCCAAACCTGGAAAATGCCAAGAACACGATCATTCGTACCATACAAAGTGAGTGTTACGCCAAAGAAATAGATAACCTCAGCAAGGGTTAACCCATTTCTGGCGACACTGTCTTGAAAAAGCTTGATCCAACCAGTCTCACTCCCACCATGTTACTTACTCAGAAAACCAACGCTCCCAGCGCTCCACTGGGAGAATTCAGCAACAAGGACCTCTACAGACATCAATGGAGACAAGTTCAAAGTCTCTCCAATACTTTCTGGGATAGATGGAGAAAGCAATATCTCTCCACCTTACAGCCTAGGAAGAAGTGGCAGATCGACAAGCCGAACATCAAACCCGGTGATATTGTGCTCATGAAGGACAGTCAGTCACATCGAAATGAGTGGCCTCTGGGCCTCATCACCAAGTTATTCCCAAGCAAAGATGAGAAGGTGCGCAAGGTCGAGGTCAAAGTGTGGAAGGCTGGGGAGAGTAAACTATTCCTCAGACCAGTTGCGGAGCTAATTCTACTGCTTTCGCCAAAAGAGCCTGTAAGTGGCATCAGTTGATACCAGGCGGGGAGTGTTCTGCACTCTGGAAATAGGGCAGTCTGTTGAGTTAAGTGCTCTGAATAAGGAAATATGTTTGTATTATGTGCTGGGTTAATTATAGCACCATCTAGTGGTGGCTGAATTTATAGCTACGTCTTAAATAGCATTTAAAGCCTGTGCCTTTAACAGAAGCAATGCACTTTGGAATTGAAGCAATGCATGTGGTAATGAAGCAGTGCTATTCTGTGATGAGGGAGATGCCATTTTCCTATGTGTATCTCATAGGACGCACATATGATTTATGTCCTCCTGTTTATCTTTGTTTTCCTGTGACTTCTCTACTTGATTCACTATCTGGGTAAAGCATATCTGGTAAGGATCAGTGTTTTCTTGCAATGCAGTGCTTTACAGAGGTGTTATTTACTGTCTAGCAGCCAGGAGATGTCATTAACTGTTTAGCTGCCAGCTCATAGAGAATGTGTCATGGTCCAGTCGGGAGTTTATTTTCTGCTGGCTTCACTCCGGACTGGTCATGCAGGAGTTAATCTCCTCAGCCTCGTTCTGGAGCTAGCTGGGCTATTTCAGTCTCTCACAGCCTGCTGACCAGTGTTAGTGATAGCTCAAGCTTCCAGTTTAGAGCCTCTGACCCTCGTACCTTGGTGATCCTCCTGCCCATGACTGATATGCACGTGTATCATAGAATCGTAGAGTTGGAAGGGACCTCCTGGGCCATCTGGTCCAACCCCCTGCTCAAAGCAGGATTCGCTAAATCATCCCAGTCAGATGTCTGTCCAGCCTCTGTTTGAAGACTTCCATTGAAGGAGAACTCACAACTTCTCGTGGCAGCCTGTTCCACTCATTGATCACTCTAACTGTCAAAAAGTTTTTTCTAATATCTAATCTGTGTCTCCTCCCATTCAGTTTCATCCCATTGCTTCTAGTCTTTCCTTGTGCAAATGAGAATAAAGTTGATCCTTCTACAATGTGACAGCCCTTTAGATATTTGTAGACAGCTATTAAGTCTCCTCTCAGTCTTCTCTTTTGCAAACTAAACATTCCCAAATCCTGCAACCTTTCCTCATAAGACAGGGTTTGCAGACCGGTCACCATTCTGGTCGCTCTTTTCTGAACTTGCTCCAGTTTGTTGATGTCTTTTTTAAAATGTGGTGCCCAAAACTGGACACAATATTCCAGATGAGGTCTGACCAAAGAGGAGTAGAGGGAAATAATGACTTCACGTGATCTAGACTGTATGCTTCTGTTAATACATCCTAGAATTGCATTTGCTTTTTTGCTGCTGCATCACACTGTTGACTCATATTCAGTCTGTGATCTATTAGTATACCCAAGTCTTTTTCACATGTGCTGTCACTTAGCCCTATTCCTCCCATTCTATATATGCTTTTTTCATTTTTATTGCCCAGATGCAGTACTTTGCATTTCTCCCTGTTAAAAACCATTCTGTTAGTTGCTGCCCACTTCTCCAGTTTATTTAAATCTTTTTGAATCCTCTCTCTCTCTTCTCTAGTATTAGCTATCCCTCCTAGCTTTGTGTCATCAGCAAATTTAATCAGTTTACCCTCAATTCCTTCATCTAAATCGTTGATAAAGATGTTGAACAATACAGGGCCCAGGACAGAGCCCTGTGGTACCCCACTTGAGACATTCTTCCAACTGGATGTGCAGCCATTTACGACCACTCCAGGTCGTATGACCTGGACTGATTTCTGACCCCATCTCTTGGTATTCGTCTCTGCTGTTACGTTCCCTCTCTGGCATCTGACTCCCTGGCTTGTACCCCGACCACGTATTTCATCTCACGTTTTGGACCCCGTGCTCATGTTCTGGCTTTCTGACTCTCGGCTTGGTATTTTGACTACGTGTATTGCTGCTCCTTCTGGTACGTCTGCTCCTGCTAGTTTCTGACTCGGTTCGTCTGACTATTCTCTCTCATTACCTGTGGCACCTGTGCTGTTGCTCAGGGTTGCTGCTCTTAGTGTGTAACCTCTCTTCCCTCACCAGCTCCACCTGGTGGAGGTTTCACTACATTATCACTAACCTATACATTTAAATGGGATTTTGCACTTTTTTTTCTTTGGTCATGGATCTGCTGCATAACTTGGCAGATCAAGTATCCAGTTTGACGCAGATGGCGCAGGACTTTTCTGTGAATCATCAGTCCCTTGTCATGTCTCATACCCACTTACAGAAAGAACTGACTGAGACTATTAAGACCATGCAGGGAAACACCTCTCATATTGTTTGTCCACCAGGTGACTCTGTAGATGTTATTTTGCATTCTCCTGACCCCTCAGTTAAACTTCCTGACACATTTTCTGGCGAAAAAGATAAATTTCACATATTCAAGGAGAGTTGTAAATTATGGTTTTCTCTTAGACCCCGATCGTCTGGGGATGAGACTCACCGGGTGGGGATTGTTATCTCCTTACTTAGTGAGGGTCCCCAATCCTGGGCTTTTTCGTTGCCCCCTACTGCCCCTGAACGGATGTCGGTAGATAGGTTCTTTGAGGCCCTGGGACTTATCTATGATGAACCGGACCGTGTTAGGGTGGCAGAGGACACTATTTTGGGTCTGGGGCAAGGGAAGCACTCAGCCGAATGGTACAGCTTCGAATTCCGTCTATGGTCCACTGAGGTGTCCTGGGACGACTCCGCACTGAGATGTCTGTTCAGGAAGGGACTGTCGGATTGCTTGAAGGATGCTCTGGCTCTCCATCCACCTCC
Organism: Dendrobates tinctorius; assembly: GCF_039654945.1. Classification (NCBI taxonomy): domain Eukaryota; kingdom Metazoa; phylum Chordata; class Amphibia; order Anura; family Dendrobatidae; genus Dendrobates; species Dendrobates tinctorius. The sequence continues at coordinate 25,155,169 of NW_027361675.1, forward strand.
CAGCTCATTGGAGGAGGCTATGACTCAGGCTATCCGTATGGATCGGAAATTGCGGGAGAGAGGTGTTACTCAGCGAGGGTTTCCGTTTTTCCCTGCTAACCCTGATGTTTTGCTTCCATCTGAAGCTATGGAGGTGGGAGCCACCAACCCCCAGGAGAAAGAAAGGAAATGGCGATGTGATGGAAAATTGTGTTTTTACTGCGAAGATCCCAGACATTGGAAAAAAGACTGCCCCTCCTGTCCTCCGACTAACAAGCGGCTGAGTCTGGGTGATAATCGTGGAGGTACCTTTTTCTTCTTTTTCAAAGATACTGCTAAAGGTGGAACTTGGTGTTGAGAACGGCTTTTTCCATACTTCGGCTTTTGTAGACTGTGGGTCATCCTTGAACCTGATTGAATCTAAGCTGGTGGCTCGCTGTAGATTAGGGACAGTTAGGTTGGGGACTCCCTTAAAAATTGTGGCTATTGACTCTACACCTCTCACTAAGGATGGTCTCCATTTCATTTCTAAAGAATTCACCCTCAGGGTGGGGGCCCTACACCAGGAGCGCATGTCATGCTTTGTTTTGGATAACCTCCCTGCTGTCCTGGTGTTAGGGTTTCCCTGGTTGCAACGGCATAACATGGTTATTGACTGGGGGTCCCGGGATATTGTTAAATGTGGACCTGGTTGTTCTGAAAATTGTCTTGCTACTGTATCTATGTCATCCGTCAGTATGGAGGGTATTCCAGAGTACCTGAAGGATTTTGAGGATGTGTTCTCTGAAAAGGAGGCTGAGGTTCTACCACCACACCGCCCATTCGATTGTGCAGTGGATCTTGTTCCCGATGCCAAATTGCCCAAAGCCCGGCTGTACAATCTCTCTTGCCCTGAGCGGGCTGCTATGAAGGAGTATATCTCTGAGAGCCTCCGTAAAGGGCATATACGGCCATCTGTCTCTCCCATGGCAGCGGGGTTCTTTTTAGTGAAAAAAAAAGGATGGTGGTTTACGCCCATGCCTCAATTTTCGAGAACTGAATAAAATAACCATAAGAAATGCTTACCCTCTCCCACTGATACCTGATTTGTACAATCAATTGTTGGGGGTCAGGTGCTTCTCTAAGTTGGGCCTCAGGGGAGCATTCAATCTCATCCGTATGCGGGAGGGGGATGAATGGAAAACTGCGTTTCTCACCTCTGAGGGTCTGTTTGAAATTTTGGTTATGCCCTTCGGTTTGACTACCGCACCAGCAGTATTCCAGAATTTCATTAACCATGTTTTTTCTGATTTTATTGGACGCTTTGTAGTTGTTTATCTTGACGATATACTCATATATTCTTCTGATAGACAAAGTCATATGGGTCATCTTAATGCGGTTCTCCAGAGGCTCAGGGAGAACTCATTCTTTGCCAAATTGGAGAAATGTTCATTTTTTACTCAAGAATTGTCCTTTCTAGGGGTCATCCTGTCCGCTGAGGGGTTTCATATGGACCCTAGGAAGGTACAGGCCATTGTGGATTGGGTGCAACCCAGAGATCTCAAGGGTCTTCAGCGATTTCTGGGTTTCACCAATTATTATAGAAAATTAATCAAGGGGTTCTCTCAAGTGGTCAAACCCCTCACTGATCTCACCCAAAAGGGGGCGGATCTCAAAAACTGGTCAGCTCCGGCTGTGGCTGCGTTTTCTTTGTTAAAAGAACGTTTCATGACTGCTCCGGTACTGGTGCAACCTGACTTGTCTAAACCATTCATCATAGATGTGGATGCCTCTGAGGTGGGAGTGGGGGCTGTGTTGTCCCAGGGGCCAACCACATTAACTAACTTAAGACCCTGTGCCTTCTTTTCTAAAAAATTTTCCTCTGCTGAAAGGAATTATGATGTGGGTAATCGAGAGTTGTTGGCCATTAAATTGGCTTTTGAAGAATGGAGGCAATTTTTGGAGGGGGCTGTCCATCATATGACTGTCATTACAGATCACAAGAACCTGTCTTACATCGAATCCGCCAAACGTCTGACTCCGAGACAGGCAAGGTGGTCACTTTTTTTTTCCCGATTTCAGCTTTCCATCACTTTCAGACCAGGTTCCAAGAATGTGAAGGCAGATGCCTTGTCTCGCAGCCTAGATCCGGTATCGCCTAGTGAGCCTCCTTCCTACATTCTTCAGCGCGGGGTGGTGGTGGCTGTGGTGTCCCCAAGATTGGAGCAGGAGATTTGTGAGGCCCAATCTCTTGCTCCTCCATCCATACCTGAAAATAAGCTCTTTGTGCCTGTCCAGTATCGGTTAAGGGTGCTTCGGGAGCTCCACGACTCAGCTCTGAGTGGGCATCCTGGAATCTCGGCCACTCGTAAAGCAATCACTAGGCTGTTCTGGTGGCCCTCGTTGACTTCTGACTTCACTGGTTTTGTGTCCTCCTGTGAAACTTGTGCCCGCGCTAAAGCCTCCCACAACCGGACGGCCGGGGAATTGGTGCCACTGCCAACTCCGGATAGACCGTGGACTCACCTGTCCATGGATTTTATCACCGATCTCCCTTCCTTTAATGGCAAAACCGTGATCTGGGTAGTTGTGGATAGGTTCAGTAAACAAGCACATTTTGTACCCTTAGCAGGCCTTCCTAATGCTGAGACTCTATCTAAGCTATTCATTGAGCATGTGATTCGGTTGCATGGTGTGCCTGTCAGTTTGGTGTCTGATAGAGGGGTGCAATTCGTGGCAAAATTCTGGAGAGCTTTTTGTAAAAGGCTGGGCATCAGTCTGACCTTTTCATCGGCCTACCATCCCAAGACCAATGGTCAGACTGAAAGGACCAATCAGTCTTTGGAGCAGATCCTGCGGTGTCTTGTCACATCCAGATAGGATGATTGGTGCTCTGTGAGGAAAGGACAGGAAGGCTGCTGTCTGCAATCCGTGAAAAACCCTATGAAAATAAGAGCCAACCAACTGACAGTAAAAAAGGCCCTGAAGACGCTAGGCTTCAAAAAAGCTATGTCAGTACTCAGGAATATTCTGAAGACAGAGCAACAGGCAAAAGGAGATTCAGCTCACCCCAGCAGGGAATGGCAGAATCCAGAAAAGCAAGGAAAACAAAACACTAATGCAAAAAGGCAAAGCAGAAATCTAAAGATGAGCAGGAATCAGACTGGTTTCCTAGAAGTCCACATAGAAATCACCAGCAGGCCAGAAGGGCGTCGGCAGCCTTATATCCAGTCATTAACTCCACTCAGCCAGTCATCATCATCAGCCCCAGGTGTTTGACAATCAGGCTCACTACCTTTCTTCACCAGAATAGGGAGCTCCTCGGGCCTCAGTAGTGAAGGGGAAAATGAAACTCACAACTCACAACAGTACCTCCCCCTTGAGGAGGGGTCACCGAACCCTCAACCACGCCACCAGGGCGATCAGGGTGAGCCCGATGAAAGGCACGCACAAATCTTTTGGCATGAATATCAGAGGCAGAGACCCAGGAATTATCCTCCTGACCATAACCCTTCCACTTAACCAAATACTGGAGTTTCTGTCTAGCCAGACGGGAATCCAGTACTTTCTCTACCTCATATTCCATGTTACCTTCAACCAATACAGGGTCTGGAGGTGCAACCCCCGGAACAACAGGTTCAACAAACCTCTTCAACAAAGATTTATGGAACACATTATGGATTTTAAATGTGACAGGAAGAGCCAAACGAAAAGAGACCGGATTAATAATCTCCAAAATCTTGTAAGGTCCAATAAATCTAGGCTTAAACTTAGGAGAAGCCACCTTCATAGCAATATTTTTTGATGATAACCACACCATATCACCAACCTTAAATTGGGGACCAATGGTCCTATGTCGGTTGGAAAACCGCTGGGCCTTTTCCTGGGAGAGAGATAACTTATCCACCACTTGGTCCCAGATCTGGTGCATTCTCTCCACCACAGTGTCAACACCTGGGCAGGCAGAGGGCTCCACCTGCCCTGAAGAAAATCGAGGATGAAACCCAAAGTTACAAAAAAAAGGAGACATCAAAGTGGCAGAACTAGCTCTATTATTTAAAGCAAATTTGGCCAAGGGCAAAAATGAAACCCAATCATCCTGATCAGCAGAAATAAAACATCTCAAATATGACTCCAAGGTCTGGTTTGTTCTCTCTGTCTGCCCATTGGTCTGAGGGTGAAAAGCAGAGGAGAAGGACAACTGAATTCCCAGCTTGGAACAGAAAGTTCTCCAAAATCTAGACACAAACTGGACTCCTCTGTCAGATACAATATTCTTAGGAATTCCGTGTAAGCGAACCACCTGTTGTAAAAACAGGGGCACCAATTCAGAGGAAGACGGCAACTTAGGGAGTGGTACAAGATGAACCATCTTAGAGAACCTATCACAAATCACCCAAATAACAGTCATCCTTTGAGAGACAGGCATATCAGAGATGAAATCCATTGAAATATGGGTCCATGGCCTCTTGGGGACAGGCAAAGGCATCAACAACCCACTAGAGCGAGAACACGATTTAGACCGGGAGCACGTCCCACAGGACTGCACAAAATTCCTGACATCACGAGACAAGGAGGGCCACCAAAAAGACCAACTCACCAGATCTCTAGTACCAAAAATACCTGGATGACCAGCCAAAGCAGAGCAATGAACTTCAGACATCACTCTCTTCTTCCACTGGTCAGGAACATACAGGAACATACAACTTTCCACTGGGACAACGCTCAGGTTTGTCCTCCTGGAACTCTTCCAAAGCACGTCTCAAATCGGGCGAGATGGCAGAAAGAACTACCCCTTCGCCTAAGATGGTAGCAGGCTTGGTCACCACAGGAGAATCAGCAAAGAAGCTCCTAGAGAGCAAAAAATACATCAGGTGTAGGAATCTTTCACCCTGTTGCTGACCAGGACACCTAAACCCTCACTTGCCCTGCTCCTATCCCTAAGTAAGGAATTGACAAGTGAGAACACTGGTCCCACCGCTGCACTAAGACAACACAAGCTAAAGTAAGACAGACACCAAAAGGGACAGGGAAATTAAAATACAACACTTAGCTATCTCTGCTTCAATGCACCACACAGCAGAATAAGGCACCAGATCACATTATTCAGCTGAAGCACCACTGCACCAGAAAGCTCCTGTCTCCAGCTCGGCTGGTCTCCACAAGGACCTGCAAAACCAACAGTCAGCTAATGCATCAGGTGACCTTTTAAAGATAGTGGGAGTGGTCACCACCCACATCAGCAGAACTAGCGTCAGAACTAGCATCAATGCAATTACACCAGCTGGCCAGCGGGGGGAAAATGACATTAACCCCCAATGGCCTGAAAGAAAAAAAAATTTAATATGAAAATCCAGATCTGCCACAGATCCAAAAATAAAAGAAACAAAACAGGGCGCATCCACTGTGTGAAACCTTTAAAACACAATTGTAATGGTGAGGCAAGGAGAGACTCACCTGATAGGGTTGTGAAACTTCGGTCACAAGACCTACAAACGCATGAAACAGCTGCTGCAGTCTGCACTGGGTCCAAGGACTTGTAAGTGAAGATGGCTTTAAGGTGCAATGATACACTGCGCTGCTGTAGGTATAATTAAAGGAAATTTATTGGTGCCTACGCGTTTCCTGAGCTGTCCCAGCTCACTTCATCAGGGCATGATACAAGCATGCAATGCAGGAGTTTATATACAATCCAAAGTGTAAAAAAAAAAAAAAAAAAGGGGGCAGGACAAGTAACTGCCACATCAGCAAGGCAATGGTATAAAACACATTAAAATAATTGTATTTTAATAGAATATATTAAAACAGCATATAATAAAAATACATACTCAAGAACAATAAAAAAGAAAATGTATATATTTATTTTGAAATAGACACGGGGGATCACGGGGTCCAATAAAAAAGTAGTTAAAACCATCCTCAAGGAGTCTAGAACCCAGTTCCAAAGTTGAGAGTGTATGGTGTTTTAATCCACATGACCATGGTGACTAGTGAGGAATGGGGTATGATTTTTCAGATCAATGTTAGGATCAATCTATTCACTTCCAGAATAAAGAGTAAATCCAAAGAGATGTACCTTGAACAATGGATTTAAAAAAAAAAAATAAAAAAAAATAAAATAAATAAAAAATAAATAAATACCGATAGTAAAAAAGAAAAAAACATTTTGAAATAAAGTGCAGTAGTGTTATAATATTAAATATATTAAATCATAAAAACATGGTAACAATGTAAAAAAAGGGGGGGTTGTAGTATTATAAAGAGACACTAGATGGCGCTAACACGAGCTTCAAGGAAGTGTCAGACGCTTGAAGAGAATACCACAGTTAAAAGAGACCACTCTCTGTGTGAAACAAATGTGTGGAATGGAAGGATAAAACAAGATGGTCAGGCTAAGCATCTCAATGGAGGGTTCAGTATGCATGGGAGGCAGAGACAAAATCTCCCAAAAAAAAAAAAAATGGACTATTAATAAAAGACATCAGAAACAATATTTAGTCCAAAGGGTTCCAGAGATTTTAATTTGTAAATCCAGTACACCTCTTTCCTATTAAGTGTCTGGATTCGGTTTGGTGTATTGTCTGGTATCTGTTCAATTGGGTAAATAGTTAGTTTCTTGATGTCACGACCATGTATGAGGTCAAAGTGACGTGACAGACCATGCTTCTGAAAGCCAATTTTAATATTATGTCGGTGGGAATTTAACCGACAATGAAGTGCCTGGGTGGTACGTCCAACGTAGATTTTGGGACAAGTACATGTAATGATATAGATGACAAGTGAGGTGGTATTTGATGGGGAATTTTTCTTGAGTGATGGGATGTGAGAAAGTGATAGTCTGATGTGCAATGTTGTGACAGCAACTAGATTTAGAGTGATGACATTTATAGATGCCAGGGGATAAGGAATTGTTCTGCTTGTGAGATGGAATAGTGAGCCTGCTGGGTGCCAATGTGTTTTTTAAGGATTTAGCCTTCCTGAAGGTTATAGCAGGTTTCTCAGGCATGATTTTGTTTAAAATGGGGTCTCTTTTGACAATATGCCACAGACCCTCCATGATGTTCCTGATAGATTTGTGTTGTGAACTGTAGGTGGTGATAAAGTTGGTACAGAATTTATCACCTGAGGGTTTGGGAGTGGGCTTTCTGGACAGTAAAAGATCTTGATTAGAATTTTTAAAAACATTCTCACATGTGGAAGAAACTAATTTTCTAGGATATTTCTGACTTAAAAACCTCTCCTTTAAAATGTTAGCCTGGCTTGTAAAATCATCATCACTAGTACAGTTCTTGCGGATCCTTTGGAACTGGTTGTGAGGGATATTAAAAAGCCATTTCTGGTAGTGGCTACTACTAAAATGGACATAGCTATTTGTATCTACATGTTTAAAATAAGTCTTGGTGCAAATCTTATTATTCTTGACATAAAAAGTAATGTCTAGAAAGTTCATGGCTTGGTTACTGATGTGAGGGGTGAATTCCAGTCCCCAGTTATTATTCTGTATGGTGGAAATGAACTGATCAGCATTTATAAAACGTGTGTCCCATATTAAAAAGAGGTCATCTATATATCTTTTATAAAGGATTATGCTTTTTGCAAATTCAACTGTAGTAATAAAAGCCTCCTCAAACACACCCATAAAAAGATTTGCATAAGTAGGTGCGACCCGTGATCCCATGGCTGTCCCACGTGTCTGATGATAAAAAACTCCTAAAAAAGTAAAAAAATTGTTATGTAAGATAAAATCCATACCTCTCAGTAAAAACATTTTTTGAGTATCAGACAGTCTAGCATCGGAATTAACAAATTTCTCAAAACACTTTAATCCTAATTGGTGATCTATATTTGTGTACAGGGCAGATACATCAAAGGAGATAAAACAGTAATTGTCATCCCACTTAATGCTCTTTGTAAGGTTAATCAATTGAGTGGAATCTTTTAGATGACTATTTAGACTCATAACATGGTGCTGCATAATCCTGTCAATATAGAAAGCTAGACTGCTAGTGAGTGACCCTGTGCCAGAAATAATAGGTCGCCCTGGTGGGTTTGTAGTATTTTTGTGTATTTTTGGAAGGTGATAGAGAAAGGGTGTGGAGGGGTTTTTTATGGTAAGAAACTTCTTTTCTTGTTCATTTATGGCATTGTTAGAGAAGGCTTCAGTTATTAAATGATTATATGAAAAAATAACAAATGGCATAGGGTCATTTTTGACAGGTTTATAAAAATTAGTATCTGAGAGGATTCTATTGGCCTCTTTAATGTAATCAGATCTATCTTGTACCACAATTGCTCCCCCCTTATCAGCAGGCTTTATAATGATATCAGTATTTTTCTGCAACTCTTTGAGGGCTAGAATCTCTTTTTTAGTTAAATTAGGTTTGTCAGACATAGAAGGATTCAGTTGAAGATTGTGGAGCTGATCTAGAAGGAGGTCAGAAAAAGTTTCTAGGTGGTGACCTCTACTTTCAACAGGATAGTAATGGGACTTAGCCCTCACATCCAGGTGTAGAGAGGGATTAGTACCGGGTGAGTCATAAAGGACGGATGTATTTGAAGTGGCTATAACTCACCACCAGGTGGAGGTAGAGATGTGCGGGAGGCGGGGTTATGTTTGTGAGGTGAAAGCATTGTTTTTATTTTAGTTTCAGTTTAAGCTATGGTGCCGTGGACGATAGAACATCGCGTTTTTGCGTACGACAGTTTTGTCAAGAATAATGAGTGTATCACAGCCGTTCTGCGTGAGTTTCGGCGTCATTTCAATATTCACAGAAATCAAGCTGTTCCCGCTCGTAACACTATCCTACGTTGGGTTGAAGCACTCCGTACACGAGGTACACTAATGAACAAACGACCACCGGGGGCTCCACGAACGGCACGTACCCCTGAAAATGTGGAACGCGTCAGGCAAGCCATGCTGCGTAGTCCGAGTCGATCTGCTCGGAAACATTCTTTAGAACTTGCCCTCAGTAATCGTACAGTAAGGCGTATTTTGCATTTAGACCTGCATTTCCACCCCTATAAATTGGCCATTGTGCAACAGTTGGAGCGCGGGGATTACGCACGCGACTGAAGTTCGCACATGAGATGGAAGCAATTATTGAGCAAAACGACAACCTTATTTTATTCATGAGTGATGAAGCTCATTTCCATGTCAATGGCATGGTTAATCAGCAGAACTGACGTTATTGGGCCTATGAAAATCCGAAAGAATTACATGAACGACCGCTGCACAGCCCTAAGGTAACGGTGTGGTGCGCTATGGGCAAATATGGCGTGATCGGTCCGTACTTTTTCTAAGGCGATAATGGCAATACTGTTACCGTGAACTCACCACGTTATATCGCCATGATAAATAACTTCTTTGTTCCTGAGTTACGACGGCAACATATCCCCATCTCTAGTGTGTGGTTTCAACAAGATGGGGCAACGGCCCACACAGCCGGAGCAACAATGAACGTTCTTCGCCCTCTCTTCCCTGGTCGCATCATTTCCAGGTTTGGCGATATTAATTGGCCTCCTAGGTCCCCAGACCTGTCCATGTGCGATTATTACTTATGGGGTCACCTCAAATCACGTGTATACAAGCTTAAGCCTCGATCATTACAAGAACTGAAGGAAGCTATTCGAGTGGAAGTTGCCCAAATCGACAGAGTTGTGTTGGAACGTGTTGATGCCAACTTCCAAGAACGCCTTTGGAAATGCATCACTGATAATGGCCACCACATGGCAGATGTTGTTTTCCACACTTGAATTTGTCAAATATTTGTCAGTATACGTAACCAAATCTGTGAATACATTTATATTTAATAAATATTTAACGATTTTATGATTAGTTTAAAAACGTCCGTCCTTTATGACTCACCCGGTATTATCAGTTGGAACATTAGTCTTACTATTAACACTGGTATTGGAGGAGGCAGATAATTTTTGAATCTCATAGTGTCGGATCAGGGTCAATTTACGGATATATTTTTGCACATCTAAAAATTGTTCAAATCCATCACTCTTATTTGTAGGACAAAAGGATAAACCTTTTCTAAGTAGTTTTTCCTCATCACTGGTGAAAGTGTGAGATGACAAATTGACTATATTGGTTTTCACTGGAGAGAGGGATCGGTTTTCCCTTTCTTTTTTGTTTTTATTTCCTTTCCCTCGGCATCCTCTATAAGATGTTTTCTTTTTAACTGTACTTTTGAAAAAAAATGAGTAATGTCAGAGTTTTTTAGAGTGGTATCTCGAGGAGTTTTAATGGCTGCAGGCAGAAAAGATACTGCTGCAGAAGTGCCGGCTCCAGAGTTATCTATAATGATAGGTCCAGAGCTTTCAGCAGTAGTGCTGGAAAAAGGGTTGTCAGGTGTTTCCATCACTGAATTCGGTGAGGTGGGGTGAATAGATAATTCCAAGAGTTCTTGGATATCTGGTGGATCAAAATCAATGAGGGAAGTGGTAGTAGGGGAAGGGGAACAAGGGGGATTGAAAAAAGGCAAAGGAAAGGAGGAAGATTTTCTCCTTTCATTAATGATGTTCACCATATCAGTGGTACTGGGTATTGGTGCCTTTTGTGTAGTGGCAATTTCAAGAGGCATTGTGCTCAGTGAATTGAGATTGGACTCAATGAGTTCAGACATAGTGGGTTTGACAGGAGGTTTAGGAGTAATGCTAGATCTAGTGGGGATATTATAAGTGGCTCTCTCTCTACTAGTAGGACGATTCCTACTTCTATTACTGTTGAAAAAGGTTCTAACCCCTTTGTCTGAATGCTGAGAAGCACTGTAGGGAGTGGAGAGTCTACGAGGGTGATTGGGTTTGGGAATGACAGTGTTAATAGGATGCTGTATGTTTGCTGCATAACCTGCAGTAGGAGGTCTCTCAGGGGAAGATGAGGGATCTTCTCTGTCTCTAATTAATTTTCTTGATTTTTTAAGAATGGTCTCATGCTCTAGTTTAAGAGCAGAGGTGCAGATACTACTATTAATTTTCCTAAACAGGTGATGATTGTTAGACCTAGCAAGTTTCACATTACTGTCCAACACTTCTTGTGCAGCTATTTCAGACAAGGCTGTCCTTTTCTTAAAAAGGCAGCACAAGAGTCTTTGCATGCAATCATGCAAAATAGAGTCCCATTCTTTTGTGAAATTAGAATCTTGTGGAAAAGGTGAATGTTGAGAGATTCTCAAACCTTTGGGACACAGGTGTTCCTCCATGTAGATATCTAGGAATCTGGCGTGGAGACTTTGATGAATTTCTTCTTTGATGTGATTTTCCAAGGAATGAAATAAATTCTTCATGATGATGGTATCTTCATCCGAAAAAGTAGATGGTACAATGTTATCAAGTTCTGTTGGGCTGGTATGCCCTATGGATTGTAGAATAAGTCTTTCTCTGGATAGGAGGAGATGTTGAAAATAATCCATGGTGGGTTTTTTTTGTTTATGGAGCAGCTCCTGAAAGGGGGATCACCGGCCAGCAAGTCCCTGCCAAGGGACTCAGGTAAACTGTAAATAAAAGAAACAAAACAGGGTGCATCCACTGTGTGAAACCTTTAAAACACAATTGTAATGGTGAGGCAAGGAGAGACTCACCTGATAGGGTTGTGAAACTTCGGTCACAACACCTACAAACGCATGAAACAGCTGCTGAAGTCTGCACAGGGTCCAAGGACTTGTAAGTGAAGATGGCTTTAAGGTGCAATGATACACTGCGCTGCTGTAGGTATAATTCAAGGAAATTTATTGGTGCCTACGCGTTTCCTGAGCTGTCCCAGCTCACTTCATCAGGGCATGATACAAGCATGCAATGCAGGAGTTTATATACAATCCAAAGTGTAAAAAAAAAAAAAAAAGGGGGCAGGACAAGTAACTGCCACATCAGCAAGGCAATGGTATAAAACACATTAAAATAAATGTATTTTAATAGAATATATTAAAACAGCATATAATAAAAATACATACTCAAGAACAATAAAAAAGAAAATGTATATATTTCTTTTGAAATAGACACGGGGGATCACGGGGTCCAATAAAAAAGTAGTTAAAACCATCCTCAAGGAGTCTAGAACCCAGCTCCAAAGTTGAGAGTGTATGGTGTTTTAATCCACATGACCATGGTGACTAGTGAGGAATGGGGTATGATTTTTCAGATCAATGTTAGGATCAATCTATTCACTTCCAGAATAAAGAGTAAATCCAAAGAGATGTACCTTGAACAATGGATTTAAAAAAAAATAAAATAAAATAAATAAAAAATAAATAAATACCGATAGTAAAAAAGAAAAAAACATTTTGAAATAAAGTGCAGTAGTGTTATAATATTAAATATATTAAATCATAAAAACATGGTAACAATGTAAAAAAAGGGGGGGTTGTAGTATTATAAAGAGACACTAGATGGCGCTAACACGAGCTTCAAGGAAGTGTCAGACGCTTGAAGAGAATACCACAGTTAAAAGAGACGACTTTCTGTGTGAAACAAATGTGTGGAATAGAAGGATAAAACAAGATGGTCAGGCTAAGCATCTCAATGGAGGGTTCAGTATGCATGGGAGGCAGAGACAAAATCTCCCAAAAAAAAAAAAAAAAAAAAAAAAATGGACTATTAATAAAAGACATCAGAAACAATATTTAGTCCAAAGGGTTCCAGAGATTTTAATTTGTAAATCCAGTACACCTCTTTCCTATTAAGTGTCTGGATTCGGTTTGGTGTATTGTCTGGTATCTGTTCAATGGGGTAAATAGTTAGTTTCTTGATGTCACGACCATGTATGAGGTCAAAGTGACGTGACAGACCATGCTTCTGAAAGCCAATTTTAATATTATGTCGGTGGGAATTTAACCGACAATGAAGTGCCTGGGTGGTACGTCCAACGTAGATTTTGGGACAAGTACATGTAATGATATAGATGACGTGTGAGGACAGACAAGTGAGGTGGAATTTGATGGGGAATTTTTCTTGAGTGATGGGATGTGAGAAAGTGATAGTCTGATGTGCAATGTTGTGACAGCAACTAGATTTAGAGTGATGACATTTATAGATGCCAGGGGATAAGGAATTGTTCTGCTTGTGAGATGGAATAGTGAGCCTGCTGGGTGCCAATGTGTTTTTTAAGGATTTAGCCTTCCTGAAGGTTATAGCAGGTTTCTCAGGCATGATTTTGTTTAAAATGGGGTCTCTTTTGACAATATGCCACAGACCCTCCATGATGTTCCTGATAGATTTGTGTTGTGAACTGTAGGTGGTGATAAAGTTGGTACAGAATTTATCACCTGAGGGTTTGGGAGTGGGCTTTCTGGACAGTAAAAGATCTTGATTAGAATTTTTAAAAACATTCTCACATGTGGAAGAAACTAATTTTCTAGGATATTTCTGACTTAAAAACCTCTCCTTTAAAATGTTAGCCTGGCTTGTAAAATCATCATCACTAGTACAGTTCTTGCGGATCCTTTGGAACTGGTTGTGAGGGATATTAAAAAGCCATTTCTGGTAGTGGCTACTACTAAAATGGACATAGCTATTTGTATCTACATGTTTAAAATAAGTCTTGGTGCAAATCTTATTATTCTTGACATAAAAAGTAATGTCTAGAAAGTTCATGGCTTGGTTACTGATGTGAGGGGTGAATTCCAGTCCCCAGTTATTATTCTGTATGGTGGAAATGAACTGATCAGCATTTATAAAACGTGTGTCCCATATTAAAAAGAGGTCATCTATATATCTTTTATAAAGACTAAATGTAGTTGCTGTCACAACATTGCACATCAGACTATCACTTTCTCACATCCCATCACTCAAGAAAAATTCCCCATCAAATTCCACCTCACTTGTCTGTCCTCACACGTCATCTATATCATTACATGTACTTGTCCCAAAATCTACGTTGGACGTACCACCCAGGCACTTCATTGTCGGTTAAATTCCCACCGACATAATATTAAAATTGGCTTTCAGAAGCATGGTCTGTCACGTCACTTTGACCTCATACATGGTCGTGACATCAAGAAACTAACTATTTACCCCATTGAACAGATACCAGACAATACACCAAACCAAATCCAGACACTTAATAGGAAAGAGGTGTACTGGATTTACAAATTAAAATCTCTGGAACCCTTTGGACTAAATATTGTTTCTGATGTCTTTTATTAATAGTCCATTTTTTTTTTTTTTTTGGGGAGATTTTGTCTCTGCCTCCCATGCATACTGAACCCTCCATTGAGATGCTTAGCCTGACCATCTTGTTTTATCCTTCCATTCCACACATTTGTTTCACACAGAAAGTGGTCTCTTTTAACTGTGGTATTCTCTTCAAGCGTCTGACACTTCCTTGAAGCTCGTGTTAGCGCCATCTAGTGTCTCTTTATAATACTACAACCCCCCCTTTTTTTACATTGTTACCATGTTTTTATGATTTAATATATTTAATATTATAACACTACTGCACTTTATTTCAAAATGTTTTTTTCTTTTTTACTATCGGTATTTATTTATTTTTTATTTATTTTATTTTTTTTTTTTATTTTTTTTTTTTTTAAATCCATTGTTCAAGGTACATCTCTTTGGATTTACTCTTTATTCTGGAAGTGAATAGATTGATCCTAACATTGATCTGAAAAATCATAACCCATTCCTCACTAGTCACCATGGTCATGTGGATTAAAACACCATACACTCTCAACTTTGGAACTGGGTTCTAGACTCCTTGAGGATGGTTTTAACTACTTTCTTATTGGACCCCGTGATCCCCCGTGTCTATTTCAAAAGAAATATATACATTTTCTTTTTTATTGTTCTTGAGTATGTATTTTTATTATATGCTGTTTTAATATATTCTATTAAAATACAATTATTTTAATGTGTTTTATACCATTGCCTTGCTGATGTGGCAGTTACTTGTCCTGCCCCTTTTTTTTTTTTTTTTTTTTTTTTTTACACTTTGGATTGTATATAAACTCCTGCATTGCATGCTGGTATCATGCCCTGATGAAGTGAGCTGGGACAGCTCAGGAAACGCGTAGGCACCAATAAATTTCCTTGAATTATACCTACAGCAGCGCAGTGTATCATTGCACCTTAAAGCCATCTTCACAGATCCAAAAATGGATTATGACAGTACCCCCCTTTCAATGAGGGGCCTCTGGACCCTCAACAACAGACCTCACCAGAAAACAACCTACTGTGAAAACACCTCGATCCACCAGAGTTCACCTCAGAAGTCACCTGACTCTAAGGTTTATGGCAAATGTGGACTGATGGAAGTGACAATAATGTATGCTCCGGAGGTGCAACATATGTCCCAAGCGCCGACCTGGGGAATGAGTTGTGAACCTGCATTACTGGGGGTAACTCCAGCTGGAAAGTCCCTGGGCTGAGAATGGCCAATACCTGATATGGCCCAATCACCCGAGAACTCCAGGCCCCAGCAGCACACCTCCACCGGAAGTTTTGGTGGACACCCACACATACTCATCCACACACAGGTCCGGACCTGAACGTTTATTACCACACAAACGTTTGCCACAAGATGGCGAACTCTGCCAGGAACAAACAACAGAGGTGTCCCCCTGTGTCACCACACTCACACCCCCACAATGCTCAGAGGGAACCACCACCCTCCCCTGGCCCCTCCTCCTAAGAAGAGGCCGACACACAGGGTTAGCTTGTGGTGGGGGTTGAGACTTGCCCCTACTCCCAGTCAGCACCTCTGCTGCCCCCACTGGAGAAGAAGGGACGTTTGTAGAAAGACAGCAGAGACAGTAGCCCCCAGACAGCATCCCTCACACGACTGATCCCAGCTGACTACTACCCTGGACTGCCAATATATGACCGGCACGTGTCTTTTCAACCAAGGGAGACCTAAAACGATGGGTGTTGGCATTCCCCCAAGATGTAGCATGACAGGGTTCCTTCATCTATGACTTGGGTCACCCTCCCCTGGCTGAGTGGAACAGAGTCAATGGCCTAGACGCTTAGGGGTTTTGCTAGCATCCTACACCTCAGGCCATGGATCTGGACAAAGATAGCATCCACCAGATTGACACCTGCTCCACTGTCCACAAGCACCGGTATACCCTCAGTTACCCCGCCAACCATCACTTTAGCAGACAAGGTACGCTAAGGGGAAACAATGGAGGAAATATACACTCTCTGATCGCCTCCCACCAAACGACCAGGGGGACGCAGCTTCTTAGGATGGTACTTCTTTGGCATGAGCTGGGCAGACCCTGATAAAATGCCCAGTCTGCTCACAGAAAAACATGCCTCCACAACATGGCGAACTGCAGGCAACCCCGTTTGGGAACCAACTCCTCCCACCTGCATGGGTTTGTCCGCCTGCATCGGTATGTCCTCCTCCCTAGCAAGGACAACAGGGGCAGATTTGGTGTATGCCACTCCCTGAGGCATCTATCCACCCGGATAGCAAGGGGCATTGTGGCCTCCAACGACATGGGGGTGGCGTACTGCACCAGAGTATCCTGCAACCTTGGTGAAAGACCCTGCAAAAAATTACTCCTAAGGGCAGGGTCATTCCAATACGTGTCAGTGGCCCACCTCCTGAATTCTGAGCAGTACTCCTAAACCGGCAGGCCCCCCTGCTTGATCTTATGGAGTCGGTATTCCGCCAGGGAGACACCATCAGGATCACCATACACCAGTGCCAGAGGCTCGAAAAACTCGTCCACTGACCGTAGAGATGCTGAATCGGCTGTCAGGGAGAAGGCCAAGGATTAGGGATCACCTTTAAGAAAGAATATGATGATTGCCACCTGTTGTTCCTCACTCCCTGCTGAATGAGGGCAGAGCCTGAAGTACAACTTGCAGGCCTCCTGAAAAAACAAAAATGTATTTCTCCCTCCTGAAAACCTGTCAGGGAGAGATATCTTGGGTTCTGGTTGAGCCTGCACCTGAGCAGAACCCCACCATCTGCTCCAGCTGCTGTACAACCTCACCAAGCAGCACCTTAAGCTCATTAGTGAGGGTCTGAAGCAGTTGGGCAAAGGCCTGCATTTGGGCCATGGCTCACCAGAAAAAAAAAATGTGTCGGTTGGGTTTTTTCACCCCGTCGCCGGCCAGGATACCTAAACCCTCACTTGCCCTGTTCCTATCCCTCAGTAGAGAATTGGCAAGTGAGAACACTGGTCTCACTGCTGCAATAAGACAACACAAGGTAAGGTAAGATAGACATGAAAAGGGACAGGGAAATAAAAATACAACACAGCAGAGTAAGGCACCAGATCACAGTATTCAGCTGAAACACCACTGCACCAGAAAGCTCCTGTCTCCAGCTTGGTTGGTCTCCACAAGGACCTGTATAACCAACAGTCAGATGATGTATCAGGTGACCTTTTAAGGATGGTGGGAGTGGTCACCACCCACATCAGCAGAACTAGCAGCAATGCAATTACACCAGCAGGCCAGCGGGGGGAAAAAAAATGACATTAGCCCCTGGCCTGAAAGAAAAAAAGTTTTAATATGTAAAGCCAGATCTGCCACAGATCCAAAAATGGGTCATGACAAGCTTGCTTTGTATGGCTCACGTCCTCAACCTGGTTGTACAGCGATTTCTCCGTCACTATCCAGGCCAGTTGAGCTGCTGCAGAAAGCACAGAAGCTGTGTGCTCACTTCCGCCAATCGCACCCCTCAGATCAATGACTTGCATTGATACAGAGGTCTTTGTCCATGCCAGTTAGGCTAGTTTCACACTAGCATATGGCAGAGCTGTGGACGGATGCGGACTTCCTCCGTGAAGCTCTGCCCACTGCTGCGCCTCCCCCGTTCAGCTCCACCTACGTCGGCATGCGGCCTACATACCCTATCTTTAGCATTGGGTACGCAGGCCATGTCGATGTATGCGGATGCCTCCACATGTTTTGTTTTGACGGTGCGGCGACCTGCGCAGAACGCAATGTGTTGGTGTCACGTCGCCGTCAGACTCGGGGCCTGCTGTTCCGCCCTCAGCCACTAGGAGGCGACGGACTGTCACGCCGCCCTCGGGCTCAGGGCCTGCTGTCCAGGCCTCGGCCACCAGAAGGCGCCGGACTGACATGTCGTCGTCGAACTCGGGGCCTGCTGTTCCGCCCTCAGCCACTAGGAGGCGCCGTGGCTCGCACCCGAGTGATGGCGGCAACAGTGAAAGGGCTTCTGCGCAGGCGTCTAGTGGACGCAGACTCCACTCCTCTGTCAGTCATGAAGGGGTTGGTGCATCGTCATCAGGTCTGGTCCTGGGGGCGGTCCTGATGACATCATCAGCCTGGGAGCCTGTGAGGGATGACCTGATCCCTCAAATACCTTGGGACTGGGCTTGCAAGCCGCCGGATATATTCTTGGTTCCCCTGCGTGTTACTTGCTATAGTTGACTGACTCTGACCTTGGCCTGGACCTCTGACTCTGCTTCTGCCTAACGATTCTGTACCTCTGCTGTCCTCCTGGTTTATGACTCTGACCTTGGCCTGGACTTCTGACTCTGCTTCTGCCTAATGATTCTGTACCTCTGCTGCCCTCCTGGTTTATGACTCTGACCTTGGCCTGGACTTCTGACTCTGCTTCTGCCTAACGATTCTGTACCTCAGCTGCCCTCCTGGTTTATGTCTCTGACCTTGGCCTGAATCTGACTCTGCTACTGTCTACTGTTTTTGTACCTTGCTGCCCGACTGGTTTAGACCCGGATACCACTACGTTTTTGTCCTGTTTTGGAACACCTTTCTGGCGACCATCCTGCTCTGGCCACTGCTCCTATTCAGACAGCGCCTCCTGGGCTCTGCTATAAATCCAGATCCCTGTATAGGGGTAAAGGGTGTCAGTGTTTCTCGGGGTGTTGGCTGGCTGCAGCCCAGACCGCAGACGGACGTCACAGTTGGATTTTGTTGTGGTCGCTGCACCATCAAAATGACGCATGTAGAGGCATCCGCATACATCGGCATGGCCTGCGTACCCAATGCTAAAGATAAGGTACGCAGGCCGCATGCCGACGTAGGTGGAGCTGAATGGAGGAGCCTTAACAGATTGATATGCGATGTGCCGACACGGTGGAATTTCATTCTGCACATGTTGCAGTGATGTGGCAGCAGCAATGAGCCCTGACACTGTATGTCATGTTGTATAGCCTGGGCCAACGCGGTACAGACATGGTGTATATTACGTTTACAGAGTGGGTACAGACTAAGGAAATCTGCACCCTTCTGTACAGTTTCGAAATAGCTACTAAGATGGTTAGCACTGACAATGCCGTCATCACTATTCCAGTCATCTAGATGCTGGAGCAGACTTTGAATAGACTGTGGGAGGAGGTGGTGGTCCCAGAGGAAGAGGAGGAAGCAGAGGAGGATGCGGAAGGGATAACATTGTCTGAAAGTAACAGACTATTGTCACACAGGCAGGTGCCAAGCGAGGGTGGATTACTGCAATCGAGGGGGGCTGGTGAAACTAGACAAACTGTTAGTGAAGGTGAAAGAGCCTTGGAACAAATGGAGGAGGAAGAGGTGATGGGTGAGGAGATTAAGAGGATAATCATCCCCTCTCTGTTGTTCATGGTTGGGGTTTGGCAAAGGAGGAAACAAGCATCAGTGTTACCCAGCCACCAACACAGCATGGACTTGGACCTCATGGAAGAGCCCGACATATGAGTGACTTCTTGCTGCACTATCTGCAATATGATCCCTGTATAGTAATGATTCGAAACAGTGCTGACTACTGGGTTGCCACTCTTTTAGATCCATGTTATAAGAGTACATTTTTCCAGATGCTTCCTGCCCTGGAAAGAGACCCATGAAAGATGAAGTATCAAAACACGCTTTTATACAACCTTAAGAGAGGTTTTCCCCAAGACTGCAGTGAGGCACACAGTGTGCATTGCAGCTCTAGACCTCCAACCTCCGACACGTCAATTCATCAACACCAAAACATTAGCAGCAGCAGTGTAAGTGGCAGAAGCAATTTCTGTGAGTCCTTTGACACATTTTTTAGACCAGCATGTGCACCAGCACAACAGTCGAAGTCTGACGTGATGAATGACTGGGAGGATGGTGCAGGAGTATCTAGAACCCAATAACGATACCATCAGGGAGGGTTTGGACCCTTTTAACTTTTGGTTTTCAAAAATAGATGAATGACCTGAGCTTGCCTTTCAAGCCTTGGAGGTTTCATCATGCCCGGCAGCCAGCATTCTCTCAGAACGTGTCTTCAGCGCTGCTGGTGGTGACGTGACTGATAAGCGCAGTTGATTGTCCCCTGAAAGAGTAGACCGCCTAACTTTCATCAAGAAGAACAAGTCATGAATCTCCATTCTCAGACTGTACAGACTAGGCGATGCTATAGTTTTTAGTGTGTTGAATTGATCTTTCGTAATTGCAGTCTGTGACACCTTTAGTGGGGCTTCTGTGCCTGCTGTTGCTGCTGCAGATATTAACACTAATTTGTGGAAATGTGAACACTCATGGTAGGGTCTCCATCTGCTGGTTGGGTGTAGTGGAAGAGGTGTCCTTGCCTATTACACTACTTCTGCTCTGGTAAACTTGATGCCACTTTGGTGTTGTCTGCCACTAATTTTTGGAAATGTGAACACTCCAGGTTGGCTCTCCATCTGCTGGGTTGGCTGTAGTGGAAGAGGTGTCAGTCCCTATTATACTATTCTATTTCTACTCTATTGAAATTGATGCCACTTTGACTGACAGGCCTCTACTTCCTTTGAGTCAACTACTCATGTTACAATCATTACATTTTTCTGACATTAGTAGTCTAAGAAAATGATATTTGTGACACCTGAGTGTGGCTGAGCATAAAAGCAGGTTGAGCTGTTGCATGTGGTATCACGGCTCCCAGCACAGGCCAACATCGATGCCTCACCCACCTCTTCTTAATTTGAAGTTCAGTTGTAAATGCTGGCCCAGACCCTGGTATCTCATGCATTGCTATTCTAAAATTTGTACTGTGGGTCTATTGAGGCCACTTCCCTGGTGTCTGCCCCTAATTTGATGTGTTTTGATAGCTTTTGGGCCCTTTTCAATGTGTTATGTATGTGTTTGTTTTTGCCTCCTATTGACTCCAATGATGCTTTGATATGTCCTACGAATATTTTATGAATAAATCTTCGAATATTGCAAAATCGGCGATCGTAATCTGAACCGAACATTGAAATATTTGCTCATCTCTAATAGCAATCAAAAAATCTTTTCTGTTCCAATTTTTGTAGGCAAAATAAATAAACCAGCATTTCATGAATTGTTTGTTTATTGTATTTTTATGTCGTTCATCATGTTGTAAAAGTGATAAGACAGCTTTATTCTTCGGGTCGGCGGTACAATTACAGTGATCCCACATTTATGTCTTGTTTTAATATTTTACTGCTTTTTGCTCAAAAACAACTTAAGAAAAGAATTGTTTTTGTATCACTTTATTCTGAGAACTACAGTTGTGGCCAAAAGTATTGACACCCCTGCAATTTTGTCAGATAATACTCAGTTTCTTCCTGAAAATGATTGCAAACATAAATTCTTTGGTATTATTATCTTCATTTAATTTGTCTTAAATGAAAAAAACACAAAAGAGAATGAAGCAAAAAGCAAAACATTGATCATTTCACACAAAACTCCCAAAATGGGCCAGACAAAAGTATTGGCACCCTCAGCCTAATACTTGGTTGCACAACCTTTAGCTAAAATAACTGCAACCAACCGCTTCCGGTAACCATCAATGAGTTTCTTACAATGCCCTGCTGGAATTTTAGACCATTCTTCTTTGGCAAACTGCTCCAGGTCCCTGATATTAGAAGGGTGCCTTCTCCAAACTGCCACTTTTAGATCTCTCCACAGGTGTTCTATGGAATTCAGGTCTGGACTCATTGCTGGCCACCTTAGAAGTCTCCAGTGCTTTCTCTCAAACCATTTTCTAGTGCTTTTTGAAGTGTGTTTTGGGTCATTGTCCTGCTGGAAGACCCATGACCTCTGTGGGAGACCCAGCTTTCTCACACTGGGCCCTACATTATGCTGCAAAATTTGTTGGTAGTCTTCAGACTTCATAATGCCATGCACACGGTCAAGCAGTCCAGTGCCAGAGGCAGCAATGCAACCCCAAAACATCAGGGAACCTCCGCCATGTTTGACTGTAGGGACCGTGTTTTTTTCTTTGAATGCCTCTTTTTTTTCTCCTGTGAACTCTGTTGATGCCTTTGCCCAAAAAGCTCTACTTTTGTCTCATCTGACCAGAGAACATTCTTCCAAAACGTTTTAGGCTTTTTCAGGTAAGTTTTGGCAAACCCCAGCCTGGCTTTTTTATGTCTCGGGGTAAGAAGTGGGGTCTTCCTGGGTCTCCTACCATACAGTCCCTTTTCATTCAGATGCAGACTGATAGTACGTGTTGACACTGTTGTACCCTCGGACTGCAGGGCAGCTTGAACTTGTTTGGATGTTAGTCGAGGTTCTTTATCCAATATCCGAACAATCTTGCGTTGTGAAATCTCTTGTCAATTTTTCTTTTCCGTCCACATCTAGGGAGGTTAGTCACAGTGCCATGGGCTTTAAACTTCTTGATGACACTGCGCACGGTAGACACAGGAATATTCACGTCTTTGGAGATGGACTTGTAGCCTTGAGATTGCTCATGCTTCCTCACAATTTGGTTTCTCAAGTCCTCAGACAGTTCTTTGGTCTTTTCTCCATGCTCAATGTGGTACACACAAGGACACAGGACAGAGGTTGAGTCAACTTTAATCCATGTCAGCTGGCTGCAAGTGTGATTTAGTTATTGCCAACACTTTTGTCCACCCTCTTTTTTATGTTTGGTGTGGAATTATATCCAATTTGGCTTTAGGACAATTCTTTTTGTGTTTTTTCATTTAAGGCAAATTAAATGAAGATAATAATACCAAAGAATTTGTGTTTGCAATCATTTTCAGTAAGAAACTGAGTATTATCTGACAAAATTGCAGGGGTGTCAATACTTTTGGCCACAACTGTATAACATTTTAATTTCCCCACTGATGGAGCTGTATGGCATCTTGTTTTTTGTGGAACAAGATGACAATTCCAGTGAGTTTTATAGGTCAGGTCATTACAGATGTGGTGATACCAAATATATGTACTTTGTTTATTTTTGTTTTTACATTAATATATCTATTTATTGGTATAATTTTTTTTTACTTTTTGTACTTCATTTTGTGATTTTTAAAAATATTTTTACAATTTTTTTAAACTTTATTTGTACCTTGTCCCAGGATGGGATATCAGCTTTCCATGCCCTGATTGATGAATGATCTTATACTTGCCTTTGCATTGCAGACTATTTACCTGTACAACTGACTACTTTTGATTATTAGTTGGTCCATGTATTGATATCCATCTTCTCCTTTTTTGAGGTTTCATTGTGAACCTTGTATTATATTTGTATTACTTTTTTTGGTCATAATTGTGTTTTTTTATTTTGTTGTCTCGAGTGTGCTGCACCTTGCTGGGACCTGTGCGCACCTGGGATCAGCAGATGAGAGGTTAGCTGATCACAGGTCCTCTTTGGAGTCTACACAACCATTCTCATGAGTGTTGCAGATTTTCTGTTTCTTTTGGTATGGAAGGGGTTAAGAGTCATTTAAGTCTGCTTCAGGGCCTATTTTAGGCAAAATGGGACCCCAAATTCTAATGTATTGCACCATCAAAAACATTTTGGTTGTATGTACATGCGCTGATTTCAGGCTGCTAAACGAGTGTGATCGACAATATTAAAGTCATTCGATGCTTGTTTCCCGGCCCCTCTAAACCAGCTGAGGAGCAATGATGGTGACAGAACGAGCAATAGTAGATCAATCTGTCCCCATACAGTATTATGCTTTTGTAAGGGAGGTCCAGGACTGAAGTCATGGCCGAGCATTCTAGTGCATCTGTGCCCTGGCCTCATCTTACATGAAAATGGAAATCTTTCACCAGTATACCTGTGTCTTCTCTCACTGCTCCATCAGGGACACCACTGTGGTGCTGAAGCCTTTCTGCAATTTTTTTTGCAAGAATTGAGACACAGTCCAGTTCAAATGCAACAAGTGAAACTTTGCTTGAATAACTTTGCAGCACATTCTTGTCAGTTACAACATCAGCAGCAAGTTCCATGAAGTTCCCATTCTCCGCTTTCCCTGCACTCAGTTCCATGTCCTCCAGTACATTACGGGGTAATAGCACCTTAGGCGGTACCATAGCATTCTCCTTGTTCAGACTTCCAGGGCTTGGGGATTTTCTGTCCTGTTTCGCCCCAGTCCTGAGAGCATCGGCTCATGCAATTATCTGCCACATGTTGAACAATCTGCACCCTGTACTTTCCCGGACCACTTCCTTTCTCTAGCTATGAACTGCTGCAATCCTGCGACTTGACACCATACTTCTGTCCTATAGAATATTCCTATATTTGTGCATAAGATCCTTAGTTTCATGAGAGGTATCTTGCGAAACAATGGGGGTGTTTTTAGAAAAGATATCAGTAGCTTTGGAATGCCAGGAGCTTTCCCTGGCCTTTAAATCCATAATAAGGACCACTTAAAATATAAGCAAAGAAAAGTGCCGTTTCTGTCCTATAGACTCTGAATGGCTAAGCTTCTCTTCTTTAACATTGCGTGATTGCTGTGGTGTCCTGGGCCTAGAGCCCATGTGGACTATTCGGGTGTCCAGGCCCTTCTGACTATCTAAAGGAACATTTCTAGCTTACCATACAGCAGCCCCTCCTATTGTTCACCCTTTCCTATTCTAGTCACTAGCTGAAAGCTCTGTACACTATAATGCCCCATCTAGTGGCAATCCAGTAACTACACTTACCCTATACGCTATACATAGCAGCATTACAGTGTAGCAGTATCATTGTATATACATGGTAATATATTTAATCGTAGCAGTACCATTATGTATTAACGAATATACATACACTGGTAATATACAGCACCGGGACGAAAGAGAAAAGCAAGGGCATTACCGTAATATATCATATCCCCTACACTTTCAGCAGCATATCTACAGTTTTCACCGGGTGAAGTGCTGCTGAGAATAATGATTTTTGTTGTGGCATAAACAATCCAATCACTCTATGGATAGGCAGCATTTTGCTTGTTTAGTATAATGCACCCCATAGTTCTCCATATAGTATAATACACATCCCATAGTCTTACATATTGTATAATACAACCCCATAGTCAACCATATGGTATAATACACCCCCTATAGTCCTCCATATGGTATGATACACCCACCATAGTCATTCATATTGTATAATGCACTCCCCATAGTCATCCATATAATATAATACACTCTCCATATTATAATGCACCCCATAGTCCTCCATATAGTACAATACACTCCTCAGTCCTCCATATAGTATAATACACTCCTCACATTCCTCCCCACACAGTCCTCCATGTAGTACAATACACTCCCCATAGTATAATGCATCCTATAGTTCTTCATATAGTATATTGCATTCCTCATAGTCCTTGACACAGTATAATGCAGGTCCCATAAAGTACATATAGTATAATGCACTTCTCATAGTCCTCAATATGAGTATAATGCAGCAACCTAATAGATTATATTGCAGCCCCCCTCAGAGTATAATGCAGCCCCTCAGAGTATAATGCAGCCTCCCCCTAGAGTATAATTCAGCTCCCCTGAGAGTATAATGCAGCCATCCCATAGAATATAATGCAGCCACCGCATAGAGTATAATGCAGATACTCCATAGAATATAATTCAGCCCCCCAAATAGAGTATAATGCAGCCTCATCATAAATTAGAAATGGTCAAAATAACAAAAAAATGCAGTGCTTGCAAACCTCAAATAATGCTAAGAAAACAAGTTCATAATAATTTAGAAACAACACTACTAATGTTTTAACTCAGGAAGAGTTCAGAAATTAATATTTTGTGGAATTACCATGATTTTTAATCACAGCTTTCATGTGTCTTGGCAGATAGATCTTCTTTCTTCAGTCTTTCACACTGCTTTTGGGTGATCTTATGCCACTCCTGGTACAAAAATTTAGGCAGTTCTTACTTCTTTGATGGCTTGTCACTATCCATCTTCCTCTTGATTACATTCCAGAGGTTTTCAATGGTTTTCAGGTCTGGAGATTGGGCTGGCCATGACAGGGACTTGATGTGGTGGTCCTTCATCCACACATTTATTGACCTAGCTGTGTGGCATGGTGCATTCTCCTGTTGGAAAAATGAGTCCTCAGAGTTGGGGAATATTGCCTGAGCAGAAGGAATCACCACCAGGACAACCAGGATAACCTTCTATGCGGCTTGATTCATACGTCCTTCGCAAAGATTAACCTGGCTAATTCCAGCCTTGCTAAAGCATCCCCAGATCATCACCGATCCTCTACCAAATTTCACAGTGGGTGCAAGACACTGTGGCTTGTACGCCTCTCCAGTCTCCGTTTAACCATTATACAACCAGGTGTTGGGCAAAGCTGAAAATTAGACTAATCAGAGAAGATTACCTTACTCCAGTCCTCTATGATCCAATCCTTATGGTCTTTGGCAAACTTTAGCCTGGCTTTCCTTTGCTTCTCATTGATGAATGGCTTTTTTCTACCTTTACATGACTTGAGACCTACCTCTAGGAGCCTGTTACAAACTGTTCTTGCCGTGCACTTAACTCCAGCTGCCATTTGCCATTCCTTTTGTAGGTCACTTGATGTCATCCTGCGGTTGCTGAGTGGCATACGAATAAGATGGCGGTCATTCTAGTCAGTGGAGAGTCGTTTTCACCCTCTGCCGGTCTGTAGCTTTGTTGTCCCCAATGTCTGCTGTTTGACCTTGTTGTGACGGACTGCCATCTTAGAAATTTTAGGGATGGAGGCAACATGATGCTCACTGTATCCCTTTGCTTGCAAAGCCAGAATTGAGCCCAAAAAGTAATTTGTTTTTCAGCTACTGGTTGTATCTGTTTTTTCGGTTTGTATTTTTGTTGGTCTGCCATTTTTGTTCTGCGGTGCTGGGTGTCCTATCGGGATTGCCCTATTAATATATTAGACAATCTGGTTAATGGTTTACCTTTGTTATCCATTTGATAGGATTTGAATAGGGTGAGTAGGGACAGCCACCGTGGAGCGGGGGCGCCATTTGCGTTCCAAGAGGGTGCCAACCTCCGCTGTTAGGTAGGGGTCAGTCACAGGGCCCCACAGGGATAGTCGGATTAATACTCACTACCGAGTGTTGTGAGCAACATATTTGTATAGGCTGGATTATAATGGAGTGTGTATAGCATCTAAGGTGCCTTTGGTTCTAATACTTTTTTGAGATTTTTTAACAAATTGAGAATAAAGGAATTTTTTAAAATTATTTTTTTCTTTTTGAGCCATGATTTTAATTGATTGTTATAATTAAACATTTAATTTTAAATTTAATATTCTTTAGTTGGAATCTCGTCTTGCCTAGCGTTAAATTACAGCAATAGACTATGCTGATATAACAGTACCTTGAAGTGTCTAACAAATACAAAGTTGTTTTGGACATATCTGAATTATTTTGATATAACCTGGAAAACCCTATTAAGGCTACTGTGTAGCAAAAGCGCGTTTCTTGTGGACAATCACCAGAAATGACATATGTGGTTTCTACAGCGTAATACGTCTTTGTTTCATATTTACTGTGAAATGCACACCCACTATGTATGCATCCTGGAATCTCCCACCACACTTCCTTATTTCATCTGTAACATGGATATGTCGCCCTCTGCTGGTGACCTCATTTCTCTGGTTACTATTTATGATGGCTGCAGCATCATATAGCCAACTGTTTTCCCAGTGTTAGTCAGAGTATGTGCTGCAGCAGCCTGCACCAAGGCTGGGAATTTCCAGCAACTGTTACTTTCAGCAGAGCGTTGTGTGCCAGTTCACACACACAACTTCCCAGGAAGAAAACTTTTAGATTTCATTGAAAGGACAACTAGAACATACGGTATGATCTAGGAATTAATATTTCCTGAAAAGAAACATTTATTGAAGATTCAAATTAGACAAGAAAAATTAAACTCTCTGTTAAAATTAATGCATACCTCCAAACTTTTGAAGAAGGGAAAGAGGGACAAAGGCTGTGGTGCGCCGCAGCAAGTTTTAGGTCACGCCCTGACCACACCCATTTCACAACTAGTCACACCTATGTCTACGTCCCAACCACACCCATTTACCACTGCTAATCACACTGACTGGTACTGAGGACACAGTGGCTGGCATTATGGGCACAGTGGCTGGTACTGTGGAGAGAGAGAAAGAAAGAGGGGAAAGAAAGAAACAGAGAGAAAGAAAGAACAGAGAGAAAGAAAGAGGGGACAGAAAAAAAGAAGAGAGAAAAAAAAGAAAGAGGGGAAAGAAAGAACAGAGATAAAGAAAGAAGGAAAGAAAGAAAGAAAAAAATGAAAGAGAAAGAAAGAAAGAGGAGAAATAAAGAAAGAACCAAGAGGGAGAGAGAAAGAAAGAGGGGAAAGAAAGAACAGAGAGAGAAAGAATGAAGGGAAAGAAAGAAAGAACAGAGAGGGAGAGAGAAAGAAAGAGGGTAAAGAAAGAAAGAAAAAAAGAGAAAGTAAGAGGGGAAAGAAAGAACAGAGAAAGAAAGGGGAAGAAAGAAAGAACAGAGATAGAGATAAAGAAAGAACAGAGATAGAGAAAAAGAAACGAGAGATAGAAAGAGGGACACCTCATACACACACGGTTCCCCTTTGTATGTTTCGTACACTCACGGCTCTGCTCCGTACACCTCGCACACACACAGCTCCACTCAGTACACACATGGCCCCGCTCCGTACACATTGAACACACGCGTCTCCGCTCCGTACACCTCGTACACACGCGGCTCTGCTCCGTACACCTCGTACACACGCGGCTCTCTCCGTACACCTCGTACACACACAACTCCGCTCTGTACACCTCGTACACACATGGCTCCGCTCTGTACACCTCATACACACGTGCTCCGCTCCGCACACCTCGTACACACGCGGCTCCGCTCCGCACACTTTGTACACACGTGGCTCTGCTCCGTACACCTCGTACACATGCAGCTCCGCTATGCACACCTCGTACACATGTGGCTCCATTCCGTAGATCTCGTACACACACTGCTCTGCTCCGTACACCTTGTACACAAGTGGCTCCGCTCCATACACCTCGTACACATCTCCACTTCGTACACACATGGCTCCACTCCGTACACCTT
This sequence comes from Dendrobates tinctorius, assembly GCF_039654945.1. Classification (NCBI taxonomy): domain Eukaryota; kingdom Metazoa; phylum Chordata; class Amphibia; order Anura; family Dendrobatidae; genus Dendrobates; species Dendrobates tinctorius. The sequence goes on from NW_027361675.1 coordinate 25,184,302, forward strand.
GTACACACGCGGCTCCGCTCCATATGCTTTGTACACATGCGGCTCTGCTCTATACACTTTGTGCACATGCGGATCAGCTCCATACACTTCGTGCACACGCGGCTCCGCTCCATACACTTCGTGCACATGTGGCTCCACTTCACACACCTCGTACACACATGGCTCCGCTCTGTAAACTTCATACACACGTGGCCCCGCTCCGTACACCTCGTACACACACGGCTCCATTCCGTAGATCTCGTACACACGACTGCTCCGTACACCTTGTACACACGCGGCTCTGCTCCGTACACCTCGTACACATGCGGCTCCGCTACGTACACCCCGTACACACGCGGCTCCGTTCCGTGCATCTCGTACACACACTCCTCTGCTCCGTACACCTCGTACACACGTGGCTCCACTCCGTTCCCTTCGTACACACGCGGCTCTGTTCCGTAGATCTCGTACACACACTGCTCTGCTCCGTACACCTCATACACACACGACTCCGCTCTGTACAGCTCGTACATACGCTACTTCACTCCGTACACCTTGTACACATGCGGCTCTGCTCCGTACACCCTGTACACACGTGGCTCTGCTCCGTACATCTCATACACACACGGCTCCGCTCCGCACACCTTGTACACATGCAGCTCTGCTCTGCACACCTCATACCCAAGCGGCTCCGCTCCGTACACCTCGTACACACGTGGCTCTGCGCCGTACACCTGGTACACATACTGCTCCTCTCCATACACCTCGTACACACACGGCTCCGCTCCATACACCAAGTACACCCACAGCTCTACTACATCCACCCTGTAAACCCCTCCTGACCCCACACATACTTCTCCCATCCAGCACCATGACAACCAGCACAGCAGAGTCCTGCATACCCCTAGGCCCCTGATCATGTGACCCCTGACTCCTCCCCTCCTGTGACCTCATCACAGGTCCTGTGCGCACAGAGTAGCCCAGCGATGTCCTTGCTGGAAATCATCAGTGAGGGGCTGCGGTGGCCGGTGGATCTGTCTGAGAGGGCAAGGATGGGGTCAGTGCATGGGGGGCGTGGTGGCTCAGTGCAATGTGGGAAAAATAAGCTCCTGCCCGGGACAGCGGGGCAGGCAATTAAAAACGAGACTGACCCTGCAAATCTGGGATGGTTGGGAGGTATGATTAATGGCGGACAATGATAGCTTGGGGCCCCAGTGCAAGAAATGTGTTTGGGCCCCCTTACTTTTATGGCAACCGAGCTACAGATTTTATATATATATATATATAGATAGATAGATAGATAGATAGATACACTGCTCAAAAAAATAAAGGGAACACCAAAATACCACATCCTAGATATCTTTGAATGAAATATTCCAGTTGCAAATTTTTATTCATTGCATAGTGGAATGTGTTCAGAACAATAAAAATAACAATTATCAATGTAAATCAAAATGAAATATCCCATGGAGCACTAACCCCGTCATCGCGCCCTCTAGTGCCTGAACGTCACTGACAGAGGACCCGGCAGACAGTGGTGAGCAGCGATGGACTGGGGTAAGGTGAATATCGCATATACTTACCCCCTCCTGGCGTGCTCTCTGCAGCCCCGCTTCTCCACGGTATCCGGCAGCTATTCCTTCCTTCAGCGGTCACGTGGTAACGCTCATTAAAGTCATGAATACGCGCATATTCATGACTTTAATGAGTGGTACCACGTGACCGCTGAAGAAAGGCGCCGGAAACAGCAGGGGGTCTAAGGAGACGAGTCAGGGGGGTCAGTGTGATCTGACACGCTCCCACCCCCCTCCCCCGGCGACCCCCTGGCATATATGTCTCGCATATAAGCCGAGAGGGGGACTTTCAGCCCCAAAAAATGGGCTGAAAATCTCAGCTTATATGCGAGTATATACGGTAATTGTAAACTGGTTCCTGTACTAAGGAAAGGGGTTGTTATTGCATCTATATGTTTTGATCTTGAGAAGAAGGTGGTAGAGGTTCAGGGGGACACCCATACTGCCTGTCCATTAGGTAAACTGTGAAACTTTGTCATAAAGTTGTAAGTGAACATCATGATTCGGTCTTGGCCGGACATCCTGGTAGGGAAGCCACCACAGATCTCCTTGCTTGTCGTTTTTGGTGGTTTGGGGTACACCAGGATGATCAGGAGTATGTAGCTGCCTGCAGTTTTTGTATGCGTTCTATGACTCCTCATACTCATCCGTCTGGGTCTCTCTAACCATTGGTGATTCTCAGAAAACCTTGGACTCATTTATAGGTAGATTTCATCACTGATCTACCCGCTTCCGCAGATAATACAGTTATTTTGGTGGTGGACAGATGTGGTGGTGGACAGAATCTGTCAGCAAGATGTCTCATTTCATTGCGCTACCTGCTTTATGCAATGCCAAGACCATGGCGCAAATTTTTATCAAAGAAATCATGAAATTGCATGGGATTCTTATTGATCTTGTTTCTGACCGGGGATGCAATTTACTTCCAAAATTTGTAAACCATTTTTCGTTCGTTTGGGGATCCATGTGTCATTTTCTTCAGCCTTTCGTCCACCGTCTAATGGAAAAACTGAATGTGTTAACCAGAATCTTGAGCTTATCTTAGGTGTTTTGGGTCTGAGATTCAGGAGGATTGCGTTACGGTACTTACCGCTAGCTGAATTTACATTGAATTATGGGGATGAGCAAATATGTTAGGAAAACAAGCGCCAAACATAAATTCGGGACAAATATGGCACATTCGGATTTGTAATCGGTGATACAAGCATTTTTCTTAAAATCGTAAAAAGTCGGTAAAAGTGCAGGAAAATAATTGCGCTGCCACAAAAGTATTTTAAAGTAGGTGACAGACAAAAAACCTGTAGTTCATCTGCCGCCTACTGTAAAATCAAAGCGGAACCTGAGAGGATAGAACAGACAGATTGCATATAGTATATTAGTATATACACATAGAATAGATAGATTTACAGATGTCAGTGACACACATATATATATATATATATATATATATATATATACATATGTATGTACAGCTCTGGCAAAAATTAAGAGACCACTGCACAGTTTTATAAAAATCAGCTTCTCTACATGTTTGACAGCCATACCATTCCATTCCAGTGTCAGTTGAATTAGAACCAGAGTGCACCTCATTCTACTTAATGTGCTTCCGATTAGGTGATCACCTGACCCAAATCTTATTAAAGGAAGGAAAGCATAAAAAACCCTGCTGTGGTGTTCACAATCCTCTTGCAATAGGACAAGCTGGATGGCAAAACAAGTGCTAGTAATATTGCAAAAGTAATAGGAATAAAAAATAACTTTTAACCATGCCAAAGGCATTGAAAAGAAAAGTCTTGAGTGAGGAAAAAAAGGGCTCAGTTCTGGCTTTACTGGCAGAGGGATACAGTGAGTGTCATGTTGCCTCCATCCTTAAAATTTCTAAGACGGCAGTCCATTACAACCATCATCTTATTCAAATATCACTCAGCAACTGCAGGATGACATCAAGTGACCTACAAAAGGAATGGCAAATGGCAGCTGGGGTGAAGCACATGCCAAGAACAGTTCATAACAGACTCCTAGAGGCAGGGCTCAAGTCATTTAAAGCTAGAAAAAAGCCTTTCATCAATGAGAAGCAAAGGAGAGCCAGGCTGAAGTTTGCCAAAGACCATAAGGATTGTACCATAGAGGACCGGAGTAAGGTAATCCTCTCTGATGAGTCTAATTTTCAGCTTTGCCCAAAAACCTGGTCGTTTAAGGGTATGTGTACACACGTTGCGGATCTGGCTGTGGATCCGCAGCGGATTTGGCCCTGCGGACCCACAGCAGTTTTCCATATGGTGTACTGTACCATGTAAACCTATGGAAAACAAAACCAGCTGTGCACATGCTGTGGAAAATTCCGCACAGAAATGCAGCAGTTTATTTTCCGCAGCATGTCAATTCTTTGTGCGGAATCTACAGCGGTTTTACACCTATTCCATTATAGGAATCCGCAGGTGTAAAAACGCAGGCGAAATCCGCACAAAATCCACAGAAAACCAGAAGGGAATCCGCAGGTAAAGCACAGGTCATTTTACCTGCGGATTCTGCAGAAACCGTGCGGAAAAATCCGCAATGGAATCCTCAACATGTGCTCATACCCTAATGGTTAGACGAAGACCTACCCTAATGGTTAGACGGAGACCTGGTGAGGCGTACAAGCCACAGTGGCTTTCCCCCACTGTGAAATTTGATGGAGGATCATTGATGATCTGGGGATGCTTCAGCAAGGCTCGAATTAGCCAGGTTAATCTTTGCGAAGGACGTATGAATTAAGCCGCATTCAAGGTTATCCTGGAAAAACAGTTGATTCCTTCTGCTCAGGCAATGTTCCCCAACTCTGAGGACTGTTTTTTTCCAGCAGGACAATGCACCATGCCACACAGCTAGGTCAATCAATGTGTGGATGAAGAACCACCACATCAAATCCCTGTCATGGCCAGCCGAATCTCCAGACTTGAACCCCATTGAAAACCTCTGGAATGTAATCAAGATCAAGATGGATAGTCACAAGCCCTCAAACAAAAAACTGCTTACATTTTTGTACCAGAAGTGGCATAAGGTCACCGAAAAGCAATGTAAATGACTGGTGGAAAGCATGCCAAGATGCATGAAAGCTGTGATTAAAAATCATGGTTATTCTACAAAATATTGATTTCTGCACTCTTCCGGAGTTAAAAACATTAGTATTGTTGCTTCTAAATGATTATGAACTTGTTTTCTTAGCAATATTTGAGGTCTGCACTGCATTTTTTGTTCTTTTGACCATTTCTCATTTTCTGTAAATAAATACAAAATGTAGTGCTTGGAAATTAGAAGACATGTTGTCAATACTTTATAGAATAAAAGAGCAATTTACATTTTACCCAAAAATATACCTATATAGAGAAAAATCAAACTGAAAATTTTGCATTGGTCTCTTAATTTTTGTCAGAGCTGTATATTACATAGATAGATAGATAGATGAAAAGCCTGCAATTCAGCAGCCACATACTGTAAAATAACAGCAGGAGCCGACAGGACAGAAGAAATGGATTAACCCCTTCATGACCAAGCCTATTTTGACCTTAATGACCAGGCCATTTTTTGCAATTCTGACCAGTGTCCCTTTATGAGGTAATAACTCAGGAACGCTTCAATGGATCCTAGCGATTCTGAGATTGTTTTTTCGTGACATATTGGGCTTCATGTTAGTGGTAAATATAGGTTGATAATTTTTGCGTTTATTTGTCAAAAAATCAGAAATTTGGTGAAAATTTAGAAAATTTTGCAATTTTCAAATTTTGAATTTTTATTCTGTTAAACCAGAGAGTTATGTGACACAAAATAGTTAATAAATAACATTTCCCATATGTCTACTTTACATCAGCACAATTTTGGAAACAAAATATTTTTTTTGTTAGGAAGTTATAAGGGTTAAAAGTTGACCAGCGATTTCTCATTTTTACAATAAAATTTACAAAACCATTTTTTTAGGGACCACCTCACATTTGAAGTCACTTTGAGGGGTCTATATGGCAGAAAATACCCAAAAGTTACACCATTCTAAAAACTGCACCCCTCAAGCTACTCAAAACTACATTCAAGAAGATTATTAACCCTTCAGGTGTTTCACAGGAACTAAAGCAATGTGGAAAGAAAAAATGGACATTTTAATTTTTCCAACAAAAATTTTCTTTTAGCATCAATTTTTTCATTTTCACATGGGAAACAGGATAAAATGGATGCTAAAATTTGTTGGGCAATTTCTCCGGAGTACAACGATACCTCATATGTAGTCATAAACCACTGTTTGGGTGCATGGCACGGCTCAGAAGGGAAGGAGCCCCTTTTGACTTTTTGAATGGAAAATATGCTGGAATATTTAGCGGTTGCCATGTCGTGTTTGGAGAGCCCCTGTGTGCATAAACATTGGAGCTCCTCCACAAGTGACCCCATTTTGGAAACTAGACCCCCCAAGGAACTTATCTAGATGCATAGTGATCACTTTGAACCCCCAGGTACTTCACAAATTGATCTGTAAAAAAAACAAAACACTTTTTTTTCACAAAAATTTTCTTTTAGCCTCAGTTTTTTCATTTTCACATGGGCAACAGGATAAAATGGATCCTAAAATTTGTTGAGCAATTTCTCCTGAGTGCACAGATACCTCATATGTGGTCATAAACCACTGTTTGGGTGCACGGCATGGCCCGGAAGGCAAGGAGCACCATTTGACTTTTTGAATGGAAAATTAGCTCCAATCGTTATCGGACACCATGTCGCATTTGGAGAGCCCCTGTGCACCTAAACATTGGAGCTCCCCCACAAGTGACCCCATTTTGGAAACTAGACCCCCTAAGGAACTTATCTAGATGTGTAGGGAGCACTTTGAACCCCCAAGTGCTTCACAAAAGTTTATAACACAGAGCAGTGAAAATAAAAAATAATTTTTTTTCCTCAAAAATGATTTTTAGCACACTATTTTTAATTTTCACAAGGCTAACAGGAGAAATTGGACCACAAATCTTGTTGTCCAGTTTGTCCTGAGTACGCTGGTACCCCATATGTGGGGGGGAACCACTGTTTGGGCACACGGCAGGGCTCAGAAGGGAAGGAGCGCCATTTGACTTTTTAAAATGCAAATTACTTCCAATCGTTAGCGGACACCATGTTGTGTTTGGAGAGCCACTGTGTGCCTAAACATTGGAGCTCCCCCACAAATGACCCCATTTTGGAAACTAGACCCTCTAAGGAACTTATCTAGATGTGTAGTGAGCACCTTGAACCCTCAAGTGCTTCACAAAAGTTTATGACGCAGAGCCGTGAAAATAAAAAAAAAATTTTTTCCCTCAAAAAATTATTTTTTAGTGCGCAATTTTTTATTTTCACAAGGGTACCAGGATAAATTAGACCCCAAAATTTGTTGTCCAGTTTGTCCTGAGTATGCTGGTACCCCACATGTGGGGGGGAACCACTGTTTGGGCACACGTTGGGGCTCGGAAGGGAAGTAGTGACATTTTGAAATGCTGACTTTGATGGAATGGTCTGCGGGTGTCATGTTACATTTGCAGAGCCCCTGATGTACCTAAACTGTGGAACCCCCCCACAAGTGACCCAATTTTGGAGACTAGACCCCCCAAGGAACTTATCTAGATGTGTGGTGAGCACCTTGAACCCCCAAGCGCTTCACAGAAGTTTATAACGCAGAGCCGTGAAACTAAAAAATATTTTTTTTTCCACAAAAAAAAAATGATTTTTAGCCAGCAATTTTTTTTTCACAGGGGTAGCAGGATAAATTGGCCCCAAAAGTTGTTGTCCAGTTTGTTCTGAGTACGCTGATACCTCATATGTGGGTGGGGACCACTGTTTGGGTACACGTCGGGGCTCGGAAGGGAAGTAGTGACATTATGAAATGCTGACTTTGATGGAATGGTCTGCGGGCATCATGTTACATTTGCAGAACCCCTGATGTACCTAAACTGTGGAACCCCCCACAAGTGACCCCATTTTGGAAACTAGACCCCCCAAGGAACTTATCTAGATGTGTGGTGAGCACCTTGAACCCCCAAGTGCTTCACAGAAGTTTATAACGCAGAGCCGTGAAAATAAAAAATATTTTTTTTTCCTCAAAAAAAATGATTTTTAGCTAGCAATTTTTTTTTTCACAAGGGTAGCAGGATAAATTGGACCTCAAAAGTTGTTGTCCAGTTTGTCCTGAGTACGCTGATACCCCATATGTGGGGGATGACCACTGTTTGGGTACACGTCGGGGCTCGGAAGGGAAGTAGTGACATTATGAAATGCTGACTTTGATGGAATGGTCTGCGGGCATCATGTTACATTTGCAGAACCCCTGATGTACCTAAACTGTGGAACCCCCCCACAAGTGACCCCATTTTGGAAACTAGACCCCCTAAGGAACTTATCTAGATGTGTGGTAAGCACCTTGAACCCCCAAGTGCTTCACAGAAGTTTAGAACACAGAGACGTGAAAATAAAAAATATTTTTTTTCCTCAAAAAAAATGATTTTTAGCCAGCAATTTTTTTTTTCACAAGGGTAGCAGGATAAATTGGACCCCAAAAGTTGTTGTACAGTTTGTCCTGAGTACGCTGGTGCCCCATATATGGGGGGGAACTATTGTTTGGGCACACGTAAGGGCTCGGAATGGAAGTAGTGGCGTTTTGAAATGCAGACTTTGATGGAATAGTCTGCGGTCGTCATTACGTTTGCAGAGCCCCTGATGTGCCTAAACAATAGAAACCCCCCCACAAGTGACCCCATTTTGGAAACTAGACCTCCCAAGTAACTTATCTAGATGCCTGGTGAGCACTTTGGACCCCCAAGTGCTTCACAGAAGTTTATAACGCAGAGACGTGAAAATTATAAAAAAAAATTTTTCCACAAAAATATTTTTTTAGCCCCCAAATTTTTATTTTCCCAAGGGTACCAGGAGAAATTAGACCCCCAAAGTTGTTGTGCAATTTTTCCTGAGTACGCTGATACCCCATATGTTGGGGTAAACCACTGTTTGGGCACACGTCAGGGCTTGGAAGGGAGGAAGCACCGTTTAACTTTTTGAACGCAAAATTGGCTGGAATCAATGGTTGCACCATGTCGCGTTTGGTGACCCCCTGATGTGCCTAAACAGTGGAAACCCCTCAATTCTAACTCCAGCCCTAACCCCAACACACCCCTAACCACAGCCCTAACCCCAACACATCCCTAACCCTAATTCCAACCCTAACCATAACCCTAACCCCAACAGACCCCGAACCCTAATCCCAACCCTAGCCATAACCCTAACCACAAGCCTAACCCTAATTCCAGCCCTAACCCTAATTCCAGCCCTAACCCTAATTCCAACCCTAACCCTCTTTCCAACCCTAACCCTCTTTCCAACCCTAACCCTCTTTCCAACCCTAACCCTTTCCAACCCTAACCCTTTCCAACCCTAACCCCCTTTCCAACCCTAACCCCCTTTCCAACCCTAACCCTCTTTCCAACCCTAACCCTCTTTCCAACCCTAACCCTCTTTCCAACCCTAACCCTCTTTCCAATCCTAACCCTAACCCTCTTTCCAACCCTAACCCTCTTTCCAACCCTAACCCTAACCCTCTTTTCAACCCTAACCCTCTTTTCAACCCTAACCCTAACCCTCTTTTCAACCCTAACCCTAACCCTAACCCTCTTTTCAACCCTAACCCTAACCCTAATGGAAAAAAAAAAAAAAAATATTATCTTTATTTTATTAGTTCTGCCTACCTATGGGGGTGATAATCGGGGGGTTTATTTACTTTTTCTTTCATTTTGATCACTGTGAGAGTGATCAAAATGAAAGAATGGAATCTGCAGCCGGCAGATTCGGGCGGGCGCACTGCGCATGCGCCCGCCATTTTCAAAGATGGCGGCGCCCATCATCCGGACCCGAGGGACACCGGGAGGGACGGGGGGACACCGGAGGTACCGGGGGGGGTGAGGGGGGGATCGGAGGCTGGCGGGGAGCAGAGGGAATGGGAGGGGGGCAGATGATGACAGCGGCGGCAGATCGCCGCTGTCATTCAGTTGCGGGGGGGCGATCGCCGGTGGGGGGGTGGAATCGGTGTCTCCAGCCATGTCCGATGCTACAGCAGCATCGGACATGGCTGGATTGTAATATTTCATCAATTTTCATTGATGAAATATTACTATCGCTCTGATTGGCTGTTTCACTTTTAACAGCCAATCAGAGCGATCGTAGCCACGTGGGGGCGAAGGCACACCCCCTGTGGTGAATTACAAAGCCCCCTGTATCTGCGGGTCGGGTGACCTTTCAGTCACCCGACCCGCAGGGGGGCTTTGAAGTCATGACGCCACATAGGCGTCACTGGTCAGATTTGAACCAGGTTTCATGACGCCTATGTGGCGTCATTGGTCGTGAAGGGGTTAAATACAATATATACTCATAGAATAGATAGATATACAGTAGAGAGGTCAGTGCCATATGCAATTAGTACAGTGTTTGTGTAGCTTGCTGTACATTTATCTAATTATTAAAAGATTATTTTTATGAAAAAGTGGTGTGGACTCCCGCATAATTTTCTTAACCAGCAGAAGGAAAGTCGATGGCTGGGGGCAGATGTTTATAGCCTGGGAAGGGGGTAATACCCATGGAGCTTCCCAGACTATTTATATCAGCTCACAGCTGTATACCTAGCCTTTACTGGCTATTAAAATGGGGGACACCCCCAAAAAATGACATTGGGTCCCCCTATAATTAATAACCACCAAAGGCTAGGCAGAATGCTGTGGGCTGATGTTAATAGCCTAGGAAGGGGTCATGGATACTGGCTCCATCAGGCTAAAAACATCAGCTCTCAGCCGCCCCAGAAAAGGTGCATCTATAAGATGTGCCAATTCTAGCACGTAGCCTCGCTCTACCCACTGGGTGGTGAGATATAAAAGTTTACTAATGAGAAAGGTAAATAAATTATATATCAGTCTTAAATTGAACATTTGGAAAAAAAAAATGAGAAGTGTACTAGGTTTTTTTTCAAAAAGTGTTTGGCAATAAAGTTGGTATGGATGAAGTGAAGAATGAAGAAGAATGTATGTGAATGGGAAGGATGGGATGAGGGAGGTTGAATTGCTTTATAAGGATTTGTATGGAGCTAAATGAATTGATAAGGGGATGATGACGATGTGTTGGGTAAGAAAGATGCTTGGGTGAGGATGAGCGAGAGTTGCTAGATGATGAGATTGTGTTGGATGAAGTGAAGAAGGTTGTGATGTCTGCAAGCCAAAATAAAATGCCTGGGAAGGATGAGTTGTATGTGAAACAGTAGCATAGCTACTGGGGGGGCAGAGGGGGCCATCACCCCGGGGCCCCATCACATAGAGGGGCCCACTGAGAGTCACAAGAACAGAGAGAGAAAAAAAAGAGAGGGAAAAGAAAGAACAGAGAGGGAGAGAGAAAGAAAGAAAGCGGAGAAAGAAATAAAGAACAGAGAAAGAAAGAAAGAGGGGAAAGAAATAACAGAGAAAGAAAGAAAGAACAGAGAGAAAGAAAGGAAGAAAAGAGAGAAAGAAAGAACATAGTGAGAAAGATTAGAGAGAGAAAGAAAGAGGGGAAAGAAAAAGAAAGAACAGAGTGGAAGAAAGAAAAGAGAGAAAGAGAAAGAAATAGGGGAAAGAAAGAACAGAGAGAGAGAAAAAAAGAAAGAGGGGAAAGAAATAAAGAAAGAACAGAGAGAAAGAAAGAGTGGACAGAAAAAAAGAACAGAGAGAGAAAAAAAGAGAGGGAAAAGAAAACAGAGAGCGAGAGAGAAAGAAAGAAAGCAGGGAACGAAATAAAGAACAGAGAGAGAAAGAAAGAAAGAGGGGAAAGAAAGAACAGAAAAAGAAAAAAGATGGGAATGAAAGAAAGGTGGGAAAGAAAGAACAGAGAGAAAAAAGAAAGAAAGAACATAGAGAGAAAGAAAGAGCAGAGAGAGAAAGAGAGGAAAGAAAGAACACAGAGAGAGAGAAAGAACAGAGAAAAATAAAGAAAGAGGGGAAAGAAAGAACAGAGAGAGAAAGAAATAACAGGGAGAGAGAAAGGAAGAACACAGAGAGAGAAAGAAAGATTAGAGAGAAAGAAAGATTAGAGAGAGAAAAAAAGAACAAAGCGAAAGAAAGAACAGAGAGAGAGAGAGAAAAAAAGAAAGGTTCGAGAGAGAAAGAAAGAAAGATTCTATGAAGATACTATAGCAGCCCGGCTCACATTGTAATGCCCACCTGAGCCTCCCGGTGCAGGACATATCATGATCCACTCACATGGCCGGCATTACAGATTCCAAGGCGATCCCGCTGTCTGCACTGTCAGAGGACGACACGGTGATGGATCTGAAGCATTCCCTGAAGTGCCTCCATGGTTCTGTAACAATCTCTTCCCGAAATTACCTCATTTCCGGTCAGCTTCTAGCACGTCACTTCCGGTGGAACGTTACGTGCGAATTTTAAAGTGCTGCTCGGGGCTCTGCCGTGTACTCTTGTGTCCGCGGGAAAAGTAAGCTCCCAGCCGGGGCAGTGGGGCAGACTCTCTCTCAGAATCGGGACTGTACTGCTGGATCCAGGACGGTTGGGAGGTATGAATGCTCCCCACCATACACCTTGTACACGCATGGCTCCGCACACCTCATACACACACGGTTCCACTTTGTATGCCTCGTACACACACAGCTCCGCTCCGTACACCTCGAGCACACACGGCTCCACTCAGTACACATATGACTTCACTCCGTAAACCTCGTACACATGCGGCTCTGCTTCGCACACCTTATACACACACGGCCATGCTCTGTACACCTTGTATACACATGGCTCTACTCTGTAAACCTTGTACACATGCGGCTTTGCTCCATACACCTCGTACACTCGTGGTTCCGCTCCGTACACCTCGTACACACGCGGCTCCGATCCATACACACGTGGCTCCACTCCGTACACCCCGTACACACAGCTCTGCTCCGCTACGTACACACACAGCTCAGCTCCATACACTTCGCACACACAGGGCTCCATTTAGTACGCACCGTACACACGTGGCTCCACTCCATACACACCTGGCTCTGCTTCGTACACCTCATACACACGTGGCTCCGCTCCGTACACCTCGTACACACATGGCTCCGCTCCATACAACTCGTACATATGTGGCTCCGCTCCGTAAACACGCGGCTCCGTTCCGTACACCCCGTACATACGCGGCTCTGCTCCGTACACCCCGTACACACGAGGCTCTGCTCCGTACACCCCGTACAGACGCGGCTCCGCTCCGTATACCTCTTACACACATGGCTCCGTTCTGTACACCTCATACACACATGGCAACACTCCGTACACCTTGTACACACACATCACCGCTCCATACACCTCATACACACATGGCTCCGATTCATACACCTCGTACACACATGGCTCCCCTCCGTACACCTTGTACACACAAATCTCTGCTCCATACACCTTGTACACACACTTCTCTGCTCCATACACCTTGTACACACACAGCTCTGCTACATACACCCTGTAAACTCCTCCTGACCCCACACATAAACTTCCCCCATCTAGCACTATGACAACCAGCACAGAAGAGTCTTGCATGCACTGAGGCCCCTGATCACGTGATCCCTGACTCCTCCCCTCCTGTGACCTCATCACAGGTCCTGTGCACACAGAGCAGGCCAGCGACATCATTGCTGGCTGTGAGGGGCTGCTGTTATGATTGGGTCACCGAGGAGGAAAACAAGACCAAACTAAGCCACAGAAAATCAGAGAGGTTGGTAACTAAGTGGATTGCAGACCCCTGATCCTATCCACACAACTAGCAGTAGCCGTGGAGAATACCTACGATGATTCAAGATGCCTCAACACAGCCGGAGGACTAAATAAGCCTAAAACAAGAAAAGGAGAAATCTAAACTGCCCCAGAGCAGACCCCAAAGGAATAAATAGCCCCCAAACATATATTGTTGGTGAGACAAGATGAAACACAGGTAGGAAAATAGGCTGAGCAAACGATGGGGCCCACACTAACTAGAAAGGACAGGAAAGGAAAGATACTGTCTGCAATCACGCCACAAAACCCTGCAAAAATGTCCAACACTTCTGATAGCAAAAAAAACCTTGAAGTCACTAGACTTCACCCACTATATCAGCACTCTGGCATATTCTGAAAACAGAGCAAAAAGAGGCCAATCTAATAAGGGACAAAAAGCAAACTGGCACAAACAGTAACATAAGGATGGAAATTCAGCACAGCCCCAGCAGGGGCTGGCTGAACACACAAAACTGAATAGACAAAACCAAATCAAATGTGAACAATAGCAAAGAACACTTAGCTTGAGAATGTAGGGACTGAACTGGAAACTAAGTTCTGAGGATGTTGGAAAAATCACCAGCAGGGATAGAGGGAGTCGGCTGTCTTAAATCCAGTCAGAGACTCCAGAAGTCCAATCGTCTCTGTTAATTAGATCAGCTTCATTACCTCCTGCAACCACCAGAGGGAGCCCGGAAAGAGAACTCACGACTCCTCTGTCAATACAACCAGCTCCACCACCCTCACCAACAACCAGAGGTAGACCAGAAAGTGAATTCACAACAGGCTGCGGTGGGTCTCTCCAGGAGGCGAGGATGGGGTTATGGGGGGGTGTGCGTCTTATCTTAGTGCAGTGCGGGAAAAATAGACTCGCGGGTGGGGGGTCAAAATCAGAACTGTCCCGCTAGAATCGGAATGGTTGGTAGGTATATTTTAACATTTATTTATTGTTTTTCTGCAGCTGCTGAGGGCTGCCATTTTTTTATTTGCTAGCGTGTAACTGTCTGAGCATGACACTCACACACCACAAATACGGCAGTCCCAAGCCTCATGAGGCTGCAGTTACTTTTATATAACATGACAGGGTGTCATAAATTAGTACTTTGCCCACGGCTACTGCCCTGCGCCATGTTACATGTGTAACACAGACTGTGTATTCAATCCTGGCATGTGTGACACAGTGTGAAACATCGTGCCATCGAGCATAATTGGCACTGCCGGCCGTCCTCGGTGTCACTGTAGACATGTCAGTATCACGTTGCAGTCACCAACAAAATGGTGCTGCACTGTGATTCTAAACTGATGGCTATATATTACAGCCAGCACCAGCTGCTAGCAATCGTGGATGGAGTGGTGTTTCTCCCGCCATTGTCCATCACTGATAGCTACATTTAACACTAGCCGTCTTGCGTGCTCGTCATTCTCTCCACCCATCGGCACGCCCATAAAGTGATCACGGGTCACTAATGGGCTGTCATGACAACCGGGGGTCAGCTGATGACTTACATGTTAGTTATTACGGAGCTCCTATGAAAACCTGACTGTGGCCGGGCTTCGAATGAGACTGTGAGTTTTGCTATAAGGAACTATGCTGTGACATCACTATATATAGCACTAGCGATCAGACAATTACATACTCACGTCCCCTAAAGACGCTAACAGGAACAGTGAAAAGTTAAAAAAAAGTTTTAGAAAATATGAAAAAAAAATGTAAAAGTTTAAATCTCCCTCCTTTTCCTCATTAAAAATAAAGATGTTACCACATGTGTGTACTTTTGTATCGCAGCTTTCAGAAAAGTCTGATCTATCAAAATATCAAAACAGCTAACTCAATAGGTAAACTAAAAACCATAAACGAAACAAATTGAAAAATGCCAAAATTGTGGGTTTTTTTCCACAAAAATTGCTGTACCAAGTGATCAAAAAGTCACATTTATCCTTAAATGGTATCAATAAAAACCTTCTCGATAACAAAAACTTGATTCCAGCTCACCTAGTTGCTCTATGCCAGGGGTGGGCAATTAATTTTCTTGCGGGGCCACACAAGAGACAATGACTGTTGTGAAGGGCTGAACCAACAGGCTGAAATGAATGCTTCTCAATATTAATATCAACATATCATATAATTAAGAACAATTATATTACTTAGTATTGAGCAGAATTAAGTATGCTAACATCCCCTATATACCATTTTATCCCGAATACAGCCCTTTTAATATATCGTATTAGGCCTACATAGCCTCACCATGTCCAGCATCTGAGGCCTACTCAGCCTCCCCATGTCCAGCATCTGAGGCCCACACAGCCTTCCCATGTCCAGCATCTGAGGCCCACACAGCCTCCCCATGTCCAGCATCTGAGGCCCACACAGCTTCCCCATGTCCAGCATCTCAGGCCCACACAGCCTCCCCATGTCCAGCATCTGAGGCCCACACAGCCTCCCCATGTCCAGCATCAGAGGCCCACACAGCCTTCCCATATCCAGCATCTGAGGCCCACACAGCCTCCCCATGTCCAGCATCAGAGGCCCACACAGCCTCTACCCATGTCCTTGTTCTCCATAGCCTCCCCATGTCAATGATAAGACCCATATAGCCTCCCTATGTCCATAAGACCCATATAGCCTCCCCATGTCCATAAGACCCATATAGCCTCCCCATGTCCATAAGACCCCCATAGCCCCCCATGTCCATAAGACCCATATAGCCTCCCCATGTCCATAAGATCCCCATAGCCTCCCCATGTCCATAAGACCAATATAGCTCCCCCATGTGCAGTCAAACATCCCATACACATAAATAAATAAAAAAACACATACTCACCTTTCTCCCATTCCCATGGCGCTCTGCTATGCTTCTGTCTCCGATGCGCTGACGTCATCGCATCAGCTGTTTCACAGGCTGATTGGTGGAGGAAGTGGCCGGAGGCCCCACCTCCACCAATGCAGTCAGCGTGGATGGAGAGCGGAGACTTCAGGCAGGCGTGTGGAGGCTGCAAGTAGTGTGGGTAGTGTGACTGCTAGAGATACTGTGGGTAGGCGTGCGTGCGGGAGGAGACTGCGGGCATGCGCGCTGGAGGGCGGAGACTGTGGGCAGGCGGAGACTACAAGCGGCGGGCATGGTGCGGACCGTTGGCAACTATTTTTAGCCTCTCAGTTGTCTCGGTCCGCGGGCTGGACTGGAAAAGCCAGAGAGCCACATGTGGCCCGCGGGCCGCACTTTGCCCATGTCTGTTCTATGCTCATCCACCTGGGGCTCAGACACCGGCCTCGCATCAAGGATAATAGAAAAGATTGGAGTCCGGTTCAACATGACTGGATTTTTCTTTTTATTTATCAAAAGAAAATATAGTGCGTACAAAAGAAAATTTTCATGGTCGACATGACCCAGTCAACGCAACTCGACTGCACTAAGCAGTGTTACTCATGACTAGTTTTCAAATAACATGCAGTCATTTAAATATTCTTTTCCAAAGTATAACACAGATGTTCTTAATTCACTTAACAATTAGGTGTTACATATGGCAAGCGATGTAACAAATACTAGTGTCAGGATCCCGTTAGCGTCGGCAACTGCCACGACTGAGCAGGGTGACTTACCCACACTGCGGGAGAGCACGGGGCCCAATACGGTAGTGAAGGTTTCAGCAGACAGGACCTGAGGCACGGAAAATAGTAAGGAGTACCAGGACCTACGATCATGTGACTGCAGGGGGCGGGGCTTAGCGTCCTACTACTATAGATGATGTAATGTACCTACTGCAGGAATACTGTAGTAGAGGAGAGGAAAACGCAGGTCAGACAAGCAGAGGTCATACACGAGAGGGCGGTGCGGTACAAATGGAATGAGCAGAGAATAGTCAAGTCACAAGCAGAGGTCATACACGAGAGGGCGGTGCGGTACAAGAGGGACAGGCAGAACTCGTAACAGGGACAGAACCGGATCAAAACCAAACAAGCAACAAGTTATCAGGCACAAGGCACATGTACACAAGAGGTCAACTAACTCAGCCGAGGGCAGGAGTATAACTGACACTGGACCTAGGTCCAGTGAGCATTAAATAGCCACCCTCTGCCAGAGAGAGGCAGAAACAATTAACCCCCTGTCTGACCAGGACGGGCCAAAGTGAAACCCCGTCCTGGATCATGACAACTAGAATGACATTACAAAACTGCAAATTATTAGTGTCCATGAATTTTTCCATAGTGCAAGTGAAAAAATTGTTGTATATAAATAAAATCACACACCAAAATTATGAAAAACATATGGAATAGTGAAATGTTGAAATAAGAAAATTTTAATTATATATCAAAATAAAACCCCAAAATGTGTATAATAATGACATGGTATAATTATACCATGTTATGAAGATGAATGTGAATATCATTATAAAAAAAAAAAATTACATTAAACAATTCTTTAAATTTTTATATAATTTTGGTGTTTCAATTATTATTACAATTTTTTTTTTTTAAATCTTTATTTCAACACCTCACAGGAAAAACACAATACAAGCATTTATAAATGAATGTGAATGCCTCCCATAAAATGGAAAACATTCTTACAAGGCAACATAATCAAGGAGCTTTTAATACACTAGCCGCAAAAAAAAACCTTGCCGAATTACCTTATGCAGTGAATATATCAAATATATGCTGTTGTGAGTTCATTTTCCCCTTCGTCACTGAGGTCTGGTGAACTCCCTATTCTGGTAAAGGAAGGTAATGAGCCTGATTATCAGGCACCTGAGCCTAATGAGGATGACTGGCTGAGTGGAGTCACGGACTGGATATAAAGCTGCCGACGCCCTTCTGCCCTGCGGGTGATTTCTCTGTGGACTTCTAGGACACCAGTCTGATTCCTGCTCCTCTAAAGCTAAGTTTTCTGCTTTGCCTGTTAGCATTTGTGTTTTGTTTTTGTTTTCCTTGCTTTTCTGGATTCTGCCATTCCCTGCTGGGGTGAGCTGAATCTCCTTTTGCCTGTTGCTCTGTCTTCAGAATATTCCTGAGTACTGACATAGCTTTTTGAAGCCTAGCGTCTTCAGGGCCTTTTTCACTGTCAGTCTGTTGGCTCTTATTTTCATAGGGTTTTTCACGGATTGCCGACAGCAGCCTTCCTGTCCTTTCCTATCTAGTTAGCTTGGGCCCCGTCTTTGCTCAGTCTGTCTTTCTGTCTGTGTTAGTGTTTACATCTTGCTTCACCGTCATTATATGTTGGGGGCTGCCTATTGCTTTCGGGTCTGCTCTGGGGCAGTTTAGATTTCCCCTTTCTTTCTTTAGGCCTATTTAATTCTCCAGCTGTGATCGAGGGGTCTAGGGCATCGTAGGAACCCCCCACGGCTACTGTTAGTTGTTGTGGATAGGATTAGGGTTCTGCAATCCGATAGCTGCCAACTTCTCTGGTTTTCTGGACTTAGCTAGCATTTCTGCTTTTGCCTCCTACGGTGACTCAATCACAACAGAATCACCCGCCATACCGCAGATCCTAGGGTACTCAATAGTAGGAAAGAATTGTGTTAAAAAAAAAAAAAAAGTGTGTATATTCTTTCCTCTATATCTCTGAGGCCAAGGAGGAATTTTTTTTTTCTCTCACTGGAGATAAAGCAATTGTCTGATCGTGTGGAGCAACTCGCTGCGGAAGTGCGGGGAATTTACGCCTACCTTGCTCGTTCGCATGCTGTTGAACCAAAGATCCCTACACCTGATGTATTTTTTGGGGATTGATCTAAATTTTTGAGTTTCAAAAAAAATTGTAAATTATTTTTTGCCTTGAAGCCTAACTCGTCAGAGAGCTCCGCGCAGCAGGTTCAAATTGTCATCTCTTTGCTGCATGGCGATCCCCAGGATTGGGTGTTTTCTTTGAAACCAGATGATCCTATTCTGACTAATGTGAACGCATTCTTTCAAGCTTTGGGGTTGTTGTATGACGAACCTAATGCTATTGATCAGGCTGAAAAGACCCTGTTGGCATTGAACCAGGGTCGAGATTCTGCAGCGTTGTACTGTCAAAAGTTCCGAAAGTGGGCGGTCCTTACTACCTGGAATGATAATGCCTTGGCTGCTCTCTTTCGGAAGGGTTTGTCAGAAGCCGTAAAAGATACTATGGTGGGATTTCCTGTTCCCTCTGGTCTGGACGATTCTATGTCATTAGCCATTCAGGTTGATCGGCGTTTACGTGAACGCAGGATTGCACGAGAGGTGTTGCCACCGGTTGAACAGACGTCTGAACCTATGCAATGTGATAGAGTTTTGTCTAAGGCGCAACGTCAGGAGTTCAGAAGGCGTAATAAGCTGTGTTTTTTCTGTGCAGATGCCTCGCATATTATTTCTGTTTGTCCTAAATGAGAGAAACGCTTTGCACACACGTTTTCTGTTGGTGGTGTTCAACCTAAGTTTCTTCTGGCAATTACTCTGATCTGCTCCCTGTCCACATTTTCCGCCAAGGATTTTGTGGATTCGGGAGCAGCGCTAAACCTAATGGACTTGGATTTTGCTAAACGTTGTGGATTTCCGATGACACCTCTGCAGACGCCTATCCCTTTGAGGGGGATTGATGCTACTCCTTTGGCTAAAAATAAACCTCAGTTTTGGACCCAGGTGGTCATGCGGGTCGCCCCAGACAATCAAGAAAATTGCAGATTTTTGGTGTTGCATGGTCTGCATGATGCCGTTGTTCTGGGGTTTCCCTGGTTGCAAATTCATAATCCAGTTTTGGATTGGAAATCTGTGTCTGTGGTGAGTTGGGGTTGTCGGTGTGCCTTTAGTGAGGCTCCGGTTTTTTCCACCTCTCCTCAGTCGCATGATGTTCCTGACTATTTGGCGGACTTTTATGATGTATTTAGTGAGAATGAGTCTGCGTCCTTGCCTCCTCATAGGAGTTATTACTGTGCAATTGAACTAAGCCCGGGGTGTAAATTTCCCAAGGGTCGGCTTTTCAATTTATCTGTACCCGAGCATGAGGCTATGCGGTCCTATATTAAGGAGGCGTTGGAGAAGGGTCATATTAGACCATCCTCTTCAACCTTAGGTGCTGTTTTTTTTTTTTTGTGGCCAAAAAGGATGGTTCTTTAAGACCTTGTATTGATTATCGTGCCCTCAATAAAATTACTATTAAATATCAGTATCCGTTACCCCTGATTTCGGATCTATTCTCTAGAGTTAGAGGTGCTTGCTGGTTTACCAAGCTTGACCTCAGGGGGGCGTATAATCTTAACCGCATTAAGCAGGGGGATGAATGGAAGACGGCGTTTAATAATCCGGAGGGACATTTTGAGTACCTGGTGATGCCTTTTGGGCTCACTAATGCCCCTTCTGTCTTCCAGTGCTTCATGAACGATATTTTCCGAGACTTTGTCGATAAATTTTTGATTATCTATCTGGATGATATTTTGATCTTCTCCAAGGATTGGGATTCTCATGTGGAACATATTCGGACTGTGTTCCGGATCTTGAGGGAGAATTCCCTGTATGTCAAAGGATCGAAATGCCTTTTTGGAGTACAGAGGATTTCATTTTTGGGATTTATTTTGTCTCCGTCAACTATTGAAATGGACCCGGCCAAGGTACAGGCCATTTATGATTGGGTTCAGCCCACTTCTTTGAAGGCCCTCCAGAAGTTTTTGGGTTTTGCTAATTTTTATCGGAAATTTATAGCAAAATTTTCTAGTATTGCCAAGCCATTGACTGATCTGACTAAGAAGGGTGCTGATGTGTTGAATTGGTCTCCGGAGGCTGTTGCTTCCTTTCAGGAGCTGAAGCGAAGATTTACCTCCGCCCCGGTTTTGCGGCAACCTGATGTCTCACTTCCGTTCCAGGTAGAGGTGGATGCTTCTGAGATTGGTGCAGGAGCTGTTTTGTCCCAAAAGGATCCTGTAACATCTAAAATGAATCCCTGTGCTTTCTTTTCCCGAAAGTTCTCTCCATCTGAAAGTAACTATGATGTGGGGAATCGGGAACTGTTGGCCATGAAATGGGCATTTGAGGAGTGGAGACATTGGTTGGAGGGAGCTAAACATCAAGTTGTGGTCCTCACTGACCACAAGAATTTGATTTACCTAGAGTCGGCTAAACGCTTGAACCCTAGACAGGCTAGGTGGGCCTTGTTTTTTACACGTTTTGATTTTGTGGTCTCTTTTCTTCCTGGAACTAAGAATGTCAAGGCAGACGCCCTCTCTAGGAGTTTCTTTGCTGATTCTCCTGTGGTGACCAAGCCTGCTACCATCTTAGGCGAAGGGGTAGTTCTTTCTGCCATCTCGCCCGATTTGAGACTTGCTCTGCAAGAGTTCCAGGAGGACAAACCTGAGCGTTGTCCCAGTGGAAAGTTGTATGTTCCTGACCAGTGGAAGAAGAGAGTGATGTCTGAAGTTCATTGCTCTGCATTGGCTGGTCATCCAGGTATTTTTGGTACTAGAGATCTGGTGAGTCGCTCTTTTTGGTGGTCCACCTTGTCTCATGATGTCAGGAATTTTGTGCAGTCCTGTGGGACTTGCTCCCGGTCTAAATCTTGTTCTCGCTCTAGTGGGTTGTTGATGCCTTTGCCGGTCCCCAGGAGGCCATGGACCCATATTTCAATGGATTTAATCTCTGATATGCCGGTCTCTCAAAGAATGACAGTTATTTGGGTGATTTGTGATAGGTTCTCTAAGATGGTTCATCTTGTACCACTCCCTAAGTTGCCATCTTCCTCTGAGTTGGTGCCCCTGTTTTTGCAACAGGTGGTTCGCTTACACGGGATTCCTGAGAACATTGTATCTGACAGAGGAGTTCAGTTTGTGTCTAGATTTTGGAGGTCCTTCTGTTCCAAGCTGGGAATTCAGTTGTCCTTCTCCTCTGCTTTTCACCCTCAGACCAGTGGGCAGACAGAGAGAACAAACCAGACCTTGGAGTCGTATTTGAGATGTTTTATTTCCGCTGATCAGGATGATTGGGTTTCATTTTTGCCCTTGGCCGAATTTGCTTTAAATAATAGAGCTAGTTCTGCCACTTTGATGTCACCTTTTTTTTGTAACTTTGGGTTTCATCCTCGATTTTCTTCAGGGCAGGTGGAGCCTTCTGCCTGCCCAGGTGTTGACACTGTGGTGGAGAGAATGCACCAGATCTGGGACCAAGTGGTGGATAAGTTATCTCTCTCCCAGGAAAAGGCCCAGCGGTTTTCCAATCGACATAGGACCATTGGTCCCCAGTTTAAGATTGGTGATATGGTGTGGTTATCATCAAAAAATATTGCTATGAAGGTGGCTTCTCCTAAGTTTAAGCTAGATTTATTGGACCTTACAAGATTTTGGAGATTATTAATCCGGTCTCTTTTCGTTTGGCTCTTCCTGTCACATTTAAAATCCATAATGTGTTCCATAAGTCCTTGTTGAAGAGGTTTGTTGAACCAGTTGTTCCTGAGGTGGCACCTCCAGACCCTGTATTGGTTGAAGGTAACATGGAATATGAGGTAGAGAAAATACTGGATTCCCGTCTGGCTAGACGGAGACTCCAGTATTTGGTTAAGTGGAAGGGTTATGGTCAGGAGGATAATTCCTGGGTCTCTGCCTCTGACATTCATGCCAAAAGATTGGTGCGTGCCTTTCATCGGGCTCACCCTGATCGCCCTGGTGGTGTGGTTGAGGGTTCGGTGACCCCTCCTCAAGGGGGAGGTACTGTTGTGAGTTCATTTTCCCCTTCGTCACTGAGGTCTGGTGAACTCCCTATTCTGGTAAAGGAAGGTAATGAGCCTGATTATCAGGCACCTGAGCCTAATGAGGATGACTGGCTGAGTGGAGTCACGGACTGGATATAAGGCTGCCGACGCCCTTCTGCCCTGCGGGTGATTTCTCTGTGGACTTCTAGGACACCAGTCTGATTCCTGCTCCTCTAAAGCTAAGTTTTCTGCTTTGCCTGTTAGCATTTGTGTTTTGTTTTTGTTTTCCTTGCTTTTCTGGATTCTGCCATTCCCTGCTGGGGTGAGCTGAATCTCCTTTTGCCTGTTGCTCTGTCTTCAGAATATTCCTGAGTACTGACATAGCTTTTTGAAGCCTAGCGTCTTCAGGGCCTTTTTCACTGTCAGTCTGTTGGCTTTTATTTTCATAGGGTTTTTCACGGATTGCCGACAGCAGCCTTCCTGTCCTTTCCTATCTAGTTAGCTTGGGCCCCGTCTTTGCTCAGTCTATCTTTCTGTCTGTGTTAGTGTTTTCATCTTGCTTCACCGTCATTATATGTTGGGAGCTGCCTATTGCTTTGGGGTCTGCTCTGGGGCAGTTTAGATTTCCCCTTTCTATCTTTAGGCCTATTTAATTCTCCGGCTGTGATCGAGGGGTCTAGGGCATCGTAGGAACCCCCCACGGCTACTGTTAGTTGTTGTGGATAGGATCAGGGTTCTGCAATCCGATAGCTGCCAACTTCTCTGGTTTTCTGGACTTAGCTAGCAGTTCTGTTTTTGCCTCCTACGGTGACTCAATCACAACAATATGCATTACTAAAACATACAAAGTTTACACTATGTTTTTCAATATTAATGTTAAATTACAGAAATGTAATATGCCATACATATAATACTGCTCTTTAAACTCAGCTGGACATTTATCTACATTGCTCTCAAAAAGCTTCATGATTGCATACTCGACTTCAGACGTGGCTTGCAAAAGATTAAAACATCTCATTTACCATGTTGTTCTGGCGGCTTTTTAAGGTCCTGATACATTTAGCGACGCACCAGCGATCCCGACAACGATATGACCCGGTCAGGATCGCTGGTGCATCGCTAAATGGTCGCTAGTGAGCTGCCAAACAGGCAGATCTCACCAGCGATGCAGCAGCGGTCGGCGGTCGTTACTTACCTGTCAGACGGCAGCTCTGGTGATGACTTCCTCCCGCATCCATGGAGCCGCTTGTTGGCGCCAGCAGGAAGCCGACGACGAGAAATGGACCAGGATGATCTTGCGCGATCAACAATAGCCAGCAGAGGTGTATCTAGGCTTTCTGGCACCCGGGGCAAGAATTCGGTCCGGCGCAGAACATGCGATTTGCACACTTAGTCCTGTACCCACGAGCTGCTCTTCCTAATGTTCAGTGAAAAACTGAGAGAAGCAGGAAAAGAAGCTCGTTGTCACAGGACCATAAGTATGAAAGTCTCATATGAGTGAAGTGTCTATGTGATGACTACTGGAACCTGCAGAGCTGAATCCTGACATTGCAGCTTCTGAATTCTCACAATGAATGCACTACACACTTTTAGGATTCTCCCGTACCGGTGGCAAGAGTACACGGTCATATATCAGCACATGTATGTGATTTTATATACAGTGGGGAAAAAAGTATTTAGTCAGTCAGCAATAGTGCAAGTTCCACCACTTAAAAAGATGAGAGGCGTCTGTAATTTACATCATAGGTAGACCTCAACTATGGGAGACAAACTGAGAAAAAAAATCCAGAAAATCACATTGTCTGTTTTTTTTTTCATTTTATTTGCATATTATGGTGGAAAATAAGTATTTGGTCAGAAACAAAATTTCATCTCAATACTTTGTGATATATCCTTTGTTGGCAATGACAGAGGTCAAACGTTTTCTGTAAGTCTTCACAAGGTTGCCACACACTGTTGTTGGTATGTTGGCCCATTCCTCCATGCAGATCTCCTCTAGAGCAGTGATGTTTTTGGCTTTTCGCTTGGCAACACGGACTTTCAACTCCCTCCAAAGGTTTTCTATAGGGTTGAGATCTGGAGACTGGCTAGGCCACTCCAGGACCTTGAAATGCTTCTTACGAAGCCACTCCTTCGTTGCCCTGGCGGTGTGCTTTGGATCATTGTCATGTTGAAAGACCCAGCCACGTTTCATCTTCAATGCCCTTGCTGATGGAAGGAGGTTTGCACTCAAAATCTCACGATACATGGCCCCATTCATTCTTTCATGTACCCGGATCAGTCGTCCTGGCCCCTTTGCAGAGAAACAGCCCCAAAGCATGATGTTTCCACCACCATGCTTTACAGTAGGTATGGTGTTTGATGGATGCAACTCAGTATTCTTTTTCCTCCAAACACGACAAGTTGTGTTTCTACCAAACAGTTCCAGTTTGGTTTCATCAGACCATAGGACATTCTCCCAAAACTCCTCTGGATCATCCAAATGCTCTCTAGCAAACTTCAGACGGGCCCGGACATGTACAGGCTTAAGCAGTGGGACACGTCTGGCACTGCAGGATCTGAATCCATGGTGGCGTAGTGTGTTACTTATGGTAGGCCTTGTTACATTGGTCCCAGCTCTCTGCAGTTCATTCACTAGGTCCCCCCGCGGGGTTCTGGGATTTTTGCTCACCGTTCTTGTGATCATTCTGACCCCACGGGGTGGGATTTTGCGTAGAGCACCAGTAGAGCACCAGATCGAGGGAGATTATCAGTGGTCTTGCATGTCTTCCATTTTCTAATTATTGCTCCCACAGTTGATTTCTTCACTCCAAGCTGGTTGGCTATTGCAGATTCAGTCTTCCCAGCCTGGTGCAGGGCTACAATTTTGTTTCTGGTGTCCTTTGACAGCTCTTTGGTCTTCACCATAGTGGAGTGTGGAGTCAGACTGTTTGAGGGTGTGCACAGGTGTCTTTTTATACTGATAACAAGTTTAAACAGGTGCCATTACTACAGGTAATGAGTGGAGGAAAGAGGAGACTCTTAAAGAAGAAGTTACAGGTCTGTGAGAGCCAGAAATCTTGATTGCTTGTTTCTGACCAAATACTTATTTTCCACCATAATATGCAAATAAAATGAAAAAAAAAACAGACAATGTGATTTTCTGGATTTTTTTTTCTCAGTTTGTCTCCCATAGTTGAGGTCTACCTATGATGTAAATTACATACGCCTCTCATCTTTTTAAGTGGTGGAACTTGCACTATTGCTGACTGACTAAATACTTTTTTCCCCACTGTACTTCTGGCCACATTCCGACTAGACGTGCCCGGCCTCGCTCGGTTCAATTTCATTGAGTGAAGCCATGCATGTCTAGTCAGCATGTGACCGCATGTATGTAAATTACCGGCACGAGAGAATCCTAACAGCGTTCCGTGAGCACTGTGAGAATTCAGAAGTCTGCAGTCACATAGAATGACTGCAAACTCAGCACAAACCTGGAGAACCCCTTTAATGTTCCTAACAAATAAAAACATGAGAATTAGTCAGTATCACAAATAATATTTACATCCAGGTACCTTATAGATGATGTCGTCTCTGGAGTTGTTCTCCTTTTCTTCTTCTTGTCCAGACCCCATGATGAGTTTTCTCATCCACATCTCGTCTCTGCAGACTTCCATCTTCTCCGGTCTTCTGCAGCAAATCTCCACACGATCCCCTTAAAGATAGAAGAGTTATTATAATGCTCCTAAATAAAAATGTCTGCAATACACTGTCGCCTCACACTATTCCCCTCCCTCCTCATACTGTCTCCTCTAACATCTCTCTGTTCACCATACTGTCTCCTCATATATTTACCCCCTCACTCTCTATACCAGTGATGGCGAACCTATGGCACGCGTGCCAGAGAGGGCACGCAGAGCCCTCTCAGCTGGCACGTGGCCTCGCCTCACTGATCCGGAGCTGCACTTCCTGCTTCTCACACGGTGCGCGGAGAGGTGAGTGTGGCCGCTGTGGTGTGTGTGTGTTTGTGTGTGGTGAGTGTGGCCGCTGTGGTGTGTGTGTTTGTTTGTCAGTGATGTGGAGAGGGCCAATGATGGGAGTGATGGGGAGATGGCCAATGGGGAGGGGGCCATTGATGGGGAGAGGACCAGTGATGGGGAGAGGGCCAGTGATGGGAGTGATGTGGAGAGGGACAATGATGGGGTGATGGGGAGGAGGAAATGATGAAGGTGGTGGAATGGGCAATTTCTACATGAAGGGGATCATGATGGGGCATATTTCTACATGAAGGGGATCATGATGGGGCATATTTCTGCATGAAGGGGATCATGATGGGGCATATTTCTGCATGAAGGGGACAATGATGGGGCATTTGACATGTGTTGGCACTTCGTCATAAATAATTGGGTTTTAGGTTGCAGTTTGGGCACTCGGTCTCAGAAAGGTTCGCCATCACTGCTCTATACTGTCTGCTCACACATACCCCTGACTCCCCATACTGTGTCTGCACATATCCCATCACCCTCACTCCCCATACATTTTTCCCATCGCTACTCACTGTGTCCACATACATTTACCCGTTCGCTCCCCATACTGTCTGCACCCATCCCCCATACTGTTTCCTCATACATGCCCTCATACATACATACTATTCATTGTGTCCTCAAATCTCCTCACACATTAAATCCCCCATCCACACTCCAAATCCCCCCACACATAAAGTACCCCCTCATCTACACTCCAAATCCCCCCACACATAAAGTACCCCCTCATCTCCACTCCAAATCCCCCCACACATAAAGTACCCCCTCATCTACACTCCAATTCCTCCCAAACAAAAAGTACCCCCTCATCCCCTCTCCAAATCCCCCCACACATAAAGTACCCCCCATCCCCACTCCAAATCCCCCACACATAAATTACCCACTAATCCCCACTCCAAATCTCCCCACACATAAATTACCCCCTAATCCCCACTCCAAATCCCCCCACACACATTAAGTACCCCACATCTCCACGCCAAATTAACCACATCCTTAAAGTACCCCCTCATCCCCACTCCAAATCCCCCACACATAAAGTACCCCCTCATCTCCTCTCCAAATCCCCCCACACAAAAAGTACCCCCTCATCCCCACTCCACATCCCCCACACATGAAGTACCCCCTCATCGCCACTCCAAATCCCCCCCACAAAAAGTACCCCCTCATCTCCACTCCAAATCTCCCCACACAAAGTACCCCTTCATCTCCACTCCAAATCTCCCCACACAAAAAGTACCCCCTAATCCCCACTCCAAATCCCCCCACACATAAAAGTACCCCCTCATCCCCACTCCAAATCCCCCCTCACATAAAGTATCCCCCCCAATAATGTCCTCAGATTTCTGTCCCCTTCTCCCCATATGTTTCTACACCACATGCATCTGTCTGCACCCATCCACGCATGCACTCCATATAGCGTCCCCGACCCCAACCATCCCTTCCTAGCCCCCAGAGCATGTCCTTACATTTCCACCATTGATCTTCGGTGTCTTCAGTTCCATTACCCCATCTGGAGCTGGAGCCCTTACCACCAGTCGCAATGCTGCCTGTGACCTGTGTCTTTGCCTCTGAAGAGCCAGCGTGTGAAGTCAGCAGCGTGATCATGTGACCTGATCACGCTGCTGGCGCTTCATTCATGCAGAAGTGCCAGCGCTCGGCGGCGGTCAGAGATTACAGCAACAAGTGAGTCACGTGTACTAGCGTCTGACACCTGAAGACGCTTGTACACCGAGTCACTGACCGATGCGCAGCACTTTCTCTGAGCCGGCTGTCAGTTTGACAGCCCGCTCAGAGAACGGGAGAATCTGTGTGGGGGCGGCAGAATGGGAGCCTCCTCCCTGGACCGCCGCATCAGGAGGCCCGATGGCACCCCTCTGTCGGCTGCCCCCCCCGGATACGCCTCTGTTAGCCAGCGGGGGAGCCGGTCGGAGGTAAGTATCACATGTAGCGAGATCGCTGTTGCGTCACAAAATCGGTGACGCTTTAGCGAAATCGCTAGCGATCTCGCTATGTGTGAAGGGGCTTTAAAGAGGATGGTTTCTGCACAGAGAGAAAAGAAAAAAAACACAAAAAAACACTTTTTTGTCTCATGAGACTATAGTGAGTTAGATATAAGTAGTGTTGAGCATTCCGATACAGCAAGTATCGGGTATCGGCCGATACTTGCTGTATCGGAATTCCGATACCGACTTCCGATATTTTTTCAATATCGGAATCGGAAGTTCAAAGTTGATTGACAGCCCGTCATTTCGGGCCTTCCGGGGGTCTCTGCCGGCCTGCCGGGGGGCTGTGTGGACTGCCCGGGGTCTGTACCGGCCTGCCGGGGGGCTGTGCCGGCCTGCCGGTGGTCTGTGCACCCTGTGGGGGTCTGTACCGGCCTGCCGGGGGGCTGTGCCGGCCTGCCGGTGGTCTGTGCACCCTGTGGGGGTCTGTACCGGCCTGCCGGGGGGCTGTGCCGGCCTGCCGGGGGGCTGTGCTGATGTCCGGGGGTCTGTGCAAGCATCGTCTGATGGGACTACAAGTCCCATCTGGCGATGCCTGCTACCATGACAGTGATTGACACATCAGCCAATGATGGGACAGTAGTAGTCCCATCATCCGGCTAATGTGTTAAATGTTAAAAAAAAAAAAAAAAAATACTACATACATACTACATGCTACATACATACTACATACATACTACATACATACTACATACATACCACATATATACTACATACATACTACATACATAACACATATATACTACATACATACTACATACATACTACATACATACTACATATATACTACATGCATGCTACATACATACTACATGCTACATACATACTACATACATACTACATGCATGCTACATACATACTACATGCTACATACATACTACATATATACTACATGCATGCTACATACATACTACATACATACTACATATATACTACATACATACTACATACATACTACATGCATGCTACATACATACTACATGCATGCTACATACATACTACATATATACTACATGCATGCTACATACATACTACATGCTACATACATACTACATATATACTACATACATACTACATACATACTACATGCATGCTACATACATACTACATGCTACATACATACTACATACATACTACATACATACCACATATATACTACATACATACTACATACATTACACATATATACTACATACATACTACATACATACTACATATATACTACATATATACTACATGCATGCTACATACATACTACATGCTACATACATACTACATACATACCACATATATACTACATACATACTACATACATAACACATATATACTACATACATACTACATACATACTACATATATACTACATGCATGCTACATACATACTACATGCTACATACATACTACATACATACTACATGCATGCTACATACATACTACATGCTACATACATACTACATATATACTACATACATACTACATACATACTACATGCATGCTACATACATACTACATGCTACATACATACTACATACATACTACATACATACTACATACATACCACATATATACTACATACATACTACATACATAACACATATATACTACATACATACTACATACATACTACATACATACTACATATATACTACATGCATGCTACATACATACTACATGCTACATACATACTACATACATACTACATGCATGCTACATACATACTACATGCTACATACATACTACATATATACTACATACATACTACATACATACTACATGCATGCTACATACATACTACATGCTACATACATACTACATATATACTACATGCATGCTACATACGGGCTGCAGGAATCCAATGACGGAAGGTAGGTATCCTTCCGCACTGTATTCCTCCGCCACTTAAAAAAAAAAAAAGTCCCTAGTCTCACTTTATGCCATTGCTATGTGGGAAATTCCATTGTATGAATGTATTGTATGTAGTATGTATGTAGTATATATGTGGTATGTATGTAGCATGTAGTATGTATGTAGTATGTATGTAGTATGTATGTAGCATGTAGTATGTATGTAGCATGCATGTAGTATATATGTAGTATGTATGTAGCATATATGTAGTATGTATGTAGTATGTATGTAGCATGCATGTAGTATATATGTAGTATGTATGTAGCATATATGTAGTATGTATGTAGCATGTAGTATATATGTAGTATGCATGTTGCATGCATGTAGTATATATGTAGTATGCATGTTGCATGCATGTAGTATGTATGTAGTATGTATGTTGCATGTAGTATATATGTAGTATGAATGTAGCATGTATGTAGTATGTAGTATGAATGTAGCATGTATGTAGTATGCATGTTGTATGTATGTAGCATGTAATTTTTTTTTTTTTTTTTTTTTTTTTTTTACATTCAACACATTAGCCGGATGATGGGACTACTACTGTCCCATCATTGGCTAATGTGTCAATCACTGTCATGGTAGCAGGCATCGCCCGATGGGACTTGTAGTCCCATCGGACGATGCCTGCACAGACCCCCGAAGCCTGCACAGCCCCCCGGCAGGCCGGCACAGCCCCCCGGAGCCTGCACAGCCCCCCGGCAGGTCGGCACAGCCCACCGGAGCCTGCACAGCCCCCCTGGCAGGCCGGCACAGCCCCCTGGCAGGCCGGCACAGACCACCGGAGCCTGCACAGACCCCCTGGCAGGCCGGCACAGCCCCCCGAAAGGCCCGTACAGACCCCAGAGAGGCTGTACAAGGGAAAAACAGGATTTTTCTTATTCCGATACCGGAAGTCCCATAGACTTGAATGGGACTTCCGGTATCGGAATCGGCGATACCGATACTTTTTTTTAAGATCGGCCGATCCATTCCGATCCGATACTTTGAAGTATCGGACGGTATCGCTCAACTCTAGATATAAGGTATAACAAGCTAGCAAACAGCTGCACATTTTCACAGGTAAAACACTAGCAATTATTTAATCCATACTCATAGAAAAAGATATATATTTTTTCTCTTTCACACATTTTTAATCAACTTTCAGAGAAGTTAGGGTTAAAAAGTGTTGAATTAGTTTAAGTGTTACAGATGAATCTTATGCAAAATTACATCATAAATAACTAACCCCTTTCTGACATGAGACGTACTATCCCGTCCATGGGACCCAGGCCCCTATGCCCATGGACGGGATAGTATGTCTAGCGCGAACAGTGGCGCTCACAGGGTGAGAGCCGCTGATCGCGGCCGGGTGTCAGCTGATTATCACAGCTGACACCCTGCACTATGTGTCAGACACGTTAACCCCTGGCACACTGCGATCAAACACGATCGCAGTGTATCGGGGGTTTAGGGAAGCATCGGCAAAGGAGGGGGCTCCCTCCGTGCTTCCCTGAGACCACCGCAGCAGCGTAATGTGCAGTGCTGCTGCACGGGCCTTCTTCCCTGCAGGTCCCCGAATCCAAAATAGCAGCGGGGACCTTCGGGGGCCTGCAGGGAGGCGACTTCCTCATGCCTGCAAAGCGCTGGCATGAGGAAGCCTGCAGCACTGCCTGTGACAGATCGCTGATCTATCACAGCGATCTGTGATGTGACAGATCAGCAATCTGTCACATGACAGTGATGTCCCCCCTGGGACAATGTAATAAAGTTAAAAAAAAAAAAAGTGTAAAAATAATTTATAAAAAATAGCAAAATAAATTAAAAAAAAAATATTCCCTAATAAATTCATTTTCTGGAAATAAAAAAAACAAACAAAATAATAAAAGTACACATATTTAGTATCGCCGCATCCGTAATGACCCGCCCTATAAAACTGTCCCATTAGCTAATCCCTTTAGCGAACCCCTTAAAAAATAAAAATAAAAAACAAAGCAAAAAATAATGCTTTATTATCATACCGCCAAACAAAAAGTGCAATAACGCGCGATAAAAAAGACGGATATAAATAACCATGGAACCGCTGAAAATGTCATCTTGACCCACAAAAAACAAGCTGCCACACAGCGTCATCAGCGAAAAAATTAAAAAGTTATAGCTCGCAGAATAAAGCGATGCAAAAATAATTATTTTTTTGTATAAAATTGTTTTCAGTGCATAAAACCGCCAAAACAGAAAAAAACTACATAAATGAGGTATCGCTGTAACCGTACTGACCTGAAGAATAAAACCACTTTATCAATTTTACCGCACACGGAACAGTGTAAACGCACCCCCCAAAAGAAATTCTTGAAATGCTGTTTTTTGTTCATTCTGCATCCCAAAAATCGGAATAAAAAGCGATCAAAAAAGTCACGTGCCCGAAAATGGTACCAATAAAAACGTCAACTCGTCCCACAAAAAATAACACTTCACATGACTCTGTGGGTCAAAATATGGAAATATTTTACAATAAAAAGCGTCTTTTAGCATGCGACAGCTGCCAAATACAAAAACCCGAAATAAATAGTAAATCATACCCCCCTGTTATCACTCCCTTAGTTAGGGAAAAATAATAAAATTTAAAAAATGTATTTATTTCCGTTTTCCCATTAGGGTTAGGGCTAGGGTTAGGGCTAGGGTTAGGGCTGAGATTAGGGTTAGGGGTGTGTTGGGATTAGAGTTGGAGTTAGAATTGGGGGGTTTCCACTGTTTGGGCACATCAGGTGCTCTCCAAACGCAACATGGCATCTGATCTTACTTCCAGCCAATTCTGCATTGAAAAAGTCAAATGGTGCTCCTTCCCTTCCAAGCTCTGCCTTGTGCCCAAACAGTGTTTTACCCCACATATGGGGTATCAGCCTACTCAGGACAAATTGCAAAACAACTTTTGGGGTCCAAGTTCTCCTGTTACCCTTAGGAAAATAAAAAAATGGGTTCAAAAATATCATTTTTGTGGAAAAAAATGTGATTTTTCTATTTTCACGCCCGGGCGTTATAAACTTCTGTGAAGCACTTTGGGGTTCAAAGTGCTCACCACACATCTAGATAAGTTCTGTGGGGGGTCTAGTTTCCAAAATGGGGTCTCTTGTAGGGAGTTTCAACAGTTTAAGGCACATCAGAGGCTCTCCAAACGCGACATGGCTTCCGATCTCAATTCCAGCCAAAAAAGTCAAATGGCGCTGCTTCCCTTCCGAGCTCTGCCATGCGCCCAAATAGACGTTTACACCCGCAAATGGGGTATCAGCGTACTCAGGACAAATTGCACAATAACATTTAGGGACCTGTTACATTTGGGAAAATAAAAATTGGAGGTGAAAAGATCATTTTTGTGGAAAAAATATGATTTTTTAATTGTACGGTTGTACGTTATAAACTTCTGTAAAGCCCTTGTGGGTTCAAAGTTCTCACCACATATATCTAGATAAGTTCCTTGGGGGGTCTAGTTTCCAAAATGGGGTCATTTGTGGGGGGTTTCCACTGTTTAGGCACATCAGGGGCTCTCCAAACGTGACATGGCGTCCGATCTGAATTCCAGCCAATTTTGCATTGAAAAGGTCAAACGGTGCTCCTTCCCTTCTGAGCGCTGCCATGCGCCGAAACAATGGTTCCCCCCCACATATCAGGTATCAGCGTACTCAGGAGAAATTGCACATTAACTTTTGCAGTCCAATTTCTCCTGTTACCCTTGGTAAAATAAAAAAAATTGGACCTGAAGTAATTTTTTTATGAAAAAAAATTAAATGTTAATTTTTTTAAACATTCAAAAAATTCCTGTGAAGCATCTGAAGGGTTAATAAACTTCTTGAATGTGGTTTTGAGCACCTTGAGGGGTGCAGTTTTTAGAATTGTGTCACTTTTGGGTATTTTCTATCATATAGACCCCTCAAAGTGACTTCAAATGTGATGTGGTCCCTAAAAATAA
The DNA here is from genome assembly GCF_039654945.1 of Dendrobates tinctorius. NCBI lineage: Eukaryota > Metazoa > Chordata > Amphibia > Anura > Dendrobatidae > Dendrobates > Dendrobates tinctorius. The sequence continues at coordinate 25,219,149 of NW_027361675.1, forward strand.
AATGGTGTTGCAAAAATGAGAAATCGCTGGTCAAATTTTAACCCTTATAACTTCCTAACAATAAAAAAATTTTGTTCCAAAATTGTGCTGATGTAAAGTAAACATGTGGGAAATGTTACTTATTAAGTTTTTTGTGTGCTATATCTCTGTGATTTAAGGGCATAAAAATTCAAAGTTGGAAAATTGAGGAATCTTCAAAATTTTCGTCAAATTTCCATTTTTTCACAAATAAACACAAGTTAATTGAATGAAATTTTACCACTAACATGAAGTACAATATGTCACGAGAAAACAATTTCAGAATCACTGAGATCCATGGAAGCATTTCAGAGTTATTGCCTCATAAAGGGACAGTGGTCAGAATTGTAAAAATTGGCCCGGTCATGAACGTGCAAACCACCCTTGGGGGTAAAGGGGTTAAATAACATTCCATTGTCTTAAACTAAAATTGAGTTCAATAGAATCACTGCACACGTAAATATGCTTTAGGTGAGTGTTTTTTTCTGTGTAGCACATATTGTGTGATTGTTTCATTAATATATGATGCACAATTTTAGTTTAAAGTAGATAATTGAAATGGTTAGCACTCGACTGAAGGGTTGAATGCACGGTGCTAGTGAAAAGGAGCCAGCGGTCCCTTAATCATGAGTTCAATAGAATCACTGCACACATAAATATGCTTTAGGTGAGTGTTTATTAATTGATTGACGATGAAGAAGCGACAGCTGACGTTTTGGCCTGATAGCGGCCTTTATCACATAGTCGCCCTTTAAAAGTAGAGGGTCTGTAGTCACCGGATAATTAGTGTCACTGCTAGGCAATATTTCAAGGATTGAAGGTTATCCAACATGGCTGGTGGTCCTGGTTTCAGTGGAGCTGAAATAGTAGAGATATGCCAAAGGATCATTGGTGGCGCAGTGGAGGATGCAGGCATTCACTGCTCAGGCACCGTGGCTGCCTGCATCCTCCACTGCGCCACCAATGATCCTTTGGCATATCTCTACTATTTCAGCTCCACTGAAACCAGGACCACCAGCCATATCGGATAACCTTCAATCCTTGAAATATTGCCTAGCAGTGACACTAATTATCCGGTGACTACAGACCCTCTACTTTTAAAGGGCGACTATGTGATGAAGGCCGCTATGAGGCCGAAACGTCAGCTGTCGCTTCTTCACCATCAATCAACTAATAAACACTCACCTAAAGCATATTTACGTGTGCAGTGATTCTATTGAACTCATGATTAAGGGACCGCTGGCTCCTTTTCACTAGCACCGTGCATTCAACCCTTCAGTCGAGTGCTAACCATTTCAATTATCTACTTTAAACTAAAATTGTGCATCATATAGTAATGAAACAATCACGCAATATGTGCTACACAGAAAAAAATAAAATTAAAAAAAATTCACATTCATCTTCATAACATGGTATAATTATACCATGTCATTATTATACACATTTTGGGGTTTTATTTTGATATATAATTTAAATTTTCTTATTTCAACATTTCACTATTGCATGTGTTTTTCATAATTTTGGTGTGTGATTTTATTTATATACAACAATTTTTTCACTTGCACTGTGGAAAAATTCATGGAGACTAATAATTTGCAGTTTTGTAATGTCATTCTAGTGTTTGTTACATTGCTTGCCATACATAACACCTAATTGTTAAGTGAATTAAGAACATCTGTGTTATACTTTGGAAAAGAATATTTAAATGACTGCATGTTATTTGACCAGACTGCTTAGTACAGTCAAAACGCGTCGACTGGGTCATGTTGACCATGAAAATTTTCTTTTGTACGCTCTATAATTTCTTTTGAAAAATAAAAAAGAAAGAAACATCCTGTCCTGTTGAGCAGGACTACAGTTTTTTTCTATTATCAGAAACGTTCTCGCCCCCCAAAAATTATCCCCATCCATGACATCTGAGTACAATAGTGCTACTTCAAATAAAAGATCTGTGTATGTCTATCTTGTAGGTAGCATATAATTCCAAAGAAAAAACATGGTTCATTGAATGACTGTGACCACTATTTGGTTGGTTGGGTCTAAGTAAATTTAGTTAAATTATTTAAAGTAAAGTTGCATATCATTTTTGCAGCATGAGTTGTGGAACAATCTAGCTCTAGTGGTTAGTATTAATGATGAAATTTATTGTGATGTCAGTCAGAAAAGTGTTGAAAGATATTGTAAAAGAAGAAGATAAGGAAGTTAGGAAACTTTTCCTCTAATGAGTTTAAACCATTACTATAAATTATACCTAAAAGGTGATTTTCACATATGTAAAAAAAATAAAATGTAAAATTTTGATCACTTCAGACAGTGTAACAGGAGGTGTGAAAATGAATGAAGAGGACAGACCGAAACTTGAGACTTTTTATTAACTAAAGCAGGGTTCCCCAACTCCAGTCCTCAAGGCCCACCAACAGGTCATGTTTTCTGGATTTCCTTAGTATTGCCCAGAGGTAATAATTGCATCACGTGTACAAAACAAGGGAAATCCTGAAAACATGACCTGTTGGTGGGCCTTGAGGACTGGAGTTGGGGAACTCTGAACCAAAGGTTACCACTGAAATGTGTCACAATATTTTTCCCCATGTCAAAGGTATTTATAGCCTTTAAAGCTTTTGTTCTGTAATTATAAATTACATTACTATGTCATGGCAATAAAAAATAAGTAATTTTTCACTGTAATTATCTAAGTGAAATGTTCCAATATTTAGATTTTTCTATATTATGTAATGCAACTACATGCTTGTCAGGACTGGCGCATAGCAAATGTGGTACCAATATTCAAAAAGGCTCTAAAAATGAACCTGGAAATTATAGGCCAGTTAGTCTAACCTCTATTGTTGGTAAAATATTTGAAGGGTTTCTGAGGGATGTTATTCTGGATTATCTCAATGAGAATAACTGTTTAACGCCATATCAGCATGGGTTTATGAGGAATCGCTCCTGTCAAACCAATCTAATCAGCTTTTAGGAAGAGGTAAGCTATAGACTGGACCAAGGTGAGTCATTGGATGTGGTATATCTTGATTTTTCCAAAGCGTTTGACACCGTGCCACACAAGAGGTTGGTACACAAAATGAGAATGCTGGGTCTGGGGTAAAATGTGTGTAAATGGGTAAGTAACTGGCTGAGTGATAGAAAGCAGAGGGTGGTTATAAATGGTATAGTCTCTAACTGGGTCGCTGTGACCAGTGGGGTACCGCAGGGGTCGGTGTTGGGACCTATTCTCTTCAACAGATCTGGTAGAAGGTTTGCACAGTAAAATATCGATATTTGCAGATGATACAAAACTATGTAAGGCTAGTTTCACATTAGCGTTTTTTTGCGCAGCGCATCGGGCGCATAAAAAACGCAAAGAAAAACGCAAAACAAACGCGCGTTTTTTTAACGTCATGCGCACGCTGATGCGTCAAAAAAATGCAGCGTTGCTTGCGTTTTACATGCGTTTTTGCATGCGTTTGCGTTTTTTATGCACATGCGTTTTTAGGTGTGACATTTTTTCCATTGTCTAGAGAACATTCTAGACTTGTTTCACTCAAAAACGCATGCGCAAAAAAACGCAAGCGAGCGCAAGACCATGCGCACGCATGCGTTCACATAGACTTCAATGTGTTGTTTTTGCGCATTCCGTGCGCAAGCGTGCGCATGCGTTTTTTTGCCGAGACAGGGCGCACCAAAAAATGCAACATGCTGCGTCTGGCGCGCCTGGCGCGACAGACAAAAAAGCGCATGCGCACGAAAACGCAAGTGTGCGCAAGACCATGCGCACGTCATGTTAAATATAGGTGCGCAGTGCGCATGCGCACGGGTGCGCACGATGCGCTGCGCACAAAAGCGCTAATATGAAACCAGCCTAAAGCAGTCAATACAAGAGAAGATAGTATTCTGCTACAGATGGATCTAGATAAATTGGAAGCTTGGGCCTGAAAGGTGGCAGATGCAGTTTAACATTGATAAATGTAAGTTTATACACATGGGAAGAAGGAATCAATATCACTATTACACACTGAATGGGAAACCACAGGGTAAATCTGACATGGAGAAGGACTTGGGGATCATAGTTAATGATAAACTTACCTGGAGCAGCCAGTGCCAGGCAGCGGCTGCCAAAGCAAACAGGATCATGGGGTGCATTAAAAGAGGTCTGGATATACTGTAGGTGATAAGAGCATTATACTGCCTCTGTTCAAATCCCTGGTTAGACCGCATATCGAGTACTGTGTGCAGTTTGGGGCACCGGTGCTCAGGAAGGATATAATGGAACTAGAGCGAGGACAAAGGAGGGCAACAAAATTAATAAAGAGGATGGGGCAACTACAATATCCAGAGAAATTAGCAAACTTAGGATTATTTAGTCTAGAAAAAATAATTATATAAGGGGACAATACAATTATCTCTCCGAGGATCTGTTTATACCAAGGAAGGTGATGGTCACAAGGGGGCATTCTCTTCGTCTGGAGGGGAGAAGGTTTTTCCACCAACATAGAAGAGGATTCTTTACTGTTAGGGCAATGTGAATCTGGAATTCCCTGCCTGTGGAGGTGGTGATGACGAACTCAGTCGAGGGGATCAAGAGAGGCCTGGATGTCTTCCTGGAGCGTAACAATATTGTATCTTACATTTTTTAGGTTCTTTAGAAGGCGGTAGATCTGGGGATTTATTCTGACGGAATACAGGCTGAACTAGATGGACAAATGTCTTTTTTCAACCTTGCTAACTATGTTACTATAGTGTTCATTTAATTTCTTAGCATCATATTCAGCTAATGTTTCCAGTGATGGGCAGAAAAAGTCATTTGTAGTGTGATAGTTCTTATTGGATGACCTGTATTATAGCAAGAACCACTTTATCCAGGGCTGCCATCAGGATATTACTGTTCTTACTGGCGTATGCGGCCTGGTGAGCAGAAGCCAAGCCTCCCCCCCCTTTTTGCATTTGCTCACTGAGCCTCAGGGAATAGGATTTGGCAGATTCAGTAACTAAACGTGCATCCTTAGAGGCAGCTGATGTCGGCACGCACGTCGCCAGCGTATGACGTCACTGCCATGCACCAATGCAACCGAGCATCAAATGGATGAGGAAGAGGAGGCCACTAGACAGTGACCAGGTAAGGAGATGCTTTTTTCATTTTTTGTATGAGGCCAGGGAGAGTATTCATCAGCCGCTGCCTCCATTATAAATAAATAAATACCATGTTTTTTGGATTATAAGACGTACTTTTTTCCCAAAATTTTTTTGGGGAAAATGGGAGTGTGTCTTATAATGCGTATATACTTTACCGGGGTACCGTTGTTGCAGGCTGGGATGAGGGGTGTCCGGTGGTGCTGAAATCTCATCTCCTGAGATCTTGGTGTCGAGATCTCCATCTGCGCATGCGCCGACCCCGGCGTCTATTTTCTCGGAGTCCACCGCACAAGAAATCATGGAACTGCCGGGGCTATGGCCTTTCACAAAATGTCGGCAGAGCCTCGGCAGCACCCGAGACTCCCGCAGCGGCATCGGGCAGCATCGCCGGACATCCCTGTAGCAGCACTGGGCACCCATAGTACCGGAGACACCCGCAGCAGCGCCGGACACCTGCAGCAGTGCCGGACACCGCAGCAGCACCAGACACCCGCACATTGGAACACCACCTCTGCTCAGCCTGCGACCTGCAGCATCACCCCACTCCTGCCTCCTCCAACAGCGACCCTGGGACCCCGCTTCACCGCAGCCACCACCCCTGGTAAGCAATAAGATGCATGGATTATAAGAAGCATCACCATTTTATTAAAAAAAAAAAATTCCTATCTATTTTTCTCCTCAAAATTTGTGGTGTGTCTTATAATCCGGAGCATCTTATAATCCCAAAAAAATACGGTAAATAAAAAAAACGGCATGAGGTCCTCTGTATTTTTGATAATCAGCCAGGCAAAACTGACAGCTGCAGGCTGCAACCCTCAGCTGTCAACTTCAGCAAAGTTGGTTATCAAGAATAGATGGGTGTAAGAGTGTTAGAGTGTTAGCGACTCCTGGAGTGGACCCTCTGGGTCGCGGCACCAACCCTCCCAGGGCGAGCTAGCCTAGTGAGGACCACCCCCTATACAGGGAGTGTCAGGAGCAAGCCCCAGGGGATACGATACCACGACTGCTGGCACCAGGCGGCCGGCTCACAGGAGATACGAGACTGTGTGACTGGACGGTGCAGGATACTAGGGAACACAGGAGAGTACACGGGAGTGCGCTGAGTAAAAGGTAGTGCTAGACGGGTACACGTGGGCACATAAGGCGTGTAGCAAGTAACAGAACACAGGAATAGAGTGAATGCCAGGAGGCACGGCGGAGCAAGAAACAAGGGACAGGATACGAGAGGATGTGCCAGGAGGCACAACTGAGCATGAAGCAACAAGGGTTCAGAGCAAGTGCTAGGAGCACCACAGAATAGCAGACAGAGCAGAGGACCTGAGAACAGCGCACAGCCAGGCTGGGACACAGCTGACCCAGCCAGGAAGCACAACAATAATCAGGCACCTCCCCTAGGGGGAGGTCGTCTGATATAGCACATGACTACTACTGGTTCCGGGTCAGGACCTAGCCAGAAAGCACAAGACCACTAGTGGTTCCGGGTCGGGTCCTCCAATACCATAGAGAGGACCGAGCCCTATACAGCACTGACAGGAGCGCGCAAGCGCAAACGTGGCATGGAGGGGGAGACCCGGGGACGAGAGTTGCGCGAGCGCACCCGACGGGGGCCCCTGAGGGACCGCCGTACCGGAAGGAGTGACGTCGGGGCCGAAGCCCCGCCTCCTGGAGAGCGCGGCATAACAATGGGTCTCCATACTGTTGTTTTAAAGTTATTTTAATAAATAATTTAATAAAAACAGCTTTGGGTCCCCCCTGTTTTTGACAACCAGACTTGCTAAAGCAGACAGCTGGGTGCTGGTATTCTCAGGCTGGTAAGGGGCCATTGATATTGCCCCCAGCCTATAAATAGCAGCCTGCAGACACCCAGAAAAGGCACATCTATTAGATGCGCCAATTCTGGCGCTTTGCCAGGCTCTTCCCACTTGCCCTGTGGCCGTGGCAAATGAGCTTCATATTTGTGGGGTTGATGTCATCTGTATATTGTCCGGTGACATCAAGCCCACGGCTTAGTAATGGAGATGTGTCTATAAGACGCCTGTCCATGACTAATCCTTTAGTTGTATGGTAAATAAACACACAGCCAGAATAAAGTTTTTTATTTGAAATAAAAACAAAACACACTTTTTCATTTTTATTTAAAAATAACAAACACAGTTTTATTCACCTAATGCCCATTCCATTGAATCCCTTGTCTCCTGTAATAACACAAAAATAAAAAAAAACATATCCCTCACCTGTCTCTTGTTCTGTCCCATGACATAATCCATGTCTGGGGACAAATAGTTTTCAACCTGGACAGTGCCATTTGACAGCTTGGGAACCGCGACTGTCAGACCGACGGTAATGATTTTACCGCCGAGCAGAGGCAGTGTTTGCCGCACTGTCATTTACATGACAACCTGACAAACATTGTAAAAAAAAAAAATTAATTGCTTGGAAATTTGAAGACATGTTGTCAGAAGTTTGTAGACTAAAATAACAACTTACATTTACTCAAAAATATACCTTTAAAGAGAAAAATCAGTCAAACTGAACATTTGAAAGTGGTCTCTTAATTTTTGCCAGAGCTGTATACTATCTACAGGAGAGATAACATATAGATATATACTATACTAGATTATGGCCCGATGCTATCGCATCGGGAGGATGCGATAGCATCACACCTCTTGCCATGTTAACCCTCAACACACACTCCTCAACACACACTCCTCTCACCTTTCACCATCTCCACTCACGTCCACTCACTCCTTCACTCCACATACGACCCCTTCTCTCACTCCGTCTCTCATACTCACACCGTCATCGCCGCTGCTCCACGATCCCCGACATCTTCTTCCGCCGGCGCCATCCTGGATCCAGACGTCCTTCCACGCCGGCGACATGTTCTTGCGGCGACGCCATCTTGAGTATCGTGAAATCCCGCGATACTCAAGATGGCGTCGCCGGAAGAACATGTCGCCGGCGTGGATGACGTCAGGATCCAAAATGACGTCGGCGAAATCTTGCGAGTTTTCCATTTGCAGATGCCGACGTCGTCCTCTCCGGCGACATGTTCTTGCGGCGACACCATCTTGAGTATCGCGGGATTTCGCCGATCCAAAATGGCGTCGCCGCAAGAACATGTCGCCGGTGTGGATGCGGTCGGGATCCAAAATGGCGACATGCTCTTGCGGCGACGCCCTCTTGAGTATCGCGGGATTTCACGATACTCAAGATGGCGTCGCCGCAAGAACATGTCGCCGGCATGGAGGACGTCTGGATCCAGGATGGCGCCGGCGGAAGAAGATGTCGGGGATCGTGGAACAGCGGCGATGACGGCGTGAGTATGAGAGATGGAGTGAGAGAAGGGGTCGTATGTGCAGTGAAAGAGTGAGTGGACGTGAGTGGAGATGGTGAAAGGTGAGAGGAGTGTGTGTTGAGGAGTGTGTGTGTTGAGGAGGAGTGGTGTGTTGAGGGTTAACATGGAAAGAGGTGTGCGGTGACGTCACCGGTTACAACTGGACGGAAGTTGTTACAACCGGAAGCTGCTTAGGGCATTTATTATTATAGATACAGGAGAGATGACATACAGGTATATAATATATACAGGGGGAGATGACATACAGGTATATACTTGTTGTGTCCCATGAATGGGAACAACTTATTATGTATTTCTATGTTATGCATTGCATTCTCTTGTTACTAGGGAGAAGTCCTGCTCTTTGAAGTTTGTCCCTTTGTCTCTCCTGTAGTTGATGATATTAGCCCTTGCCCCTCCCTTCTTCTTCATTATCAGTTTGCTGTAGCCATCTTTGGATGCACATGTATACTTCTCTGTTTGGGATTACTCTTTCCACCAGCTCAGAGGCGTAGCTAGGGTTTTGGTTCAGGGGGTGGGGGGCGAAACTTCTGAGTGGGCCCCTAACCAGGTAACTTTGATTACAACTCAGTGACGCACCCTAATAGTGGATGTAGGAGACGGCTGCGCTGTTACTGAAAATAATCTCTATATAAAGACCAACATGGATATTACTGCCATATGGTCAGTGGTAAATACCAGTCCTACAAAACATACAAGTGATTACTGCACAGTTATAGTTGGTGTCATACCGCTGACGTTCTTTCTGATGGAATCATTCACTTTTCACATCTTTTCCATCTGGCCCAGACCGACATTGACATCGTCTCCAGCCAGGACTCAGCTACAGAGAATACAACAACGACACGTTTCACTTCTCATATTCCAGCCCCATCACCATGTATCCCCAACCTGCACAAATCTCTCATCCTGCTGATACCCCAATGCTGAGCCGCTGCAATGTGTCCCTATTACTGCACCTGATACCCCAATACTGAGCCGCTGCTGCCGTATGTGTCCCTATTACTGCACCCGATACCCCAATACTGAGCCGCTGCTGCTGTATGTGTCCCTATTACTGCACCTATGTGTTGTTCTGTGTGACCTCTAAATTCTAAAGCAGCTCTCTATAATATAGTAATGCTGGGTGCAAGTGCCCTAGAAAACAGCGCCCACATATTGTCTCCTAGAATGTAATAATGCCCTGTGTGTGCCCCTTTGACAGTCACAGTAACCTGAGTTCCCCTATAACAATAAGTGCCCACTTTACATTTAATAATGTCCTGAGTCTCCCCCCTGTACAGCTCCCCTATACACAGTATAATGCCCCCTCACTGTATACATACTGACCCCTTAATATCCCCCAATGATGGCTCCAACACTATATGATGACCCCCTCACTGTAATCCCCACACTGTATGATGGCCCCCTAGATAGCCTCAATATAGTATAATACACCAGATAGTCCTCAATATAGCATAATGCAGCCCCCATAGGCAGACTCTACAGTATAATGCAGCCCCCCATAGGCAGACTCAATAGTATATTGCAGCCCCCCATAAGCAGACTGTAATGTAAGGCAGCACCCCCCTATAGGGAGACTGTAATATAAGGCAGCACTCCCCCTATAGGCAGACTGTAGTATAAGGCAGCCTCCCCATCCCCTATAGGTAGACTGTAGTATAAGGCAGCCCCCTCATCCCCTATAGGCAGACTGTAGTATAAGGCAGCACCCCCCCATCCCCTGTAGAAACAGAGAGAGAGAAAGAACAGAGAAAGAAAGAAACAGAGATAGAAAGAAAGATTCTATAAAGATACTAAAGCAGTCTGGCTCCCATTGTAGTGCTCACCTGAGCCTCCCGGTGCATGACATATCATGATCCACTCACATGGCCGGCATCACTGATTCCAAGGCGATTCCGCTGTCCGCGCTGACAGAGGACATGGTGATGGATCTGGAGCATTCCCTGAAGTCCCTCCATGGTTCCGTCACAATCTCCTCCTGAAATTACCTCATTTCCGATTCCAGTGGAACGTCACGTGCGAATTTTATAGTGCTCCTCCGGGCTCCGCCGTGTACTCCTGTGTCCGCGGGAAAGTAAGCTCCCAGCCGGGACAGCGGGGCAGACTCTCAAAATCGGGACTGTCCCGCTGGATCCGGGACGTTTGTTAGGTATGAATGCTCCCCACCATACACCTTGTACATGTACGGATCCGCACACCTCGTACACACACAGTTCCGCTTTGTATGCTTCGTACACACACGACTCCGCTCCGTACACCTTGCACACACATGGCTCCACTCAGTACACACACATGGTTCCACTCCGTAAACCTCGTACACACATGGCTCTGCTCCGTACACCCCTCACACACATGGCTCCACTCAGTACACACATGGCTCCACTCCGTAAACCTCGTACACACATGGCTCTGCTCTGCTCCGTACACACATGGCTCTGCTCTGTACGCTTCGTACATACATGGTTCCGCTCCGTACACCCCGTACACACATGGCTCCACACCCCCTATACACACACGGCTCCGCTCCGTACACCTTGTACACACACGGCTCTGCTCCACACACCCCATACACACAGCGCCGCTCCGCACACCCCATACACATGCGGCTCCACTCCATACACCTTGTACACACATGGCTCTGCTCCGCAAACCCCATACACACGCGGCTCCGCTCCATACACCTTGTACACACATGGCTCTGCTCCGCACACCCCATACACACTCAGCTCCACTCCGTACACCTCGTACACAAACGGCTCCGCTCACCCCATACACACAGGGCTCCGCTCTGCACACCACATACATGCACGGCTCCGCTCCTCCGTACACCTCGTACATGCATATCTCTGCTCCGTACACCTTGAACACACACGGCATCGCTCTGTACACGTCATACACTTGCTGCTCCGCTTCTCCGTACACCTCATTCACGCATATCTCTGCTCCATACACCTTGTACACACGGCTCCGCTCTGTACACCTCATACACACACGGCTCCGCTCTGCACACCTCATACACATGCGGCTACGCTCCTCCGTACACCTCACACGCATATCTCTGCTCCGTACACCTTGTACACACATGGCTTCGCTCTGCACACCTCATACACTTGCTGCTCCGCTTCTCCGTACACCTCATACACGCATATCTCTGCTCCATACACCTTGTACACACGGCTCCGCTCTGTACACCTCATACACACACGGCTCCGCTCTGCACACCTCATACACATGCGGCTACGCTCCTCCGTACACCTCACACGCATATCTCTGCTCCGTACACCTTGTACACACATGGCTTCGCTCTGCACACCTCATACACTTGCTGCTCCGCTCCTCCGTACACCTCACACGCATATCTCTGCTCCGTACACCTCGTACACACACGACTCCGCTCTGTACAACTCATACACACACAGATCTGCTACATCCACCCTGTAAACCCCTCCTGCCCCCACACACAAACTTCACCTCATCCAGCACCATGACAACCAGCACAGCAGAGTCCTGCACTGAAGCCCCTGATCATGTGACCCCTGACTCCGCCCCTCCTGTGACCTCATCACAGGTCCTGTGCGCACAGAATAGCCCAGCAACGTCATTGCTGGCTGTGAGGTGGGGGCATCTCATAGCGGCCGGGCGGCAGAGCAGGGAGATCGATTCTCCCTGCTCTGCCACAGAATGCAACTGTATCGGCACGCTGTGCACGCCGATATAGTTACAGTAGTGTAGCTCTGGGTGAGGGTGAGCCCACTTAGAGTGTGGGGCCCGGGGCCACCGCCCCCTCTGCCCCCTCGGTAGCTATGCTATTGCACCTGCTGCATTGTACTTAATACAAGATTTCAGAGAATATCAACTCTGTTTCTCCTGGACTCTTATTACAAGTCACTGCTGGCTGAGTTGGCACTATCTGGGGACGCCTGGCATGTGAGTACAACAATCATACAGTTATCTAAGGGATTGATGGCTTAGGATTTAGAGACTCATACTGCCTTGAAGAGTTAGAATAGTGGAAAAAGTGGCCTGCCACCAAGAACAGTATACAGCTTACAATCCAGAGAAATGAACATCTATAAAGCTAATTGTGAAAACACAGCAGCTTAGGCCGGCTTCACATTTGCGTTCCTCAGAGCTGCGGAGGGCTGCGGACATTCGCCTACGTCCGCATACTTCTGCATGCTGGCTGTGTAAGCAATCTTTAACATTGGGTACGCAGATCGTTCGGATGTATGTGGATGCCTCTGCATGCGTAGTTTTGACGATGCGGCGACCGCATCAAATTCCAACATGTTGCGTTTAACGCGGGTCGCCACATCATCAAAATGATGCATGCGGAGGCATCCACATACATCCGCACGACTTGCGTACCCAATGTTAAAGATAGGGTGCGCAGGCCGCATGCAGAAGTATGCGAACATAAGCGGAGCTGACCGGAGGAGGTGCAGCAGTGGGCGGAGCTTCACAGAGGAAGTCTGCAGCCCTCCGCAGCTCTGAGGAACGCAAATGTGAAGCCGGCCTTACACAGAGTCTTCAAACACTACCTGTGCTGCTTATAAATTGCAACATTCTATGTGAGCTCCTCTGCAGCTAGGAGCAGAATAGTTCCCCACCCTTGGCATTCCTGTGCACAATGGAAAAGACAGGAAGAATTTCTAATTCTCTGCCTGATTTACAATAGCAAGAAAGAGACACAGGATCCCATGCAACCTTCAGTGAACGATTCAAACACTTGACTAAACCTGCATGGAAGGTCAAAGGCAATCTAGAAACTGCCAAATGTGTCTTATCTTTGCCAGGAGCTCCTAAGTTACCACCAGAGGGAGCCCTGGAACGATTGGTCTCAGCATACCAGTCTTTCAAGGACACTTGTGAGAAATATACCTCTGTCTTGGTGAGACTAAACACACCAGAGTCTCTAAAGGAACTTCAGAGCTTTCAACTCAATTCTGAATGAGACTGCACTGTGCGCAACATCGTGAATAAAATAGAAGCAAAAGTCGTGCATATGTCAGAAGCATCATCCCACAAATCCAGGTCTGCTAAGTACTCAAAGCACTCATCCAGATCAAGTGCATCAAAATTACCCTCAGTGAACAGCTTATAAAAGCACGTGCTGAAGCGGAAACTACAAAGGTGCAATCCGTCTTCGCCCAAAAGAAGGCAGAAATGGAAGCTGAATCTGCACGCAAGAAGGCAGACCTGGAAGCTGAATCTGCATGTAAGAAGGTGGAAACAGAAGTTCTAGAGAAAGAATGCGAACATGCAAAAGCCATGGCAAGGTTAAAGGTCTTTGAACAAGCTCTAAGTGGGAGTCAAGGGAACAGTATCAGCTTGTGTGAGATAGATACAGAAGACCCCCTTAAGCACACAAGAGACTATGTACTGAGCCAAAACAGCGAATCACCGATCACCACTAACATTCCTGTCAGTTCTGATACTTCTCCAAGGTACCAAGACACTGATCTGCCTGCAGCTCCCAGCTTTCAAGGTCAGTCCAATGCACAACCAATGTCCAAACCCGAATCTCATTCACGCTCCAACACGCAGCCAAACACTGCACCTCAGCAAACTCCATATGCCAACATCTACATGGAACCTAACATGACAGCAAGTCAATATACCCTTGAAAACCGCAAGTCTCCAGTCTCGCACACGACAGAGACCATATACACCCAACCGGTTGCTGGGTTAAACGCTTATGCCGTTCCATACGCCATCCCCTGGCACAACAACCTCACCAAAAAGCTTCAACAAGCATCCAGGGTCGCGGAGTGGCGTTGGAAGAAAACACGCCTGCCAGACGACTTCACTGCTTTCAAACAAGCTACGCTTGCCTTTAAATCAGTCCTCACCTCTGCCAAACAGACCTATTTCACAAACCTTATATCTTCATTATCCCACAACCCAAAACAACTGTTCAGCACATTCAACTCTCTCCTACGCCCAACACCACCACCTCCAACTCCCCTCATCTCTGCTGAGGACTTGGCCACCTACTTCAAAAACAAGATTGACCAAACAAGGCAAACCTTTACAGTTCCACCACCCCAACCACTCCACATACCAGACCTCTGCCCTTCCCTAATAACCTCCCTCTCCAACATCACTGGAGAGCTTACTAATCTCCTTTCCAAATTACGCCTCAACACCTGTGCACTTGACCCCATCTCTTCCCACCTGCTCCCCAACCTCACTAACATGATCATTCCAGCCCTAACCCATCTCTTCAACCTATCCCTAACTTCTGGTACCTTCCCCTCTGCCTTCAAACATGCCACCATAACACCCATCCTCAAAAAATCAAACCTTGACCCAACTGCTATGTCCAGCTATCGCCTCATATCACTGCTCCCGTTAGCTTCCAAACTCCTTGAACAGCATATCCATGCTCAACTTTCCTCCCACCTCTCATCTAACTCCTTCCTTGGCATCCTGCAATCTGGCTTCCACCCCCACCACTCCACTGAAACTGCCCTGACCAAAATTACTAATGACTTACTCGCAGCCAAAGCTAACAGACAGTTCTCCATCCTCCTCCTTCTTGACCTGTCCTCTGCCTTTGACACAGGTTACCACTGCCTACTGCTACAGACTCTTTCTTCCCTTGGCATCAAAGACCTTGCCCTGTCCTAGATTTCCTCATACCTTTCTGACCGCACATTCAGCGTTTCCCACTCCCACATTACCTCCCTCATCTCGCCCCCTCTCTGTTGGAGTCCCCCAAGGCTCTGTCCTGGGGCCCCTACTTTTTTCCATCTATACTCTTGGCCTAGGACAACTCATAAAGTCCCATGGCTTCCAGTACCACCTGTATGCAGATGACAGTCAGATCTACCTCTCTGGCCCAGATGTCACCTCTCTGCTGTCCAGAATCCCGGAGTGTCTATCAGCCATATCCTCCTTTTTCACCTCTCGCTTCCTAAAACTCAATGTAGACAAAACTGAACTCATTATTTTTCCTCCAGCTCACGTATCTTCCCTACCCGATCTGTCTATTATAGTAAACGGCATCATGCTCTCCAGCACGTGAAGTCCGCTGCCTCGGAGTAACTCTCGACTCTGCCCTGTCCTTCAAACCACACGTCCAATCTCTTGCCACCTCCTGTCGCCTCCAACTCAAATATATTTCCAGAATCCGTCCCTTCCTCAGTCATCAATCTACTAAAACTCTTGTACATCCCCTCATCATCTCCCACCTTGACTACTGCAACACTCTCCACTGTGGCCTCCCTGCTAACTCTCTTGCACCACTCCAGTCTGTCCTCAATTCTGCTGCCCGACTAATCCACCTCTCTCCTCACTACTCCCCTGTCTCCCCCCTCTGCAAATCCCTCCATTGGCTCCCAATTCCCCAACATATCCAGTTCAAGCTACTAACACTGACCTACAAAGCTATCCACAACCTTTCCCCTCCCTATATCTCTGAACTAATCTCCCAATATCTTCCCTCACGTAATCTTCGATCCTCCCAAGACCTCCTACTCTCCTCCACACTTATTCGTTCCTCACACAACCGCCTCCAAGATTTCTCCCGAATATCCCCTATCCTCTGGAATGCCATGTCTCAACACATCCGATTATCCACCACCCTCGGATCCTTCAAACGGAACCTGAAAACCCATCTTTTCAGGAAAGCGTACAGCCTGCAATGACCATTCTGCTGCCTCACCACCACCTGAGCTGCCGCCTCATCACCACCAGAGCTGCTGCACCCCTGACCTTCTGTCTCTTCCCCACTATCCCGTAGAATGTAAGTCCGCAAGGACAGGGTCCCCAACCCTCCTTACCAGTCTGTCATTGTAAATTTGTTTACTGTTAACGATATCTATAACTCTGTATGTAACCTCCTTTCTCATGTACAGCACCATGGAATTAATGGAGCTATATAAATAAATAATAATACTTTCCCACGTTTCTGAACCAAGAAACTACAACCAAAGTGAACAGCATTACTCAGCCAGCAAGTGTGCTCCCAAAGTCAGAAAGAACAGACATGTCTGACTTTGCGAGGTACATGATTTGCCGAGAACTCACCAACACTGGTCTCACAAGGTTCGACGACCAACCCGAAAACTACAGAGGGTGGAAGTGTGCCTTTAAAACCTCAACTAGTGACCTCGGCATTACTGCTGCTGAAAAGCTGGACCTGCTGATCAGGTGGCTGGGACCACGATCCACAGAGCGAATCAAGAGACTCAGATCCGTTTACATCAGCAATCCAGCGGCTGGTCTCACGACCTCATGGGACAGACTAGAGAAAAGTTTTGACAGTCTTGAAGCTATAGAAGACACATTGCTCAAACAGTTACAGGTTTTTCCTAAATTATCCATCAGGGACGTTTCAAAATTCCAGGAACTCAGCAACCTGCTGTTTGAACTTCAGATGGCCAAGACAGACACACATCTACCAGGCTTCAGCTATCTGGACACCGCACGTGCTGTGAAACCCATAATCACTAAGCTGTAATATAGCGTGCAAGAAAGGTGGACTACGCTAGGGACAAGTTACAAAAAGGAGCACCAGGTGTCCTTTCCTCCGTTCTCTTCTGCGAGTTCATCAAAGACATTGGAGAGCGCAAGGCCTACCCTAACTTCACCTGTGGAGAAGCTACAGAAGCCACATCCGAATGCAAGGAGCTAGAGTGCTTCAGATGTTGTGCTTCTACCGAACACCTTGCTAAGGACTGTAAGGTTACAATCAAGTGTATGGAGTGTGACAGCGAGGACCATGTACAAGCGCTCCATCCATCCCAGCTTAACCCTACACCTGCGCCTTCTCCCACCACAAGCCATGGCAGGGAGAGTACAGGCCAAGCAGAAAGTCATCTCGCAGTATCTTCATGCTCAGAAGTCTGCGGTGAAGGCCTTTGGGACAAGTCTTGTGCGAAGATTTGCTTGGTAAAGGTATATCCCAAGGGTCACCCAGAGAAGACTGTGAAGGTGTAATAGCTTCCTGGATGATCAGAGCACCTAATCACTAGCAAGGTCAGAACTCTTTCATCTGTTCGATTTAAAGGGAAGCACTTACCCCTACACCTTAGGCACCTGCAGAGGCATCCCAGAAGTCTTCAGAAGAAGGGCCAGTGGTCTCATAGTAATGTCTCTTGAAAATACCATAGAAATACCTCTACCCACACTCGTTGAGTGCAAGCAGATTCCGTCCAACAAGGAAAAGATCCCAACGCCAGAAGCCGCTCTTCATCACCCTCACCTGAAGACTATAGTCAGCAAGATTCCAGTTCTCGATCACAACACAGAAATCCTGATTCCACTTGGGAGAGACATTCTCCATTTACAAAATGTATGCCAGCAAATCAATGGCCCACACAATGCACCAATTGCTCAGCGCTTCGAAATAGGCTGGGTGATCATAGGGAGCATCTGTGTATACAAAAATGAAAAGACCTAACACTATCTTTTCCCACAAGATGCACATCTTGCCAAATGGTCGCAGCACTCATTTTCAGCTATGCCCACATCATTACTGGGTGAAAGAGAAACTGAGCGACACCAAGTGGCGACAGTCACCACTTGACAGTGTGAACACGGACAGTCCCCAGGACGACAACCTCGGGTCAACGGTGTTCAATTCCACAAGAGAAGATAAAAAGTTTAAAAGGGTTATTGACAAAGAATTCGCTCAAGATGACCAACAGCTGGGTGGCTCCGTTACCCTTTCTTTCTTCAAGACCAAGGTTGCCAAACAATCTGGAGCAAGCAACTGCAAGGTTCTCTTCTCTAAAGCACACTTTAAAAAGAAGGCCAGAGATGGAAAGAAATGTCATCGATTTCATGCAAAACATCTTTGACAGAGATCATGCAGAACCTGCACCACCACTGAAGGAAGGAGCAGAATGCTGGCACCTTCGACATCCTTCAGGGTCTACCACCCTTGAAAACCTAACCAAATCAGGGTGGTATTTGACTCCAGTGCTCAGCATGATGGCGTCTCCTTCATCAAGTTGCTTCTTACTGGACTGAACATGAAAAACAGCCTTATAGGAGTGTTGATTCGCTTCAGGCAGGAACCCATGGCGATAATGGCCAACATCCAGCAGATGTTTCATTGCTTCACTGTGAAGGAAGACAGTAGAAACTATCTCAGGTTCCTATGGCTCAAGAGCAACGACATCCACGACAAGGTCATGGACTACCAGATGAAAGTACATATCAACACCTGCTGTAGCAATCTATGCACTGAGACAGGCAGCGCAGGAAGGTGAGAGAGAATATGGAAGCGATGCTCATCAGTTTGTAGAGAAGAACTTCTACGTGGACGACGGGCTCAAGTCTTTATCCTGGAGTGAAGAGGCTATCGATCTGCTATCGATCAGGAAATGCTCTCGTCATCAAATGTCAGGCTCCACAAGACTATCTCTAACAGTCAAGAGTAGAGATGAGCGACTTTGCCTTTTTTTGGGTCAACTCGGGTTTCATGAAACCCGACTTTCTCAAATGTCAAGTCGAACGAAATCGGCCGACTATTGGGAAAAGTCTGAGGTCCGACTGAAACACGAAACCTAATGCATGTCAATGGGGAAGCAAAGTCGGGAGGGAGTGGAGGACACCTACATGCCGGACCGCTTTTTTAAAGTGCGCAAAATCTCTCTCTCCCCAGATGCTGCACATGTCATCTCGTTGCCCACAGTGTACGTCCTTGCTCATTGGCTGAAAAAAAATTAATGTGCAAGCATTCTGTGAAATCCGACTTTGGCGCTTGGGTCAACGACCGCATGGCCGACCTCACGCTATGGTCGGTTTTCGCTCGGCGAAACCCGACTGGCGAAAGTCGGCGACTTTTGAATCCGACTGAACTGTTTCGCTCAACTCTAGTAAAGAGGTAATGGAAGCGTTTCCATCCGAAGACTGTGCCATGAGCTTAAGAGACCTCGATTTAGGTTCCAACGTCCCTCCCACGCAACGGAGCCTCGGTCTGGAATGGGATATTAAACAGGACGCATTTACTTTTCAAGTGTCACCCAGCGACAAACCATTCACCAAACGAGCCGTCATATCTGTCATAAACAGTATCTACGATCCTCTTGGGTTCCTCGCACCCATCACTATTCAAGGCAAGATTCTGCTAAGACAGCTCACTGCCAGAAATACTGATTGGGATGCTCCGCTGCTGTCCCAGAAGCAACAAAGATGGGAGGACTGGATGAAGTCACTGAAGATCCTAGAACAACTCCAAGTCAAATGTTGTTATTCTGTAAAATCTTCTTTAGTTGCCGCCAGAAGAGAAGTCCACATTTTCTCCGACGCGTCTACAGAAGCCATAGCCGCAATAGCTTATCTGAAGACCTTAGGCGCGCACAATGAAGTATACAGTGGTTTCATTCTGGGTAAGGCCAAACTATCACCTAAACCTGCACACTCAGTACCAAGGCTTGAACGTTGTGCCGCAGTATTGGCGGTAGAAATCGCTGAAGTCGTGAGAGATTAAATGGACATCGCAACCGATTCCTTTACATTCTACACAGATAGTAGAGTGGTACTCTGATATATCTATAACCAAACAAAACAATGCTACATCTATGTGAGTAACAGAGTAGCGCACATCAGATGTTTTGCTACTCCTGAGCAGTGGCATCACATACCCTTTGATCTAAACCCAGCTGACCAAGGAACAAGACTCACAGCTGCATCCAAGCTCGGTGACAAAATGCGGCTGACACCTCCAAGGTCTCTTATATGAGGATACCTATGATAACTATGTCAGCAACACCTATGAGCTGGTGGATCCAGAATCTGAGAAAGATATTAGACCAACTATCTCCTCACACTATATTTCAATTACATCAAGGTTGAAGTTAAAACCTCATCATTTTGATCGCTTCTCAGGTTGGTCATCTGCTGTACGAGCCGTGGCTGGTCTCATTCACATCACTGATTGCTTTACCAAAGACAAGTCATCAGGGTGCCATGGCTGGCACATATGCAAGAGTCATCTTACCACCGAAGAGAAGGAACAAGCTGCACAAGTCATCATTAGGTGCATACAACAAGAAGTATATCACCATGAAACTGACAGCATTATGAAAGGTGTCAACTTCTCCAAAAACAGCACGCTCCTTGACCTGAATCCAGTCACTGAACTTGTGTTACCTTTACTGAAGGAGTACGTCACATGAACTGAATATTGCTGCTGGACTCTACCACGGCAGGGAGCATACCTCCTCATAACCCAGCCATGTTAGGACATAAAACGCTCTGTGTGCAACTGGATTTGAACACTTCCTCGTGGATTAAACGTTACCATTGGATTGTTAGGTTGGTGGAAGAGTTGGCTTGTTGTGGCTTCCCCAACCCGAAGATGGTTTTTTCTACTGAACTCATATTTATTTTTTAATTATTTTTTCAAGGACTACCCATCTACGCTTAAATAAGTACTTGAATTGTTGTATTATTGTTGCATAGTGTTTTCTTCTCTCTCTCATTTCAGGTTTCATGTCGGCGTTGGACAGCAATGACTCGTCACGTCATACATTGTGAAATCTGAACATTTCAGATGGGGATTGTTGTGTTCTATGAATGGGATCAATCTTGTTATGTATTTCTATGTTATGCATTACATTCTGTTGTTGCTAGGGAGAAGCAGGAGAAGCCCTGCTCTTTGAAGTTTGGCCCTTTTTCTCTCCTGCAGTTTATGATGTTAGCCCTTGCTCCTCCCTTCTTCTTCATTATCAGTTTGCTGTAGCCATCTTTGGATGCACATGTATACTTCTCTGTTTGGGATTACTCTTTCCACCTGCTGCATTGTACTTAGTACAAGATTTCAGAGAATATCAACTCTTGTTTCTCCTGGACTGTTATTACAAGTCACTGCTGGCAGAGTTGGCACTATCTGAGGACATCCAAAGAAAGGCATCCAGCTCAACCAATTCAGTGAAAAACTAATTTTATTCACCAAAACAGTTTCAAGTTTAGACAACACAGGTCCCAGGAACAGGTTCTTTTTCACTCAACACGGGTTTCAGGTACAGGCACTGGTTCAGATAACACAAGTTTCACGAACAGTTTCTGGTTCAGACAACATGGGGGACCTTGCAACTGACTAGATGCACAACACTAACTTAATCAAGGTGGTGGCTCAGGCACCTCCCTACTGGGCAGCATGCTTTACATACTTGATGCCTCCCAGCTATTGGCTGGGAGCATTTCCAAGGTGCTCGCACTGCCCTTTTAAGAATTTGGAAGCGTGCAAACTAGGCGCACTATTGCGACACCTGCGCTGTGTGTGCAGGCCCAGAAAGACAGGATGCTGTAGCAGGGAATGTGGACACTGCCGTGTGGCTGGTATAAGGGAACATATAGGCATCCGCATACATCCGCACAACCTGCGTGCCCAATGTTAAAGATAGGGTACACAGGCCGCATGCAGAAGTATGCGGATGTAGGCAGAGCTGACCAGAGGAGGTGCAGCTGTGGGCGGAGCTTCACGTTGGAAGTCCGCAGGCGGCCGCAGCTCTTCCATACGCAAATGTGAACCTAGCCTTAGTGAATCCTGCTTTGAGCAGGGGGTTGGGCCAGATGACCCAGGAGGTCCCTTCCAACTCTACCTCTCAATGATTCTAGTTCTAAAGGCGGTTTTCCACACATCTCCCGGGCGAATTCGTATGAGATTATAAGCCCCTCTTAGATCGAGTTTGGTAAAAAACTTGCAGAATGCAGTCTCTCCAGCAACTCAGGAATTAAGGGGAGTAGGTAGCCATTTTTAATGGTAATCTTATTTATTTCCCTGTAATCAATACATGGCCTCATGTGTGAGTCCTTCTTTTCTACAAAAATCAAGGGTGCTCCAGCAGGCGAAAAAGAAGGTTGAATGAATCCTTTCTAGAGTTCAGCGAAACTGGTCGAAAAAATTCAAAAGTCGCCGACTTTCGCCAAAGTTGGGTTTCATTAAACGAAAACCGACCTTAGCGTGAGGTCGGCCACGAGGTCGGCGACTTTAGCGCCAAAGTCGCGTTTCAAAAGATGCTTTAGCGCCCTTTTTCAGCCAATCAGGAAGAACGGACACTGTGGGCAGCAGTCACCACCATCTTGGAGAAGGGCATGCAAGTGATTAGCTTGCTTTGTGTGGCGTCACAGGGGGTAAAAAAGGGCGGGGACGCCGACCGCCATGTTACTCATGCTGATCTCAGAATAGGGAGAGCTGCTCCAGCTGCTGATTCTGTAGGGAGAGCGTTAGGTAGGCAAAAAGAAAAAAAAACTGCTTCTGCTGCTAGCGCTTTTCACTGTAGTTACTGTGCAGTGAAAGGTGAAGATTTTTGCTTTTGTGCAGCAGCGCTGGTGGTGATTAGCCTGCCTTTTAAGGCTAGCTGCATTGCTGTGTGCACACTGGTGTTCAAACTGCTTTTTTAAAAGCAATCCAAATTGTATTGTTTTGTCCTAGTGAGGTAGTGAGCTTTCATTTTTTCACACACCGTACAGCGGTGCACGCTCCTCACACAGTACCGTGTAACGGCTGTTATCACGGCCAAATTGAAGCTATCTACGTGTGTGACTCTGTAAGGAAAAGTCAAGGAGTTTGTCTGTTCTTACAGACCTACACCTTATAGTTTTGTCCGTTTTTCAAACAGTTTAGTATATTTGCTGTTTGATTACATTCAAAACTAGAGAGAGACAGCGTGTGTCAGTCCGTATACAAAAACACGGAGCTTGACAATTTTACATACACCGTACAGCGGTGTACGTGCACGCTCCTCTCTCAGTACCATGTAACGGCTGTTATCACGGCCAAATTGAATCTATCTATGTTATGAATGAGTCACCAGAGGAGGAAAAAACAAAAATACAAGCTAAGTCCAGAAAACCGGAGAGGTTGGTAGCTAGCAGATTGCAGACCCCTGATCCTATTCACAACAACTAACAGTAGCCGTGGGGTGTTCCTACGGTGGTCCTAGACACCTCGTTCACAGCCGGATAACTAAATAAACCTAAAGAAAGAAAGGGGAAATCTAAACTGCCCCAGAGCAGACCCCAAAGCAATAGACAGCCCCCAACATGTATTGACGGTGAAAACAGATGAAAACACAGACAGAAAGACAGGCTGAGCAAACGATGGGGCCCTCACTAACTAGATAGGACAGGAAAGAAAAGCAACTGTCTGCAATCACGCAAAAACCCTGCCAAAACTAATGTCCAACACGGCTGATAGAAAAGGCCCTGAAGTCGCTAGACTTCAAAATCACTATATCAGCACTCAGGTATATTCTGAAAACAGAGCAAAGAGATCAACTGATCCGAGACAAAAATGGAGTTCAGCCAGTCCCAACCAGGGCTGGCTGAACACAAACACTAAGTAAACCAGACAAAATCTCATGGAACAATAGCAGAGCAAAAACTTAGCTTTAGTAGACAGGACTAAACTGGAGGCCAGAGCTCTGAGCAGAGAGGATCACCAGCAAACCAGCAGGGCGTCGGCGGCCTTATATCCACTCAGAGATTCCGGATGTCCAATCACACTCCACCTGTTCAGATGACAGGTTTTTCCCATCCAAATCAATTTCACTACCTCCTTTCACCAGCAGAGGGAGTTCATCGGACATCAAAGGTGAAGGAGAAAATGAGCTCATAACATATCTACGTGTGTGACTCTGTAAGGAAAAGTCGAGGAGTTTGTCCGTTCTTACAGACCTACACCTTATAGTTTTGTCCGTTTTTCAAACAGTTTAGTATATTTGCTGTTTGATTACATTCAAAACTAGAGAGAGACAGCGTGTGTCAGTCCGTATACAAAAACATGGAGCTTGACAATTTTACATACACCGTACAGCGTTGTACGTGCACGCTCCTCTCTCAGTACCGTGTAACGGCTGTTATCACGGCCAAATTGAAGCTATCTACATGTGTGACTCTGTAAGGAAAAGTCGAGGAGTTTGTCCATTCTTACAGACCTACACCTTATAGTTTTGTCCATTTTTCAAACAGTTTAGTATATTTGCTGTTTGATTACATTCAAAACTAGAGAGAGACAGCGTGTGTCAGTCCGTATACAAAAACACGGAGCTTGACAATTTTACATACACCATACAGCGTTGTACGTGCACGCTCCTCTCTCAGTACCGTGTAACGGCTGTTATCACGGCCAAATTGAAGCTATCTACGTGTGTGACTGTAAGGAAAAGTCGAGGAGTTTGTCCGTTCTTACAGACCTACACTCTAGGGAGATTCCAATTCTGCCCAATTCTGTATACACCTTGTAGTTTGTCATACACTAGGCAATTTCTGCCATTCACATTGCAGTGTTATAGACACAGGGCCTGACAGAATCCTACTGTGTCCTGAAGTGTAGAGAGATTCCAATTCTCCACAGTCCTCTATCCACCTTTCTTACAACATCCGGAATCTGCCTGTCACATTGCGGTGTAAAATAATCAGGGCCTGACAGAATCCAACTGTGTCCTGAAGTCTACGGAGATTCCAATTCTCCACAGTCCTCTATCCACCTTTATTACACCATCCAGAATCTGCCTGTCACATTGCGGTGTAAAATAAACAGGGCCTGACAGAATTCAACTGTGTCCTGAAGTCTACAGAGATTCCAATTCTCCCCACTACTATATACACCTTGTACCTTGTTTTACAGTACCATACAGTTGGTGTTTTTTTGTGTACATTTTCCTCAAAAGTGAGGAAGTGTGGTGGAAGAGTCCGTGGAAGTGGGCGGGGGTTGGCAGCTGGTAATGATGGTGTTGGTGGTGGATCTGCTGGTAGTGGCAAAAGCAAAATAGTACCTAATTCAGGAGGTGTTGAACCTGCGTCATCGTCTGGCTCCACAAGGCCTCGAAGGCTCCCTTTTCTGGGAGTAGGTAAACCGCTTTTAAAGCCGGAGCTTCAAGAACAAGTTTTGGCTTACATTGCTAACTCAGCCTCCAGCTCTATCGCCTCCTTCTGAAGTTTTAAAAAATAAAAGCACTGAGTCATCATTGGAGGCTCATGTTCATGAACCACACCTTTCCTTGTGTCCTTCACCCCAACCAAAATTGAAGGATGCGGCAGGCCACACTACAGATTACTCCATGGAGCTGTTTTCACATACCATGCCTGGGTTATCAAGTGAAATGGTGAATTACCCAGGCCAAGATGAATCTGACATGGAGTGCACTGATGCACAGCCACTGATAGATGATTCTGCTGGTACATTCACTCAGAGCACTACATTGTCCTCGCAGTGTACTGAGCCAGAATCTGACCCAGATGAAACTCAGGTGCCCCTTCCCGCATACTATACAACCATAAACGGTGACACAGAGGAAGGTGCACATGACATTGAAGAGGAGGTGCTGGATGACCCAGTTGTTGACCCAGATTGGCATCCATTGGGGGTAGAGGGTGCCGCTGCCAATAGCTCAGAAGAGGAGGAGGAGCATCCGCAGCGGGCATCGACATCGCAACAGCTGTTATCTGGCAGGCCCGGAGCAGTCCAATAACGGGTTACAAAAACCAAAAGAGTTGCAGGACTGCTTGGCCAGACGGTCAAAATAGCACAGCGTGCAAGGCCTCAAAATGTCTTCCATAGTAGGAAGAGTGCAGTGTGGCACTTTTTTGAACAAAATCCTAATGATCAGGCACAGGTTATCTGTAAGAAGTGCGCAAAGACCTTTAGCCGATGGAAAAATCTGAGAAATTTGAATACCAGTTGCATGCTATGACATTTAACCACCATGCACTTGCAAGCGTGGGCGGACTACCAAAACTCACGTACCACATGTGCTACTGCTCCCAAAGAAGGTAGTCAGCAACACTACATTGATTCCCCCACTGTAAGTCCATCGGTTAGCACATCACCAGCAGCAAATGTTGAGTTGTCGTCGCAAGGGCAAATCAGTCAGGGAATCACACTGTTATTGCAACGAAAGACTGAATCTAGGCCATCAGAAAGAACACCAACTCCATCACCATCATCAACCCTCTCTCAGTCCGCCATGTCCACCGCTAGTTCCACCATATGCAGCTCTCAAGTCCAGCTCACCCTACCAGAGACTATGAGTAGGACAAGAAAGTACTCATCCTCTCATCCACGTACACTGGGTTTGAATGCCCACATTGCCAAACTAATCTCGTTAGAGATGATGCCCTATCGGTTGGTTGAAAGCGCAGCTTTCCGCGAACTCATGGCCTACGCAGTACCACGCTATGACCTACCCAGTCGCCACTTCTTTTCTCGCAAAGCCATCCCAGCCCTCCACCTTCATGTGAAAGACTGCATTGTCCATGCACTCAAGCAATCAGTGAGTGGAAAGGTGCACCTCACAACTGATGCATGGTCCAGTAGGCATGGCCAGGGCCGATACGTGTCCATCACTGCGCACTGGGTTAATGTGGTGGATGCAGGGTCCACAGGGGACAGCTGTGATGGCACAGTGCTGCCTAGCCCACAGTATAGGAAACAGTTGGCTGTAGGCGCTCGACCCTCCTTCTCCTCCAGAAGCGAAAGCTCATCCACAGAGCGCAGTCGCACGAGCACTGCATCCGCAGCTGACAGTGGTGCACACGTTTTGTGCCACTATCGATCAGCTAGTGGAAAGCGTCAGCAGGCTGTGATGCAGATGATGTGTTTGGGCGACAGACACGGCGGAGGTACTGGCCGACTACTTTCAGCGACAAACTGAGTCATGGCTGGGCAGTCTACATCTTGAGGCAGGCAAGGTAGTTAGTGATAACGGCCGGAATTTTGTGGCAGCGATAGCCCTTTCAAAACTCTGACACATACCTTGCTTGGCTCACACCTTGAACCTGGTGGTGCAGTGCTTCCTCACTAATTATCCGGAGTTAACAGGCCTGCTCCATAAGGTTCGAAGAATGTGCTCGCACATCCGCCAGTCGCCGGTACACTACAGTCGTATGCAGAAGCTGCAGCGATTGCTCCACCTTCCCAAGCACTGCCTAATTATCGACGTTGCAACAAGGTGGAACTCCACCCTGCACATGGTTGAGCGGCTGTGCGAACAGAGGCAGGCCGTAATGCATTTGTGCGAGGATACATGGGCAGGCACTTTGAGGGCAGACATGGAGTTGACAAGTGTGCCGTGGTCGAAGCTGAAAGACCTCTGTAAAGTTCTTCAATGTTTTGAGGAATGCACACGGCTGGTAAGCGCAGACGACGCCATCATAAGCATGAGCATCCCACTTTTGCGTCTGCTCATGCAAACTTTGATGCACATCAAGGAGCAGGCGTGTGCAGCCGAAGATGATGAGGAAGAGGAGGAGGGAAGCCTTGATGACAGTCAGCCATTGTCTGTTCAGGGAACTGTGGTGGATGAGGTGGAGGAAGAAGAGGAGGAGGAGGAGGAAGGGGATGATTATTTAGGGGAGGAGGATGCTTCTCGTGGGGCAAGAGAAAATGTTGGCGTGGCAAGGTCTGGTACTGGGTTTGTGCGTGACTGGATGGATGTGAATTTGCCTGAAAGTGCTCCTCCACCCAGCACTCGCAGTGCATCATTGACACCGGGAACATTGGCCCACATATCAGATTATGCCTTGCAGATCCTAAAAAGGGACCCCCGCATTGCCAAAATGATGAACGATGATGACTACTGGTTGGCCAGCATCCTGGATCCACGCTATAAAGGCAAATTCCAAAACATCATGCCACAGGAGAACCTTGACCTAATATTGGCTAACAAACAAGCAACTCTGGTAAACCGGTTGGTTGAGGCATTCCCAGCACACAGCAGCGGTGATGGTTGTCACATGAGCCGTAGGAGCCGGGAGCAACTTGGAAGAGGTGTTGGTGGTGCACACATCAGAAGTGGCATTGGAGACAGGGGTTTAATGACCATGTTGTGGACTGATTTTTCAAGTCCCGCTCACACGACTGGTAATACTGCATCAATTGAAAGTGACAGGAGACAGCACTTGTCAACTGTGGTTACAAACTACTTTTCCTCCCATATCGATGTTCTCCCTCACAGGTCATTCCCATTTGACTATTGGGCAGCTAAACTGGACACCTGGCCTGAATTGGCACAATATGCCTTACAGGAGCTTGCTTGCCCAGCTGCAAGTGTGCTGTCGGAAAGAGTCTTCAGTGCTGCTGGATCAATCCTGACAGAAAAAAGGACCCGTCTGTCAACCCAAAATGTGGATGATCTAACCTTCATTAAAATGAACCATGTATGGGTTTCCAAGGATTTTGTCACACCTTACCCTGATGACACATAGGTTGACAGAAAAATGGCTTTCTTTGGTCCGCCTCTTCCTGGGACTTGACCAATTTCGCCTTTAGCAGCAGGTGAATGTCCCACATCAACATATGCCATTTTGTAAACCTCCCTGACTGGGCTGCCTCCTCCCCCATGGCTGGGGTCACCACCTAGCGCACGCAACCGTGCGAGTGCTGTTGCCCTGGACAGGTGGGTGGGCCGACTCTTGGGCGTGGGTACTTGCACAGGGTCCCTCATAGTGCAATCAAGTGTCTCTGATGGTGGGGGTGCACACTCGCCGTCAGACACACCGCCGTACTATGAGGGGCCCAGTGCCAGTACCGACGCCCACGAGTGGGCCCCCCTTGCTTGGGCAGGGCCCCAGCATTTGCAATGTTTACCTCTCCCTGCTCCTCCGCTGTGTAGTCTGGGCTGTCAAATCCTTCACTGGGACTGCCACTACAAATTTGGTGAACTGATAGAAGATAAAGGTTAAGACGTAGCTATGCCCTGTCCCGCTGGCCGGGATTATTATTATTATTATTTATTTATATAGCACCATTGGTTCCATGGTGCTGTACATGAGAAGGGGTTACATACAAATTACAGATATCACTTACAGTAAACAAACTAACAATGACAGACTGATACAGAGGGAAGAGAGGACCCTGCCTTTTCGGGCTTACATGCTACAGGATGGTGGGGAAGGAGACAGTAGGTTGGTGGGTTGCAGCAGTTCCGGTGTTGGTTGAGGTGATATGACCGGTAGTGGTGAGAGAGAAGGAGGTAGCGGGGTCATTGCAGGCTGTAGGCTTTCTTGAAGAGGTGGGTTTTCAGGTTCCGTCTGAAGTTTCCAAAAGTGGTTGATAGTCGGACTTGTTGGGGCAAAGAATTCCAGAGAATAGGGGCTATTCTTGAGAAGTCTTGGAGGCGGTTGGGTGAGGAGCGAATAAGTGTGGAGGAGAGAAGGAGGTCTTGGGAGGACCGGAGATTACGTGAGGGATGGTATCAGGAGATTAGTTCAGAGACATATGGGGGAGACAGGTTATAGATGGCCTTGTAGGTCAGAATTAGTAATTTGAACTGGATATGCTGAGGGAATGGGAGCCAGTGAAGAGATTTGCAGAGGGGAGAAGCGGAGGAGTAGTGAGGAGAGAGATGAATTAGTCGTGCGGCAGAGTTAAGGATGGACTGGAGAGGTGCGAGGGTGTTAGCAGGGAGACCACAGAAAAGGATTTTGCAGTAGTCGAGGCGGGAGATGATGAGGGCATGCACAAGCATTTTAGTAGATTGAGGGTTGAGGAAAGGACGGATTCTGGAAATATTTTTGAGCTGGAGGCGACAGGAGGTAGAAAGAGCTTGGATGTGCGGTTTGAAGGACAGGGCAGAGTCAAAGGTTACGCCGAGGCAGCGGACTTCTGGTACTGGGGAAAGTGTGATGTCATTAATTGTTATAGCTAGGTCGGGTAAAGAAGATTTGTGAGATGGAGGAAAGATGATCCAGCTTCAGATGATCAATGGCTTCCATTTCTTATGGACGTCGACTCACAATGAGATGCAGTGGTGGTTTCT
This sequence comes from Dendrobates tinctorius, assembly GCF_039654945.1. Classification (NCBI taxonomy): domain Eukaryota; kingdom Metazoa; phylum Chordata; class Amphibia; order Anura; family Dendrobatidae; genus Dendrobates; species Dendrobates tinctorius. The sequence continues at coordinate 25,249,377 of NW_027361675.1, forward strand.
CATCAGCTTTCACAGTTTTCCTACCCACAGACATGTGACATTCCAGCGCACATTTTTAAATTTGCCCTCTCATGCCAATCCAAATGAATCGCCTATGGCCTGTGGCTTCTGTCTTTTGCACTCCAAAGTTATGTGACAGAGCATGATAGGCAGTGAGCACCATGTTTACATCTCTCCCTGTGATCAAAATTATATGGATATGAGTAATGGCGATGGGATCAACGGTACTACGATACAGCAACACTTTCTTCACAAAGAAAGGTTTTCGCTGTCTCCACACACTAATTGAGGATCTGCATCGCCTCTGAGAATTGTGACGGAAGTTTATCCCATGAATAGGAATTCCTAGATTTCTGCAATCACTAGAATTTATGTCAGTAATTGTATGCATCTCATTTCCTATTGTGGAGAGTCTGGACTGTCTTACTGAGACAGAAATATATATGAAGATTTAAAAATACCACCAAAAGTGTATACTGGTGTACGCTTCAAATACATTTCCTTTTTTCTACTTTTTAGATTGTTGTCTAATCCATACTGAGAACATGGAGATTTTAAATATTTAAACTATGCTATATATACCTGCTATCCAGTGATAATGTACCCTTTCTCAACTTTGTACAAGCTGGTCAAAGCCATACTGGGCCTGAGACCGTCTGAGCCTGCCTCCTGATCTATAGACATAGGTTTTTAATGTGTAAACTATGCTATACATACCTGTAATCCGGTGATACGTTACCCTTTCTCACTTTTGTCCAATCACGTCTAATCCATACAGGGCCTGAGACCGTCTGAGCCTGCCTCCTGTTACATAGACCTACGTTTTTAATGTGTAAACTATGCTATACATACCTGTTATCCAGTGATATGGTACCCTTTCTCACCTTTGTCCAATCACGTCTAATCCATACTGGGCCTGAGACCGTCTGAGCCTGCCTCCTGTTATATAGACCTACGCTTTTAATGTGTAAACTATGCTATACATACCTGTTATCCAGTGATACGGTACCCTTTCTCACCTTTGTCCAATAACGTCTAATCCATACTGGGCCTGAGACCGTCTGAGCCTGCCTCCTGATATATAGACAAAGCTTTTTAATGTGTAAACTATGCTACATATATACGTGTTACACGGTGAAACTGTACCCTTTATCAACTAATCAACTTTCTAGAATCTTGTTGAATCCATACTGGGCCTGAAAACGGCTGCCGAGCTGTTAAGCAAGCTACAGCAACTGTGGTTTGGACACGTAATTTTTTGCACTTTTTCAGGAATGCCGGTTAGGCCTAATTCAGGAATTGCGGTTGACCTGCACTTACTGGGAAATCATCGTTCGCGGGGAATAATTGGAATCACAGATCCCTATCACTAACGGTGTTCTGCTGGTTATCTGCACCTGTAAGCGACAAAAGCTGGTCCTTTCAGTGTAGCCCGCATGCAGCCCTGGACATGTAACGCCATGATAGACCATGATAGTGCCAGAGCCTCGCGTATCCCTCTAGTAAGCTTGACGCGTACCGCGGGGGCATGCCGGAGTCTCGTTCATTAACGGAATAAAGCTGACAAATTGCTAGCACAACTACAAACGGACATACCACACCACACACACAATCAACAAAGCTTTCAATATGTGCATCTTTTCTTGAGGTGGCATGGTTGTGGTTTCCCGAGTGGAGTCCAATTAAGCCGCAGGCTCCACTCCTGGTGGTGCCCTTTTGGACATTCCTTTAAGGTTCAGCTTTGCAATCATACTGCCCCCGGAAAGCAAACACTTTGCCTTCATGGACGCTGTTTGGAGGTTCGTGGGAATAATGCCGCCCGATCGCCAGTTGGCATAATTTATTGGTCGGAAGTCCGACGGTATATGATCGTGTTCGATTTCAGAATTTATTTTTTTTGGTTGGTATTTTACATTTTTATTCCAGCCTTTCTTGACTTCATAAGGGAATGACAAGCCTATATCTGTGTCTCCTCCACCTCCTCCTTTTACTCCTCCACCTCTTTTCTAAATGTAGTTGCCCTTTTCCATAAGTAATTTTTGTCTTCTGAGCATTTTCTCTGCTTTGGGACACCTTTTAAGGTGTTTTGTAATTGTTTTCTATGTGTTTGTATGTGTTTGTGTTTGCCTGCCATTGTTTTCAATGTGGTTCGACGAACATTCGACGAACTTGCCTCCTGTGTGATGAACCAAAACACTATATATAGTGATATATAGACGTACATTGTTAATGTTTAAACTATGCTATATACCTGCTATCTGATGATTCTGTACACTTTGTCTACTTTTTATATTCTTGTCTAATCCATACTGAGCCTGTGAGCGTCTCTGTGTGACTGATGGAATATATATGGAGATTGACAATTATCCTTTGACTGAATAGAGCTGTACATTTCTGATACAGTGCCATATATCTGATGTTATTTTGTGTCTATTTTGTGCAAAATTTTGAAGTTTGGTGGAAGAGGCTGCGGACGTGAGCGCGGGGGGGCCAGCTGGTGATGATGGTGGTGGTACATCTGCTGGTAGTGGCAAAAGCACAATAGCAGCTAAGGCAGGAGGTGTTGAGCCTGCGTCATGGTCTGGCTCCGGAACGCCTGGAATGATACCTTTTCTGGGAGTAGGTTAACCGCTTTTAAAGGCAGAGCATGAGGAACTGGTTTTGGCTTACATTGCCGAAACAGACTCCATCAAATATGCCCACCTCTTCTGAAGTTTCAAAAAATGCAAGCACTGAGTGGTCAAGTGCTGGCTCCTGGTCAGGAAGAACCCCTTTCCTTGTGTCCTGCACCCCCACCCAAAATGAATGAGGCAGCAGGCCACACTTCACATTAGTCCATGTCGCTCTTTCTATCATACCATGCCTGGGTTATCAAGTCAAATCGTAAATTCCCCAGTCCAAGATGAATCTGACATGGAGTGTGGGTGGCCAGCCAGGGCAGTGGGGTTAATCGGTACCGGGCCGGTGTCTCACAGGGATGTGTCACGGTGGTGGTGACCTGTTCCGTGGCCCTGTGCGTCCATGCAAAGGCGTGAATTACGTTTATAGGTGAATGATACATGACGCCACCTCTGGTTTCTGATTATATTGACCAGCGCTGCAGTGTCGCTTCTGTGGGACAGATGTTGTGGTGCAGCTAAGATGTAGAAGACCTGCACAGGTAAGGTAGGGCCGTAGTCGCAGGGCAGATGAAAGAGTTGGGAGATGGTGTGCAGTGCAGGATGTAGCTGAGCCGTGCGCCAGGCACAGGAGAAAGATGACAGACACACTCATGCAGTTCCTTTACCTGTACTTGGTAGGTGCTCTCCAGGACCCAGAGTACAGATGGAGAAGGAGTTGGTCAGCCTGGAAGCCAATTTGGGTTTCTCTCTCTGCAGATAGGTAGTGTGGCCTCCGTTCTAGCGCTTATCTGAGGTACTCGCAGTGCTGAGTTCAATGAAGTTCCCCCTGTTGACTCTCTTTTGGAACTTTCTCGTATGGCTGGCAGCCGTAGCCTTTTCCTTCTGGCTCACACACGTCGATGCTGGGGCCTCCGAGCCTCAGTTGGGTACAGAGCATTTACAGCTGCTACTTCCTCCGGATTCTGCTGCAGGAACGTGAGTGTCCCTACAAACTCGGAGACTGGAATCCGGACCATGCGCTCCAGCTAGGAGTGAGCCTTAACCCTGCTCATCCTCTAGCTCCCCTTCTCACGTCCACACACTTCCCCTTCCCTGCACAGAATGGCCTAACTTACCTCCTCCCGACCACAGAGAGCAGCTCCTCAGCAGTCATGTTCAGAGGTCTCCCTGCTGGCGTGGAGTGGGAAATGTGTTGTGTGTTGGTTTAACTGCTAGAGAGATCCTTCGTTGCTCCCAAGCATGACATCACACTCCCTAGGAGGAAGGTAATGCCACTGTGGCGACCGTACTCCTGGGGACGCCACAAGTGCACTGATGCCCAGCCACTGCTAGATGATTTTGCTGGTACATTGACCCAGACCACTACATTCCCCTCACACTCTACACAGCCAGAATCTGACCCAGAGGAAACTCAGGTTCCCCTTCCCGCATACTATACCACCTTACACGGTGACAAAGAGGAAGGTACAGATGAAAGTGCAGGTTCCTTGAGCTGGTGGGGGGCATACTCATGGGCGATGGCACTGGCTCAGGACCCCTCATAGTACGCAAAAGTGTCTCTGCCGGTGGGAGGGGGAGGGGGAGGGCCCACCCGCCGTCAGACACCGCCACACACCGCCATACTATGAGGGGCCCTGTGCCGCTGCTGTTGCCAATGAGTGGGCCCCCCTGCTTTCTCAGTATCACAGCGCTTGCAAAGTTGAAATACTTACCTCTCCTTGCTCCACCTCCATGACGTCTTCCGTGTTTCCTAACAGTGATAGTCTGATCAGAGAGCGCAATGACATCACGTCTGTACGCCCTCTGCCTAAACAGCCAAGTGCAGTGAGATGGATGATGGGGACGACGAGGAGTCCAGACTAGTACAGGGATTCCATAGCGAGGAGACTTTTTTAATTGTTTTCAATGTTGGGACAGCAATTTTTGGGGAGCACTATACTCTGGAGAATGATATATGGGGCCCACCATACACTGGAGCATTCCAAAGGTGGACATCAGACACTGGAGCAGCATTTACAGGGCACATTATACACTAGAGCATTAGAAATGGGGTCCATTATGCATGGAGCATTATTTGGGCCCATAAAACAGTGGAGCTTCATCCATGGGGACCAACATATACTGTAGCATTATGTGGAGCTCATCATATACTGTTTCAAACATTATATGGGACCAATGATTCTGTATGGAGAAATATATGGGCCTCATTACTCTGTATAGCGCACTATGCGGTGGCCATAATACTGTATGGAGTAATATACTGTCCGTTTTTGGAGCTATTAAAAATGGATATCAGTCATGAGATGTAAAATGTGAAGTATTTTTCATTGTACTATGCCGCTATTTCTCTGCGGTATCGGAGCATCATGAGTTGTGGTATGTGTTAAAGGGGTGCTCTTTGGCCCAGGGCACATGAAAACCTGTAGCCAGCTCTACCCCCCCACAAATTTAGCCAAATAACCCCCATTTTTCAGTGCGTAACTAGTATTATGAAGTAAATTAAGGTTGAAAAGCTTCAGTAATCAGAATTGTTGTTTTTGGCATTCAAAAGGGCACTGTAGGTGTGTTTCCTGTCCTCCACTCCCTGCCGACTTTGCTTCCCCATTGACTTGCATTGGGTTTCGTGTTTCAGTCGGCCTTCGACTTTTCACGATAATCGGCTGATTTCGTTCGACCCGACTTTTGCGAAAGTCGGGTTTCATGAAACCCGACTTGACCAGAAAAAAGGCAAAGTCGCTCATCTCTAATCCTTTCTCAAAATTTTCATCTAATTATTCCTTTAGTACTTTCAATTGCGGATCAGAAAGATTATAAATTTGCCCAAACGGAATAGATGCTTCAGGAAGCAATTCAATGGGACAGTCGTAGGAACGATGAGGAGGCAGTCGATCAGCTTTCTTCTTTCTGCAGACCTCACTGAACTGCTGGTAGTGAAGTGGGGGTTTATCATAATTCTGATGAGAAATCTTAGATACTTGAATTTGTTTGAGAACAGATAAATTAGCATGGCAATTGTTCTTACAGTACTCAGAGGGAAAGTTAATGGTCCTCGATGCCCAGTTGATAGATGGGTTATGAATTGAAAACCAGGGAATTCCTAGAATAACTGGAAATTTTGGAGAGGAAATAAAATGGAAACTAACAGCTTCATGATGATTTGGTTCAATACAGATTTGAAGTTAAATTGTCTCATGAGTAACAGGTCCAGAAGATAAAGGTGATCCATCCACAGTTTCCATATCGATTGACATGGATTTAGTTCTACTTGCTATGCTATTATCAAGTGTAACTTGTAAATCCATAAAATTTCTTCCTGCTCCAGAATCTAACACAGCAGAGCATTGTACTTTTTGGCTCCCAATAATGCCATGTATTTGAAGGACAAAATGAGATGATGGTGATTGCTCTTTACCTTTATCCTTCATTACAGATGAGATGGCCTGCATAACTGAATCTGGCCATTCGAAAAGGCCTAAGTCGCTTTAAGCCCTGGCATTTGTGAAAGCTAGGGTCTTTTTATTAGGAGAATTGATGGCAAATTGTCCAGTGCCCCCACAATAGAGGCATACATTTTCTGTACTTTGCTTTTCTTTCTCTATTACAGTGAGCGGATTATAGAGTACATCAATTTGCATAGGTTCAGGAACACTTTCCATTTCATGTTGGTGTTTTAAGGCTAATTGAGTAAGGGAGTAGTTAAGGGTGTTTCCAAATACGCACAGTCTTTCCTTTCTTTGTTCAGTGAGTCTCTGATCAATAGTTAAATAAAGTCCTCTAAATTATTAGGGGTCTCAACACTTGCAAGTTTATCCTTAATTAGCTCTGATAATCCTCGTTGAAATTGATTCCCCTGGGCAGCTAAATTTCATGTGGTGTCTGCTACCCAGCAGTGGAATTCGTTGTTATATTCAGCTACAGAGTGCCACCCTTGAAGTAGGTTATGCAACTTGGTTTCAGCTGTAGCACAATGATTCAAGTCATCAAACATATGATCCATAGCATTGATGAAGGAAACTAAGTTATTTAGTAGGTCAGAATTATTTTCAACATAAGGTGAGGCTCATGCAAGAGCCTCATCAGTCAGGAGATTAATGATGAAAAAAACCTTTTTCTATCACTGGTAAACAGAGAAGGTTGCATCTGGAAATAGATATGACATTAATTACCGTATATACTCGAATATAAGTCGAGATTTTCAGCCCAAAAAATTGGGCTGAAAGTCCCCCTCTCGTCTTATATTCGAGTCATATACAAAGGGGGTCGGAGGGGGCGGGGGTGTCAGGTCATACTTACCATCCTGACGCTGTGTCTTGAGCCCCCAGCTTCTCCCCGTGCTCTCTCTTCCTGCCTTCAGCGGTCACGTGGTGCCGCTCATTAAAACTCATGAATATGCGCATATTCATGAGTTTTAATGAGCGGTACCACATGACCGATGAAGGTAGGAAGAGAGAGCGCAGAGAAGCTGGGGGCTCAAGACACAGCGTCAGGACGGGTAAGTATAGCGATACTCACCTGTCCTGCGTCCATGGCTGCTTGCTGCTGTCTGTCATCGGTCAGTGACTTCAGACAGCAGAGGGCGTGGTGACGTGGTTAGTGCGCGCCGCGCCCCCTGCAGTCTGAACGTCACTGACTGATGACGTGGCAGATAGCGGTGAGCAGCCATGGACGCAGGACAGGTGAGAATCTGACACCCAGCGACGGAGAAGTGAGTATGTCATTTTTTTATTTTTACATGCAGCAGCAGCATGGGGGCAGCATATGGGGGAACAATCTATGGAGCTTATTATGGGGCAGCATATGGGGGAACAATCTATGGAGCTTCTTATGGGGGCAGCATATGGGGGAACAATCTATGGAGCTTCTTATGGGGGCAGCATATGAGGGAACAATCTATGGAGCTTCTTATGGGGTCCAGCATATGGGGGAATAATCTATGGAGCTTCTTCTGGGGACACCATATGGGGGAATAATCTATGGAGCATTTCCCACCCTAGACTTATACTCGAGTCAATAAGTTCTCCCAGTTTTTTGTGGCAAAATTAGGGGGGTCGACTTATACTCGGATCGACTTATACTCGAGTATATACGGTAAGTAATTCATGATAACGATCACCACTGAATTTTGTGGGCAGCAGCTTGCGTGCGTTTGATTCCCTACCTGAGTTGTGCAAATTCAGAAGTTGCCTCTGCAACTCAATAATTTCCATTGCTGACTCAACACCTGTGTTTGCAACTTATAAAATTTTTATTGATATGTGGCACCAAAATTCTGAAGCTCAGCGACTTGTTGCCTCATTTGGGCTGCAACAAATTCCATTTTGTGTGCGAGATTATTCTGTTAAGGACCGACCTGAATTGGAGCAGTGATATTGCAACCGTTTGGGGAAGCTCCAGGAGGTAGCGTCGTCAGGATATAGCCAGAGGCCAGTACATGGAGCAGCAGTGTAGTTGGAAGGATAAGCAGGAATCGCAGTCAGGATATAGCCAGAGGTCGGTACATGGAGCAGCTGTATAGTTTGGAGGATAAGCAGGTAATGTAGTCAGGATATAGCCAGAGGTCGGTATACGGAGCAGCAGTAGGATCTTGAGGATAAGCAGCAGGTGGCAAGAAGCTAGATTAAAGGGCAGGGAGCTCAATAATCTTGCAGTGAAGGAAGTGAAGTGCCAGGGTGTTCAATCAGGAAATCACAGGGTGAGCCAATCAGGAACTTGGTGTGGAGACATAAGGAACTCAGGTTGGAGACATCAGGAACAACACAGATACTAGTATCTGATTTAGCATGGAACTGTCCAGCAAGCTGTATAGCTCAGGGAAGAGCTTCCGCCTGGTGCTGGGTTCGAATCCTGATGCACTGGCTATTCAAACACGGCTGAGCTAGTCCCAATGTGAGGTCATTGGGAATATGTCGCTAACCGTCACCCACCTCTAATCATTTGCATGACACTAACATTCTATTCACAGTTGCCCGCAGTGTACTATCAACCGGCTACAGTGGCCATTATTTCCTCTGATACTCCTCCATAGACTTGTGCCATGTTAAACAGACTCTCTTCTGATGGTTTGACCAAAGCACTTTGATAGCACCAGATGGACCCCGGGCTGAGGGGAGGTGCAAGCAACTTGGAGGATGTGCATCACAGGAAAATACTGATCGTGGCCATCTTGGGGAGAAGAACGTGAGAGTTAGAAGAGGAAGGACCTGATACATCTCCATCCAATGTCATCCGTGGAGCCGTGGGTCTTAGGGAGACGAAGACTGCACCAGATAACAGAGAGTACCGTCCCGTCCCAATTCCTTCACTGTGCAGCATAGAACTAAATTGATAATTGGATTCTAAGAGGGTTCCCGCAATCCGGCTGAGCAGTACTCATTTACCCACCAATAGAGAGAAGTGGATTTAGAGTAATTTCATTAAGTCTATGAGATGCTGAGCTACACCACCAATAGGCCACCCCTGACATCCATTTGATAATAATAATATAATAAATTTTATTTTTATAGCGCCGACATATTCCGCAGCACTTTACATTTCAGAGGGGATTTGTACAGACAAGAGACATTACAGCATAACAATAATCACATACAGTAGATTATAACAAATACCAAGAGGAATGAGGGCACTGCTCGCAAGCTTACAGTCTATGAGGAAAGAGGTAGACACGAAAGGTGGGTGGTAACAGTTGCCCTGATTGTATGAACCAGCCATAAAGTGTGTGACAGTACAGACACAGAGGGCTAAAGGATGCATAAAGCATGTGGGAACATGATGCAGGAAATCTGGTTATGGTAAAACTTTTGGCTGTGCCACACAGGGATAGATTAGGTTAATGTGTTGAGGCGATAGGCCAGTCTGAATAAATGCGTTTTCAGGGCACGCTTAAAATTGTGGGGATTGGCGACTAATCGTATTGACCTGGGAAGTGCATTCCAAAGAATTGGCGTGGCACGTGTAAAGTCTTGGAGACGGGAGTGGGAGGTTCTGACTATTGAGGATACTAACCTCAGGTCATCAGCAGAACGGAGGGCGCGGGTAGGGTGGTATACTGAAACAAGGGAGGAGATGTAGGGTGGTGCTGAGCCATGGAGGGCTTTGTGGGTGAGGGTAATAAGTTTATACTGAATTCTGGAGTGGATGGGTAGCCAGTGTAATGACTGGCACAAGGTAGAGGCATCGGTGTAGCGATTGGTGAGGAATATGATCCTGGCTGCAGCATTCAAGACAGATTGGATTGTTCTAGAGTCCCAGGTAAATGCTTGGCGAACACAATAGTTGGGTGCATGAATAGATACAGGTGGGAAAATAAGTATTTGATACACTGCCGATTTTGCAGGTTTTCCCACCTACAAAAAATGGAGAGGTCTGTAGTCTGTATCGTAGATACACTTCAAATGTGAGAAACACAATCTTAAAAAAGAATCCAGAAAATCACATTGTAAGATTTCTGCATACTTTGCATTTTATTGCATGAAATAAGTATTTGATCACCTACCAATTGGCAAGAATTATGGCTCTCACAGATCTGAGGTTTTTTAAGACGCCATCCTACTCTACACTCATTACCTGTATTAATTGCATGTATTTGAACTAGTTACCTGTATAAAAGACACCTGTCAACACACTCAATCCATCACACTCCCCTCCAACCTCCCCACCTTCGCCAAGACCAAAGAGCTGTATAAGGACACCAAAGATAAAATTGTATACCTGCACAAGGCTGGGATTCATTACAGGACAATAGGTAAAGAGATTGGTGAAAAGGAAACAACTGATGGTGCAATTATTAGAAAATGGAAGAAACACAAGATGGCTGTCAATCTTCCTATGGGGCTCCATGCAAAATCTCACCATGTGGCGTAAGGATGATTCTGAGAAAGATCAGGAATCAGCCCAAAACTAGACTGGAGGACCTGGTCAATGACCTGAAGAGAGATGGGACCACAGTCTCAAACATTACCGTTAGTAACACACTACATCGTCATAGATTAAAACACTGCAAGGCACACAAGGTACCCCTGCTCTCGCCAGCACATTTCCAGGCCCATTTGAAGTTTGCCACTGACCATCTGGATGATCCATAGTAGAAGGTCATGTGGTCAGATGAGACCAAAATAGAACTTTTTGGTAACGACTCCACTCTCCGTGTTTGGAGGAAGAAATAGAATGAGTACAATCACGACATCCCAACCGTGAAGCACGGTGGGGGAATCATCATACTTTGGGGGTGTTTTTCTGCAAAGGGGACAGGACAACTGCACCGTATTGAAGGGAGGATGGATGTGTTCTTGTATGATAAGATATTGGCCAACAACCTCCTTTCCTCAGTAACAGCAATTAAGATGGGTTGTGGCTGGGACTTCCAGAAGCATTTCAAAGTCCTGGAGTGACCTAACCAGTCTCTGGACCTGAACCCAATAGACAGTCTTTGAAGAGAGCTGGCACTCAATGTTGCCCAGCAACAGCCTCGAAAACCTAAATGATCTGTATGGAGGAGTGGAACAAAATCCCTGCTGCAGTGTGTGCAAACTTGGTCAAGAACTACAGGAACGAACAATGGTTTCTGTACCAAATATTAAGCTCTGCTTTTTTATTGTATCAAATACTTATTTCATGCAATAAAATGCAAATTCATTATGTAAAAATCATACAATGTGATTTTCTGGATTTTTTTTACAGATTCTGTCTCTCACAGTTGAAGTGTACCTATCTAAAATTTACAGACCTATCCTTTCTGTGTAGGTGAGAAAACTTGCAGTGTATCTAATACTTATTTTCCCCACTGTAAGTTACAGCATCATAGTTACTACTTTCGGGTCTACAGAGTTGTGCAGCACAGTGGCCTTGTTAGTCTTTGCTGGGTGAGTGTTTGTTAACTTGGTTCACTTTCTTCTTTTTGTTGGAAAAATATTCTAAATTAGTCATTAAATGTCATATAGCAAGTTAGGTGTTGGCTGCTTTCCTTGTTCACGGCAACGCTGTATCCTGGGGAGCCCACACCGATACACTGCCTACACCAATCCGGTCAAACAAAACAGCTATCAACCAAAGAAACCAGTTATACTTTCATTTATTGCTACACGGCCTGTGTAATCTCTTCTACGAGCTAGATTTTGGCTTGTCTCTCTCTTTAGGTCCAACACAAATCCACTCTGGCCAATTTCCCCGGCTGACTAAGGTGAACACCTAGCCCGGTTATGTGCAGAGTCAACAGATAAAAGTAATCAGAGCCTATCTTTTTATCTTTTTGCACTTTTTATCATTTTTGCAGGATGCAGCTAGACCTCTTCATGTTGGCTTGGTTTTTTCTGTGTGATGCATATATACAGGGCTGAGCAGCCCGCCTGCTAATACTATGGGCGTCATTAATAGGCTGTTCAGACACTTTGCACCACACATATCTGTGTGACTGATGTCCTATGCAAGCCCTATTTGTGTGCATTTTTTTCCACTAGGCAGCCAGCCCCTTTTTGGTTACTGGCTGTTCTCATCAGTGGTTTGCACCTGTGTTGCCCCAGCCTTTATCAATGGAGGTCTGCTGCATCCTGCTAGTGTATTAGTCAGGGTTTTGGTGAGTTAACCTTTCAAATGCGTTTTTTTGAATTTTTGGGAATTTTTTCCTTATGTGCACTGTTCAATTTCCCATGTCCCAATATGCCATGGAGAAGACTGCCTTTTCTGCGCCAGATGGTTGCTTCCAGTACAGAAGGATGGGTTACAAGGCGCTCCAGCAACATTCAAGAGAGTCATGGACCGGATACTAGCTTCCCACAAGAGGTACGCAGCGGCCCACCTGGATGATATTGTGATCTTCAGCCAGGATTGGGGAAGCCATCTGACCAAGAAAACAATAGATGGAAAAAAGTCAGCTCACCATCTGCTGCAGCACCTTGCCAGATGAAGTAACATCGTCCAGAGCAGTTTCAGTCTTGGACATCGGCGAAATAGAAAAAGGTGGGGGAAGAAACCTCCAGCGATGAAATCAAGAAGAAAATTATCTCCTTTTTTTTTCTTTTTTTTTTTTTAAATGAAAAAACTTTTATTCGGTACAGTAATACATTAAAAAAGACATGGATACTGGTCACCACAACCTGGGATGAACAACCAACATGTTTCAGCTTATTGATCCGCAATCCTCTTGGGATTATGTTCTTGGCAATGTAAGGCTAGTTTCACACTAGCGTTTATGAGCGCAGCGACGGCCTGCGCACGGCCGCCGTTAAGCCCCGCCCCCTGCCGCGCCTCCGTCGGTAGCTCCGCCTACCGGCGCATGACGCTGCATGCGCCCTGCGTCCCCTATCTTTATCACTGGGGGCGCAGGCCGTGCGCAATATGCGTTTGGCGGCGCATGCGCCTTTTTGACGGTGCGCTGGCGCAACCAAACTGCAGCAGGTTGCGTTTGGCACAGGTCGGCGCACCGTCAAAAAGACGCATGCGCCGCCAAACGCATATTGCGCACGGCCTGCGCCTCCAGTGATAAAGATAGGGGGCGCATGCAGCGTCATGCGCCGGTAGGCGGAGCTACCGGCGGAGGCGCGACAGGGGGCGGGGCTTAGCGGCCGCCGTGCGCAGGCCATCGCTGCGCTCATAAACGCTAGTGTGAAACTAGCCTAAGATTTGAGAGAGCTAGTGTCCCACCATAATTTGATTTCTTTTGTTTTTTACGCTCCAACTGTTTGAAAAGTTTAGCCACATTGGTGTCTGCAGGTTTATCAGTGGTGCCAGTCACATTATGATGTATTTTATTGCAAATCAAAGCAAATTTATCTAATCGATTTACATCAGTATTCTTGTCCTTAAAGATACTTTCAGTATTAAAATTCATAGGTGCAAATCCTAAATAAATAATCACGTTGTAGGTAGCAGAGAAAATGACTGATATCCAGAGAAAATAATAGAAGTAAAATAATGGGGAAAAACGTCAGCTCACCATCTTTTGCAACACCTTGCCAGATGAAGTAATATTGCCTGATGAAATTAAGAAGGAAAGTTATCTTTTTTTTTTATAAAAAAATGAAAAAACTTTTATTTGGTATAGTAGTACAATGAAAAAGACATGGATCCTGGTCACTTTTTTTTCTCTTTTCAAACCGTCTTTGTATATTTATTTATAATATATGTGTTTATTTTCTTCAAACTCTATGTGTTAAGTGTTTGTGTGTTTGTAGCATTTTATGGAATTAAATTTTCAGGTGTTTTGTTATCTCCGTTACCTCACACCTGTGCAGCACTAACTTGTGATTTATATTATAAACCTGTCCAGTCAAGGGTCTTACATACCATGATTAAGGGTCTTAGGCCTGTTTCACACATCAGTTTTTTTGTTCAATCAAAATCCGCTAAAATGGCGGATAGCGGATCTGTTCCTGTACTGACCATAACGTTTGTCACCGGACCGTTATTTTCACCGATCCGTCTAAGGAAGAATTTTAAAGGAACCGCTGCCTGGGGGGGGAGAGAGAGAGAGAGAGAGAGATTTTTCAGCTGCCAGAACAGAGTTTAGGGTTAAATTTCCGGCTGAGTGAAGTCTTTCGGGCATGCGCAGTGAGAAGTGCGGATCCTGCCGCCCGAAAAAACGTTGCATGGTCCGTTCGGGCATGTCGGCGGACGTCAAAATTTTGGCGGATCCGCAAAAAAACGGATCCAACAGATGGCCATCCGTCAAGATCCACCGGTAATGCAACTCAATGGGAAAAAAAACGGATCCGCCAAGAAAAATGGCGGATCCGTTTTTTTTGCAAAACGGCGGATTTTGACTGATGGACACAAACGGATGTGTGAAACAGGCCTTAGCTGAAACATGTTGGTTGTTCATCCCAGGTTGTGGTGACCAGAATCCATGTCTTTTTAATGTACTACTGTACCAAATAAAAGTTTTTTCATTTTTTTACAAAAAAGATAACTTTCCTTCTTGATTCCATCACTGGAGGTTTTTTCCCTCACCTTTTTCTATTCAGCCATCTGACGAAGGTCCAAGCGATATTTGATGCTCTACGGAAGGCGGGGTTTTCCATAAGCCCGAAGAAATGTGCCTTGGACATGGAGGAAGCGAGATACTTGGGCTACCTTTTAGGCAAGTGCTAAATAAAGCCCCAGATAAATAAAGTTGAGGCGATCCAGGGCTGGCCACAACCCCTCTGAAAGAAGCAGGTCAGGGCGTTCCAGGGCATTGTGGGCTATTACCGCCAGTTTATCCCGAACTTCGCCATGGTAGCCACATCTCTGACAGACTTCCTTAAAGGGACAAAGTCAGCTATGGCTAAGTGGTCTCTAGAAGCTGAGATGGCCTTTGAGGAACTGAAGCTGACTCTGTGTAAACAGCCGATGCTGATAGCACCCGATTTCTCCAAGGAGTTTGTGGTCCAGACAGACGCGGCGGATGTCGAGCTGGGTGCTGTGCTATCTCAAGAGGTGAACGGGGAAGTGCTCCCCATAATATATCTGTTATGATTGGGTCACCGAGGAGGAAAACAAGACCAAGCTAAGCCACAGAAAACCAGAGAGGTTGGTAATTAAGCAGATTGCATGCCCCTGATCCTATCCACACAATTAGCAGTAGCCGTGGAGCGTACCTACGATGGTTCTAGATGCCTCGACACAGCCGGAGAACTAAATGAGCCTAAAGCAAGAAAAGGGGAAATCTAAACTGCCCCACAGCAGACCCCAAAGGAATAGACAGCCCCCAAACATATATTGTCGGTGAGACAAGATGAAAACACAAACACAGGTAGGAAAGTAGGCTAAGCAAACGATGGGGCCCACACTAACTAGAAAGGTCAGGAAAGGAAAGACACTGTCTGCAATCATGCAAAAAACCCTGCAAAAATGTCCAACACTTCTGATAGCAAAAAACTCTGAAGTCACTAGACTTCACCCACTATATGAGCACTCTGGCATATTCTGAAAGCAGAGCAAAAAGAGGCCAATCTAATAAGGGACAAAAAACAAACTGGCACAAACAGTAACATAAGGATGGAAATTCAGGACAGCCCCAGCCGGGGCTGGCTGACCACACAAAACTGAATAGACAAAACCAAATCCAATGAGAACAATAGCAAAGAACACTTAGCTTGAGCATGCAGGGACTGAGCTGGAAACTAAGCTCAGGAGGCAGGAAAAAATCACCAGCAAGGAGGCAGGCTGTCTTAAATCCAGTCAGAGACTCCAGACGTCCAATCGTCATCCTCATTATCAGGTGGCAGGTCTCTGTCAATTAGATCAGCTCCATTATCTCCTGTAGCCACCAGTGGGAGCCCGGAAAGAGAACTCGTGACTCCTCTGTCAATACAACCAGCTCCACTACCTTCACTAGCAACCAGAGGTAGGCCAGAAAGTGAATTAACAACAGTATCTTAGCCAGAAGTTGTCATCCCTCGAGAAAAACTATTCCATAGTCAATAAGGAATGTTTACCATCAAGTGGGCGTTGGACCATCTAACGTAATGTCTCTTAAGTAGAATATTCTGACTAGTGTCAGACCATGCCCCACTGATGTGGATGAGGAGGAAGAAGAAAGGGAACAATGCCCGAGTGACCAGGTGGTTCCTAGCACTTCAGGATTTTAACTTCCATGTGGAGCATAGGCCTGGGAAACTGCATGGCAATGCTGATGCTCTGTTGAGGGTCCACTGTTTATTGGCAAAAGGAGCCAAGCCCCTCGGCTTTGGGCAGAGGATGAGAGTATGTAAGATGGCCGACGGGGGAGTCCTTCAGAGGAGATATGTGTCATCGCGGCTATTAGCTCCGGTGATGTGAGCTCGGAAACATGCTCCAGCACATATAGTGCTGAGAGAGTTATTTGTCCATTCCAGGGCCGGGTTTTATGAGCAATCATAAGAGATGGGTGAGAATGACTGCTCACATATCCCAACCCCCAGGGGTGTGGTTTGGCAGATAAAATGGAGGCCGAACCTCTCATTCAGTGTCTGTGGCTGGAGGTGTGGAGACCACCAGTGTGTGTTGCTAAAGACACTGACCTGAACGGGCGGACCAGCAGTACTATATGGACTACTTACTTTCAGTTTATTGTCACCTTCAGTGTGTGTTGCTAAAGACACTGACCTGAGTGGGAGGACCCGCAGTACTATATGGACTATTTATTTTCAGTTTGTTTTCACTTTGTGCCGGAGAAGGCTATCTTTGTTTGCGTGTGCTTAAACAGGTTTATGAAGCTAATAAACCTGACATTTTCTTATGAAACCGCTTCCTGTGCCAACCTCAAAACCGCAGCTGAGTGAGTAAAACCTCTACAATATATATACAGGTTATGGGTATTAGATTCTGCGATGGGATGTTGATCAAAGGAATGATAGACAGTCTCCGGGTTGCAAACTAGATGCCTTCTGTGGGTTTGTTAGTAACCCAATAATGTATTAAAGTTAGAACAGGGCCACTATGCTGCTCGCCAACCGCAGTCCGGTCCTCTTCTTTCCATCATTGTGTTAAATATAGAGCAGGATGTCCAGCCACATCCAGGCCTCGGAGGTTACTGCATGTCATAAGGTCACAATATCAGCGATGGGCGCGCAGTGAGCCCTGGCCTGGACACCGCCGGTAAACTTAGCTTATAGTGAAGAGGCCAGAAATGCAGCGCGCAATGATGAAACAGAACCGGGCGGCATCCAAAGAAGTCAGTGGTGAGGTGAGTATTAGGGTTTTTTTTAACATCTGACGTTCATAACTAGGGGTCGTATGTAAGTCCCATATTTTTAAGTCGGGGACTGACTGTTGTCTGATTTCCAAAAGTGAAGTCGGGAAGTAATTTTTATCTTAAAATGGGGAAATTAGAATCTGTCTCATGTTTTTTTTTTGCCTTCTTCTGATAATTCTATGGACTTGTTACTTCTTTCAACCTTAAAACTGTGAACCTATAAAACTGTGAAATATGTCAACAGAAAAATCAAAATATTATTTGTCTAGGTTTAAATGCAGTATAACAATAGTTTCATAATTTTGTGCCTCAACTGATGCAAAAATGCATCAGTTGTCATCTGACTTTTTAATATTTTTCTTCTTTGAGACAAAACTTTTGCACCAAATATTGTGGTCCAGCTCCTGGATTAGACCAGTGCACAAACTGATACAGAAGACTATTTTGGAGATACCAAATAAAACAGTGGGATTAGTTCCTCCATCAGTTTAGTCAAAATGCTCGACATAAAATACAATAGAAGACTGGCTATATTTCATGAAAATGAATGAAACTAACTTTAAATACATAGAGATATCTCCATAAATATGTTTGATACAGACAATAACTGATGTGGATGTCAGTGTGCTTTTTGGCTTTGAGGTTTAGGGACTTTTTTCCTTTTCCTAGTTTTAAGAATGAGGACACAGGTCTAACCAAAATTTAAAATTTTTGTCAATTTGAGCTTTTGTTATCTTTTTAGGTGTCTGAGAATATTTCAGACAATGAGTCAACTAAAGGAAATGATATAAATCAGTTCTCTGAATATCAAGTGTTGTTTTTGTAGTTCACAGGAAATCAATCTGTGGTTTTCACATATTTAAGAGCTCATAAACTGAAAAGCGGTGTCTATATATAAATGTTGTCTTATGCTACAAGAAGAGACTAGACTCCAATGACTGAAAAATATTGTATGTCGACGTCCCTCAACCCACCTGGTTCATATGATCTTGAACAACACACAATGTCCCATAATATACCAGTGATTTAAGCTGAGTCACCAGATAAAAAGAGAATATATTTTGCATTGATAATCTGCCTTTGTCACATGGATACTATCACGCCAGCAGGTGATGAACATGGTTCGTAGACCCACTGTGCCATGGGGCTGGGCTTAACTAGGATGGGAATGCCAAAGTGGCTATCTGGTTTTCACTTTGGTCCTGATGCTGGAGTCAATCTTGAGCTGCAGGTAGCTGCCAGGTACTACTCCTAGGCAGTCCCCGGTACTGCGGCTGCTGATTTGCTGACACAAATAAGGACTTAGAGTCACTAACAGACAGGATTCAGACTGTGTTCACACTACTCAGGTTCTGGGTGCTCTGACAGAATGGATACTGACACGGAGTCACAGATAATGCTTCATTTGGATACTGGAACAGGCTCTGACAGTACGAACTCTGGAACCCTATCGAGGATTGACACAGGTGCAGATTTGGATACCGATGGTGCAGCTTCAGGGTTCTGGTACCTCTGGAGAAGCTACAGGGTTCAAGTACCACCTCATGCGGTTTCAGGATTCAAGTACTGCCGGTTACGGTTTCAGGTACTGCCGGATAAGATTTCAGGTTCAGGCCCTGGCCACACAAGGACCAGGGGTTTTGGTTCAAGCTCTGGCCATACAAGGACCAGCGGTTCTGGTTGAGGCTCTGGCCACACAGGGACCAGAGGATTCGGGTACAAGGACTGGGACCTCACAACTCACTAGTGGCACACAAACTCACTAATGGGAGAATGTTGGTCAGGTACCTCCCTATTGGGGATGGTGCCTTTTATACAAGATGCCTCCCAGCTATTGGCTCGGGGTATTTTCAAACTACGCGCACTGCAGGCACCTCCGTATTGGGGAGGATGCCTTTCATACAAGATGCCTCCCAGCTATTGGCTGGGGCTATTTTCAAACTACGCAAGCTGAAAATGGAGGGAATGTGCATGCACTAGGCGGGGAAGTCTGTGCGGTGTGCACAGACAGCAGGAAGCAGGGAGACATGCTGAGAGACTGGAAGGTGACCTCGTGGCCGCTGCGGTGATTAAGTTGGCATCCCTGCATGGAGGGGAAAAGGGAACTATGCTGGGGTGCCAGCATTAGCATTACAGATATTATAGATAAAAAAACTTTAATCTAAATTGTCTTCCCCTCCAAGAAATATCACTGAGCAAACCATCAAAAATATTAAAATACTTCTTCAGCATCTACTGAGAGTTGGAAAATGTATAAGTAGAATAAGTGAAAGGAGACGCATCTTAATTAAGGTTATTCAACCAGCTGTTGAAAGTGGAAGTTTCTTCCATTTTATGATTTTAATAAATGTCTTACCTACTAGAGGTAGGATAACAAAATGATATTTTTTTTCCTTCTGAAGAAGTATTTAACCAAAGCTATTTAGTAGATAAGCCTGAATTAATGGGGTTTTGTACTTTTGGCTCAGAAAAGAGAACCCAAAATGCTTGCACTCATGTAAAATAACAAAGCCAGATGGTATTTATCCTCCTCTGTTCCATTCCAGTGCTGGCTCTCTGCCACTGCTATGGTCTTTTAGTTCTGGCTGACACTGGGAGCTCAGCAGTTCAAGCTATCTACATTGACAGTGATTGGCTACAGTGTTAATGTTTGATGCTGGTGTAATCACCGCTGCAACCAAAGCACAGAGACCAGAGTGTGTTGGAGAGCTAGAACTGGAGATGGGTTGGTTGAGAACCATATGGCTTTATAATTGTAGGTGCCTGCATGCATTTGGGGTCCACTTTGCTAAAAGAGTAAAACCTTTTTACTAACCAATCAGGATGCAAAATGGTTTATTCCAATTATTCTTTAGACCCAACCACTCCCTGAATCCAGCAAACTGGTTGAACATCCAATCTACACGTTCATGGGAACCAGGGACCAGTATTACGTTATTGATGTACAGAAAGATCTCTCCATAGGTAATCAATGGGATTTAGATCCAGACTCATTGCTGGCCACTTCAGAACTATCCAGAGCTTTTTTCCATCCATTTCTGGGTGCTTCTTGAAATATGTTTGGGGCTATAATCCTGCTATGACCTAGGACACAAACCCAGCTTTCTGTCACTGGGCACTACATGGTGACCCAAAATCCTTTGGTATTCTTAAGATTTAATGATGCCTTGCACACAGTCATGGCACTCAGTGATGGAGCCAGCAAAGCAACCCTAAAACATCTTTAAACTTCAACCATTTTTAGCTGTAGGTACTGTGCTCTTTTCTTTGTAGGCTTCAATCTGTTTTCGGTAAACAGTAGAATGATGTGCTTTACCAAAAAGCTCTGTCTTTGTTTCATCTGTCCATAAGATGCTTTCCTAGAAGGACTTTGGCTTACTCATGTACATTTTGGCAAACTGAAGTCCAGCTTTTTATGTCTCTGTGTCAGCAGTGGGGTTCTCCTGGGTTTCCTGCTGTAGCGTTTCATTTAATTCAAATGTTGACAGATATTATGCACTAGCACTGATGCACCCTGAGCCTGCAGGACAGCTTGAATTTCGATACAACTTGATTGAGACTGCTTATCCACCATTGGGACTATCCTGTGTTGCAACCTTTGATCAATTTTTCTCTGCCATCCACGTTCAAGGTGATTAGCTACAGTGCCATGGGTTGTAAATATGTTGATTTTGTTGCATACTGTGGACAAAGGAACATCAAGATATCTGGAGATGGACTTGTAACTTTGAGATAGTTGATTTTGTTCAACAATTTTGTTCTCAAGTCCTCAGACAGTTCTCCTCCCCTCTTTCTATTCTCCATGGTTAGTGTGGCACACACAGGCACACAATGCAAAGATGGAGTCAACTTCTCCCCTTTTTTATCTGGTTTCAGGTGTGATTTTCATATTGCCCTCACCTGTTACTTGCCACGGGTGAAAGCGCATAACATGCTTGAAACAAAGTTGTTTACCCACAATTTTGTAAAGGTGCCAAAAATTTTGTCCGGTCCATTTTTGGGGTTTTGCGTGAAATTATATCCAATATTCCATTTTTTTCCTCTGTTTGTTTCTGTTGTTCCAATACACACAAAGGAAATGAACATGTGAATAACAAACATGTAATTGCCATAATTTTCTGGGAGAAATACTTCATATTCTGGAACAATTTCAAGGGTGCCAACATTTTCAGCCATAACTATAATATATTAACTTGAAAAATGCAATACAATCCTCAGCAAATCCAAATTTAGACATGGTATCCACATAAAACACCATTCAACTGTGTAAAATGCCTTAGAAGAAACTAACAAAAGTAGAGTTATCTTATATGGATTGGATGGAGCCTCTCGGAGGTTCAGATAAAGTCTCATAATATTTTTAGATGTATATTACCTGGCATGAAGCTGCCCTGATCTGCCTGCATAATCGAATAGATAACTTTCTTTCATCTTGTAGCCAAGATCTTCACCCATATTTTAATATCCTTATTAATGATAGAATAGAGATGATTGGACGATAGGGATCCAACTTGGTTAGATCCTTATTAGTGATGAGCGAGCATACTCGTTGCTCGGGTTTTCCCGAGCATGCTCTGGTGTTCTCCAAGTATTTTGGCGTGCTTGGAGATTTAGTTTGTTTGTTCATGCAGCTGCATGATTTGCGGCTGCTAGACAGCCTGAATACATGTGGAGATTCCCTAACAAACAGGCAATCCTCACGTGTATTTAGGCTGTCTAGCAGCCGCAAATCATGCAGCTGCGTTGAAAAAAGCTAAATCTCCGAGCACGCCAAAATACTCGGAGGACACCCGAGCATGCTCTGGAAAACCAGAGTAACGAGCATACTCTCTCATCACTAATCATTCTCCTTCTTCATGCACATAGTAATAAGAGCTTTCTACATGTACATGAGAGTTTCCACAGTATCCAGAGGAGTCTCTCTGACAAACTTTTTCTAGCTCATATAAAGCTCTGCTGATAATCCATGTAAGCTAGCAAATTTATTTCTGGGAGACTTCTCCAAATTTCCAAATTGGCTTGCAATTCATCCACAAATATTCCATGGAGGATTCTGAAAGCCAGACTCAGATTTAGGGTAAGTTCACGATTTTTTCAGCGTTTTATTTTCTGCAGCAAAACCTGATCTCTTGGCAGGAAAGAAGCTGCAGAAAAAAAACAGGTTTTGCTTTTTTTTTCTTGCATTTTTTGTGCATTTTTTTGCTGTGTTTTGGCATGCTAGATTTGTCTCTTGTGCATGGTGATAAAGTTTAGTACAAAAAAAGTCCTCTTCTACAGAATCAAGTTTTGGCACAAAAAAAACGGATACCTGCATTTTTGCTGTGGAATTTCGTTTTTCCACCACCCATTCTTGACAATGGGTGGAAAATGCTGAAAAAACCTTGAAAGAAGTGACATGCTCCATTGTGCAAAAAAACATGCAAAGCACAAAATACTGATGACAAAAAAGCCAAGGAGTGTGCATGAGATTTCTGAAATCTCATAGACATGCAGTGCCTTGCAAAAGTATTCGGCTCCCTGGAACTTTTTAACCTTTTCCCACATATCATGCATGAAACATAAAGATACCAAATGCAAATTTTTGGTGAAGAATCAACAACAAGTGGGACACAATTGTGAAGTTGAACGAAATTCATTGGTTATTTTAAATTTTTGTGGAAATTCAAAAACTGAAAAGTGGGGCGTGCAATATTATTCGGCTCCTTTAACTTAATACTTTGTTGCACCACCTTTTGCTGCGATTACAGCTGCAAGTCACTTGGGATATGTCTCTATCAGTTTTGTACATCGAGAGACTGAAATTCTTGCATATTCTTCCTTGGCAAACAGCTCGAGCTCAGTGAGGTTTAATGGAGATCGTTTGTGAACAGCAGTTTTCAGCTCTTTCCACAGATTCTCGATTGGATTCAGGTCTGGACTTTGACTTGGCCATCCTAACACATGGATTCGTTTATTTGTGAACCATTCCATTGTAGATTTTGCTTTATGTTTAGGATCATTGTCTTGTTGGAAGACAAATCTCTGTCCCAGTCTCAGATCTTTTGCAGACTCCAACAGGTATTCTTCAAGAATGGTCCTGTATTTGGCTCCATCCGTCTTCCCATCAATTTTAGCCATCTTCCCTGTCCCTGCTGAAGAAAAACAGACCCAAACTATGATGCTGCCACCACCATGTTTGACAGTGGGGATGGTGTGTTCAGGGTGATGAGCCAAACATATAGTTTGGCATTGTTGTCAAAAAGTTCGATTTTGGTTTCATCTGACCAGAGCACCTTCTTCCACATGTTTGGTGTGTCTCCCAGGTGGCTTGTTGCAAACTTTAAACAACACTTTTTATGGATATCTTTGAGAAATGGCTTTCTTCTTGCCACGCTTCCATAAAGGCCAGATTTGTGCAGTGTATGACTGATTGTTGTCCTATGGACAGACTGTCCCACCTCATCTGTAGATCTCTGCAGTTTATCCAGATTGGTCATGGGCCTCTTGGCTGCATCTCTGATCAGTCTTCTCCTTGTTTGAGATGAAAGTTTAGAGGGAAGGCCGGGTCTTGGTAGATTTGCAGTGGTATGATACACCTTCCATTTCAATATGATTGCTTGCACAGTGCTCCTTGGGATGTTTAAAGTTTTGGAAATCATTTTGTATCCAAATCTGCCTTTAAACTTCTCCACAACAGTATCACGTACCTGCCTGTTGTGTTCCTTGGTCTTCATGATGCTCTCTGTGCATCAAACAGAACCCTGAAACTATCACAGAGTAGGTGCATTTATACGGAGACTTGATTACACACAGGTGGATTATATTTATCATCATTAGTCATTTAGGACAACATTGGATCATTCAGAGATCCACAATGAACTTCTGGAGTGAGTTTGCTGCACTGAAAGTAAAGGGGCCGAATAATATTGCACGCCCCACTTTTCAGTTTTTGAATTTCCACAAAAATATAAAATAACCAATAAATTTCGTTCAACTTCATAATTGTGTTCCACTTGTTGTTGATTCTTCGCTAAAAAATTACATTTGGTATCTTTATGTTTGAAGCATGATATTTGGGAAAAGGTTGAAAAGTTCCAGGGAGCCAAATAGTGCAAGGCACTGTAGCTGGTACTGTAAAACACAGCTGAAAATTTGCATTAAAAATGCTGGAAAAAACGCCTGGTATGAACTTACCCTTAGACAACCTAGGAAAGTTGTAAAGTGTGCAAGTAACATCTGATGTCATCTACCAGTGACAAAACCTTAGAAGGATAGACTTTTTCAAATTATTTTACAATTTCTTTAATCTTTAAATAACTATCAGAAAGAAAAGTCCAGTCAATTCTGTACCTGATATAACAGAAATTCTGTACCTGAGATATTTAAAATTTGCCTGGCATATAGATTCACCAAATAACTTTGAGTCTAGAAACCACAATTTATTAGCATTGTAGTATTGAAAATTGTTAGGCAATCCAAGGCCTCCAACCACAAGTCCATATTATCTTCGGAAGTGTCAGCCAGCTCCCTCACCCGCCCTCCCACCAATTCCATTTGTCAATCTAATTCTATTTTTATTGTATTAGTTGCATTAGTGAGAAGACTATGCAAAAAAGCCTTAGTTGTATCCCAACAACCAGGGGAGGGGCAAACTTTATATTCTGTTCAAAAAAGGTGTGCAGATTCTCATTTTCAAATGGTGACCTTAAACCAGATGCAACCAAGAATTTCTTAAGTGCTTTCCCACAACCATCTCTAATTTTAGTGATTACTTTGGTAGTCTGGGCAATAATATATAACTTGGCATTTTAAAGCATCTGTTAATATTGAAACCTCTTATTTTTAAATCTAGCACAAGCAAGTTCACAACGTGCTTTAATCCAGTATGCTGTCAGTTCTGTACTAAGAGAGAGTAGACTAGTATAGTAGAGAACCTTACAAATCATTTAATACTTTTGACGATAAACTGTATTTTTGTAACGGGAAACCAAGTGTTCAGTTATTGTATTTTATATGGTTGTGGGTAAAACTGGTTCAGTATATAAAACTTGTCTAATATTTAAAGCATAAGATATAA
The DNA here is from genome assembly GCF_039654945.1 of Dendrobates tinctorius. NCBI lineage: Eukaryota > Metazoa > Chordata > Amphibia > Anura > Dendrobatidae > Dendrobates > Dendrobates tinctorius. The sequence goes on from NW_027361675.1 coordinate 25,274,701, forward strand.
AGCAAATAATGCCCTAGTTATTTCTGCTATTCAAGATGTACTGTATAATGTAGATTTTTAGTTGTGAACAGGACTGTGGTGCTCTCCACAGTCTCCCTCCAGTTAGGAGAGCTAAATACTAGAGCAATATGTTTGGCTATTGATCTCTGCACACTTGCAGCTGAATAGGTGTTCTCATTGGTGTAGTTTGAATGAAAAGAGAAGCGCTTACCCCTGGGACACAAACATGCCTGGACTGCTTGGGTTTGAAGCACTTATACAGTATTTACATCCAAACACTATTAAAAACTGCTCCCTGTGTAGCGTGGCACGGAGTGGTAGCTGTGGGCGAGGCATTGTCTTTAGCACCCCGGCATGTTACATGAAATGTGGGTCCTGGCTGGGTGTTGTGAGAATCATGTGGGAATAGTGGATGAGGGCAGGTATATCTCGCCCAGATTCCTTTCCTATGTGGCCTAGTCTGGTCAGTATCGCACCTGCTTGCTAATGAATAATGGGAGGTGGATATAAAAGGATGCCAGGTGGTTGTGTGAGTGTCTCAGCCTGGGAACACAGAGAGCCTGTCTGTGTGAGAGACACACGTGAGTGGAAGCAGTGCCCACTGCAACTGTGGTTTGGCTGGACGGGAGAAGCCCGCCAGTTGGTAGTTAGTGTCACGTCGCCGTCAGACTCGGAGCCCGCTGTTCCGCCCTCAGCCACTAGGAGGCGACGGACTGTCACGCCGCCCTCGGGCTCGGGGCCTGCTGTCCAGGCCTCAGCCACCAGGAGATGCCGGACAGACATGTCGTCGTCGATCTCGGGGCCTGCTGTTCCGCCCTCAACGACTAGGAGGCGCCGTGGCTCGCGCCCGAGTGAGGGCGGCAACAATGAAAGGGCTTCTGCGCAGGCGTCTACTGGACGCAGACTCCGCTCCTCTGTCAGTCATGAAGGGGCTGGTGCATCATCATCAGGTCTGGTCCTGGGGGCGGTCCTGATGACATCACCAGCCCGGGAGCCTGTGAGGGACGACCTGATCCCTCAAATACCTTGGGACTGGGCTTGCAAGCCGCCGGATATATTCTTGGTTCCCCTACGTGTTACTTGTGATTGCCTATCGTTAACTCCGACCTCAGCCTGAACTTCTGACTACTCTGTTGCCTGCCGTTTTTGTACCTTGCATTTCTCCTGATTACTGACGCTGACCTTGGCCTGGATTCCTGACCCCCTCTACTGCCTGACGATTTTGTACCTCCGCTACTCTCCCGGTTTTTGACCCCTGCCTGGACTCTCGACTCTGCCTCTGCCTGCCGTTTCTGTACTTCCACTGCTCGCCTGGTTTCCGACTCCATTTTTGGCTCCCTTCCTGCTGTTCTATTGCGACCGTTCTGCTCTGGCACTCTGCTCCTGTTCAGACAGCGCTTCCTGGGCTCTGCAGTAAATCCAGATCCCTGTATAGGGGTAAAGGGTGTCGGTGCTACTCGGGGCGCTGTCTGTCTGCAGCCCAGACCCGCAGACGGACGCGACATTATATCCGGCCCAAATAAAACTGTCTCTTGTGTGTGTATATATATATATATCACACCTATATGAAGACAGTTTCTCTGAATTTTTTTTTCCTTTCCTCTCTTGCCTGAGCTGATTGTTGGACTAAAACACCTGTTACTAAGCCTCAGTATACAGCCTGGAGGATCAGTCTCACCTTCCTGCTCGAGCATGCTGCAGTTAGGAGACTCCAGGGACAAAGCTGAACGTCAGAGATCCGTACCCCGGGAACATCAGCCTCTGAGCAGCTCTGGCTATGGTTTCCCAGAGGTTCAGGTATTGCCCGCAGATGCGGCTAAAGTTTTACTACCTATTTCATTGTATTTTGGTCAGGATTCTCTGTGTTTAAAAGCCTATGTCAATAGCGGGTCTGAAGGGAATTTTATGGACTCTTTTGCTGCTAAAAAACTTGGTGTCCCACTACTGAAACTTAATATTCCAATTAAAACCACGGCTATTAATGGCACATCCATTATTCAGGAGGGGGTTAAATTTGTTACTGCTAAGATAACTATGTCAGTAGGAGCACTACATACTGAGCTTATTTCCTTTTTTGTGTTGGACAATCTATCTTCTGCAGTCATTTTGGGAATGCCGTGGCTACGTCAACATAACCCTGTCATTGACTGGCACCTGGGTGATGTGGTGCGCTGGAGTTCGCAATGCCAGGATAATTGCATGTCTGTAGCAGTAAATCAAACCAAGCTAAAAAAACACCCCTTCATACCGTTTGCTCTCAGGGATTATGGAGATGTCTTTTCCGTTATAGAGTCTGAGAAACTACCGCCCCACAGAGAGTATGATTGTCCTATAAACCTAATTCCAGATGCCCGTCTTCCAAAAGGGAGAATATTTAATCTCTCTGGTCCAGAGCGTCAGGCCATGAATGAGTACATAGCGGATAGTTTAAGAAAGGGGTTCATTAGACCATCTATTTCACCAGTTGGAGCTGGGTTCTTCTTTGTAGAGAAGAAAGATGGTGGTCTCAGACCCTGCATTGACTACCGGGAATTAAACGCAGTCACTATAAAGAACCAGTACCCGCTTCCACTCATCCCTGATCTTTTTAATCAGCTAATTGGAGCCCGTTGGTTTACTAAACTTGACCTCCGGGGGCATACAATCTAATCCGCATAAGAGACGGCGATGAGTGGAAGACAGCGTTTAATACACCTCTTGGTCACTTTGAGTACCTAGTAATGCCTTTCGGACTCAGCAATGCTCCTGCAGTGTTTCAGCACTTTGTTAACGATATTTTCAGGGACATCTGTGGTGTGTATGTCGTTGTGTACTTGGATGACATTTTGATTTACTCCACTGACCCTGTGACACATGCTCAACACGTCCGTTCAGTACTGCAGAGACTGCGGGAGAACTCCTTGTTTGCTAAGTTGGAGAAATGTGTCTTTTTCGCTGAGGAGGTACAATTTTTGGGGTACATGGTCTCAGGCAGGGGGTTCTGCATGGATCCTGCCAAGATCCAACCTATTAAGGCGTGGGTGCAACCCAAATCGCTGAAAGCACTGCAGCGATTTTTGGGATTTGCCAATTACTACCGTAAGTTTATCAGGAGTTTTTCTGAGATTGCCAAGCCACTCACGGATCTAACCCGAAAGGGGGCGGACGTGGCCAACTGGAATCCCGAGGCCATTCAAGCATTTTCTACGTTAAAAGAATGCTTTGTGGCCAACCCGGTTTTAGTACAACCTGACTTAGACCGCCCATTTATTGTGGAGGTGGATGCCTCCGAAGTCGGAGTGGGAGCAGTGCTAGCGCAAGGCACTGCAGCCCTCACTCAGCTGCGCCCATGTGCTTTTTTTTCCCGAAAGTTCTCTGCCACAGAGAAGAACTATGATATTGGGAATCGGGAATTACTAGCAATCAAATGGGCCTTCGAGGAATGGCGTCACTTTCTCGAAGGCGCCAAACACAAGGTCACCGTCATTACAGACCACAAAAACCTGACCTACCTGGAGTCAGCTAAAAGACTGAATTCCAGGCAGGCCAGGTGGGCCTTGTTCTTTTCAAGGTTCGATTTTTTAATCACCTTTCGCCCTGGCACGAAAAATGTGAGGGCCGATGTCCTCTCTCGCAGTTTTTGCCCCACACAAGCCGAAGACTGTGAACCCGTTCCGATATTAGCCAATGGGATCGTCGTGTCGGCAGTTTCCTTGGACCTTCTGGAGGAGATCCGTAGGTCTCCGGAACGAGCTCCTGACACTACACCCCCCCAAAAATTGTTTGTTCCGAATTCCTTTCGCCTTCAAGTTCTTAAAGAGTCACATGACTCTGTTCTGGCAGGTCATCCTGGGCTCAATAATACCACCAGGTTGGTAACTAGGAACTTTTGGTGGCCGACGGTGGTCAAGGACTGTAAGAACTATGTTTCAGCATGTGAAGTCTGTGCCAGCGCCAAATCCACCCATAATCTCCCTGCTGGCTGGCTTCAGTCCTTGCCCACCCCTGAGAGTCCATGGACCCACATCTCTATGGACTTCATCACAGACCTGCCGACCTCAGATGGGAAAACATGTATCTGGGTGGTGTTAGACAGGTTCAGCAAACAGTGCCATTTTATTCCCCTGTCTGGCTTACCTAACTCCGAAACCTTGAGCAAATTGTTCCTTGTGAACATTGTACGTCTTCATGGTGTTCCGTCAAATATTGTGTCCGACAGAGGTACCCAGTTCGTCTCAAAATTCTGGAGGGCGTTCTGTAAACGCATCGGTGTTGAGTTATCCTTCTCCTCGGCCTACCACTCCGAAACCAATGGGCAAACCGAACGTGCTAATCAAGCTCTGGAGCAATACCTCCGTTGTTACGTGTCAGGACACCAGTCCGATTGGGTAGAACATCTGCCATTGGCTGAGTTTGCCTTAAATAATCGCTACCAGGACTCCATTAAAACTACCCCTTTTTTTTGTAACCTTGGATTGCATCCGCGCTTTGGGTCGTTCTCGGCTAGGCTGTCGGAGCTCCCTGGGGTAGAGAAAAACATACATCGCTTGAAAACAATATGGTCTGAAGTAAATACGAATTTGAAAGGGGCTCAAGTTAGACAGGCTTCAGCTGCAAACAAACGACGGTCCAAGGGGCCACACTTGGGGGTTGGGGACAAGGTTTGGCTTTCGACTAAAAACATCAAACTGAAAGTACCGTCTGCCAAACTGGGTCCCAGATTTATCGGCCCATATGAAATTATAGAAGTGGTTAACCCGGTAGCCTTCCGTTTGAAACTTCTGCAGTCATTTAAATTACCTAACGTGTTCCACAAGTCTCTCCTCAAACTGTATCGCTCCCCAATTCACCCTGTCCAGTCCCCTCCTCCTCCTGTTTCGGTCGGAGGGTCCTTGGAGTATGAAGTCCAGGGTATCCTTGACTCCCGCCTTGTGAGAGACTCCATACAGTATCTTATACACTGGAAGGGCTACGGCCCGGAGGAGAGGTCCTGGGTCCCCGCAAGGAACATCCATGCCAAGGCATTAATTAGGAGATTTCATCTCCTTCACCCTGACAAACCGGGTTTTGAGGGTCCAGAGGCCCCTCCTGGAGAGGGGGGTACTGTCACGTCGCCGTCAGACTCGGGGCCCGCTGTTCCGCCCTCAGCCACTAGGAGGCGACGGACTGTCACGCCGCCCTCGGGCTCGGGGCCTGCTGTCCAGGCCTCGGCCACCAGGAGACGCCGGACTGACATGTCGTCGTCGATCTCGGGGCCTGCTGTTCCGCCCTCAACCACTAGGAGGAGCCGTGGCTCGCGCCCGAGTGAGGGCGGCAACAATGAAAGGGCTTCTGCGCAGGCGTCTACTGGACGCAGACTCCGCTCCTCTGTCAGTCATGAAGGGGCTGGTGCATCATCATCAGGTCTGGTCCTGGGGGCGGTCCTGATGACATCACCAGCCCGGGAGCCTGTGAGGGACGACCTGATCCCTCAAATACCTTGGGACTGGGCTTGCAAGCCGCCGGATATATTCTTGGTTCCCCTACGTGTTACTTGTGATTGCCTATCGTTAACTCCGACCTCAGCCTGAACTTCTGACTACTCTGTTGCCTGCCGTTTTTGTACCTTGCATTTCTCCTGATTACTGACGCTGACCTTGGCCTGGATTCCTGACCCCCTCTACTGCCTGACGATTTTGTACCTCCGCTACTCTCCCGGTTTTTGACCTCTGCCTGGACTCTCAACTCTGCCTCTGCCTGCCGTTTCTGTACCTCCACTGCTCGCCTGGTTTCCGACTCCATTTTTGGCTCCCTTCCTGCTGTTCTATTGCGACCGTTCTGCTCTGGCACTCTGCTCCTGTTCAGACAGCGCTTCCTGGGCTCTGCAGTAAATCCAGATCCCTGTATAGGGGTAAAGGGTGTCGGTGCTACTCGGGGCGCTGTATGTCTGCAGCCCAGACCCGCAGACGGACGCGACAGTTAGGTTGTCCATTGTTTAGTTAGTGCCGGACAGGCAAGGATTTGTTTTATGTTTTATTTCCTTTTGCATTGCTTTCACCGTTAATAAACCTGACCCAGGGTCAGTTACACCCGAATCCCAGCTCTGCGCCTGAGTTTCATGCTGAATGCACGTGACCTTTGACCCCAGCAAAGGCGATCCCGGAGTGTTTTATCACATTGTGGTGGAGAACGCGGGCATCACGTTGCAAGCATGAGCATGGAGGACGTGGTGAAAGCGCTGGTACAGTCCACCGCCGTCCAGCAAGAAGCTAATTGGGTGATGATGGCCCAGCTGAAGGAGTTGGTGGACATGACAGTTACCGATCGTTCGCTTCTCCAGCAGGTGGCGCAGCGCTTGGCAAGCTTACCTGACCTTAACCTGGAAGCCGAGTCGAGAGTGATTCACGTGAGTCGGTACTGGCAGAAAATGACGACCGAAGATGACGTCGAGGCATACCTGACCACGTTTGAACGGACGGCGGTGCGAGGAAAATGGCCGAAGGCACGATGGGCCGGCCTGATTGCCCCGTTTCTTTCCGGTGAGGCCCAAAAGGCTTATTATGACTTAGAGCCTGAAGCCGCGCAGGACTTTGACAAATTGAAAGCCGAGATCTTGGCCCGGCTGGGAGTGACGACCGCTGTCCGTGCACAGAGAGTGCATCAATGGACTTATCAGCCGGATAAACCACCGCGGTCCCAGATGTTCGACCTGATCCACGTGACGAAGAAGTGGCTACAACCCGAGGTGTTGACAGCGCCAGAGAATAATCCAGAGAGTCGTCATGGACAAGTACCTGAGAGCTCTACCGCCAGCCCCGAGGAAGTGGGTAAACCATGGAAATCCTACGACGGCAGATCAACTGGTGGATCTGGTTGAACGTTACTCCGTGGCGGAAGGACTCCGAGACGACGCTACCCCACCTCGTTCTTCATCATCTCCACGTGGAACCGGTAAGACTGTTCCAGGGAGTAGGGGAGATGGAAAAATCCCTAAGACAGTGGGGGAGGAAAACGGGACTGCCCGCACTGCGAGGCCGAGAGTAACGAACTATGGTCTAAGCAAGGGGCCCGTTAGGTGTTTCCGCTGCCAAGAGATGGGACATATTGCTGCGAACTGTCCGGTCACTACTGAACCCATGCAGTGCGACGTCACAGATTCTAAAAACCGCATGTCTATGGTTGCACGGGTAGTGAGTGTGAATGCCAGTCAAAAGGATGTGGAAAAACACTTGTGTGATTTAACTGTTGATGGCAAAAATGTGGTGGCATTGTTAGACTCGGGAAGTGTGGTGACTCTGGTGAAGGCCAGTCTGGTGTCAGCCCCGACTGGACCATCAGACAAATTTTCTGTAACGTGTGTGCATGGAGACACCTGTTCGTACCTCACCACGGTCATATGCATTACAACTTCCTATGGGTCTGTGCAACATAAAGTGGGACTCGTCCCGGCGTTATTGCATGATGTTATCCTGGGCTGGGATTTTCCCCACTTCTGGCAATTGTGGGAGAATCAGTTGATGCCTTTGGGTAATAGTGTACATGATTCTTCTCCCAGGGCGCGTGTGGGTCCCGAACCCCGGGAAGAGGTCTCCCCGGAAGACTCGGGGGAAGAGTCTGCGGGAAATGACCTGCAGTTCCCGTTTTCAGTCATGGCGGGTGATACGGAGGAGACCGGGGAAGAGGAGGAGGCTGACAGCCGTCCACCTCCCCGTTTGCCGGATTTAGAAGTTCAGAAAGATTACTTCCAAAGCGAGCAAATAAAGGATCCTACCCTTTCTCAGGCTAGGACAAATGTAAAAGTGATAAATGGGGTACCCGTAGAACCTGGCTCTAGTCTGGCATATCCTTACATGGTTCTGGAGAATGATTTACTCTATCAGATAGAGAAAAAGGGGGAAGATACGGTGCAACTATTAGTTGTGCCAAAACCCTACCGGCGGCAGGTGCTGGACCTGGCCCACGGACATGTGATGGGAGGTCACATGGGAGTCCAGAAAACCACCGAAAGGATATTACACTGTTTTGTTTGGCCAGGCATGCATTACGATATCCGTGTATATTGTGAGTCTTGTCCTGACTGCCAAGCCTCTGCACCTAAGCCCCGGTTCTGTAGCCCTTTGGTACCCCTACCTATTATTGAAGTCCCGTTTGAGAGGATTGGGATGGATTTCGTTGGGCCCCTTCCACGGTCTGCACGTGGACACCAACATATCCTGGTCATCTTGGATTATGCCACTCGTTACCCGGAGGCCATCCCTTTGCGTAACACGGCCACCAAGACGATTACCAAGGAACTGGTGCATGTGTTTAGTCGGGTCGGTATACCAAAACAGATACTCACCGACCAGGGGACCCCCTTTATGTCCAGGGTAATGAAGGAGCTCTGCCGATTGTTACAAATCGAACCGTTACGCACATCCGTGTATCACCCTCAAACAGACGGGTTGGTCGAACGGTTCAATAAAACTCTGAAGCAGATGCTGAGAAAGGTGATAGACAAGGATGGGAAGAACTGGGACTATTTACTTCCGTATTTGCTTTTTGCAATCAGGGAAGTACCCCAGTCTTCCACGGGATTCTCGCCTTTCGAGTTATTGTACGCCCGATGTCCTCGCGGACTGTTAGACGTTGCAAAAGAAACCTGGGAGGGTCAGGTCACTCCGTTTAAAACAGTGATAGATCACGTCACACAAATGCAGGACCGTATTGCGGCTGTTATGCCTATCGTCAAAGAACACATGATACAGGCTCAAGGAGCCCAAAAAAGAATCTATGATAGGGGCGCCAAGATCCGTACGTTTGCACCCGGAGATAGGGTGTTGATCCTGGTCCCCACGGTGGACAGTAAGTTCCTGGCAAAGTGGCAGGGCCCCTTTGAGATCAAGGAAAGAGTTGGTGAAGTAAACTGCAAAGTATACCAGGCAGGTAAACGGAAACCTGAACAGATTTATCATGTAAATCTGATAAAGCCCTGGAAGGATCGGTCTGCCTTGTCAGCGGAGCTGGCCCGTCCTGTCTGCTCGCATACCGTACCGGAGGTACGGGTTGCAGAGACTCTCTCGGAGCAGCAAAAGACTGAGGTCAGGCAGTTTCTACTTCACAACCAAAAGTTTTTCTCAGAAAAACCCGGGCAGACTACGCTAATAAAACATGACATCGTAACGGAACCTGGTGTCACAGTTCACGTAAAGCCCTACCGGAAGCGCGCCGTGAAGCCGTTTCCTGAGAAGTGAAGGCAATGTTAGAGTTAGGTGTCATTGAGGAATCGCACAGTGCTTGGTCCAGCCCGATTGTGCTAATTCCTAAACTGGACGGCACCATCCGGTTCTGCAATGACTTCAGGAAACTGAATGCGGTCTCAAAATTTGATGCCTACCCCATGCCCCGGGTCGACGAGTTGATAGATCGGTTAGGAAAAGCCCGGTATATTACGACCCTAGACCTAACAAAGGGGTATTGGCAGATCCCTCTGGTGGAGGCTGCCAGAGAAAAGACAGCATTTGCTACCCCAGAAGGTCTATTTCAGTATGTGTATATGCCGTTTGGTCTGCACGGAGCACCGGCGACCTTCCAGAGACTGATGGATCGAGTCCTGAGGCCACATAGGCAGTACGCTTCTGCCTATTTGGACGACATTGTCATTTACAGCTTGGACTGGGAGACTCATCTCCAGAAAGTACAAGCTGTGATTGACGACCTGTGGGAGGCAGGTCTAACCGCGAACCCCAAGAAATGTCACCTCGGGCTAGAAGAAGCCCGGTATTTGGGGTATGTAATTGGGAGGGGTGTTGTTAAACCCCAGGTTGATAAGATTCAGGCGGTTCAGGACTGGCCACAACCTGTCAACAAGAAGCAGGTGCAAGCCTTCCTGGGGATCGCCGGTTATTATCGCCGGTTCATACCCAATTTTGCAGCCATCGCTACCCCCCTGACGGATCTTACAAAAGGGAAAGACTCCGTCATGATTAAATGGAGTTTAGCGGCTGAAGAAGCCTTCCATAGCCTAAAACGGGCACTTTGCTCTCAGCCCGTACTGGTGACTCCGGACTTCCGCAGTGAGTTTGTGGTACAAACGGATGCCTCTGATACCGGTATTGGGGCCGTACTCTCACAAGTGAGGGACGGAGTGGAACACCCAGTCCTCTATCTCAGCAGGAAGCTGAATAAACACGAGCAAAGGTATGCAGTCGTAGAAAAAGAGTGCCTCGCCATTAAGTGGGCTCTAGAGGCCCTCAAATATTACCTGGTGGGCCGAAAGTTCAGGCTGATCACTGACCATGCCCCTCTCAAGTGGATGCACTTGAACAAGGAACGGAATAGCCGGGTGACCCGGTGGTTCCTTGCCCTGCAGGCCTACAGTTTTACGGTGGAGCACCGCCCAGGGGTACAGATGGGAAATGCAGATGCCCTGTCCCGAGTGCACTGTTTGGCGGGTGTCATTGCTCGACCGGAGTGGTCTGAGCAGAAGGGGGGGATATGTGAGAATCATGTGGGAATAGTGGATGAGGGCAGGTATATCTCGCCCAGATTCCTTTCCTATGTGGCCTAGTCTGGTCAGTATCGCACCTGCTTGCTAATGAATAATGGGAGGTGGATATAAAAGGATGCCAGGTGGTTGTGTGAGTGTCTCAGCCTGGGAACACAGAGAGCCTGTCTGTGTGAGAGACACACGTGAGTGGAAGCAGTGCCCACTGCAACTGTGGTTTGGCTGGACGGGAGAAGCCCGCCAGTTGGTAGTTAGGTTGTCCATTGTTTAGTTAGTGCCGGACAGGCAAGGATTTGTTTTATGTTTTATTTCCTTTTGCATTGCTTTCACCGTTAATAAACCTGACCCAGGGTCAGTTACACCCGAATCCCAGCTCTGCGCCTGAGTTTCATGCTGAATGCACGTGACCCCAGCAAAGGCGATCCCGGAGTGTTTTATCACAGTGTGTAGACTTGTGCTGTGAAGGCCTTACATCTGTGAAAGTTGCCTGTAGCTGGTGTTGTGGGCTAGCCAGGACCAGATGTTTCACAGTCCAATGAGAGAGACTTCCATTCCAAAATAAACTTTTTGTTGAAAAGTAACTTGGTAAGGGTTAGATACAAGGGATAGCAGGTACAAAGTCTTATGGACATTTCCTTCTGTAAGAGGAAGAACAAGAACGGGTATACCTCTCTCACACCGGTTCCAGAACTACCGGTACTGTCACCAATGTTGTGGGGGGAAGATTTTCAGACAAGGACCGACCCTTGCATGGGACTGCGGTAGGCGGGTTCGTGTTAAAAAGTGCTGTGCGCGGGAAAAGGGGCAGAGTCCGGGTGGGAGGGCTAAGTGGGCAGTCGAGTGCAGTGTCGGCTGTGAAAGCAGAGTATCCCTTGGGTGCAGGCAAACTTGACAGGTGTACAGGTGTACAGGTCCACTGTAGGTGGACGACAGACGGCCAGTTCCCCGCTACCCTCCGTGATGGGAGATGACTCACAGTTGAAACGAGAGACTGTATCGTGCGCGCGGCGCAGTGAGAAGCAGGTGACTAGGCCAGAGCCTCTTAGCCAGTTACCTGTATACACCGTGGAGCGAAGCCTTGTTCCTGCGGTCCCTCATACTTTTGGCCTTCGTGACTGAGGGAACCCCCTGCACGCTTCAATGACTCTTTACCCGCTCTGTGAATTGGAACCCTGTCCTCTACAGACACCTTCGAGACGTCACATGCCGCTGTTGTCAGTGCCACCGTTGGAGAACTGAGACCCTGCAATTTCTTCCTATCAAACTTTCATTTGTCCCTGCCCTTCACTGTCTAAACTCCCAGTTCTGCCCTTCACCCTAACACTCCCCCATGTCCTGCCACTCCCTGCATGGAGTGTACTTGCTGTTAATAAACCTGTCAACTCTGGATCTGCCTCCTGTCTGTGATGACATCCCACATTCCTGCGATTTCTACAATTCCACACAGAATCCTTGCTCTGTAGTATACTCCAGGGCTTTGAAAGCACAGTGTTTCTCCCTACTTTGCCACAGCCCATCTTTAACTCTAGAGTATTGAGTTGCTGTCATGATCAGGGGCGTGACCTTTGGCCGCACACGGCTATCACATGTGTAGGGGGGCTTATCTTAGTTATCCTACCGCTGCCAACAATGTGATGAAAACAGCAAGCTAGTCTTGCCCTAACAATTTACCGCAAGGGTTTATTGTAGATATCCCACTGCTGCCCCAATATGCCACGAACTGCCGGGATTTATGTGTATCCCACTTTCCAGTTCCACATTGGAACTCACAGCTCACCGGTGCCCTCCCTTACCCTCAGGTCAGTCAGAGAACTACACCTAGGATAATTAGTCGCCGGACGGGCTACTTGTTGTGCACTGGCTATTAGGCCGCTGCAGCGAGGGAATTATAACTAGTCCTGGACACAGCCAGACAAATCTGCTTATAAAATCCCTTCCGTCACTGTCAGCTGGCCCACCTGCCCAGAGCACACTTTGCTGCCACCAGCTTCCGATTTCTCTTATCAGTATTTAAAATTAATAGAGAGTTTTGAAGCCAACCCAAATTAGTAGCGTAATTAACTCTTAGGCACGTGAATAATAATTTTATAGTTTATTCCCAAAAGATGGGCAGCGTTTACAGAAGATAAAAAGGTTTTACAATATGAGAAAACAACAGTATGTACAATGCAAATACAATTAAGAAAAAGGATTAAAACAGAAATACACTTACATAATGCTTAGATTATTTCAGTCAAAGCCATGCAGAGCCAGACGTCACCATTAATTTGAGATCTTATTGCCATGGCATCCCAAGCTAGAATGAATGGGGTTAGGGGAAAATACCTTATACCTTTGGGCTTGTGACATCACTAAAGGGGCTGGTTTTTCTGGCTCCCTCCTCTTGCTTTCAGAGGTACGATCTGGATAAAAACTTATAATAATCATAACTCGCAGAGGGTACCTCTTATAGAAACGCAGATAGTATCATCCTTTCCAGCTTGTAGCTGTCGATCATTCAAAACCAAACATGAACTAGTTATTTCACACCATTCAGGAGAGTTTCACATCACAGTCAGTCAAGGGAGAAAAAGTTGCAGCTGTCACAGGCAAAGGAAAGGAAGGGGGGTCAAACCCTCACCACTGACATAGCAGTGTTCAGTGTTATGAATGGGTCACCGAGGAGGAAAACAAGACCAAGCCAAGTCACAGAAAACCAGAGAGGTTGGTAACTACGTGGATTGCAGACCCCAGATCCTATCCACACAACTAACAGCAGCCGTGGAGCCTACCTATGATGATTCTAGATGCCTTGTCACAGCCGGAGGACTAAATAAGCCTAAAGCAAGAAAAGGGGAAAGCTAAAACTGCCCCAGAGCAGACCCCCAAAGGAATAGACAGCCCCCACACATGTATTGACGGTGAGACAAGATGAAAGCACAAACACAGGTAGGAAAATAGGCTGAGCAAACGATGGGGCCCATACTAACTAGAAAGGACAGGAAAGAAAAGATACTGTCTGCAATCACGCCAAAAAAACCCTGCAAAAATGTCCAACACTTCTGATATCAAAAAATACCCTGAAGTCACTAGACTTCTCCCACTATATCAGCACTCTGGCATATTGAGAACAGAGCAAAAAGAGGCCAATCTAATAAGGGACAAAAAGCAAACTGGCACATACAGTGACATAAGAGTGGAAATTCAGCACAGACCCAGCTGAATTTTATGAATAATTGTAAATTATTTCTTGCCTTGAAGCCTAACTCATCGGGGAGCTCTGCGCAGCAGGTTAAAATTGTCATCTCCTTGCTGCGCGGCGATCCCCAGGATTGGGCTTTTTCTCTGACACCTGAAAATCCTATTCTGACTAATTTGGATGCATTTTTTCAAGCCTTGGGTTTGTTGTATGATGAACCTAATGCTGTTGATCAAGCTGAGAGAACCCTGTTAGCATTAAACCAGGGTGAGGATTCTGCAGAGTTATACTGTCAAAAATTCCAATAGTGGGCGGTCCTTACTACATGGAATGATAGTGCTTTGGCAGCTCTCTTTCGGAAGGGTTTATCAGAGACCGTAAAAGATGTTATGGTGGGATTTCCTGTTCCCTCTGGTCTGGATGATTCCATGTCATTAGCCATTCAAGTTGATCGGCATCTACGTGAACGTAAAACTACATGGGAGGCGCTGCCACCTTTTGAACAAACGTCTGAACCTATGCAATGTGATGGGGTTTTATCTAGGACGCAACGTCAGGAGTTTAGAAGGCGTACTAAGCTGTGTTTTTTCTGTGGAGATGCCTCTCATACTTTTCTGTCTGCCCTAAACGAGAGAAACGTTTTGCACACACATTTGCTGTGGGCAGTGTACAACCTAAGTCCCTTTTGGCAATTACTCTGATCTGCTCCTTATCCACGTTTTCCACTAAGGCCTTTGTGGATTCAGGAGCAGCGTTGAATCTGATGGATTTGGACTTTGCTAAACGCTGTGGTTTTTCCATGACGCCTCTGCGGACGCCTATTCCTTTGAGGGGTATTGATGCTACTCCTTTGGCAGAGAATAAACCTCAGTTTTGGACCCAGGTGATAATGCGAGTTACCCCAGACCACCAAGAAAATTGTAAATTTTTGGTGCTGCATAATTTGCATGATACTATTGTTCTGGGTTTTCCCTGGTTGCAAACTCATAATCCAGTTTTGGATTGGAAATCTGGGTCTGTGGTGAGTTGGGGTTGTCAGTGTGTTCTTAGGGACGCTCCTGTTATCTCCACCTCTCCTCAGTCTCATGATATTCCTGATTATCTGGCCTATTTTTCTGATGTATTTAGTGAGAGTAAGTCTGCATCTTTGCCTCCTCATAGGAGTTATGACTGTGCAATTGAGTTGATGCCTGGGTGTAAATTTCCCAAGGGTTGGCTTTTCAACTTATCAGTACCCGAACATGATGCTATGCGATCCTATATTAAGGAGTCGTTGGAGAAGTGTCATATTAGACCATCCTCGTCACCTTTAGGTGCTGTTTTTTTTGTGGTCAAGAAAGATGGTTCATTAAGACCGTGTATTGATCATCGTTCCCTTAACAAGATGACGGTTAAATATCAGTACCCGTTACCTCTGATGTCTGATTTAATCTCCAGAGTTAAGAGTGCCTGCTGGTTTACTAAGTTTGACCTCAGGGGGGGCATATAATCTTATTCGCATCAAGCACGGGGATGAATGGAAGATGGCATTTAATACTCCGGAGGGACATTTTGAGTACCTGGTGATGCCTTTTGGGCTCACTAATGCCCCTTCTGTCTTCCAGTCCTTTATGAATGATATTTTCCGTGACTTTGTGGATAAGTTTTTGATCATCTATCTGGATGATATTTTGATCTTTTCTAGTGATTGGGATTCTCATGTGGAACACGTCCGGACTGTGTTCCGGATTTTGAGGGAGAATTCCCTGTTTGTTAAGGGATCAAAATGCCTCTTTGGTGTACAGAGGATTTCATTTTTGGGATTTATCTTGTCTCCATTGACTATTGAAATGGACCCGGCCAAGGTACAGGCCATTTATGATTGGGTTCAGCCTACTTCTTTGAAGGCCCTCCAGAAGTTTTTGGGTTTTGCTAATTTCTATCATATATTTATAGGTAATTTTTCTGGTATTGTCAAACCACTGACTGATCTGACCAAGAAGGGCGCTGATGTGCTGAATTGGTCTCCTGAGGCTGTCTCAGCATTTCAGGAGCTTAAGCGGAGATTTAGTTCAGCTCCGGTTTTACGGCAACCTGATGTCTCCCTTCCATTTTAGGTGGAGGTAGATGCTTCTGAGATTGGTGCAGGAGCTGTTTTGTCCCAAAAAGACCCTGTGACTTCTAAGATGAATCCATGTGCCTTCTTTTCTCAAACGTTGTCCCCATCTGAACGTAACTAAGACATGGGGAATCGGGAATTATTGGCCATGAAATGGGCATTTGAGGAGTGGAGATATTGGTTGAGGGAGCTAGACATCAAGTTGTGGTCCTCACCGATCACAAGAATTTGCTTTATCTGGAGTCGGCCAAACGCTTGAATCCTAGACAGGCTAGATGGGCCTTGTTTTTCACGCGTTTTAATTTTGTGGTCTCTTTTCTTCCGGGCACTAAGAATATTAAGGCAGACGCCCTTTCTAGGAGTTTCTTTGCCGATTCTCTTAATGTGACAGAGCCTACTACCATCCTAGGTGAGGGGGTAGTTCTTTCTGCCATTTCGCCCAATTTGAGGCACGCCATGGAGGAATTTCAGGAGGATAAACCTGAGCGTTGCCCTATGGGAAAATTGTATGTTCCTGACCAGTGGAAAAAGAGAGTGATGTCTGAAATTCATTGCTCCGCATTGGCTGGCCATCCAGGTATTTTTGGTACCAGAGATTTGGTGAGTCGGTCCTTTTGGTGGCCCGCCTTATCTCGTGATGTCAGGAATTTTGTACAGTCCTGTGGGACTTGTTCTCGGTCTAAACCCTGTTCTCGTTCTAGTGGGTTGCTGATGCCCCTGCCGGTGCCCAAGAGGCCATGGACCCATATCTCAATGGATTTTATTTCTTATCTTCCTGTCTCTCAGAGAATGATTGTTATCTGGGTGATTTGCGATAGATTTTCGAAGATGGTCCATCTTGTACCACTCCCAAAGTTGCAATCTTCCACTGAGTTGGTGCCCTTGTTTTTACAACAGGTGGTTCGGTTACATGGGATTCCTGAGAACATTGTGTCCGACAGAGGAGTTCAGTTTGTTTCCAGATTCTGGAAAGCCTTTTGTTCCAGTCTGGGAATTCAGTTATCCTTCTCCTCCGCGTTTCATCCCCAGACCAATGGACAGACTGAGAGAACAAACCAGACCTTGGAGTCTTATTTAAGATGTTTTATATCTGCTGATCAGGATGATTGGGTCTCATTTTTGCCCTTGGTCGAATTTGTGCTGAACAATAGAGCTAGTTCTGCGACTTTGATGTCACCCTTTTTCTGTAATTTTGGGTTTCATCCTCGATTCTCTTCAGGGCAAGTGGAATCTTCGTCCTGCCCAGGTGTGGACACTGTGGTTGAGAGAATGCAGCAGATATGGGACCAAGTGGTGGTTAAGTTGTCACTCTCTCAGGAAAAGGCCCAGCGATTTTCCAACCAGCATAGGACCATTGGTCCCCGGTTTAAAGTGGGTGATATGGTTTGGTTGTCATTAGAGTTGAGCGACTTTTGGTTTTTTAGGGTCGCGTTTCGTTTCGTGAAACCCGACTTTTCCAAAAGTCGGGTCGAGCAAGATCGTCCGATTATAGGGAAAAGTCGGGGTCGTCCCGAAACACGAAACCCAATGTAAGTCAATGGGGAATAAAAGTCGGCAGTGAGAGGAGGACAGGAAACACACCTACAGTGCCCATTTGAATGCCAAAAGCATCAATTCTTCTTTCTTAAGCTTGTCAACCTTAATTAACTTCATAATACAAGTTACGCACTGAAAAATGGGGGTTATTTGGCTACAAACTGTGGGGGGGGAGGGCTGGCTCCAGGTTTTCATGTGCCCTGGGCGAAAGAGCGCCCCTTTAACACATACCACAACTCATCATGCTCCGATACGGCAGAGAAATAGCGGTATAGTACAATGAAAAATACCTCACTTTTTACATCTCATGACGAGGCCCATCTATTTCTCCATACAGAATCATTGGTCCCATATAATGTTTGAAACAGTATATGATGAGCTCCACATAATGCTACAGTATATGTTGGTCCCCATGGATGAAGCTCCACTGTCTTATGGGCCCAAATAATGCTCCAAACATAATGGGCCCCATTTTTAATGCTCTAGTGTATAATGGGCCCTGTAAATGCTGCTCCAGTGTCTGATGTCCACCTTTGGAATGTTCCAGTGTATGGTGGGCCCCATCTATCATTCTCCAGAGTATAGTGCTCCCCAAAAATTGCTGTCCCAACATTGAAAACAATCAAATAAGTCTCCTCGCTAGGGAATCCCTGTACTTGTCTGGACAGGTGCTGTAGCTTGCTTAACAGCTCGCCAGCCGTTCTCACGCCCAGTATGGATTGCACGTGATTGCACAAAGGTGAGAAAGGGTACCGTATCCCTGGATAACATGTATGGATAGTGTACACATTCAAAATATATGTCTCAGGAGGCAGGCTCAGACGGTGTTAGGCCCAGTATGGATTGCACGTGATTGCACAAAGGTTAGAAAGGGTACCGTATCCCCGGATAACATGTATGGATAGCGTACACATTCAAAATATATGTCTATACAGCATGAGGCAGGCTCAGACGGTGTTAGGCCCAGTATGGATTGCACGTGATTGCACAAAGGTTAGAAAGGGTACCGTATCCCTGGATAACATGTATGGATAGCGTACACATTCAAAATATATGTCTATACAGCATGAGGCAGGCTCAGACGGTGTTAGGCCCAGTATGGATTGCACGTGATTGCACAAAGGTTAGAAAGGGTACCGTATCCCTGGATAACATGTATGGATAGCGTACACATTCAAAATATATGTCTCAGGAGGCAGGCTCAGACGGTGTTAGGCCAAGTATGGATTGCACGTGATTGCACAAAGGTTAGAAAGGGTACCGTATCCCTGGATAACATGTATGGATAGCGTACACATTCAAAATATATGTCTATACAGCATGAGGCAGGCTCAGACGGTGTTAGGCCCAGTATGGATTGCACGTGATTGCACAAAGGTTAGAAAGGGTACCGTATCCCTGGATAACATGTATGGATAGCGTACACATTCAAAATATATGTCTCAGGAGGCAGGCTCAGACGGTGTTAGGCCAAGTATGGATTGCACGTGATTGCACAAAGGTTAGAAAGGGTACCGTATCCCTGGATAACATGTATGGATAGCGTACACATTCAAAATATATGTCTATACAGCATGAGGCAGGCTCAGACGGTGTTAGGCCCAGTATGGATTGCACGTGATTGCACAAAGGTTAGAAAGGGTACCGTATCCCTGGATAACATGTATGGATAGCGTACACATTCAAAATATATGTCTCAGGAGGCAGGCTCAGACGGTGTTAGGCCCAGTATGGATTGCACGTGATTGCACAAAGGTTAGAAAGGGTACCGTATCCCCGGATAACATGTATGGATAGCGTACACATTCAAAATATATGTCTATACAGCATGAGGCAGGCTCAGACGGTGTTAGGCCCAGTATGGATTGCATGTGATTGCACAAAGGTTAGAAAGGGTACCGTATCCCTGGATAACATGTATGGATAGCATACACATTCAAAATATATGTCTCAGGAGGCAGGCTCAGACGGTGTTAGGCCCAGTATGGATTGCACGTGATTGCACAAAGGTTAGAAAGGGTACCGTATCCCCGGATAACATGTATGGATAGCGTACACATTCAAAATATATGTCTCAGGAGGCAGGCTCAGACGGTGTTAGGCCCAGTATGGATTGCACGTGATTGCACAAAGGTTAGAAAGGGTACCGTATCCCTGGATAACATGTATGGATAGCGTACACATTCAAAATATATGTCTCAGGAGGTAGGCTCAGACGGTGTCAGGCACAGTATGGATTTGACGGCCCAGATTACACAGCGGAGGAGCAGGGAGAGGTAAAGATTGCAAATGCTGGGGCCCTGCCCAAGCAAGAGGGGCCCACTCGTGGGCGTCGGTACTGGCACTGGGCCCCTCATAGTACAGCGGTGTGTCTGACGGCGGGTGTGCACCACCACCGTCAGAGACACTTGATTGCACTATGAGGGACCCTGTGCCAGTGCCTGTGCCCAAGAGTCAGCCTACCCACCTGTCCAGGGCAACGGCACTCGCACGGTGTCGTGCGGTAGGTGGTGACCCCGGCCATGGGGGGGGAGGCAGCACAGTTAGGGAGTTTTAGAAAGTGGCATATGTTGATGTTGGACATTCAGCTGATGCAAAAGGCGAAATAGGTGAAGTACCAGGAAGAGGTGGACCAAAGCAAGCCATTTTTCTGTCACCCTATGTGTCATCAGGGGAAGGTGGGACAAAATCCTTGGAAACCCATGCGTGGTTCATTTTAATGAAGGTTAGATCATCCACATTTTGGGTTGACAGACGGGTCCTTTTTTCTGTCAGGATTGATCCAGCTGCACTGAAGACTCTTTCCGATAGCACACTTGCAGCTGGGCAAGCGAGCTCCTGTAAGGCATATTGGGCCAATTCAGGCCAGGTGTCCAGTTTAGCGGCCCAATAGTCAAAGGGGAATGACCTGTGTGGGAGAACATCGATATGGGAGGAAAAGTAGTTTGTAACCATAGTTGACAACTGCTGTCTCCTGTCACTTTCCATCGATGCAGTATTACCAGTTGTGTGAGCGGTATTTGAAAAATCAGTCCACAACATTGTCATGAAACCCCTGTCTCCAACGCCACTTCTGCTGTGTGCACCACGAACACCTCTGCCAAGCTGCCCCCGGCCCGTACGGCTCGTGTGAGAACCATCACCGCTGCTGTGTGCTGGGAATGCCTCAAGCAACCGATTTACCAGAGTTGCTTGTTTATTAGCCAATATTAGGTCAAGGTTCTCCTGTGGCATGATGTTTTGTAATTTGCCTTTATAGCGTGGATCCAGGATGCTGGCCAACCAGTAGTCGTCATCGTTCATCATTTTGGCAATGCGGGGGTCCCTTTTTAGGATCCGCAAGGCATAATCTGACATGTGGGCCAATGTTCCCGGTGTCAATGATGCACTGCGAGTGCTGGGTGGAGGAGCACTTTCTGGCAAATCCACATCCCTCCAGTCACGCACAAACCCTGTACCAGACCTTGCCACGCCAACATTTTCACTTGCCCCACGAGATGCATCCTCCTCCCCTAAGTAATCATCCCCATCATCCTCCTCCTCCTCCTCTTCTTCCTCCACCTCGTCCAGGAGAGGTCCCTGAGCAGACAATGGCTGAATGTCATCAAGGATTCCCTCCTCCTCTTCCTCCTCATCAACATTGGCTGCAGACGCCTGCTCCTTAAGGTGCGTCAAAGTTTGCATGAGCAGACGCATAAGTGGGATGCTCATGCTTAGGATGGTGTCGTCTGCGCTTACCAGCCGTGTGCATTCCTCAAAACACTGAAGGACTTTACAAAGGTCTTTCAGCTTCGACCACTGCACACCTGTCAACTCCATGTCTGCTCTCAAAGTGCCTGGCCATGTATCCTCCCACAAATGCATTATGGCCTGCCTCTGCTCGCACAGCCGCTCCACCATGTGCAGGGTGGAGTTCCACCTTGTTGCAATGTCGATAATGAGGCGGTGGTTGGGAAGGTGGAGCAATCGCTGCAGCTTCTGCATACGAACGGAGTGTACAGGCGACCGGCGGATGTGCGCGCACAGTCTTCGCACCTTCTGGAGCAGGGCTGTTAACTCCGGATAATTTTTGAGGAAGCACTGCACCACCAGGTTCAAGGTGTGAGCCAAGCAAGGTATGTGGCTGAGTTTTGAAAGGGCTATGGCTGCCACAAAATTACGGCCGTTATCACTAACTACCTTGCCTGCCTCAAGATGTACACTGCCCAGCCATGACTCAGTTTGTCGCTTCAAGTACTCGGCCAGCACCTCGGCGGTGTGTCTGTCACCCAAACACATCATCTGCAACACAGCCTGCTGACGCTTTCCACTAGCTGCTCGATAGGGGGACACATCGTGTGCAACAGTGGCAGCTGCAGATGGAGTGCTCGTACGACTGCGCTCTGTGGACGAGCTTTCGCTTCTGGAGGAGGTGGAGGAGGAGGATGGTCGAACGCCTACAGCCAACTGTTTCCTATACCGTGGGCTAGGCAGCACTGTCCCACCACCGCTGTCCCCTGTGGACCCTGCATCCACCACATTAACCCAGTGCGCAGTGATGGACACGTAACGGCCCTGGCCATGCCGACTGGACCATGCATCAGTTGTGAGGTGCACCTTTCCGCTCACTGACTGCTTGAGTGCATGGACAATGCGGTCTTTCACATGATGGTGGAGGGCTGGGATGGCTTTGCGAGAGAAGAAGTGGCGACTGGGTAGGTCATAGCATGGTACTGCATAGGCCATGAGTTCGCGGAAAGCTGTGCTTTCCACCAACCGAAAGGGCATCATCTCAAACGAGATTAGTTTGGCAATGTGGGCGTTCAAACCCAGTGTACGCGGATGAGAGACTGAGTACTTTCTTGACCTACTCATAGTGTCTGGGAGGGTGAGCTGGACTTGAGAGCTGCATATGGTGGAAGTAGCGGTGGACAGGGCGGACTGAGAGAGGGTTGATGATGGTGATGGAGTTGGTGTTCTTTCTGATGGCCTAGAATCAGTATTTCGTTGATATAACAGTGGGATTCCCTGACTGCTGTGGTCTTGCAACGACACCTCAACATTTGCTGGTGTGCTAACCGGTGGGCTTACAGTGGGGGAAACAATGTAGCGTTGCTGACTACCTTCGTTGTGATCAGTTGCACATGTGGCACTTGAGGTTTGGTGTTGTGTCCACGCTTGCAAGTGCATGCTGGTTAAATGTCTAAGCATGCAACTGGTATTCAAATTTTTCAGATTTTTCCCTCGGCTAAAGGTCTTTGCGCACTTCTTACAGATAACCTTGGCCTGATCATGAGGATTTTGTTCAAAAAAGTGCCACACTGCACTCTTCCTACTTTGGCAGACATTTTGCGGCCTAGCACGCTGTGATCTTTTGACCCTCTGGACAAGCTGTCCAGCAACTCTTTTGATGTTTGGAACCTGTCTTTGGAGTGCTCCGGGCCTGCCAGATAACAGCTGTTGCGATGTCGATGTCTGCTGTGGATGCTCCTCATCTGAGCTATTGGAAGCAGCACCCTGTTCCCCCAATGGATGCCAATCTGGGTCAACAACTGGGTCATCCATCACCTCCTCTTCTATGTCATGTGCACCTTCCTCTGTGTCACCGTGTATGGTGGTATAGTGTGCGGGAAGGGGCACCTGAGTCTCATCAGGGTCAGAATCTGGCTCTGTACACTGCGAGGACAATGTAGTGCTCTGAGTGAATGTACCAGCAGAATCATCCATCAGCGGCTGTGCATCAGTGCACTCCATGTCAGATTCATCTTGGCCTGGGTAATTCACCATTTGACTTGATAATCCAGGCATGGTATGTGAAAACAGCTCCATGGAGTAATCAGTAGTATGGCCTGCGTCATCCTTCAATCTTGGTTGGGGTGAAGGACACAAGGAAAGGTGTGGTTCATGAACATGAGCCTCCAATGACGACTCAGTGCTTTTACTTTTTACAACTGAAGAAGAGGAGGCGATAGAGCTGGAGGCTGAGTCAGCAATGTAAGACAAAACTTTTTCCTGATGCTCTGGCTTTAAAAGAGGTTTGCCAACTCCTAGAAAACTAAGCGTTCGAGGCCTTATGTAGCCAGACGATGACGCAGGGTCATCACCTCCTGCATTCGGTCCTATTTTGCTCTTGCCACTACCATCAGATCCACCACCAACACCATCATTACCAGCTGCCAACCCCCGCCCAATTCCACGGCCTCTTCCACCAGCCTTCCTCATTTTTGGTAGAAATGTAGACAAAATCCAACAAACTATATAGTAATGTAAAACAAGGTACAAGGTGTCTATAGGACAGGGGAGATTTTGAATTTCTGCACACACTTGTGGACAGTGGACACTTTTGGATTGTGTGAGGCCCACTGATATCTGAGCGCTATGTGACAGGCTCGATGGCACAGCTGTGACAAAAGTGACTAGAGGATAAGGGAGATTTTGAATTTCTGCACACACTTGTGGACAGTGGACACTTTTGGATTGTGTGAGGCCCACTGATATCTGAGCGCTATGTGACAGGCTCGATGGCACTGCTGTGACAAAAGTGACTAGAGGATAAGGGAGATTTTGAATATCTGCACACACTTTTGGACACTGGACACTTTTGGATTGTGTGAGGCCCACTGATATCTGAGCGCTATGTGACAGGCTCGATGGCACTGCTGTGACAAAAGTGACTAGAGGATAAGGGAGATTTTGAATTTCTGCACACACTTGTGGACAGTGGACACTTTTGGATTGTGTGAGGCCCACTGATATCTGAGCGCTATGTGACAGGCTCGATGGCACTGCTGTGACAAAAGTGACTAGAGGATAAGGGAGATTTTGAATTTCTGCACACACTTGTGGACAGTGGACACTTTTGGATTGTGTGAGGCCCACTGATATCTGAGTGCTATGTGACAGGCTCGATGGCACAGCTGTGACCAAAGTGACTAGAGGATAAGGGAGATTTTGAATTTCTGCACACACTTGTGGACAGTGGACACTTTTGGATTGTGTGAGGCCCACTGATATCTGAGCGCTATGTGACAGGCTCGATGGCACAGCTGTGACAAAAGTGACTAGAGGATAAGGGAGATTTTGAATTTCTGCACACACTTGTGGACAGTGGACACTTTTGGATTGTGTGAGGCACACTGATATCTGAGCGCTATGTGACAGGCTCGATGGCACTGCTGTGACAAAAGTGACTAGAGGATAAGGGAGATTTTGAATATCTGCACACACTTTTGGACACTGGACACTTTTGGATTGTGTGAGGCCCACTGATATCTGAGCGCTATGTGACAGGCTCGATGGCACTGCTGTGACAAAAGTGACTAGAGGATAAGGGAGATTTTGAATTTCTGCACACACTTGTGGACAGTGGACACTTTTGGATTGTGTGAGGCCCACTGATATCTGAGCGCTATGTGACAGGCTCGATGGCACTGCTGTGACAAAAGTGACTAGAGGATAAGGGAGATTTTGAATTTCTGCACACACTTGTGGACAGTGGACACTTTTGGATTGTGTGAGGCCCACTGATATCTGAGCGCTATGTGACAGGCTCGATGGCACTGCTGTGACAAAAGTGACTAGAGGATAAGGGAGATTTTGAATTTCTGCACACACTTGTGGACAGTGGACACTTTTGGATTGTGTGAGGCCCACTGATATCTGAGCGCTATGTGACAGGCTCGATGGCACAGCTGTGACAAAAGTGACTAGAGGATAAGGGAGATTTTGAATTTCTGCACACACTTGTGGACAGTGGACACTTTTGGATTGTGTGAGGCCCACTGATATCTGAGCGCTATGTGACAGGCTCGATGGCACAGCTGTGACAAAAGTGACTAGAGGATAAGGGAGATTTTGAATTTCTGCACACACTTGTGGACAGTGGACACTTTTGGATTGTGTGAGGTCCACTGATATCTGAGCGCTATGTGACAGGCTCGATGGCACAGCTGTGACAAAAGTGACTAGAGGATAAGGGAGATTTTGAATTTCTGCACACACTTGTGGACAGTGGACACTTTTGGATTGTGTGAGGCCCACTGATATCTGAGCGCTATGTGACATGCTCGATGGCACAGCTGTGACCAAAGTGACTAGAGGATAAGGGAGATTTTGAATCTCTGCACACACTTTTGGACACTGGACACTTTTGGATTGTGTGAGGCCCAATGAATATCTGAGCGCTATGTGACAGGCTCGATGGCACAGCTGTGACAAAAGTGACTAGAGGATAAGGGAGATTGGATTGCTTTTAAAAAAGCAGTTTGCGGAGCAGTGGGTAAACAGCAATGCCAGCCTGTCAGGAAGCCTTAGAAGGCAGCCCAACAACCAACACCACTGATACACCACTATATAGCCTCCCCTTGCACTGCACACACAGTGACTGGTGTGTTGTGCAGGCCAAATTGCTAGCAGCAGAAGCAGTTTTTTTTTCTTCTCAGCAGGACAAAAAAAAAAATTGGGATTGCTTTTAAAAAGCAGTTTGCGGAGCAGTGGGTAAACAGCAATGCCAGCCTGTCAGGAAGCCTTAAAAGGCAGCCCAACAACCAACACCACTGATACACCACTATATAGCCTCCCCTTGCACTGCACACACAGTGACTGGTGTGTTGTGCAGGCCAAATCGCTAGCAGCAGAAGCAGTTTTTTTGTCTTCTTCCCTGCCTAACGCTCTCCCTACAGAATCAGCAGCAACCTCTCCCTATACTAAGATCGGCAGAAGTAAGATGGCGGTCGGCGTGCACGCCCTTTTATACCCCCTGTGACGCCCACCAAAGCAAGCCAATCACTTGCATGCCCTTCTGAAAGATGGTGGTGACCCGTGCCTATGTCATCACGTTGCCCACAGTGTCCGTGGATCCTGATTGGCTGAAAAAGAGCGCAAAACAAACTTTTGAAACGCGACTTTGGCGCGTAAGTCGCCGACCTCGTGGCCGACCTCATCCTAGGGTCGGGTTTCGTTTCATGAAACCCGACTTTGCCAAAAGTCGGCGACTTTTGAATTTTTTCGACCCGTTTCGCTAAACTCTAGTTGTCATCTAAGAATATTCCTATGAAGGTTGCATCTCCAAAATTTAAGCCAAGATTTATTAGACCTTATAAGATTTTGGAGATTCTTAATCCTGTTTCTTTTCGATTTGCTCTTCCAGTTACGTTCAAGATCCATAACGTATTTCACAAATCTCTGTTGAAGAGGTTTGTTGAGCCTGCACCTCCTGACCCTGTGTTGGTTGAAGGCAATGTGGAATATGAGGTAGAGAAAATATTGGATTCTCGTTTGGTTAGACGGAGACTCCAGTATTTGGTCAAATGGAAGTGTTATGGCCAGGAGGATAATTCTTGGGTCTCTTCCTCTGATATTCATGCCAATAGATTGGTTCGTGCTTTTCACCGGACCCATCCTGATCGGCCTGGTGGCGTGGATGAGGCTTCGGTGACCCCTCCTCTGGGGGGGTACTGTTGTGAGTTCATTTTCTGGTCTACCAGTCAGGCTCCCTCTGGTGGTAACAGGAGGTAGTGAGGCTGATTTAATCAGTAGAGATCAGAATGCACAGGAAGGCAATCACCAGTAGGGATTGAAGGAAGTCTGCAGACTTAAATACTCCAATCAGTAACCCCCAGACCTCCAATCATCATCATCATCAGGTGGCAGACCTCTGTCAATCTGGCCAGCTCCACTACCTCCAGTAACTACCGGGGGGAGCAGGGGGAGCTTCGGCTAAGAAGTCTGAGCCAGGGAATTCACAACAGTCTCCCGATACAACCTTCCTCGTTCCCAGAACACCCTTTCCTTATCAGTCGCGGATGTGGGCGTCTCGGCAAGGTGTCTCAATTTCTCCAGGCTCGCATCTGGGCACTGAGCAGCCTGGAACTCCTGGTTGGAGGCAGCCAGAAGTGACATCAAGGTCCCCTCCTCACTGGAACCCTCTGTGACCTGCTCTGGGTCCACCTCCAGTTCAGTCACTCCTGTAGCGGAGGAGCGCCCAGTAGGCAGGGCGCTACCTGCATTCCGGGTACTCTTAGTGTGGGTGACAGTGGCTATGTAGACTGTCTCTCCAGGGATTTCTACAGACACACCAGACGGTGCTGCTATGGGCTCTACCTCCCAATTCACGCCTAACACTTCAGGATCAGTGCTACTTATGGGCCAGTTACCTTCCTCGGTGGCACTGGTCAGTGGCATGGCATCACCTTCTCACGGTTCCCATGCACCTCCCCATTTCCTGTAGCACCGACGCTTGCTCCAGCTAGGGGTTCCTCAGCCATCTCACTCTGCAGAGCGACGTGGCTGAGCACTCCTGCACCTGTGGACACATCAACCTTTGCAGAAAAATGGTTATCAGGTTCAGTTGGCACATTTACATCACTATCGGCATCATTCCTATTGAAAGAATGGTTATCAGGTTCAGTTGGCACAGATACATCATTATCAGCATCATTCCTAGGGAAAGAATGGTTATCAGAGGTATCATTATTCAACAAGGCATTGTCAGGTAATACATTCTGTTTCCCATCATCATCATCATCATCATCAGGGTTAACGTTACCCTTAGTATCAGGTTGGGGAGGTGTGTCAAGGACGTAGTATGCAACAATCCTCCCCAAATCAGTCCCCAATAAAACATCAGTGGGCAGGTTTTTGGACACCCCCACTTCCCTCACCCGCTCCCGGCTCCCCAATCAAGAAAAACCCGGGCCATTGGCAAGGTACAGCAGGTGCCTCCAATCCCGGTGACAGTTAGGGTTTTCCCCTCAATCATCTTCTCACGGGTCTGCATTCATTGGTTCTCGGTCCAGTATGAACTGTCGGACCTTAGCTGGAAAAGGTCTTTGATCATCAGGTCCCTCAGCTGCTCAAAGGTGTCCACTGGCAGTCCGTGGATCCACTGGTCAAAGTGCGTCCTGAGTCCTTGCACCACATCGCTTTAACTGTCGTGTGGGCCACATTGGAGTTTCCGGAACTTCTCACGGTATACTTCAGGTGTCAGCCGGTATTTGGTGATCAAGTCCTGCATGATGGCCCCATAGTTGTTATTTTGGTCTGGCGGGAGAGAAGCAAACACCTCCAGATTTGCCTTTTAGCCCTGGGGTCAAGTACCTGGCCCATTGTTCCACAGGCTACCGGTACTGTCTGCAGGCTTTCTCAAAAGCCAGCAGAAAAGTGTCCAAGTCCCCGTCCTTTTCCATCACGGGAAAATGCTCTGGCTGGGGCTTTGGTATTTGAGTGCTCCTGGGCTCACCGCTCTGGGCAGTGGGGGGTATTTTCCCCCGCGGGCCATCTCCAGTTCATGGTCTCTCTGAGATTGGGCCTCCCGCTGCTGGACCTCTCGCTTGGCTTGGCGCTCGGCTCTTTCAGCCTGCCTCTCAGCTCGCTGCTCTTCTGGAGCTTGCATGATCAGTTGCACATGTCCATCATAGTCTTAGGTAGGGAGTTGTTGTAGGGCCATCTGCAGATAGCGATCCACGACTTCCTGGCCGCCGGTCAGGCCGGCCTGCACCAGCTGGACCTCTGCGGCTGCACCATCGGCACTGGTGCTGCCTACTGCACCCTGGCTCTGCTCCCATTGCACCAGAGCCGTGACCAACTGGTCTTTGGTTTTGTCGGTATCGTCAATCTGGTTTGCCCTGCACAGGGCCCTAAGGGCGTCCTTCTTAAGCTGCTTATAATGAGATTCTCCCCTCGTAGCCATGGTTGCCAAATAAAAGATAGGATAGAAAAACAAGGAGAAGGGAGGGGGTAATCGCAAGTATACACAATTGTCTCAGGACTAGTAAACACTGAGTTTTGTTCTCCAAAACTTTTGCTGCAGGGTCCTCGGAAGAACCATGCAAGTCTTTAGTGAGAGGAATGATTGCTCAAACCAGATCACTAATGCTCTATGATCCCACCACTCTGCCACCAATATGTCACGATCAGGGGTGTGACCTTTGGCCACACACGGCTCTCACAAGTGCAGGGGGGCTTATCTTATTTATCCCACCACTGCTAACAATGTGATGAAAACAGCAAGCTAGTCTTGCCCTAACAATTTAACACAGGGGTTTATTGTAGATATCCCACTGCTGCCACAATATGTCACTAACTGCCGGGATTTGTGTATATCCCACTTTCCAGTTCCACTTTGGAACTCGCAGCTCACCGGTGCCCCCTTTACCCTCAGGTCAGTCAGGGAACTACACCTAGGATAATTAGTCGCTGGACAGGCTACTTGTTGTGCACTGGCTATCAGGCCACTGCAGTGAGGGGATTATAACTAGTCATGGCCGCAGCCAGACAAATCAGCTTATAAAACCCCTTCCCTCATGCCAGCTAGCACACCTGCCCAGAGCACACCTTGCTGCCACCAGCTTCCGATTTCTCTTATCAGCATTTAAAATTAATAGAGGGTTTCGAAGCCAACCCAAATTAGTAGCGTAATTAACTCTTATGCACGTGAATTCATCATAGAGCAAGGAGACGGAACTAATAATTTTATAGTTTATTCCCAAAAGATGACCAGTGTTTACAGAAGATAAAAGGTTTTACAATATGAGACAATAACAGTATGTACAATGTGAATACAAATAAAAAAATGGATTGAAACAGAAATACACTTACCTAATGCTTAGATCATTTCAGGCAAAACCATGCTGGGGAGGCGGAGTCAGACATCACCATTCATTTGAGATCTTATTGCCACGGCCAAACTAGAATGAATGGGGGTAGGGGAAAATACTTTATACCTTTGGGCTTGTGACATTACTAAAGGGGCTGGTTTTTCCATCTCCCTCCCCTTGCTTTCAGAGGTATGAGCTGGATAAAAACTTATAATAATCATAAATCGCAAAGGATACCTCGTATAGAAACGCACATAGTACCATCTTTTCCAGCTTGTCGCTGGCGATCCTTCAAAACCAAACACGAACTAGTTATTTCACACCATTCAGGAGAAATCCATTTCTCTGGTTATGTTGGCGCCAGAATGGTGAAAAAAGATGGGCTATGAAGCTTAGTCAACGCACGTCGCAGAAATGTAACTTTCAAATCTTTATCATAAAATCGCAGCGTTTTATGACCAAATGATCAGATTCTAATGATAGTCTATGAGAGTAGCTTAGCACATTTTGGAGACAAAGAGACCCCCTGCTGTGAGGTGGGATACCAGTCACTGGTAATTCAGGTTACACTGAATGTGCAGGCTGAGGGGGAGTGATAAAGGAGCTCATACTGGAGTTTCACGTTACAGTCAGGCAGAGGGAGAAAAAGTTGCAGTTGTGGCAGGCAAAGGAAAGGAAGGGGGGTCAAACCCTCACCACTGACATAGCAGTGTTCAGTATGTGAATAGAAGAGGTTGGAATGCTCCAGAAAATGTGATAATCAGGGGAATCTTACATCATATTTTACAGTCGCAAAGCTCCTTTACATGGTCAGTGGTTCTGTGTCCTATTCTTCCACTACTGGCACCCTGGATCTATCACTCAGGACCCTTCACTAGTCCCCTTCACTCAAACCTGCTAAGGCCGGTAACCTTCTACGTTACAAGCTCACAGGCTCATGGCTAGGAGTCCCCTCCTAGGACCCGTCTCCGGCAGGCCACTCTGTCTTGTCGGTCACTTTTCTCAGCGTCATGCTATCCCTCCTTCTACGGTCTCTTCTGACTTGGGGGTCATCCTTTTTATTGCAGCTCTGCTCACCTTGAATTCCAAACCCTGCCTCACCAGCTAACAGGAAAACAGTCATATTTCCCTAACAATAACCCTTCCCACTGTGGGTCAGTCCTAAATATTACCTATATCTTACCCTATAGTCAACTACATCCCTATCTTATACTACCTATCTTACACCACTATCCACTTATATTACCTTATATTACCTATAATACTGCTACACACTATGCATGTTACTACCATGCCCGTCCACGCTCTGGACTCCTGGAAGGCTGCTGGTTTTGATCCATGCCGTGCTGTGCTTCCGACATTTCGACCTCCCAGGGTCCTCCGCTGTCCGCGCATGCGCAGTGCGCACTGTTAGGCCTCGGCCGCGCACTTGCCGGGGGTTTTACGCTGTACTCTAAGGTCCTGACCCGGAAGTGTCCATATTCTGCGTCCGGTGTCAAGTATATCTGGTGGCTTCTCCCATGCTTCCACGCCTGACTATTGCTTTCTGCACTTGTCCTGTGCAGGTGCATTCTCAGGTCCCTGTACACTTCCAGTGCGTGCTCTGCTCTGCTTTGTCCCTGTACGCTTCCAGTGCATGCTCTGCTCTGTCCCTGTATGCTTCCAGTATGTGCTCTGCTCTATCCCTGTACGCTTACAGTGCATGGTCTGCCCTGCTCTGTCCCTGTACACTTCCAGTGTGTGATCTACTCTGTCCCTGTACACCTCCAGTACGTGCTCTGCTCCATCCAAGACCCCGTGCCCTCGGTGTGAACTCTGCCTTGTCCGGGATCCCGTGGCTCCTGTGCCTGCTCTTTCCGTCTGGTTCTCGCTGAGTACCCCGATTCTTCTTGTTGTCTTCGAGCCGCCCCTCTGACACTAGCTATTGCGGTAACCTTCCTCCTGGGCCTGCCCCTAACGGTCCCTGTATGGGGGTCGATTCCACCTGGTCAGCTCGCCCGGGATTGGTCGGTGCTGCGATCCAGTGGGTCTACTCCAAGATTCATAACAGAATAATCAGGCCATGGACCCCGCTAGTGCCTCGGCTGCTGTTCAAAAGGAGTTGGTGTACTTGCATGAGAATCAGACGCGTATAATGTCTTTTATGAAGACTATGGAGTCTCGGCTGTCTGCCTTACAGGCATCTGACCCAGGGAATGCTTCTCAGCTCGCCAGTCTCCAACAGGAGCTTGTTCAGCAGCGTGACACTCAGACTCACATTTTAAGCTCTATGGCTTCTGTGGATGACCTTCTGCTATCCCTCCAGTCCACCGCCTCGGCTTCTGCACAAGTCCTGTCTCGCAATCCCGATCCTACCCCGCACCCTTCACCCTGCTTTGGTGACCCCCCAGTATAATGGTGACCCCAAGTTGTGCCAGGATCTTTTGAATCAATGACATTTGCATTTTGAGTTATCGCCGCATCAATACCCCACCGATCGGGCAAAGGTGGCATTTGTGGTTTCTCAATTAGAGAGTGAAGCTCTGACTTGGGTTAATCCTCTGTGGGAATGGTATGATCCCATAACCTCTCAGCTGTCAACCTTTTTGGAGACTTTCCGCAGAATGTTTGATGAACCAGGTCGCGTAACTTCGGTCACAGAGTCCCTCTTTAACCTCCACTAAGGCTCTCTCACCGTCGGTCAATATGCCATTCGTTTTCCTACTTTGTCCTCAGTACTGGGGTGGAATAATGAGGTGCTGTTCAGGGCATTCTAGCGGGGGTTGTCGGGCCGAATTAAAGATGAACTCGCGGGATGGGATACTCCTACCTCCCTAGAAGATTTAATTTCCCTGGCCACACGTATTGATCTACGCTTCCTGGAGCATTCTCGTGAGTCCGCTCTTGAGAGAAGGTACAGTCGTCCAGTTCCTGCCACCAATAGGCCCCCCAGCCTTCTGTCCTCGGCGTCCTCTTCCGTTCCTGCACCTGAACCCATGCAGGTGGATTGGGTCAAAATGGCAGATAAGTGTCGAAAAGAGAGGGTTGCACTATGGCTTTGTTTTTATTGTGGTAGTGCTTCGCACTTACTCCGCTCTTGCCCCATGCGACCGGGAAACTCCTCCACCTAGGTCAGGTGAGAGAGGCTCCCCTAGGCATATGTGACTCCTCTCTACCCTTAACCACATCGGTCCAAATAATTTTTGAGAATAGGTGCTACTCTGAGTTGGCATATGTTGATTCAGGCGCGGCAGGCAACTTCATGAGTCTAGAGGAGGTCAGCAAGTTTCAGATTCCGGTCAGAGTGCTGGAGGTAACCCGGCTGGTTTCTTCAGTAGATGAAAGGCCATTGCGAGAGACCATCACGAAGATTACGGAGGAAGTGGAGTTGCGAGTGGGAGCCCTGCATTGTGAGAAGATCGCGTTCTACGTCCTGCCCAATTAGTCCCACACAATCTTTCTCTGGCTACCCTGGCTGAGGGAGCATGAACCTATCCTTGACTTGCGCTCGGGAACATTCTTCGTTGGGGTCCCCACTGCCATGATCATTGCCTGGTATCAGTCCGTCCAATTGGAGAGTCTCGACCCGTCTCCACTCCCGTCGGATTACCAGCGGCTAGAGTTGAGCGACTTTAGTCGGATCGGGTTTGATGAAACAAAATTTGTCTCAGATGAAACTGGTCCGACTAGGGCAAAAAAAGTCGGAGTTTCGTCCGAAACCCGACCCCAATGCAAGTCAATGGGAAATAAAAGTCGGCATTGAGCGGATGACATTCATCCACTCAATGCTGACTTTTATTCCCCATTGACTTGCATTGGGGTCGGGTTTCGGACGAAACTACGACTTTTTTTGCTCTAGTCGGACCAGTTTCATCTGAAACGAATTTTGTTTCATGAAACCCGTTCCGACTAAAGTACCTCAACTCTACCAGCGGCTTATTGGTCCTTCACAGATGTCTTTTGCAAGAAAGAGGCAGAGAGCCTTCCTCCGCATCGGTCGTCCGACTGCCTAATCAAACTCATTCCTGGCTCTACACCCCCCAGGGGTAGAATATATCTGTTATCCCCGGCTGAGACACTAGCCATGTCTGTGTACAGTCAGGAGAATTTGGCCAAAGGCTTTATTCGAAAGTCCTCTTCACCCGCAGGCTCGGGATTTGTCAAAAAGAAAGATGGCTCACTGCATCCTTGTATTGACTACAAGAGGTCTTAATTAGATTACCGTCAAGAACAAGTATCCTCTGCTGCTTATCCCTGAGCTCTTTGATCATCTTCATGGAGCCGGAATCTTCACTAAGCTGGACCTTCGCAGGACCTACAACCTGGTCTGAATTCGCTCTACAGATGAGTTGAAGACCGCATTTAACATGTGGGAGGGTCATTACAAGTATTTAGTTATGCCCTTCAGTCTCTTCAATGCCCCTGCGGTTTTTCAAGAGTTGGTCAATGACATCTTCCGTGATATGTTATACTCCGGCGTGGTGGTTTACCTGGATGACATTCTGATTTTCTCCCCGGTCCTGCCTAACCACAGAAGGAATGTTCTCCAGGTATTGCAGCGACTTTGAGAGAATCAGCTCTAAGCCAAGATCGAGAAGTGCATTTTCGAACAGACCTCCTTACCTTAACTGGGCTATGTTATCTCCGATTCCTGTCTCACGAGGGATCCCGAAAAGATGTCTGCCATTCTCAACTGGCCCCAACCTCTGGGAATTAAGGCCATTCAACACTTTCTCGGCTTTGCAAACTAGTGCCGAAAATTTATTTCTTATTTCTCGTCACTGACTAAGCCAACATCATTCTTCACCCGCAAGGGTTCCAATCCCAAAGTCTAGTCGCCTGAGGCGGAGGAGGCTTTCTTAACCTTAAAACTTAGGTTTTCAGAGGCTCATATTTTGCATCGTCCTGAGGCTAGCGAGCCATTCATTCTCGAGGTGGACGCCTCGTCCATGGGGGTTGGTTCTGTTCTCTCCCAGAAGTCTTCTTCGGGTCAATTAGTCACCTGTGGTTTCTTCTCCAAAGCATTCTCCACCTCAGAGCGCAACTATTCCATTGGGGACAGGGAATTGTTGGCTATTAAGTTAGCGTTGGAGGAGTTGCAGTATCTTCTGGAAGGAGCCATGCATCCTTTTAAGATTACGTTCAGCAAGCCGAGGAGGGGGGAGAAGGCAAATAAGCCCCGCCCATCAGACCGGACCGCGGCGATTTTCATACATCTCCACCAAGATAAAAAAGGTACTTATGCATCAAAGGTGCAGGTTCGGGGGGAATCAAAAGTCCTAATAGAATCCTTATGGGACGCACAATTGGGTGATATCTTTACATGATATCACTAAAAATGGGTGACAGATTCCCTTTAATGTATTATTGCTAGGGCACTGTTATTATATAAAAGATCATAAGTGGCGCTAATACTATATGGAGGCACAGAGAAGGAGACTATTACTATATAGAGGTAGAGACGGGACTCAGTCATTATGTGGATCCATATATAGAGTGTTATTACTGTATTGAGGCACATATGGGAGCACTATTACTATATGAAGGTACAGTTGGTGCATCACTACAATATGGAGGCATATAGGGGACATTATTACTACAGAGAGGCACAAAATGGGGCCCTAATATTTTGGAAAATTTTTAAAATTACAAGAAGGAAAATTGGCTGATGCAAAAGTTTGTGTTCCCCTGGAGATTTGTGTGCTCAGATAACTTACCAAGGTTTCAGACTTTAATTAGCCTGTTAGGGTAATGGCTTGTTCTCTATCCTCGTTAGGGAAGGCAAGGTGATGCAAATTTCCCAGCTTTATGAAAACCAGCCTCCTCTAACATTAATTAAAAAAAACAGCAGCCATGGGTTCTTGTAAGCAGTGCCAAGCTCTCTGAAAATTAAAATAGTGGAGGCCCACAAAGCAGGGGAAGGCTATAACAAGATAGCAAAGTGTTTTCAAGTTGCCCATTCCTTCGGTTTGAAATGTAATTAAGAAAAGGCAGTTAACATGAACAGTGGAGCTCAAGATAAGGTCTGAAAGACCAAGCAAAGTTTCAGTGAAAGCTGCTCATAGGATTGCTACAGAGGCAAATCAGAACTCCCGTTTCACTGTAAAAGACCTTCATAAAGATTTAGAAAACTCTGGAGTTGTGGTACTTTGTTCTACTGTTCAGTGACAACTGCATAAATAAGACCTTCAAGGGGGAGTCATCAAAACAAAACCTCTCCTGAGTCCTCACCATAAAATTCATCATAAGAAGTATGCAAAATACCATGTAAACAAACCTGGTGCATTTTGGAAACTTTCAGGATCCTGTCAGCGCCAGCGTGCAGCCTCCGCTGAGCAGGGACTCACCCACACTGTAGGGGGGCCCGGGGTCAGGTACAGCCGGAAACTACAGCTACACAGGACCTGTGGACGCTGAAGTCTAGCAAGCAGTCATGTGACTGCAAGGGGGCGGGGCTTAGCGTCCTGCTTTCAGAGATGGCAGGACACTATACAGAAATACTCAGAGTCAGGCAAAATGGAGGTCATACACAGAGATATCAGTAAAGTACCAGGGATGAGACAGGACGGATAGTCAGGGCCAAGCAGAAGTCAAAACCAAACAGACATAGAAGGTTCCAAGCAGAATCCAAAGCAATATCCAGAGAACAGACCGAGTCGTACACAGAGAATCAAGCAACCAGAACACAGCACTAACACACTCAGGGGTCACCACACAATGCCAAGGGCGAAAGTATAACTGACAGGGATGGGAGCGTCCTGAGGCTATAAGAAGCCTCTCCCAGAACCAGGGAGAGGCCACAATCATAGCCCCAGGTGTGCAGGTAAGCCTGCACTGGGATCACAACCTTTAACCCCAGAAATGCCAGTCATCAGCACTGGTTCCAGACATTAACCCCACGTGTGCGAGTCAAACCCGCACTGAGATCATGACAGAAACAAGTTCTGTGGACCAATAAAGTTAAAATAGAACTCTTTGGCCACAGTGATCAAAGGTTTGTGTGGAGAAAAAAAGGCACAGAATTTCAGAAAAAGGGTGGTTCAAGGGTAGGTTGATCAATCATGTTTGGGGTTGTTTGGGTTGTGTTGCAGCCAATGGCACGAGGAACATTTCATGGGTAGAGGGAAGAATGGATTCAATAGAATTTCAACAAATTATTGATGCAAACATAATACCATCAGTAAAAAAGCTGCAATTGAAAAGAGGATGACTTTTACATAATGGATTACGATAATGATCCTATACACTCATCAAATTTCAGAATAGACAAACTCAAAAGGAGCGAGCTGAACAGTGATCCTCACAATCCCCTGATCTGAACATCACTGAAGATCTGTGGCTAGATCTCAAAATAGCAGTGCATGCAAGATGACCCAGGAATCTCACAGAACTAGAAGAATTTTCCAAGGAAGAATAGATGAAAATCCCTCCAACAAGAACGGAAAAACTTTTGGTTGGCTATAAAAAGTGTTTACAAGCTGTTATACTTTCAAAAGGGGGTGCTACTAGGTACTAACCATGCAGGATGCCCAAATTTTTGCATCGGACAATTTTTCATTTTGTAATTTTTAAAATGTAAAAGTTGAAAATGCATTTTTTTTTGCCTAAAATACAAAGGAAATGTGTTATCTTTAACTTTAAGCCACTTAGAGATCATTTCATCTTCAACTTGCTTAACTTTTCACAGTAACAGTAATTCTGACCAGGGGTGCCCAAACTTTTACATGACACAGTACCTAATTGAACTGACACATAAAATGCATCAGTGTTCTTTAGAAATGTAAACATTTTCAAAGGTTTCGCTGTGGTAATTAGATAGGGAATCAATGACTTACACTTTTAGGGTAATAATAATATGACCAAGAATTGCTGACACCAGATTTTAATGTAATTTGCAAATACTTATGCCGCTTATTGTGAAACACAGTATAGACACTTCTTCAATATAATTTTAATGCAAATTGTATATGTATTGTGTGTGGTTTGCAAACAGGAAAACTGGTTTGTGGCTGCATGAAGTTAGTTTCTTGGTGCTGTCTAAAATATTATCTGAAACTGTAAATACAAGTGCATCTCACAAAATTAGAATATCATCAAAAAGTTAATTTATTTCAGTTCTTCAATACAAAAAGTGAAACTCATATATTATATAGAGTCATTACAAACAGAGTGATCTATTTCAAGTGTTTATATCTGTTAATGTTGATGATTATGACTTACAGCCAATGAAAACCCAAAAGTCATTATCTCAGTAAATTAGAATACTTTATAACAACAGCTTGAAAAATGATTTTAAAATGTGAAATGTTAACCTACTGAAATGTATGTTCAGTAAATGCACTCAATACTTGGTCGGGGCTCCTTCTGCATCTATTCATGCATCAATGTGGCGTGGCATGGAGGCGACCAGCCTGTGGCACTGCTGAGGTGTTATGGAAGCCCAGGTTGCTTTGATAGCAGCTGTCAGCTCGTCTGCATTGTGGGGTCTGGTGGCTCTCATCTTCCTCTTGAAATAGATCCCACTGTTTGTAATGACTCTATATAATATGAGTTTCACTTTTTGTATTGAAGAACTGAAATAAATTAACTTTTTGACGATATTCTAATTTTGTGAGATGCACCTGTATATACAATTTTACCATGCTAA
Organism: Dendrobates tinctorius; assembly: GCF_039654945.1. NCBI lineage: Eukaryota > Metazoa > Chordata > Amphibia > Anura > Dendrobatidae > Dendrobates > Dendrobates tinctorius. The sequence goes on from NW_027361675.1 coordinate 25,313,158, forward strand.
TGCCATGTTCTGATTTCAGTTGATGTTTTGTATTCAGCGGTTTTCAGTGGCCTAAATATGCTTACGTATAAAAAAATAAAGGCACCAATATACATTAGTTGTGTGAACCCGCTGATATTGACGAGATTGACTGCCAGTCTAATGTGTATGGGGACCTCCCAAATCTCCCCAAGCGGATGATGTCAGGGGAGGGAATAATCTTGCATTTCTGATTTTAGACTGTCAGTCCTTTTGTTATACCTAAGATAGACCACTTCCAGAGAAGTCTGGCAGCGGCTTTCTCATAGAGAATGCCAGAGCACTTGTTTGAGCACTTGCTTGTGTGGGAGTTGGGAAACATAAATGTTGGCTGAACAACAAGCAAAATTATTCATCTCCCGTTGAAAGTCAGGTTTATTAGTAAAATATGAAAACTCTCTGCACTTTGCAAAACTCAATAATACAAGAACAATTTAATTATTTCAAGGCAACTAATATATCAAGTGGTTTATGCAAATTCAGCACAACAGGCCACCCTACCTGGTGGAATAGAGAGGCTTACATTTCCTAGGAGAGAGGGAGACTGGCAGAAACATTTAACCAAACGAGAAGCTTTTTGGATACTTACTATACCATTTGTATGCCATTAGGGATATAAAATTCCCTAATGGTATGAACTTTAAAAATGTTCTTTTCTATTGTTATTAGTTTATTTCATTTATAGGGAGGGAAAGAAAAGAAGAAGGAGGAAAACAAAGAAAGGGAGAAAAAAAAGAGAAAATAAAAAAAAATATTTATTTTTTTCTCCAAGCATTTACTAAAGGATACTCTCTGCCTTCAAGGTTTGGTCTCAGTCTCTGTGGGAGTGCAAACTGAATGTTCAGGATTGGCTAATTGCTATGTATTTTTTATTGTTGTTTTGTTTCTATATTTATGTGCTCAGTTTTTCATTTTCTTGATGCTATGATTAAGGACGGTTGTCCCGCTTGAAACGCGTAAGATTTTTTTAACATTTTCTACACCAACTTTTTTCTTCTTCTAATTTTAATGGATTACTAATAAAATTGAATAATTTTTTACCTACTGATGGTTGTGCTGGACTTCCTTGTTTCTCACCCTATGTGATGTATACAAGAGTTTCAGTAAATCCTATGTGATGTATATACAACAGTCATAGTGTCTCCTATGTGATGTATAGGAGACACTTTAGCCAACAGCGATCTTGGGAAAGACAGATGTTGGTTGAACAACAAGCAAAAATATTCAACCCCTATAGAAAATCAGGTTTATTAGTAAAATATAAGAACTTTCTGCTGTTTGCAATAACACAATCATTCAAGAACAATTTATATACTTCAAGACAACTAATATAACAATTGGTTTATCCAAATTCAGCATAATAGGCCACCCTATGTGTTGTATGAAACAGTCTCCATTGTACCCTATGAGAAGTATGTACAACAGTTGTATCTCCTATTTGATGTATGCAGCAGTTCTAGTGTCTCCAATGTGATGTATGCAGCAGTGTCAATGTATCCTATGTGATATACACAGCAGTCTCAGTGTATCCTATGTAATGTATATACAGCAGTCTCGGTGTGTATTCTATGTGATGTATACATCAGTTTCAGTGTATCCTATGTTATGCATATACAGCAGTCTAAGTGTATCCTATGTGATGCATAGACAGCAGTCTCGGTATGTATTCTATGTGATGTATACATCAATTTCAGTGTATCCTATGTCATGCATATACAGCAGTCTAAGTGTATCCTATGTGATGTATAGACAGCAGTCTCAGTGTATCTTATGTGATATATACAGCAAAGGCTCAGTGTATCCTATGTGACTTATATAGCAGAGTCTCATTGTATCCAGTGTCAAGTATACAGTATATAGCAGTCCTAGTGTCTCCTATGTGAGGTATATACAGCTGTCTCACTGTATCTTATGTGATATATACAGCAAAGTCTCAGTGTATACTATGTGACGTATATAGCAGTGTCTCAGTGTGTCTTATGTCATGTGTATAGCAGCATCAAAGTGTACCTTATGTGATGTATTCAGCAGTCCTCCCACTGCTTATGTTCTATAAATGTAAAATGATTAATTTACCACTTTGGAAATTTATTAAATTATGAATTTGGGTTCAGAAGAACGTACTGCTGTTAGAAATTCTTTTCAAAAGTTATCGCAGAGACAACTGTACTCGAGACGGATGCAAACCTGGAAAAGCAGGTGTGAGCACCAACATCATCCATATAACCTAACTATAACATTTCTCATAATAGAGAAGTGTTATTACCCACACAGGGGTAATGAGTTAATTGAATGTTTGACCAAATACAGCAGGTTAATTTTTAAATTAATAATTTTTGTATGGCCCGAGAATGATGGTATAAATATCCAAATGGCTCCTGGCAGAAAAAAAAGGTTCCCCACCTCTGTTATAGGACATGAAATGTTTTTTTAAAATATATGAAGGTGGATAAATAACGTAATGGTGGCACTTTGGGGGGTACATACCTGATAGATTGCCTCTAAGAATACCGCAATCTCAGCATTCTTTAACCTCTTCTTGGGTCTGCATGCTGCAACTACCTTATTTAAATCCCAATGAAAATTTTCTATGGAGTTCACCTGGTGAGATAGATTCACTAAGCCACAGGTTGGGGTGTACGGCAGCTGAATTCCCTGTCACCTCATGCGTGCCTAAGTGGACCGTAAAAGGCCTTGGATAATGATGATGTTAGTGAAGCATGCCGAGCAACTTATGAAACGTAGCATGGCATATAGAAACGAGCTGCAGCTATATGGAAAGGGAACATTGCGCAATTCTGGAGTTGAGTCAGAATCATAACAGGTTCAAGTCATATGTCTGTGACACCTACTCAATAATCTTCCAGGACTTCTTCAGAAGTTTATGAGATGCACTTTGGATTACTGTCATTTTGGAAGGATTATTAAATGATAAAAAAAATCACAATTGCACATCCAAGTAAAAAATGTAATATCTTTAGAGTAAAACACAATATAGAAAAAAAGGCAGGACAAATCCACAGATAAAAAAACATTTAATACATTAAGATGTGTAAAATTTCCTTTACATGACGCAACTAGTGGAGAAAGGGAACAACCCAAACCATACACAAAATAAGACCAAGGTTTACCAAGATAAAGCAATAAAAACTCAATAAGCACAAAATGTTCTCAAAATATGTCAAATCCAATATAGCATGAAAAATAATGTTATAGAAAATGATTAACAATAATGGGTTATGTAATCTGTAATGGGTTATTTATGCCAAATTAGGAGATTTGCACATGATAAGTATTTGCTGCAGACATTTTTGCTGCAAAAACTTAAAGGGAACCTGTCAGCAGGATTGTGCTCAATAACCTACACCTGTGTCAGGTCAGCACCGTTATACTGATTATATGATACCTTGGTTGATTAAATCTGTCTTGTGCTTCTTTTTAAATCCTTATTTTCAGTTTTTAGTTAATGATATGCTCGTCTCCTAAGTTGGGGCTGAATTAATGCCTATTATATTGCTGTGTTGAAAAGAAAAAAATCACCTTCAAAATGGCGCCGCCGGCTGCGCCCGCGCATTAGCATCTATGTCGTTCTGATACATGCTGCTGCACAAGCGCCTCCGCCAACTCCTTGTTGCTGCATTGTGATGTTTGCTTTGATAATTATTCTTAGTATAATATGCATAGTGTGTAGCAGTGCTATAGACAATGTACTGTATGGTGTAAGATAAGTAATGTAGTGCATAGTAGGTAGTGTAAGGAAGTTCTGCCCAGCAACAGCCAGAGGGTTAGCAGTAGTTAAGTGATGGGACTAGCCCACAGGGGGAGGGCTTAATGATAGAGACAGGTCTGTGCTTCCTGGATAGAGTTAGACAGAGTTTAGAGAGTAAAAAGTGTGCAGGACTGCCAAGGAGTGATCCACAGCTAGATGAGACTGGAGCATGGAAAAACAAGAAACTAAAGAGAGAGAGTTCCTGAACAGACTGAGAGACCTTACAGAAGGTGTTATCGAGTATAAGCTCCAAGTAGTGTAGAACTCAAAAGCTTGCTAGTGCCGAAGGTAATGGGCCTAAAGAGAAATGAGAGCGTGGGACTAGTGGGGGTCCCTAGTAGTATATCCAGGGCGTCCATAGCGATAGGATGCTGAACCGCTGAGCGAGTTGAGAGAAACTCGCTGATCAGGACTGTGGTCGAGAAGCTGGGTTGTATCGACGTATAGTCTAAATAGATAAACCACAGAGCCCTGAAGTAGAGGAAGCATAGAGTGGGAATCAAAAGGCTTCTTACTGTGAATGAAACATGCTTAAAACTGCACACCTGCTATCCCTTGTACCTAACCCTTATAAAGTTCAGTAAAGTCCCCATGTTTGAACAGAAGTCTCCTTTTTTAAACTGTGGAATTCATGGTCTTGGCAACCCAACACCATTGGCTAAAGGTGACCTGCATGAATTCAAGACCCACACAACACTAACACCAACACCCAGCCAGGAGCTACTCTTATGTAGTGTGCCATGGTGTGACAGGACAAGACTAGAGCCTCACCTGCAGCTACCGCCCAGCGATGTCAGGGTCGGTGTCCGCACCCGGGCAGGTGCTAGGGTCCTGGACAAATTTCTTCAGCGGTGCTTGAGCCATCATTTAAACAAACATGGCTGTGTGCAGTGCACTGTGCTGCTGTGTCTGATATCTATGATGCGGCTGGGGCTACACAAGCAAAATGAAAGGCACAGTGCTTGCCCAGCCACAACATTCGCAGCAGACACAGCCGCAGAGTGCACTTTGCACGGCCATGCTTGTCTAAGTGACAGCTCAAGCAGAACGCCCTCCATAGCTACATGCCAGAGGAACTGGACTGGAGAAAAGCTGAGGGGGAGGTGAGGCTTGTTGCCAGCTTCCCCATATTAACCCCTTTACCCCCAAGGGTGGTAAGCACATTAATGACCAGGCCAATTTTTACAATTCTGACCACTGTCCTTTTATGAGGTAATAACTCTGGAACGCTTCTATGGATCCCAATGATTCTGACAAGGTTTTCTCGTGACATATTGTAATTCATGTTAGTGGTAAAATTTCATTGATATAATTTGCATTTATTTGTGAACAAAATGGAAATTTAGCGAAAATGTAGAATATTTTGCAATTTTCCAACTTTGAATTTTTATGTCTATAAATCACAGAGATATGGCATGCAACAAACTTAATAAATAACATTTTACACATATTTACTTTACATCAGCACGATTTTGGAACCAAAATTTTTTTTGTTAGGAAGTTATAAGGGTTAAAAGTTGACCAGCGATTTCTCATTTTTACAACACCATTGTTTTTTTAGGGACCACATCACATTTGAAGTCACTTTGAAGTCACTAAAAACTGCACCCCTCAAGATGCTCAAAACCACATTCAAGAAGGTTATTAACCCTTCAGGTGCTTCACAGGAATTTTTTGAATGTTTAAAAGAAATTAACATTTAACTTTTTTCACAAAAAAATTATTTCAGGTCCACTTTTTTATTTTTGCAAGGGTAACAGGAGAAATTGGACTGCAAAAGTTACTGTGCAATTTGTCCTGAGTATGCTGATACATGATATGTGTGGGGAACCACTATTTCGGCGCATGGCAGAGCACGGAAGGAACGGAGCACCGTTTGACTTTTTCAATGCAAAATTGGCTGAAATTGAGATCGGACGCCAGGTCACGTTTGGAGAGCCCCTGATGTGCCTAAACAGTGGAAACCCCCCACAAGTGACCCCATTTTGGAAACTATACCCTCAAGAAACTTATCTAGATGTGTGGTGAGAACTTTGAACCCCCAAGGGCTTGACAGAAGTCTATAACATACAGCTGTACAATTAAAAAATCATATTTTTTCCACAAAAATGATCTTTTCACCCCCAATTTTTATTTTCCCAAGGGAAACAGGACTCAAAAAGTTATTGTGCAATTTGTCCTGAGTACGCTGATACCACATATGTGGGGGTAAACCACTGTTTGGGTGCATGGCAGAGCTCAGAAGAAAATGAGCGCCGTTTGACTTTTTCAACTCAAAATTGGCTAGAATTGAGATTGGGTGCCATGTCGCGTTTGGAGAGCCCCTGATGTGCCTAAACAGTGGAAACCCCCCAAAAATGACACCATTTTGGAAACTAGACTTTGAACCCCCAAGTGTTTCACAGAAGTTTATAATGCCTGGGCGTGAAAATACAAAAATCATATTTTTTCCACAAACAAGATCATTTAGTCACTAATTTTTTTATTTTCCCATGGGTAACAGGAGAAATTGGACCCCAAAAGTTGTTGTCCAATTTGTCCTGAGTACGCTGATACCCCATATGTGGGAGAAAACTACTGTATGGGCACACATCGGGGCTCAGAAGGGAAGTAGTGACGTTTTGGAATGCAGACTTTGATGGAATGGTCTATGGGTGTCCTGTCGCATTTGGAGAGCCCCTAATGTACCTAAACTGTGGAAAACCTCCACAAGTGACCCCATTTTAGAAACTAGACCCCCCAAGGAACTTATCTAGATGTGTGTTGAGCACTTTGAACCCTATCCCTGACCCTAACCCTAATGGGAAAATGTAAATACTTTTTTTTTTAATTTCATTATTTTTCCATAACTAAGGGGGTGATAAAGGGGGGTTTGATTTACCATTTATAGCGGGTTTTTATGTTTGGCAGCTGTCACACACTTAAAGACACTTTTTATTGCAAAAAATAGTTTTTGCATCACCACATTTTGAGAGCTATAATTTTTCCATATTTTGACCCACAGAGTCATGTGAGGTCTTATTTTTTGCGTGACGAGTTGGGGTTTTTATTGCTACCATTTTTGGGCACGTGACTTTTTTGATCGCTTTTTATTCCAACTTTTTGGACGTAGAATGAATAAAAAACAGCATTTCATGAATTTCTTTGGGGGGGGGCGTTTACACCATTCCACGTGTGGTAAAATTGATAAAGTAGTTTTATTCTTCCGGTCAGTACGATTACAGCAATACCTCATTTATATCATTTTTTTATATTTTGTCGCTTTTATACAATAAAAACAATTTTATATAAAAAATAATTATTTTTGCATCGCTTTATTTTGCTAGCTATAACTTTATTTTTTTGCTGATGACGCTGTATGGTGGCTCATTTTTTGCGTAACAAGATGACATTTTCAGCTGTACCATGTTTATTTATAGCCGTCTTTTTGATCGCGTGTTATTACATTTTTTGATCGGTGGTATGATGATAAAGCATTGTTTTTTGCCTTTTTTTTTAAGGGGTTCACTAAAAGGGTTAAATAGTGGGACAGTTTTATAGGGCGGGTCGTTATGGACGTAGCGATACTAAATATGTGTACTTTTATTGTTTTTCATTTTTATTTGCATAAAAAAGAATTTATTAGGGATTTTTTTTTTTTTTAATTTATTTAGGAATTTTGAAAAAAATATTTTTACACTTTTTTTTTTACTTTATTACTTTGTCCCGGGGGGACATTACTATATTGTGTCAGATCGCTGATCTGACTAGCAGTGCAGGTGGCTTTCTCAGCAGGCACTGAGAATGCCGCCTCCCGGCAGGACCCGGAAGGCGGCAGGAAGGCGGCCCTCAGAACAATGCGAGCACATCATGTTGTTCTGAGGGGCTCAGGGAAGCACGCAAGGAGCCCGCTCCCTGCCCGATTCTTCCCTATGCCCCCGGTACACTGCGATTATGTTTGATCGCAGTGTGTCAGGGGTTAATGCGCTGGCAGTGGTCCGTAACCGCTCCTGGCACATAGTGCCGGGTGTCAGCACAGCTGATCGCTATGACATACTATCCCGTCCATGGGCATACGGGCCCAGGGCACCTGGACGGGATAATACATCAGATGTCAGAAAGGGGTTAAAAATATTTCTAATCTGTCTTTGTATGCATGTATGATGTGTATATCTGTGTATATCAGTGTGTATGACTATATTTAGGTTATTTTGTGAATCTGTCTTCAGATATGTACATGTACTTATCTGCGTATTGTATGTATGCATGTCTACATGTGTGCGCATGTCTGCATATGTGTGTGCCTATATCTGCATATTGTATGTGCATGTCTGAGTACTGTACTTGTGTGCATGTCTGAGTACTTTATGTGTGCATGTATGCATATTGTATGTGTGTGCGCATGCCTGCATATTGTGCGCTCATGTCTGCATATTGTGTGAGCATGTCTACGTATTGTGTGCGTGTCTGCGTATTCTATGTGCATGTCTGAGTACTGAATGTGTGTGCATGTCTGAGTACTTTATGGGTGTGCATGTCTGCTTATTGTGTGTTTGCATATCTGCATACTTTATGTGTATGCATGTCTGTGTATTATGTGTGTGTATGTCTGTGTACTCTGTGTGCATGTCTGTGTACTGTATGTGTATACATGTTTGTGTATTATGTATGTGTATGTCTGTGTACTGTATGTGTGTGCATGTCTGAGTACTGAACGTGTGTGCATGTCTGAGTACTTTATGTGTGTGCATGTCTTCTTATTGTGTGTTTGCATATCTGCATACTTTATGTGTATGCATGTCTGTGTATTACTGTATGTATGTGTATGTCTGTGTACTGTATGTGTGCGTATTACAGTTAGGTCCATATATATTTGGACAGAGACAACATTTTTCTAATTTTGGTTCTAGACATTACCACAATGAATTTTGAACAAAACAATTCAGATGCAGTTGAAGTTCAGACTTTCAGCTTTCATTTGAGGGTATCCACATTAAAATTGGATGAAGGGTTTAGGAGTTTCAGCTCCTTAACATGTGCCATCCTGTTTTTAAAGGGACCAAAAGTAATTGGACAATTGACTCCAAGGCTATTTCATGGACAGGTGTGGGCAATCCCTTCATTATGTCATTGTCAATTAAGCAGATAAAAGGCCTGGAGTTGATTTGAGGGGTGATGCTTGCATTTGGAAGGTTTTGCTGTGAAGGAAACATGCGGTCAAAGGAGCTCTCCATGCAGGTGAAACAAGCCATCCATAAGCTGCAAAAACAGAAAAAACCCATCCGAGACATTACTACAACATTAGGAGTGGCAAAATCTACAGTTTGGTACATCCTGAGAAAGAAAGAAAGCACTGGTGAACTCATCAATGCAAAAAGACCTGGGCGCCCACGGAAGACAACAGTGGTGGATGACCGCAGAATAATCTCCATGGTGAAGAGAAACCCCTTCACAACAGCCAACCAAGTAAACGACACTCTCCAGGAGGTAGGCGTATCAATATCCAAATCTACCATAAAGAGAAGACTGCATGAAAGTAAATACAGAGGGTTCACTGCACGGTGCAAGCTACTCATAAGCATCAAGAATCAAAAGGCTAGACTGGACTTTGCTAAAAAAAAACATCTAAAAAAGCCAGCACAGTTCTGGAAGAACATTCCTTGGACAGATGAAACCAAGATCAATCTCTACCAGAATGATGGAAAGAGAAAAGTGTGGCGAAGGCGTGGTACAGCTCATGATCCAAAGCATACCACATCATCTGTAAAACACGGCGGAGGCAGTGTGATGGCTTGGGCATGCATGGCTGCCAGTGGCACTGGGTCACTAGTGTTTATTGATGATGTGACACAGGACAGAAGCAGCCGAATGAATTCTGAGGTATTCAGAGCCATACTGTGTGCTCAGATCCACCAAATGCAGCCAAACTGATTGGTCGTCGTTTCATACTACAGATGGACAATGACCCAAAACATAAAGCCAAAGCAACCCAGGAGTTTATTAAAGCAAAGAAGTGGAATATTCTTGAATGGCCAAGTCAGTCACCTGATCTCAACCCAATTGAGCATGCATTTCACTTGTTAAAGACTAAACTTCAGACAGAAAGGCCCACAAACAAACAGCAACTAAAAACCACCGCAGTGAAGGCCTGGCAGAGCATCAAAAAGGAGGAAACACAGCATCTGGTGATGTCCATGAGTTCAAGACTTCAGGCAGTCATTGCCAACAAAGGGTTTTCAACCAAGTACTAGAAATGAACATTTTATTTAATCTGTCCAATTACTTTTGGTCCCTTTAAAAACAGAGTGGCACATGTTAAGGAGCTGAAACTCCTAAACCCTGCATCCAATTTTAATGTGGATACCCTCAAATGAAAGCTGAAAGTCTGAACTTCAACTGCATCTGAACTGTTTTGTTTAAAATTCATTTCGGTAATTTCTAGAACCAAAATTAGAAAAATGTTGTCTCTGTCCAAATATATATGGACCTAACTGTATGTGTGTGCATGCCTGCGTTCTGTATATGTGTGCATGTCTGTGCACTGTATGTGTGTGCATGTCTGCGCACTGTATGTGTGTGTGTGTCTGTCTTGTGTGTATGCACGTCTGCACACTGTATGTATATGCATGTCTGTGTACTGTATATGTGTATACCGTATGTGAGAGCATGTCTGTGTACTGTATATGTGTATACCGTATGTGAGAGCATGTCTGTGTACTGTATATGTGTGTACTGTATGTGAGAGCATGTCTGTGTACTGTATATGTGTGTACTGTATGTGAGAGCATGTCTGTGTACTGTATATGTGTATACCGTATGTGAGAGCATGTCTGTGTACTGTATATGTGTGTACTGTATGTGAGAGCATGTCTGTGTACTGTATATGTGTATACCGTATGTGAGAGCATGTCTGTATACCGTATGTGAGAGCATGTCTGTGTTCTATATGTGTGTGTACTGTATGTGAGAGCATGTCTGTGTACTGTAGGTGTGAGCATGTCTGCATATTGTATATGTGCGCATGTCTGCATATGTGAAGGATGAGGGGGCAGGCTGGGCCCTGTGTACTATACCTATATTTTTCTGCCATATCTGTGCATCATGATTCATGGTATGTGTTAAAGGGGCCCACTGAGACTCTTTTGCCTGGGGTCCACTAAAACCCGGAGCCGGCCCTGTGTTACAAGTACAGAGTTTATTATTGTCCAAATCGCATCAAATGCGAGGTAAATAAACAGTATAAGTAAAGGTTTATGGACCAATGTAGTAGGTGTATAAAGAGAGAGACATTTAGAGAGCCAGTGGGACTTGAGACAAACGGAGGGACTGATGATTCAAAAGAGGAAAACTTGGGGATTCTCCTATGATTATTGCTGACATAGAGGACTGACTGAGGCCTTGTTGTTGTGATATAAAATATCCATATGTCATAACATAAAACTGTGGTGGATGTGTTGCATTTCTAGATACGCATTTTTTTTGGACAAGAAGAATAGAGTATCTTACAAGATATGGCCACAAACTTGTGTAAACTTCTTGGCTGGAATCCCATTTGTACTTTACCCTTTGATTTGGGTGTAGAAGTAGAGAAGGCATTTCTGAGAACTGAAGCATAGCTGTTCTCTCACAGACAGCACAAAATCCCATCACTTGGTCAGCTGATTTTTAAAGAGACATTAACTGTGGCATTACATATAAAGCAATTCTCTAATTAAGAGCTTTTACCTAAATCACATCTTTTAGAAAGAAAGGTATTCATGGAAACAGTGAGAGATGAAGCTGGAAAATCAACAGAGTATAGAGAACGTGCACAGGGCGTGGTAATAATATTATAATAATAATCTTTATTTTTATAAAGCGCTAAGGCTGGTTTCACATTAGTGTTTTTGCGCGCAGCGCATCGTGCGCTATCGGGTGCATGCGCCATGCGCCCCTATGTTTATCTTGGCGGGCGCATGGTTTAGCGCTTGCACGCGTTCATCAGCGTTTTTGTGCGCATGCGCTTTTTCCAGGTGTGCGTCTAGACAAGATAGATGCTACATGTTGCATTTTTTGTTCCACCCAACCTCGTCAAAAAAAGCATGCGTTCGCATGCGCATGGAATGCGCCAAAATAACACATTACAGTCTATGGGTTTGCTGGCGTGCGCTTGGTCATGCGCACTCCAGCGCTTTTGAGCGCATGCGATTTTTGAGTAAACAATGTCTAGACACTGGTTTAAACCTCCTCCTACACAAAGCAACATTGTTTGCGGGGTACTGTAGATAAAAGAAGGTGTTTACACTGGCAGAACAATACTCTACAGACAGCTTGCAAGGACCCTTTGCTCCTTTCTGCATTTGGAGCAAAGCTGCAACATCAAGAATGTGAGTATTCTCAAACTTAATGTCTGTCTGTCCTTTTAAATGTATTATGTACTAATGCCTTTTATTTTTTTTATTGCAGCATGTCTTCTGGGGATGAATATCGGCCGTCCCATGGTGAACTGGCCCAAGCAGAGTGTGATGTGAGTATCTTCCTGCCCAACATTTTGGGTAAATATTCGCTGCTGCATGTACACATGTTTAAAATTAATTTTTGTTCTTTTTCAGACATCCTCGGACACGGTTTCAGAGTCCGCAGTTCAGGAGCAGCCAAGCCAAGTGCCGGTGGTGAGACGGCATGTAAGTATAGACTGACTGTGAATGTCCATTTTTTTTTGTTTTATTATTTTTTTCCCCTGGCTTTTTTTCTGTCCTGTTTTTCATCTTTAATCTTTCTTCTTTTCTGTATGTTTTTCTATGTTTTTAATTTACAAATATTTCAAAGATTCTAATGTTTATTTTTTCTAGGTTCCACAATGGGATGAAGACATCGTTCTGGACAATGACGCCCTGATTCGCCTGGTCCAGGAGCGTGTCCCGTTGTGGGACAGCCGTGATCCGCAGCACGCGGCCACATCGGTGATCCAGCAGCAGTGGAATGAGGTGGCCGCAGCGCTGATGGATAGCTGGGACAATGCCTGTACCAGGGTCCGCAAGGATTTTCGTAAGTATTTCAATGCTATGTGATGCCGTAGTGACTCTTGGCCATGATCACACAGGTGTGTGTCATGCTAGATATATTCTAGCATGATACACAATTGTGTTATCATGGCCAACAGTGAGTGCATTGTCTATTGTATTGTTTTGTGAGGCGGCAGTGACTCTTGGCCATGTTCATACAGTTGTGTGTCATTCTAGCATGATACACAATTGTTTTATCATGGCCAACAGTGAGTGTATTGTCTATTGTATTGCTGTGTGATGCCGCATTGACTGTTGGCCATGTTCTCACAGGTGTGTGTCATGCTAGATATATTCTAGCATGATACACAATTGTATTATCATGGTCAACAATGAGTGCATTGTATATTGTTTTGTGATGCCGCAGTCACCTTGGCCGTGATGACACAGGTGTGTGTCATGCTAGATATATTCTCGCATGATACACAATTGTGTTATCATGGTCAACAATGAGTGCATTGTATATTGTATTGTTTTGTGATGCCGCAGTCACCTTGGCCGTGATGACACAGGTGTGTGTCATGCTAGATATATTCTAGCATGATACACAATTGTGTTATCATGGTCAACAATGAGTACATTTTTTATTGTATTGTTTGGGGATGCCGCAGTCACCTTGGCCGTGATGACACAAGTGTGTGTGATGCTAGAGATATTCTAGCATCAAACACATTTGCATTATCATGACCAACAGTGCATTATCTATTGTATTGTTGTGTGATGCCGCAGTGACTCTTGGCTGTGCTCATACAGGTGTGTGTGATTATAGAGATTTGGCCATCAGTGCATTGTACAATTTTTTTTCTTTCTTTTTCCCACATTGAACAAAGTCAGAAATCGGCGCTCAATGAAGGACCACTTCAACAGGGATGTTCGTGATGAGGGCCTGGTCCGCAGTGGTTCAGCGGCAAGGACCAGAACAAAATACCGATATCATCGGGAGTTGGCGTTCCTAAGACCGGTCCTTGCCACCAGAGCATAAGTATTTTGTGTATTGTATTGTTTTTTAATCAGTGCTTTTCTATTCCACAGCAGTTGGCGCTTGAAAATGCATGATACTAATGTTTTTCTTTGCTTTTCACAGCACCTGGAGCAGCACCCTGCAACCTGTCCCTGGAGTGGTCCTTCATCGAGCTGCCTCGGACCTGTCCCAGCCATCCGACAGCCAGGAAGCATCTTGCAGGTCAGCAACACAGACAACTGGAGATCAGGAAGCTGGTCTTTCAGGTCTTCCCCTGTCCCAGGTCTCTGCCACTGGTTTTGCGGGCACTTCCCACCAGTGGCAGAGGGCCTCAGACAGGAATGTCATGCCCGAGTTCCTTCACTTGAGCTCGGCCTTTCAGAATGGCCTCAAGGCACTGGCAGACAGAGTGGAAAGCGGTTTTACCCTCATGGAACGCAGTTTTAACCATATGGACCACCGCTTCCACTCTGTCAACAGTCGCCTTGACCATCTGGAAGCCGACCTCAACAGACCAGCGCACCATTTTTTCAGCAAAATTGAACGGGCCATGGCGGAACACCTTGGTCCAGATCTCCAGCTGACTGTGATGCAGGCCTGCAACAATGCTTTCTTGCAGGCTATGCAGCAGAGTCAGTACGGGCAGCAGTCAGTGGTGGCATTTCCACCTATGCCACCACTGACTCACTTCACATCACTACCAACTTCTGCTGCATACCACTGCACGGCCACCTGCATTCCAAACCAAGCCGGACACCACTACACCACCCCAAGTCTGAGTGCTGCTGGATACTCCACCGCCACCACCATGGCAAGCGCTGCTCCTGTATGGACCACCACCGTCACCACCATGCCTGCTTGGAGTACCGCCACCGCAACCACCCCCCCAGCTTGGCACACCATTGCAGAAAACACTCCTCCTGCTTGGAGCACCTCTGCCGAAACAACTCCTCCTGCTTGGAGCACCACCACCACTCCGCCTGCTAGAAACACCGCCACCACTCCTCCTGCTAGGAGCACTGCCACCGCTCCTCCTGCTAGGAGCACCACCGCTCCTCATGCTAGGAGCACCGCCACCGCTTCTCCTGATAGGAGATCCGCCACCGCTCATCCTCCTAGGAGAACCGCCACCGCGCCTCCTGATAGGAGCACCGCCACGGCTCCTCCTACTATGAGCACCACCACCACTTCCCCTGATAGGAGCACAGCCACCGCTCCTCCTGCTATGAGCACCACCACCTCTCCCCCTGATAGGAGTACAGTCACCACTCTTCCTGCTATAGCACCACCACCGCCACCGATACTCCTGCTTTGAGCACCACCACCACGGCTCCTTCTGCCTGGACCAGCACTGCCACCGCCACCACCGAGCATCAGCAGCAGAGGGGTGACCCGCACTCAATATTTGCCGATACCAGGCCCAGGTCCACCAACTCCAGGCGGTCACCCAGCTCAAGGAGGTCCACAAGCAGCCGGCGCTCCAGGCAAGACACACAAGGCAACAGGAGACAAAAAAGAGAAGGACTCTTACCCTCCCTCCCCCATCACCTCCCACTGTGTCTCAACCTGCCTCCAGTTCCATCCTTGAGCTCCCTTCCCCCACTACTTTCGTCGCCCCTTCCCCTAGAACCACTTCCCCCCTTTAAGTCATTCCTCATCTTTCCACACCTCAAAATTGCCTCCATCTTCCCCAAAATGGTGGTCCAAATAAAATATGTTTTTTTTTGTTTTTAAAATAAATTTTAATTTATGGTTTATCATAATAATGTTTGATTAATGTGTCTTTCGCCGGCTACACACACTGCGCCGTACACACACAGCGCCGTACACTTTGTGTTTTTGCCACCACATAGCTCCATTACCTGACACATGTTTCTTATGTCATTCATGGAGATATATGTAGTCAAAAACACCTCTATATGACTTGTATTTTCACCACCACTCTCTTCAGTCTGCTAATATTGCACAGACTGAATAGAGGATGGTGTTGCGTGCAAGGCATATCTATTGTTACCTTGCCATGTATCTTAAAGGGTGAATTGATGATGGTGTGTTTTGACCATCATCATTTCACTCTTTGTGACACAAGGCCAGGGCATTCTAAATATACCTTGTAATTAACCACATCATCTATTCAGTCTTTGGCGAATAGACTAAAGAGATGATGGAGAAAATGCATGTCATATGTACAATACCCTGGCCTCATATCATAACTATTTATCACACCTGGGCAGGTGAATACACATATGAGTTAGCCTGCAGCGTTGTTTCAGTCTGCATTATCTATTGCATGCAGACTGTAGTGATGCTGTAGTTTAACTCATATGTGTATTCACCTGCCCAGGTGTGATAACGCCACCATGACACTCGGCCTGGGGATTGTAGAAGTTGTATAAACTTTCTCATCTCCCCAGTCTGCGTTCATACTGTAGTCACAGAGGAGATCCTACAACTAATATTTATAAAGTGAAGGATAAAATTTCATTTAAAAATCAATATTTGTAACATCAGGCCATGTGATACAAATATTAGTTGTTTTATCTCCACTGTCACTGCACTTTGAACACAAACTATAGAGATGATAAAGGTCATACAACTTGTGTGTGTAGTCACATGGCCATGAGTACTAGTACATTCATGATGAACAAAATACAGCATCATGAATTCACTGGTACACCTGGGCAGGTGATTATTGTATTGGAGTGTATAAAAACAGAGTGCACTCGGCACAGGTATCAAAATAGGGTTTTCTATTAACATACACACAAGAAAACAATTTGACACCATTTGATCTTGCCATTCCACATGTCCTACATCAGAGATAAAGTAGGCCGCAAATTGGGCCCTCATTTGGCCAACTTCAATGGATGACCAGAGAGGGTGCTGAGTGAATTCAGGCAATGGATTTGCAGCTGATTCTTCAAGTTCAAAGTTAGGGTGCTCTTTAGCCATCACAAAATTATGAACAACCACACATGCCTTCACCACCTCATCCACTTTTTCCAGCTTTAGATTAATGGCTGTGCCAAGAATGCGCCATCTGGAGACAAGAATCCCAAAAGCACACTCTACAATTCTTCGGGCCCTGTTCAGTCTGTAAATAAAGATTTTTTTGGTGTGGTTCAAGTCACGACTGGAGTAGGGTTTCAGCAGGTTTTGGTACATTTGGAATGCCTCATCCCCAACCATTACAAATGGCTGTGGCGGACCTTTGGTGTGAGGAAGAGGCCGTGGCGTGGGGAAATTAAAATGGTTGCCATACAACCTATGGCCCATGTGAGAGTTCTTAAAAGCCTGTGAGTCATTCCCCCTGCCAAATGCCCCAATGTCCACCGCAACAAACAGACAGTGTGCATCCGCAATGGCCATGAGTATTGTAGAAAGGTACTTTTTATAGTTATAGTACTCAGAGCCTGTTCTTTTGGGTTTTATTATCTGGATGTGTTTCTCATCCACCGCTCCCACAGAGTTGGGGAAATTGCAGACTGTCCAGAATCTTTCAGCGATTTGCATTCACTTTTCGGCGGTGGGCAGGGGCATAAATTCTGGACTGAGAACATCCCACAAAGTCCGGCAGGTGTCGGCAATTATTCCCAACAAGGTGGAGATTCCAAGCCGGTACTGGAAGTGGAGTCTCTCCAGTAGTCAGGAATCTGCCAAACAGAGAAGGAATAAAAATTAATATTTCTGTCTAGAATTTTGTAAAACACTGAAATGTAAAAATATTAGTACATGGCAGACCAATAATTCTGCAGGCTTTGGAATAGTACATGGCAGACCAAAAACAATTATGCAGGCATTGGTTTTTAAATATTACGTACCGTAATGTGACCAGGAACCGTTCCTCAGGAGGAATCGCACGACTGAGCTGTGTGTCCTGTCTCCGGATGGCTCCTTGAACACTAGCAAGTAAATCCATGAAGCTTTCTTGGGACATCTGGGTATAGTCACTAAATTTCTCCGGGTTTCCCTGGAGCTCCCTGTAGAGGGTGTGGTACGCTCCACGACTCTCCCGGAGTTCACTAATCGGATGTATCCACAAACGCCCCCGCTGCCGTCTCGTTGTCTCTCTCTCTCTCCCTTTGTTGCTGGCAAGCAAATGCAAAAGACTGAGCCAGCGCGATGTCCAAATCCAAGTTAAAGTGAAAAGTCTTCCAACGCAGATCCATGTTCGCAAAGGAAAAAGCAACCAAATCTGAAGAATTCAGCTGTAACAGGGTCTATATAAAGCATTCCCATGACACACGCCCACTGGTGTCCAATTGGTGGAGTCTGTTTCAAGAATTTTTCAAGGATTTTTCTCCTGTGAAATGGGACACCTAGAGAAAGCATGCACCTAAAAAATGAAAACGCATACAAAAGCGATTTGGGTGCTGTCAATGAAGCCACAGTACTGGACACACTCATTGTGCCAAACCCACACATTCTGCTCTCATCAATCCCGTCTACCTCTCTTTGGTTCACGGTGATTGACCTGGCCAATGCCTTCTTCAGTGTACCACTACACCCTGACAGCCAGTACTTGTTTGCTTTCACGCATGAAGGATGACAATATACTTGGACTGTGATGCCTCAAGGGGCACAAAACAGCCCCTCAATATTTACCCAAGCCAGGGCCACAATCCTGGAGCCCTGGAAGATGACACATCCAACTGTTACCCTCTTGCAGTACGTGGATGACCTCTTCCTCTGTGCTGACACCCGGACAGAAGCACAGAAGGAGTCCATCTCCCTACTTCAGTTCCTGGCACACAATGGATGCAAGGCATCCAAAGATAATCTGCAGTTCTGCAAGGAAAAAGTTGTGTTCCTAGGACATTGCATCTCCCATCAAGCAAAATACCTGACTCAAGACAGGAAAGCGGCTGTGCAGAATATCCCTCTGGCAACCAAGCCTACACAGCTACAGTCCTTCCTTGGACTTGTATCCTACTGCCGCCCCTGGATCCTTGATGCCTCTCTACACATGCAACCCCTGTAAGACTGCCTCAAGGATACTCCCTTCAGTCTAACCAAGATAGCCATTGATGGGTTCTACATGTTAAAAGCTGCAATTATATCCTCTCCTGCCTTAGGACTACCAGACTACAACAAGCGTTTCTGCCTGTTTGTCCTGGAGAAGCAAGGCCATGCATCTGGTGTCCTGACACAGCTCCACGGAGGAAGGCAATGCAAACTTGGGTACTACTTTGCCAGACTTGATCCCGTGGAGCCCCAACCTGCATGAGAGCCATGTTTGCAACTCACCTGCTGCTGGATAAGACTTCTGACTTCATTCTGGGCCACCAGCTGAAGATACTGGCACCCCATGACATTACTGCCATTCTGGCCCAGACGCAGCCAAAACACCTGTCTGCTGCCCATCATCTACATCTACAATGCTCTCTTCTGCTTCCTGACAATGTCACCATCTCCAGATGTGCTGTCCTTAACCCAGCTACTCTCCTACCTCTGCCAAGGGGGAAGAGGATGCAGCCCACATCCATGACACACTAGTGGAAGAAGTAGTCAACTCTGAGATGGCTCAACATGATTGTCTCGCTCTCATGAGACAAGAAATCTCCGGATTTGACTCAGTCACGGATGTACCTTTGGAAGACCCTGACCTAATGCTCTTTGTGGATGGATCAAAGTATGCAGACCAAGAAGGCCGTTTTCACACTGGTATAGCAGTAACCACAGAAGACACTGTGCTGCTAGCAAAGCCACTGCCTCCATCCATATTTGCACAGGAGGCGGAACTGCGGGCCTTGACAGAAGCATCCAAAATGTCTGCCCAATGCAAAGCTACAATATACTCCGACTCATACTATGCTCATGGCGTATGTCACGACTATGGACCAATGTGGATGGCAAGAGACTTCATCACGGCTAACGGAACGGCCGTCAGACACCAAAACGCTATACAAGAGCCCGGAAAAAGTTGCAGTGGTGAAGGTAAAGGCACACACTGGAGGAACTTCAAAGGAAGCAGTAGGTAACAGACTGGCTAATGTAATGGCAAAAGCAACAGCAATGCTACCACTTGACACTGAAACATCTTATCTGTACTCACTCATCGACCTGAAGACAGAGGAAAAGACGCAATCTTGGGAGAAGATGCTCTCCACACTCCAAAAGCAGGCACCCAAGGAAGAAAAGGATCAATGGACACAAGGTGGAGCCACACAGGATGAAAGACACCTAATGATGAACAAAGGAAGACTCTGCTACCCAAGGGTCCTCTACGCTATGGTGGCCAGATGGGCCCACGGCACAACCCATCAGTCCAAGACCCAGATGCACAATCTTGTCTGCCGGTACTACCATGCACCAGGCTTTTCAACGGTAGCCACAAATGTCACAAAAGGATGCCTTGTCTGTGCCCGCTGCAACCCCAGAAATGCACACCCAGACCTCTGTACCCTTTCCAGCACATACAGATAGACCACATGCAAATGCCGCACTCAGGGGGGTTCGAGTATGTTCTGGCGGTGATAGACATATTCTCGGGGTGGCCAGAGGCTTTCCCAGTGAAAAATTAGTCAGTAAAAACCACTGCTAAAAAACTTCTCTCTGAAATAGTGTGTAAGTATGGACTCCCAGAGGCCATAGAAAGTGACCAAGGGCCTGCATTCACAGCCAATCTCACAGAGGAGATATGGAGGGCATTTGGGACAGAGTTGGCGCTAAACACTGTGTATCACCCGCAGAGCAGCGGTAAGGTCGAGAGGTTAAATGGAACACTAAAAAGTAAAATGCTCAAAGCAGCACAAGAGACAGGAAAGCTATGACATGAGAGTCTTCCCCTTGCACTGTTTAGTGTCAGACACACACCAGCTGGTCCAACCAAATTTAGCCCATATGAGATCCTGTTTGGAAGTGTTCCCAGGTTAGGATTGTACTTCCCACAGTAGTTGTCTATGCAGTATGACACTTTGACTAAGTTTGTGATTGAATTGACCAAACACCTAACTAAAATACATTCTCTAGTTTTTTCATCCATCCCAGATCCTGAGGAGCTAGAGGGAACTCACCAGATCCTACCTAGTGATTGGGTCCTCACCAACAGGTTCAATAGACATACCCTTGAGCCCAGATACGACAGCCCGTACCAAGTTTTTTTGACCACTGCCACAGCAGTCAAGCTTGAAGGAAAGCCCACATGGATCCACGCTTCCCACTGCAAGAAGGTGCTGGATTCGGAGGCCAGTGGCAGCTGCCACTCTTCATCCATCTAACACTTATCCTTTACCTAATCTCAGGGGTAGCTAGTGATCAGGGGGCAATCACTCATGAGGGTATAGTGACTTTCTGGTATAATGTCTCCACCCCAAGGGTAACATCAATTTGACTATTGCCTCATAGTAGAATGCCCAGGCCCCATGGAACAGTTTGACATCTGGCTAGGTACACAATTCATCTGCGTCACCACTGCTGACACAGGGGAAAAGTCAAACTGTGAGGATGGGTCGCACACTGGTGAAAGTGACTGGGGATATCAACCAATCCTGGCCCAACAGCGAAGGGACAAATTCGAAGACAGTCTGTTAGCTCACATGTCCCTGACCAAAGCCTCATTCAGAGGCTGGAGGGCCTTTCCAAGTACAATGCTCCCATTCCCTGCCACTCATTGCCCCAAGGAGGGATGCATAGTTCTGTACCTCACCATTGATAACCCGTCTGTCATGCCTGCCGCCGCTGCCTCTGCTCCCACTGCCTCCGCTGTCACTGCGGCCGCTGCTCCTGCCGCCTCTGCCTCGGCTCCCGCTGCCTCCACTGTCACTGTGGCCGCTGCTCCTGCCGCCTCTGCCTCCTCTCTCATGCCCGTGCCGTCCATGGCTTCCCGGTGCTCTCACCTATCCCAGCGCGCTCCCGCAGTAGGCGCGCGTCACCCTGCTCCTCTACTTCCGGTCCTGCGGCCGGCCTCTGTCCCCCGTCGGGTTTGCATGTGCGCCTCGTGCCATAGACTACGGCACACCCCCTCCAGACTGAGCTGCCCTATCCCTTGGCCTCTGTGATCATGAAGGACCCTGACCCGGAAGTCCTGCAGCGCACCCTATATCAGGTAGCCTTTCCCCTTGCTCGGTGCCTGATTATCTCTTGTGTTTCACGCTTGATTTCGGGTCCATGCTCTCCTGCGTTCCTCCTGCCCAGCGCTCTATTCCATTCCTATCTGCTGTCATACCTCCTCTTGTGACCTCCATGTATTCCTTTCCAGATTCCGTCCTTCCCAGCCTGTGCCTGCCTGCTCCAGTGTCTTTCCTATTGTCCGTCCGTCCCGATCCGTGCCTGCCTCCACCTGTGTCATCTACCTTCGCCTCCGGACCTGCAGCAGTCTCACCTGTGGTCGCCGACTTCTCCTTCCTGCCTGTCCCCTGGTATCAGCTTCCGTGGCGATAGTCTCCCCTGGGCCTGCCCCAAATGCTCCCTGTATAGGGGGTGGTACACCTGGCCAGCTCACCCGAGGGAGATTCGTCGTCGCGGTCCTGAGGGTTCACCTCTGGACAGAGGCGTATCTAGGCTTTCTGGCACCCGGGGCAAGAATTTGGTTCGGCACCCCCCCCAGCACATATGCGACTTGCACACTTAGCCATGTACCCATGAGCTGCTCTCCCTAATGCTCTCAACGTTCAGTAAAAAACTGAAAGCAAGATGAGATGCTCATTGTCACAAGACCATAACTATGAAAATCGCATATGAGTGAAGTGTCGATGTGATGACTACTGGAACCTGCAGAGCTGAATCCTGACATTGCAGCTTCTGAATTCTCACAACGAATGCACTGCACACTTTTAGGATTCTCCTTTGCCGATGTACAGTCATGTCAGCACAGGTATGTGATTTGTATACTTCTGGCCACATTCTGACTAGACGTGCCCGGCCCCGCTGTGTTCATTTTCATTGAGTGAGGCCACGTATGTCTAGTCAGCATGTGACCGCATGTATGTAAATTACCGGCATGAGAGAATCCTAACAGCGTTCAGTGAGCACTGTGAGAATTCAGAAGTCTGCAGTCACATAGAATGACAGCAGACTGAGCGCAAACCTGGACAACCCCTTTAATGTTCCTAACAAATAAAAACAAGATAATAAGTCAGTATCATAAATAACATTTACATCCAGGTACCTTATAGATGACGTCGTCTCTGGAGTGGTTCTTCTTTTCTTCTTCTTGTCCAGACCCCATGATGAGTTTTCTCATCCACAGCCGTCTCTGCAGACTTCCATCTTCTCCAGTATTCTGCAGCAAATCTCCACACGATGCCCTTAAAGATAGAAGTGTCATTATAATGCTCCTAAATAAAAATATCTGCAATATACTGTCGTCTCACTCTATTCCCCTCCCTCGTCTAACATCCCTCTGTTCACCATACTATCTCATC
Organism: Dendrobates tinctorius; assembly: GCF_039654945.1. Taxonomy (NCBI): domain Eukaryota; kingdom Metazoa; phylum Chordata; class Amphibia; order Anura; family Dendrobatidae; genus Dendrobates; species Dendrobates tinctorius. The sequence continues at coordinate 25,336,294 of NW_027361675.1, forward strand.
ATATATTTACCCCCACACTCTCTATACTGTCTGCTCACACATACCCCCGACTCCCCATACTGTGTCCACATACATTTTTCCCATCGCTACTCATACTGTGTCAACATACATTTACCCGTTCACACCCCTTACTGTCTGCATCCATCCCGCAAACTGTTTCCTCATACATGCTCTCATACATACTCTTCATTTTGTGTCTTCAAATCTCCCCACACACATTAAATCCCCCCATCCCCACTCCAAATCCCCCCATCCCCAATCCCCCACACACATTAAGTACCCCTCATCCCCACTCCAAATCCCTCACACACAAATAACCGCCCATCCCCACTCCAAATCCCCCCACACATTAAGTATCCCCATCCCCACTCAATAACCCCCCACACATTAACCCCCATCTCCACTCATTATCCCCCATCCCTACATTAACCCCCATCTCCACTCATTAACCCCCCACACATTAACCCCCATCTCCACTCATTAACCCCATCCCCACATTAACCCCTATCTCCACACATTAACCCCCATCTCCACTCATTAACCCCCATCCCCACATTAACCCCCATCCCCACTCATTAACCCCCAGCCCCACTCATTAACCCACATCTCCACTCATTAACCCCCATCCCCACATTAACCCCCATCACCACTCATTAACCCCCATCACCACTCATTAACCCCATCACCACTCATTAACCCCATCACCACTCATTAACCCCCATCCCCACATTAACCCCATCTCCACTCATTAACCCCCCACACATTAACCCCCATCTTCACTCATTAACCCTCTACTTATTAACCCCCCACTCATTAACCCCCATCCCCACATTAAGCCCCCATCTCCACTCATTAACCCCCCCACTCATGAACACCCATCTCCCATCTTCGGTGGTTCTTCAGCTCCACAGAGGAGCACACTTCTCACCAGCGTTCGCTCTGGGCGCCGGGGAGTGACGTCAGCAGCGTGATCACATGACCTGTATAGACGCCAAGTACAATTGCTGCCTGGGAGCCCTAGTGGGACAACCATAACAATATATGTCAGTGTCTAATAGTGTTAGCACTATGTGTGTGTAAACTTTGGGACCTGTATGTCTTTCCTAAAAGAATGCATTCACAGAAAAAACTGGCGTGGCCTCCCACGCAGTTTGCTGCGCCAGAGAGAGAGAGGCAGTGACTGAGGGCAGATCTTAATAACCTAGAGAGGGACCATGGTTATTGGCCCCCCTGGCTAAAAAAAAGTCTGCCCCTAGTAACCCCAGAAAAGGCGCATCTGTAAGATGCCCCAATTCCGGCACTTAGCCTCTTTCTTCCCATTGCCCTGTAGCGGTGGCATATGGGGTAATAAGAGGTTGTATTGTAAGGTGACATTAACCCTGGCTTAATGCGCCTTTTCTGGGGTCGATGGGGACAGATTTTTTTTAGCCGGGGGGGCAATAACCATGGTCCCTCTCTAGGCTATTAAGATCTGCCCTCAGTCACTGACTTTCCCTCTCTGGCGCAGAAAATTGCACTAGAGCCCATGCCAGTTTTTTTCAGTGAATACATTCATTTAGGAAATAGATACAGGTCCCAAATTTAACACACACAGTACTAACACTTTTAGCCACTGACATAGGAATCTAACTGTTCTGTATGGGTTTACTGTATGTAAACCATGTCTCCTATCCTGTCAGGTTCTGCAATGATTTTACAGAAGCCGACAAATGAATTAACAGCTATTCTAATATCTATCGCTCTATGAAATATAAAGATATATACAGTATATATATATATATATGTGTCTCACTGACATATATATACTGTACAGTGCCTTGCGAAAGTATTCTGCCCGCTTGAACTTTTCAACCTTTTCACACATATCATGCTTCAAACATAAAGATACCAAATGTAAATTTTTGGTGAAGAATCAACAACAAGTGGAACACAATTCTGAAGTTGAACAAAATTTATTGGTTACTTTAAATTTTTGTGGAAATTCAAAAACTGAAAAGTGGGGCGTGCGATATTATTCGGCCCCTTTAACTTAATACTTTGTTGCGCCACCTTTTACTGCGATCACAGCTGCAAGTCGCTTGAGGTATGTCTCTATCAGTTTTGTACATCGAGAGACTGAAATTCTTGCCCATTCTTCCTTGACAAACAGCTCGAGCTCAGTGAGGTTTGATGGAGATCGCTTGTGAACAGCAGTTTTCAGCTCTTTCCACAGATTCTTGATTGGATTCAGGTCTGGACTTTGACTTGGCCATTCTAACACCTGGATATGTTTATTTGTGAACCATTCCATTGTAGATTTTGCTTTATGTTTGGGATCATTGTCTTGTTGGAAGACAAATCTCTGTCCCAGTCTCAGGTCTTTTGCAGACTCCAACAGGTTTTCTTCAAGAATGGTCCTGTATTTGGCTCCATCCATCTTCCCATCAATTTTAACGATCTTCCCTGTCCCTGCTGAAGAAAAGCAGCCCCAAACCATGATGCTGTCACCATCATGTTTGACAGTGGGGATGGTGTGTTCAGGGTGATGAGCTGTGTTGCCTTTATGCCAAACATCGTTTGGCATTGTTGCCAAAAAGTTCGATTTTGGTTTCATCTGACCAGAGCACCTTCTTCCACATGTTTGGCGTGTCTCCCAGGTGACTTGCAAACTTTAAACAACACTTTTTATGGATATCTTTGAGAAATGGCTTTCTTCTTGGCACTCTTCCATAAGGGCCAGATTTGTGCAGTGTACGACTGATTGTTGTCGTTTGGACAGACTGTCCCACCTCAGCTGTAGATCTCTGCAGTTCATCCAGAGTGATCATGGGCCTCTTGGCTGCATCTCTGATCAGTTTTCTCCTTGTTTGAGATGAAAGTTTAGAGGGACGGCCGGGTCTTTGTAGATTTGCAGTGGTATGATACTCCTTCCATTTCAATATGATCGCTTGCACAGTGCTCATTGGGATGTTTAAAGTTTTGGAAATCATTTTGCATCCAAATCCAGCTTTAAACTTCTCCACAACAGTATCACGGATCTCCCTGTTGTGTTCCTTGGTCTTCATGATGCTCCCTGTACTTCAAACAGAACCCTGAGACTATCACAGAGGATGTGCATTTATACGGAGACTTGATTACACACAGGTGGATTATATTTATCATCATTAGTCATTTAGGACAACAATGGATTATTAAGAGATCCACAATGAACTTCTGGAGTGAGTTTGCTGCACTGAAAGTAAAGGGGCCAGATAATATTGCACGCCCCACTTTTCAGTTTTTGAATTTCCAAAAAACTTTAAAATAACCAATAAATTTCATTCATCTTCACAATTGTGTTCCACTTATTGTTGATTCTTCACCAAAAATTTATGTTTGAAGCATGATATGTGAGAAAAGGTTGAAAAGTTCCAGGGGGCCGAATACTTTCGCAAGGCACTGTATAAACTGTATATACTGTATATATGTTTTGATGAATATTTGAGGCCAAAGATCAGTTAAATGTCCATTTTGCAAGTGTGCGAGAAAATAACGGTTTACGGATGCCATACGGATGTCACATGGATACTTAGATGCAGAAAACCAGAGAGGTTGGTAACTACGCAGATTGCAGACCCCTGATCCTAACCACACAACTAACAGCAGCTGTGGAGCGTACCTACGATGATTCTAGATGCCTCGTCACAGCCGGATGACTAAATAAGCCTAAAGCAAGACCCCAAAGGAATAGACAGCCCCCACACATGTATTGACGGTGAGACAAGATGAAAACACGAACACAGGTAGGAAAATAGGCTGAGCAAGCAATGGGGCCCACACTAGCTAGAAAAGACAGGAAAGGAAAGATACTGTCTGCAATCACGCCAAAAAACCCTGCAAAAATGTCCAACACTTCTGATAGCAAAAAAATACCCTGAAGTTACTAGACTTCTCCCACTATATCAGCACTCTGGCATACTCTGAGAACAGAGCAAAAAGAGGCCAATCTAATAAGGGACAAAAAGCAAACTGGCACATACAGTGACATAAGAGTGGAAATTCAGCACAGCCCCAGACGGGGCTGGCTGACCACACAAAAAACTGAATAGACCAAACCAAATCAAATGTGAACATTAGCAAAAACAACTTAGCTGGGGAAGGCAGAAACTGAGCTGGAAACTAAGACCTCAGGAGGCAGGAAAAAATCACCAGCATGGGAATAAGGAGTCAGCTGTCTTAAATCCAGTCTGAGACTCCAAATGTCCACTCCTCTTCCTCATTATCAGGTGGCAAGTCTCTGTTAATTAGATCAGCTTCACTACCTCCTGCCACCACCAGAGGGAGCCCAGAAAGAGAACTCACAACTCCTCTGTCAGCACAACCAGCTCCCTCACCAGAAACCAGAGGCAGACCAGAAAATGAGTTCACAACAGGACAGTAAAGGAAAGACACTGTCTGCAATCACGCAAAAACCCTGAAAAATCCAACACGTCTGATGTACAAAAAAACACTGAAGTCACACGACATCGCACCCACTATATCAGCACTCCGGTATGAACTGGGAGCAAAGCAAAATAGACCAATATAACAGGGGACTGAACAAACTGATGCAGGCTGTAACATATGGAGCGGTGGTCCAGTACAGCCCCCAGAGGAGCAAGCTTAACCCGCACAACAAGCAGAGAGAGACAAAAACCAGATCAGATGCAAAGGATTAGCAAATGAATCACTTAGCTGAACAAATGCAGGATCAGGGCAGGAGACATCAGACCTCTAAATGCACAGGAAAGCAATCACCAGCAGGGATTGCAGGAAGTCTGCAGACTTAAATTCTCCAATCAGTAACCCCAGATCTCCAATCATCATCATCATCATCATCAGGTGGCAGACCTCTGTCAATCTGGCCAGCTCCACTACTTCCAGTAACCACCAAAGGGAGCAGGTGGAGTTTCGGCTCAGAAGTCTGAGCCAGGGAATTCACAACAGTACCCCCCCTTGAGGAGGGGTCACCGAACCCTCATCCATGCCACCAGGCCGATCAGGATGGGCCCAGTGAAAGGCACGAATCAATCTCTTTGCATGGATGTCAGCAGCAGAGACCCAAGAATTATTCTCCTGGCCATAACCCTTCCACTTGACCAAGTACTGAAGTCTCCGTCTAGCCAGACGAGAATCCAATATCTTCTCTACCTCATACTCCAAATTACACTCAACCAGTACAGGGTCAGGGGGCGCCGCCATGAGAACCACTGGCTCCACAAACCTTTTCAACAAAGATTTATGAAAAACATTATAAATCTTAAACGTGACTGGAAGAGCCAAACGGAAAGAAATGGGGTTAAGGATTTCCAAAATCTTATAAGGTCCAAAAAACCTTGGCTTGAATTTTGGCGATGCAACCTTCATGGGAATATTTTTTCAGGACAACCAAACCATATCACCCACTTTAAACCAGGGACCAATGGTCCAATGCCGCTTGGAAAACCGTTGGGCCTTTTCCTGAGAGTGGGACAACTTATCCACTACTTGGTCCCAAATCTGCTGCATTCTCTCTACCCCAGAATCCACACCTGGGAAGGCAGAAGCTTCCACCTGCCCCGAAGAAAATCGAGGATGAAACCCAAAGTTGCAAAAGAAAGGAGACATCAAAGTGGCAGAACTAGCCCTATTGTTTAGTGCGAATTTGGCCAGTGGCAAAAAATGAGACCCAATCATCCTGATCAGCAGATATGAAACATCTCAAATAGGACTCCAAAGTTTGGTTTGTTCTCTCAGTCTGCCCATTGCTCTGAGGATGAAATGCAGAGGAGAAAGACAGCTAAATTCCCAGTTTGGAACAAAAAGCTCTCCAAAATCTGGAAATAAACTGGACTCCTCTGTCTGACACAATGTTCTCAGGAATCCCGTGCAGACGAACCACTTGTTGTAAAAACACGGGCACCAACTCAGAAGAAGATGGCAACTTTGGGAGTGGTACAAGATGGACCATTTTAGAAAATCTATCATAGATCACCCAAATAGCAATCATTCTCTGAGAGACAGGGAGATCAGACATAAAATCCATTGAGATATAGGGCCACAGCCACCTGGGCACTGGCAGGGGCATCAACAAACCACTAGCACGAGAACAGGGCTTGGACCAAGAACAAGTCCCACAGGGCTGCACAAAATTCCTGACATCACGAGATAAGGCTGGCCACCAAAAAGACCGACTCACCAAATCTCTGATACCAAAGATACCTGGATGACCAGCCAACGCGAAGCAATGAATTTCAGACACTACTCTTTTCCTCCACTGGTCAGGGACATACAATTTTTCTCTAGGGCATCGTTCAGGTTTATCCTCCTGAAATTCCTCCAGGGCATGTCTCAAATCAGGAGAGATGGCAGAAAGAACTACACCCTCATTTAGAATGGTAGTAGGCTCGGTCACATCAAGAGAATCCACAAAGAAACTCCTGGAAAGGGCGTCCGCCTTAACATTCTGAATTTCCCCATGGTGGGACGATTAAAGGATTATCTTATTCTTAGTGCCTGTAAGAAAGGAGACCACAAAATTAAAACGCATGAAAAACAATGCCCACCTAGCCTGTCTAGGATTCAAGTGTTTGGCTGATTTAGGATAAATCAAATTCTTGTGGTCGGTGAGGACCACAACTTGATGTCTAGCTCCCTCCAACCAATGTCTCCACTCTTCAAATGTCCATTTGATGGCCAACAATTCCCGATTCCCCACATCATAGTTATGTTCAGATGGGGAAAATTTTCGAGAAAAGAAGGCACAGGGATTCATCTTAGAAGTTACTTGATCTCTTTGGGACAAAACAGCTCCTGCACCAATCCTAGAAGCATCTATCTCCACCTGAAATGGGAGTGAGACATCAGGTTGTTGTAGAACCGGAGCAGAAGTGATTCTCCGCTTAAGCTCCTGAAATTTTGCCGAGACTGCCTCTGGAGACCAATTCACCACATCGGCGCCTTTTTGGTCAAATCCGTCAGTGGTTTAACAATACCAGAAAAATTACTTATAAATTTACGGCAGAAATTAGCAAAACCCAAAAACTTCTGGAGAGCCTTCAAAGAAGTGGGCTGAACCCAATCATAAATGGCCTGTACCTTGGCCGGGTCCATTTCAATTGCAGACAGGGACAAAATGAATCCCAAAAACTAAATCCTCTGTACACCAAAGAGACACTTCGATCCCTTAACATACAGAGTATTTTCCCTCAAAATCCGGAACACAGTCCGGACATTTTCCACATGAGAATCCCAATCATTGGAAAAGATCAAAATATCATCCAGATAAATTATCAAAAACTTATCCACAAAGTCCTGGAAAATATCGTTCATAAAAGATTGGAAGACGGAAGGGGCATTTGTGAGCCCAAAAGGCATCACCAGGTACTCAAAATGTCTCTACGGAGTATTAAACGCCATCTTCCATTCATCCCCGTGCTTGATGCGAATAAGATTATATGCCCCCTGAGGTCAAGTTTGGTAAACCAACAGGCACTTTTAACTCTGAAAAATAAATCAGACATCAGGGGTAACGGGTACTGATATTTAACAGTGATTTTGTTAAGGGAACAATAGTCAATACAAGGCCTTAATGAGCCATCTTTCTTGGCCACAAAAAAACAGCACCTAAAGGTGAAGAGGATGGTCTGATATGACCCTTCTCCAAAGACTCCTTGATATAAGATCGCATAACATCATGTTCAGGTACCAATAAGTTGAAAAGCCGACCCTTGGGAAATTTACACCCGGGTATTAACTCAATTGCACAGTCATAACTCCTATGAGGAGGCAAAGATGCAGACTTATTCTCACTAAATACATCAGAAAAATCAGCCAAATAGTCAGGAATATCATGAGACTGGGGGAGAGGTGGAGAAAACAGGAGTGTCACTAAGAACACATTGACAACCCCAACTCACCATAGACACAGATTTCCAATCCAAAACAGGATTATGGGTTTGCAACCAAGGAAAACCCAGAACAATATTATCATGCAAATTGTGCAACACCAAAAATTTACAATTCTCTTGGTGATCCGGGGTGACCCGCATTATCACCTGGGTCCAAAACTGGGGTTTATTCTCCGCCAAAGGAGTAGCATCAATACCCCTCAAAGGGATAGGCGTCCACAGGGGTATCATGTGAAAACTACAACGTATGGCAAAGTCAAAATCCATCAGATTCAGAGCTGCTCCTGAATCAACAAAAGCCTTAGCAGAAAATGTAGACAAGGAGCAGATCAAGGTAATCGCCAAAAGGAACTTAGGCTGTACACTGCCCACCGCAAATGCGTGAGCAAAACGCTTTTCTCGTTTAGGGCAGACAGAAATGGTATGAGAGGCGTCCCCACAAAAAAACACAACTTATTACGCCTTCTAAACTCCCGACGTTGTGCCCTAGTCAAAACCCTATCGCATTGCATGGGTTCAGAAGTTCGTTCGAAAGGCGGCACCGCCTCTAGTGTAGTTTTACGTTCACGTAAACGTCGATCAATTTGAATGGCCAATGACATAGAGTTGTCAAGACCAGAGGGGACAGGAAATCCCACCATAACATCTTTTACAGTATCTGCCAGACCTTTCCGAAAGAGAGCTGCTAGGGAATCATCATTCCATTTAGTAAGGACTGCCCACTTTCGGAATTTTTGACAATATAACTCTGCAGAATCCTGACTCTGGTTCAATGCCAATAAGGTTTTCTCAGCTTGATCAATAGCATTAGGCTCATCATACAACAACCCCAGGGCTTGAAAAAAATGCATCCACATTAGTCAGAATAGGATCTCCGGGTGTCAAAGAAAAAGCCCAATCCTGGGGATCACCGTGCAGCAGTGAGATGACAATTTTAACCTGCTGCACAGAGCTCCCTGATGAGTTAGGTTTCAAAGCAAAAAATAGTTTTCAATTATTCTTAAAATTCAAAAATTTAGACCGATCCCCAGAAAACACATCAGGAGTAGGGATTTTTGGTTCAACAGCAGGTGACTGAGCGAGATAGGCAGAAATTCCCCGCACTTCAGCAGCGAGCTGCTCAACACGATCGGACAATTGCTTAGTCTCCATTTAGGCAAATAATTCTCCTACGGTCCCAGAGAAAAAGAGGAAAACATATACAAAAAAACAAATTCTGACACTTTTTTTTTTTTTTACAATTCTTTCCTTCTCTGAGTACCTTAGAGTCTACAGTAGGGCTGGTGATTCTGTTATGAATGGGTCACCGAGGAGGATGGCAGGAACAGGCTGAGCCACCAGAAAACCAGAGATTGCAGATTGCAGACCCCTGATCCTATCCACACAACTAGGAGTTGCTGTGGAGCGTGCCTACAATGCCCTAGATGCCTCGGCACAGCCGGAGAGCTAACTAAGCCTAAAGCAAGAAAGGTGAAATTTAAACTGCCCCGGAGCAGACCCCAAAAGGAATAGATAGCCCCCAAACATATATTGTCGGTGAGGCAAGATGCTACACAAACACAGGCAGAAAAATAGACTGAGCAAACGATGGGGCCCAAACTGACTAGACAGGACAGGAAAGGAAAGACACTGTCTGCAATCACGCTAAAACCCTGAAAAGTCCGACATGTCTGATGTACAAAAAAACACTGAAGTCACACGACTTCGCCCCCACTATATCAGCACTCCGGTGTGAACTGGGAGAAAAGCAAAATAGACCAATATAACAGGGGACTGAACAAACTGACACAGGCTGTAACATATGGAGCGGTGGTCCAGCACAGCCCCCAAAGTAGCAAGCTGAACCCGCACAACAAGTAGAGAGAGACAAAAACCAGATCAGATGCAAAGGATTAGCAAATGAACCACTTAGCTGAACAAATGCAGGATCAGGGAAGGAGACATCAGACCTCTTAATGCACAGGAATGCAATCACAAGCAGGGATTACAGGAAGTTTGCAGCCTTAAATACTCGAAAACAGCAAAAGAGCAAAAAGGTTTACCTGTCCAGGCCTCCAGACAAATGCACTATCAGGATGCAGTGGACCCATATAATTAAGATGGCAACAGAGGTGCAAGAATACCAATGAAACAACCACTCACAGCCTACCAATACATGGAGGGGGCGGCAACCAGGCAACCGCCCCCTCCATGTATTGGTAGGCTGTGAGCGGTTGTTTCATCGGTATTCTTGCACCTGTGTTGTCATCTTAATTATATGGGTCCACTGCATCCTGATAGTGCATTTGTCTGGAGGGGTAAACCTTTTTGCTCTTTTGCTGTTTTCTATTATTGGAGGATTTTTAAGTCCTCTTTCTGTGCTATTTCAATGTTAGGATTTAGTGTTAGGTACCCGTAAATGTGGAGACCTTTGGCGCAGGTTACGGGCTCACGTATTTTGGCCAAAATATCAGCTAATACTCCACATTTTTTAATGTGTTTTTTGCAATTTTCATTCAGGGTGCAGTTGGGCCCATTTGGTCTTGTAAACTGCGGTGTCTGTTCACATGACATGCATTTTGATAGCGCTGGGCAGCCCGCCTGAGCTAATAGAAGGGTGTCACTACTAGGCTGGCCTGGATGCTGTGCATGGCCATAGTGTGAACAGCGCCGCATACAAGTTTTTTATTGTGCATTAACATACCAGGCAACCGCCCCCTCCATGTATTGGTAGGCTGTGAGCGGTTGTTTCATCAGTATTCTTGCACCTGTGTTGCCATCTTAATTATATGGGTCCACTGCATCCTGATAGTGCATTTGTCTGGAGGCCTGGATGGGTAAACCTTTTTGCTCTTTTGCTGTTTTCTATTATTGGAGGATTTTTAAGTCCTCTTTCTGTGCTAGTTCAGTGTTAGACTTAAATACTCCAATCAGTTACCCCAGATCTCCAATCATCATCATCATCAGGTGGCAGACCTCTGTCAACTTGGCTAGCTCCACAACCTCCAGTAACCACCGGAGGGAGCAGGGGGAGCTTCGACTCAGTAGTCTGAGCCAGGGAATTCACAACGGGCGGGTATCATTATAAACGGCCCCAAGAGGCAAGTGTGGGCCATTTATCCCTCCAAATCAGCAAGCAGCCTCTCTCACAAGCACAAAAGGGGTGCATCAAATCAACAACACACCAGACATGTGGAGAGTATCTTTGTATATTACCAAATATATTTTTAATGCATGATAGTAAAGAAAATAATTCTAACATTTACCAATAATAACTATCTGAAAATCTGCCGCATGCTCGTTTTTTCACCCACAAGACGTCACTACATGTGGATGATGTTTTCACCATCCAACACATCTGAACATGCTAAATCTACACCAAATCCCCCATAACTGAATATACTATGCTTTTTGAAACCAGTTCAATCACCTAAAATCTTTTCTTCTGTAAGGCTATGTGCACACTACATCTTTTTCAGGTGGCTTAAACCATGAATCCACCTGAAAAATCATTGCAAGAGAGTCAAGTAGAATGAACTTAATACACAGCAATCTCAAAGCGACACAGTGAGTGACTGTGATTATGGGGTTCTTTTTGTAACCATGGGTACATTTTAATATTAAGCTCACTGACGGTAGAGGCACATTACTGGCCACAGAGCAGTCACAACTTGGGATGATAGAAGTTTGATAAAACAAGTTAAACATTAAAAGTTAATTGCTAATGTCCATATGGTTTTACAGGTAAAATTGTGTTGTTTGTATAGTAGAAGTTGTTAACACCACTTGCGGAAAAAGTTTTCACACTCGCGCAAATCAACATTACAGCACGTACTGTAATGGTCAAAAGCTAGAAAATGAGTTATCAAGGCGGCCATTGTTTATAGAAGACTGAACTCTTTCTCTGCATACCAGAATCTTTGCACGTTACTAAGAAATCAGACAATATTATCGCAGTTAAATAAGAGCTCCACACAGCTCAATGTCACATGAACTATATACTGTGAAGATGTCAACTTAAAATGTCTCATACATTGAGATATTCCCACTTTTAGTAGTCAGATGTATACAATTAGGACACCCATCTGGTATTTACAGGACCAAGAACAAAAGTTGTATGTGCACAATAATAGGAAGCATGGTGGCTCAGTGGTTAGCACTGTATCCTTTCCATGATGGGATCTTGGGCTCAAATCCAACAATGGACATCTGCAAGGAATATGCAAGTTCTCCCTGTGTTTGCATGGGTACTGAGAGGGAATTTAGATTGTGAGCCCCTATGTGAATAGTGATGATTATGTGTATAAAGTGCTGTGGAAATTAATGGTGCAATATAAAGGAGTATTTGTTTATTTTACCAACTTATGTAGTATCATTCCAGACATTATCATCGCTGTCCTCATTGGAGATCACAATTTATATTGCCTATCACTATGTCTCTGGAGTGTGGGAGGAAACCGGAGAACCTGGAGGAAACCCAAGCAAACACAGGGAGAACATACAAACTCCTTGCAAATGTTGTTCTTGGTGGGATTTGAACCCAGGACCCCAGCACTGCAAGGCAACAGTGCTAACCACCCAGCCCCTGTTACCCATTACTATCAACTAAAAGGGTTAAACCACCTCCACAGCAGTACCAGAAATGGAGCCACTCTAACCTATGAGTGGTGTATTTTATTGCTGTTCAGACCTATTAATATTATTAGAGGTGTGTAGCAATACCAGACACAGCAACACAAGGATTACTGGAGCTCTGACAACTTTAGGGTAGGCTTTTTTTGTGTAGTTTTTATGTGGCTTCATTTGCAGTAGGAAATATAAAGGAAGGACTTTTACTTCTGAATTGTACAGTATTCCGCTGTGAAATATGTTGGTCATCTATAATTAAATAAATTATTATTACTTCTTGCTGCACAACCCTCTTCAGGTTTTGACCCAAAGAATGCATAAAAAGTTGCAAGTACAGTGGGGGATATAAGTATTTGATCCCTTGCTGATTTTGTAGGTTTGCCCACTGTCAAAGACATGAACAGTCTATAATTTAAAGGGTAGGTTAATTTTAACATTGAGAGATAGAATATCAAAGTTAAGATCCAGAAAATGACATTGTATGAATTATATAAATTTATTTGCATTTTACAGTGGGAAATAAGTATTTGATCCCTCTGGCAAACAAGACCTTGGTGGCAAAACCCTTGTTGGCAAGCACAGCAGTCATATGTTTTTTGTAGTGGATGATGAGTGTAGCGCACATGTCAGGAGGAATTTTGGTCCACTCCTCTTTGCAGATCATCTATAAATCATTAAGATTTTGAGGCTGTCGCTTGGCAACTCGGAGCTTCAACTCCCTCCATAAGTTTTCTATGGGATTAAGGACTGGAGACTGTCTAGGCCACTCCATGACCTTAATGTGCTTCCTTTTGAGACACTCTTTTGTTGCCTTGGCTGTATGTTTTGGGTCATTGTCTTGCTGGAAGACCCAGCCATGACCCATTTTTAATGTCTTGGTGGAGAGAAGGAGGTTGTCACTCAGGATTTTATGGTACATTGTTCCATACATTCTCCCATTGATGCAGTGAAGTAGTCCTGTGCCCTTGGCAGAGAAACACCGCCAAACATAATGTTTCCACTTCCATGCTTGACAGTGGGGACGGTGTTCTCTGGGTAATAGGCAGCATTTCTCTTCCTCCAAACACGGCGAGTTGAGTTAATGCCAAAGACCTCAATTTTTGTCTCATCTGACCACAGCACCTCCTCCCAATTACTCACAGAATCATCCATGTGTTCATTGGCAAACTTCAGACGGGCCTGCAGATGTGCCTTCATGAATGGGGGAATCTTGCGGGCAGTGCAGGATTTTAAACCTTTACAGCGTAATGTGTTACCAATGGTTTTCTTGGTGACTGTGGTCCCAGCAGCCTTGAGATCATTAACAAGTTCACCCCGTGTAGTTTTAGGCTGATCTCTCACCTTCCTCATGATCAAGGATACTCCACGCGGTGAGAATTTGCATGGTGCCCCAGATCGATGTCGATTGACAGTCATTTTGCATTTCTTCCATTTTCTTACTATTGCACCAACAGTTGTCTCCTTCTCACCCAGCATCTTACTTATGATTTTGTAGCCCATTCCAGCTTTGTGAAGGTCTATGATCTTGTCCCTGACATACTTATAAAGCTCTTTGGTCTTGCCCATGTTGTAAAGGTTAGAGTCTGACTGATTAATTGAGTCTGTGGACAGGAGTCTTTTATAAAGGTGACTAAGTAAGACAGTTGTCTTTAATGGAGAGGGAGAGAGAGAGAGAGGGAGGGAGAGATTTTTCGCCTGTGCCAGAACGGCGTTTAGGGTTAAATTACATGAATAGAAGCTTTTCCGGGCATGTGCAGTTTAAAAAAGCGGCTCTGCCACAGAGAAAAAACGTTACTATGTCCGTCTACTCTGCATGGCGGACACTGAAATACCAACGGATCTGTCAAATAACGGATGGAACGGATGACCATCCGTCACAATCCGCCACTAATGCAAGTCTATGAGAAAAAAACAGATTCCGCCAATAAAAACCGGATCCGATTTTTTCAAAAAAGGGCGGATTTCGACTGACGTAAAAAAACTGAAGTGTGAAAGGGGCCTTAGCTGTGTGCAGTTGTTTACTTTAACCCCTGTTGTTTTCTATTTTATTATATGCTTTGCTGTACACTTCCTGGGGTGGGGGTTTAGCTCAGGGTTAAACAGGAGATAGGGACAGGTCAGTGACTTGGGCCTCCCTACCTTCAAGGGTACCCCCAAGTTAAGGACAGATAGGGCCCCCCTTCTGTCCTTGGGGCAGTGCAGGAGCCCAATTTCCTCATCTCCTGCTTTCTCGTGACATACCCGTGACAATTTTCCACTGCAAAATACAAATAAATTTATGTAATTTATTCAATGTGATTTTCTGGATTTTATTTTTGATATTCTATCTCTCAATATTAAAATTAACCTACCCTTAAAATTATAGACTGTTCATGTCTTTGTCAGTTGGCAAACTTACAAAATCAGCAAGGGATCAAATACTTATTTCCCCCACAGTATATACAGGGTGGGCCATGTATATGGATACACCTAAATAAAATGGGAATGGTTGGTGATATCAACTTCCTGTTTGTGGCACATTAGTATATGGGAGGGGGGAAACTTTTCAAGATGGGTGGTGACCATGGCGGTCATTGTGAAGTTGGATTTCATTTTGGATACAACTTATTGAAAAAAAGTGAAAAAATAATGATGGTTTCCCAAGCTTCAGTCTATGAAAAACAAACAGCACATGAATGGCATCTGAGTTTTGTTTGATTTTTTTTTCACAAATCCGTAGACTTGCACTGAAAAATTTGATCAGAGACTCTTATGAAAATTGAACATGTCTTTGTGAATTTGTGCGGACCACTCTTTCTACAAAAATACACGGATATGCGAAAAGCTCCAGCTTCACCAGCGATCAGGACCAGGAACGCCGAGCACGCGGCGTCGCTGTGTACTTTAGTTACCAGCGCGCTGATGCAGGGAGCTGGTAACTAAGGTACACATCGGGTTTCTAAGGGATGTGCATCACTTAGAAACCCGATGTGTACCTTAGTTACCAGCTCCCTGCATCAGCGCGATGGTAACTAAGGTGCACAGAGGGTTTCTAAGCACAGCGCAGTGCTTTGAAACCCTGCGTTTACCTTAGTTACCAGCTGATCGCTGGTCTCCCGCCTGTCACACGCAGCGATGCGTGCTGGCCAGCGGGAGACCAGCGACCAAAAAAATGTCCAGGGCTTTCCTACAGCGATTAGCGATACCGCTGGTGAGATCGCTGTTACGTCATTTTTGTCTGTCTGACAGCTCACCAGCGATCATGTAGCGACTCACCAGCGATCCTGACACGTTGATATTGTTGTCGCGA
This sequence comes from Dendrobates tinctorius, assembly GCF_039654945.1. Taxonomy (NCBI): domain Eukaryota; kingdom Metazoa; phylum Chordata; class Amphibia; order Anura; family Dendrobatidae; genus Dendrobates; species Dendrobates tinctorius. The sequence continues at coordinate 25,352,077 of NW_027361675.1, forward strand.
TCGCTGGTGAGTCGCTATGTGTGACGGGGCTCAACACCCACATTACTAAGCCGATAAGTAGACACAAACTGTCACGTTGGCGGTGGTAGCCACCGCCATCCCAGCAGCGGCGGGGCCCGCCGCCGCCTATACTCACCGGCACTCGCCACGCCACACTGTGCCGGCCTCCTCCTCATTCCCATCAGTCCGGCGCGTGCCTGCTTCATGCAGGCACGCACTCTGCTGGTCTCTTAACGCCTGATTATCGTGTGCCTTTCCTTACGGTATCCTGGCCAAGTGTTTAGGGGTTTCCCCTTCTCACTCCCTCTCCTTTGTCCTGCACCCCAGTGCCCAGTCCTGTACTCCGTGTCTCCGTCCTGCACTATAGTGCCCAGTCCTGTACTCTGTGTCTCCGTCCTGCACTCCAGTGCCCAGTCCTGTACTCCTTGTCTCCGTCCTGCACTCCAGTGCCAAGTCCTGTACTCCGTGTCTCCGTCCTGCACGCCAGTGCCCAGTCCTGTACTCCGTTTCTCAGTCCTGCACCCCAGTACCCAGTCCTGTACTCCGTGTCTCCGTTCTGTACTCCAGTGCCCAGTCCTGTACTCCGTGTCTCCGTCCCGTACTCCGCTCTCTGTGCCTGGTCCTGTACTCCGTGTTTCCGTCCTGCACTCCACTCTGTACTTCCTACTCCGTTGTGCATTCCGTTCTCAGTCCTGTACCCCTCACGCAGTCCTTTGAGCCACCCCTCTTGGTTCTAGCAGTCGCGGTATCTGTCTTCCGAGGGCCTGCCCCTAACGGCCCCTGTATAGGGATCGGCACCACCTGGCGCGCTCACCCCCGGGAGCTCCAGTGCCGCGATCCAGAGGGTTCACTCTCGGACGTAACCTACCTGGCCATCACACAAACACACACACAAACCTACACACACACATTGTCACCAGCATATGTAGGAGCGTTAACAGAATGAACGTACATAGGCTATAACCAGACAGCAACTGTTAATTTTAAAGAAAAAAATGAAAAAAAGAAAACTTGTGTAGGCCCCCGTGTAATTTCAATAACCAGCAGAGGGAAAGCCAATGGCTGGGGGTAGATGTTTATAGCCTGGGAAGGGGGTAATACCCATGGAGCTTCCCAGGCTATTAATATCAGCTCACAACTGTATACTTAGCCATCACTGGCTATTATAATGAGGGACCCCCCAAAAAAAAAATGACGATGGGTCCTCCTATAATTAATATCCAGCAAAGGCTATGCAGACAGCTGCGGGCTGATATTAATAGCCTAGGAAGGGACCATGGATATTGGCCTCTCCCAGATTAAAAACATCAGCTCTCAGCCACCCCAGAAAAGGCGCATCTATAAGATGCGCCAATTCCGGCACTTAGCCTTGCTCTTCCCACTTGCCCTGTAGCGGTGGCAAGTGGGGTTCATATTTGTGGGGTTGATATCACCTTTGTATTGTCAGGTGACATCAAGCCAACAGGTTAGTAATGGAGAGGCATCTATAAGACACCTATCCATTACTAACACCATAATGATACTGTATAAATACGCAGACATGCAGAGTAAAGTCCTTTATTTGAAATAATGACACAGACTCCTTTAATAATTTTAATTAAACCATACTTACCGAATGCCTGATCCACCAAAGCCAACGTCTCCTGCAACAAAAATAAAACAATAAATCACAAATATTCCTCACCTGTCCGCAGAGAAGATAATCCATAATGTCCCACAACGATCCTGATCACTTTGACTTTGAGAGCAGTCACATCAGTGATGTGACTGCTCTCAAAGACAGCCGGTGATACACTGACAGGAGGTAATCGCTCCCGCAGTGTATCACTGAGCTTCTGTGAGAGGTCACTGGAGTTCATCAGCTGATCAGCTCTGGTCATCTCCCTTACAGCACCACTGCTGCATGGGAAAGTTCTCACGCAGCAGTGCCAGAAGTGAGAGCACCAGAGCTGGTGAAGTCTGGTGAACTCTCTCACGGCAGCTCAGTGATACACTGCAGGAGCGATTACCTCCTGTCAGTGTATCATTTGCAACCGGGTAGAGCGGTCACATCTCCTGATGTGACTGTTCAACACTTGAGATCGCCGTGGGACACTTGAAATTACGTGGACCACGGCGGACAGGTGAGTATATGTTGGTTTATTATTTTACATTATTTCTAGGAGACGAGGGCGTCGAGGATTTGGTGTGAGGTGAGCATAATGGGTTTTTATTTCTATGTGAATATGTATGTAATTTTACTTTTTTTATTTAACTGTGAGCACAGGCGCTGGCAGATGATACTACACCTCCCATCAGTGGCACCTACTGTCACTGTTATCAGTGACAGCAGATGTAGCCCGATGGGAGCAGTAGTCTCATCGCCCCATGCCTGCGGGTGACCGTCACAGCTGTGGGATCACGATGACATCTGCTAGCATTATCCCGCAGCACTCTGACCGACAGTCTGTGGTAGCGTTACAGCAGGTGATAGTCACAGCTGCGGGGTCACACTGACATCTGCCAGCATGATCCCACAGCGCTCTGACCGGCGGTCTTACCAGCAGTTATGTTACTGCCGATAAGAACTACCGCGCCGGTGTTTCCCACGCTGTCACACAGATGACAGAATGGGAGACAACAAAGGAAGCCGGTAAAACACAAAACAAAAACTCGGCAAATCCGCAAACATTTTTATATCTGCGTTTTTGCTGTGGATTTGACTGTCTAAATTGAAGTCAATGAATGCGGAAACACCGTAGAAACGCTAAAAGAACTGACATGCTGCAGAAAAGAACGCACAGCAAATACGCACGGAAATTTACTGATTATGTGCACAACACTTCAGGATTGTCCTTGAATTCCCTTGCATAAGGATTCCATTGCGTGTTTGGACCATTTCCGCACGGAAAAAAACGCAGCGAAAATGCATCAAAAACACATCGTGTGCACATAGCCTAAAGGTCAAGTGCAGTTTTTGATGTGTTTTTTTTTATGAATGTTTTCGAATGAGTATACAACAACTAGTGGCTAATTCCTATTTCTTTTCCAAACTGGGGAAATGCAACAACTAAAAAAAAATCATGTTAGTATTGAGCGCACTTTTGCGTTTTACGACTGTACAGTCTCACTGGAAGTGACTTCATGGCACAAACATCTTATTGTCAACTAACTCGCATCAACTAATACTTTTTTGACCTATTCATGTGATTTGTGCTATGGGAATGATACATATGATCAGTCCATGAAGGGCGTTATTCAGACATTTCATGACAACTATGATAGCTCGCTTTATGTTTGGTGGCATTATTTAGTGATGAGAGAAGGAAATTACCATGCTTCCTGTTGGGTCATCTACAGCTTGGCAGCACGCAAGACTCCAACCTAAAGCATGTTATATTTCATAGTCAACAACCCAGAAACCACACAACGGAGGATGAAGAGCTCAAAATGAGACTGTGATGAAGATTCATAGTCTTAAAGGAAGAGCAAAGATTGTAAAGAAGGGCAAGCACAAATGCTGCACGATGAGGTAATACTTTCTTAAGCCATTTAGTTCTTATCTAGAGTAAATTCAATGGGAAAGTTGTAGAACTAGTGGGGTAAAGATATTAGTAGACATGGACCTCTTATTATCTGTGCTATAGTCTTATGTTGCCTTATGTAAATAATTCAGATGGTTAAAGTACATTGAAATTGCCAAATTCTCAAAGTATCAGTGTCATGAAATTATGGGTTTCCAGATCTACCTTACTTTACCCTCAGAATATCATGACGTGTACGAAATGTTATGAAGTGATAAGTTGGATGCATCTCTCTAAAGTAACCCTGAATGAGATATATTTCATACACACTATAGTAACCAAGCAAGCAGAATTATATACAGATGAATCTCAATCTAGGTTAGTCGACTCCAAATGTTGGCAGCGTGTCAATAGAAAATTCTGATCTTCAATACACACAGAGCAGTTATGTTGCATGTACGTGTATAGGACATTGTGAGGTGTTTTTTCAGAATTGCTGTTTTTCACGTGGTATTTTTTACCCACAGACATCAACAGCTATCCACCTAAAAACCGTCACCGCTGTGTCATAAGTTGTTTTCTCTAACAAATACCGTACTTTACGATGACGATAGATTCACGCAAGAAGTGGAAACAAAAAAGAGAAGTTTATATTATTATACTTTTACGATTTTTTAACTCTGTGGACTACCTTCACACACACTTTTTAGTAATGTTTTAAATACGCTTTTTACTGATATGTTTCATAGTTGTTTATTTTTTACTTCATGTGTTTTAGTAGCTGTGTATGTTTTGTACATAAGTAGCAATGGTTTTATCAGTTTTTTTGCAGCTTGTTTGGACACATTTTTACACAAAAAAACTTTTGATGTTGGCTGTAAAGTTTTTCTTTATGCTTTTCCACCTTTTCCACGCTTATAGTTTCATAAGAAACAGCTTTTAGAAAAGCAAATAAAATGCATGATGTTTTTACATGTTGGAAAAATTAGTTTAAAAGAAGCCTTAAGGCCCTTTTACATTTAGCGATGCACCAGCGATCCGACCAGTGATCCAACCCGGTCAGGATCGCTGGTGCATCGCTAAATGATCGCTAGTGAGCTTTCACACAGGAAGATCTCACAGCGATGCAGCAGCGACGCAGCGGACTATACTCACCTTTCACATACAGCGATCCTGACGTCCTCCCGCCCGCGTGCAGCGTCGCTCGTCGTCACAGCAGGAAGCCCAGCAGGAAGCAGATGACGAGAAATGGAGCCGCCCGATCTCGCGCGATCAGCGATGGACAGCGGGGGAGCCGGTCAGAGGTAAGTATCACACATAGCGATATCGCTATAAAGTCACAAAACCAGTGACGTTTTAGCGATATTGCTAGCGATATCGCTATGTGTAAAACCCCCTTTAGGCCTCACTCACATGTCAATATTTGGTGAGTATTTTGTATCAGTTGCTGCATTGTTGAAAGACTGTGGTCTGTGACTGGAAGGAGAGGTGAAAAGAATTCTTGGTGCTTGTCTCTCTGAAAGAACTTGAGAGGCAGCTGGACATTTATCAGAAAGGGTGAGCCTGCATGCGCCTGTATATGGACTGTTTAACCAGATAAAGGCTGTTTGATTTCCATTCTGCTGAAAATGTATACACTTCAATAAACTTTCTTGTTTGGTCAAAAAACTAAATTCCTTTGTGAATGCTACCAGGTATCTAAAAGCAAGAAATATCCCTACAATTGGTGTTTTGGATGCGGGCACTGAATCCCAAGAAGCACAGGTGATTGTTGAATAAAGTCTGTATATCCTGGGTAAAAGCAGCATCAGCATTGCAAACATGGTCAGAAAGTATGGACAATCTTGTGAAGCAATTAGTCCAAGTGGTACAGCAGAAGCAGCAGTAGATACTTCAGATGCAGCATCAGCAGTAAATGACTCTCTTGGTGGAAACAGTTCGGGGCTGGGAGACTGTACTTTTCGCCAGCCAAAGGAATGGTGTCTATGTGAGGAGAAAAGTACAAGAGGCCTAGCAGAAAATGACTCTGTAGAATGATGTTGAGGCTTTCCTGACTGTATGTGAGAGGGCAGCAGACAGAACAAAACTGTCCCCGGAACAGTGGGCAGAGGTCGTGGCATCATCTCGTACCGGGGTTCCACCAAAGTCATATTATGACCTTGCCCTGCAGGATGCCAAGGAGTATGACAAGCTGAAGGTGGAGATTATTTAATGTTTTGGGTTAACACTGGCAGTCTGCAGCCTGAGACCTGCTCTCCAGTACAGATGGTGGAAAGAGTGGTAGTGGACCGATTTATCCATTCACTACCAAAATCTGTTCAAAGCTGCGTTGCCCAAGGAGAATGCAGAAGACCTAGTGAGCTGGTGAAAAGATATTTTGCAACAGTCAAGGGATACTGAGTTTGCCTGTTAGGGATAATCAAAAGAAGGTGTCCAAGGCCATGTCTGAGAGGTGCACAAAAATCAAGAAGGGGTGAGAGATGGGTTCAAGAGGTACAGCTCTTCATATTGTATGTTAGAGGTGTCATGCCCCAAGTCATATATCATCCCACTGTCCCTTGACCTCTGACCTGATGGACTGCAGCATGGGCCAGTGCTGCTCCTACTTCATCTAAACTCCCTGCAGCACTGTTCACCATCCTGGCGAGGGACCTCCAGTTTGCTAAGTGACTGCAAATGAGTTGCAAGTGACTGGACTTTTGGACTCCAAGCGTCCAGTGACCCTGGTAGGGGCCACCCTTTTACATGTGCCAGTCCCTGGGAAGGTGGTATTTATGGCGTTGCCAAAAGCTTTTCTGTGGGCTGGGTTGACATTGACACAGACTCTGGTTCCATGGCCCACAAAGTGGGGGTGGTCAAAAACTTGTCACATCCTATATTTATCGGTTGTGATTTTCCTCTGTTTTGGGATTTGTGGGGGATAGTGATGCCACTTGGTAGCTTCTCTGACAACCAGGTTACAATGATAAAAAACATTGTCACATACCATGGCCGACAAGTAGCTATTGTCTGTATGGGTTGGCAATCAGGATGTAGAAGCATCCCCTAAAGTCAATGTTCCTGAGCTGGAGGTGTCAAGGAAAAATTTTGGAACTGCCCAACTCAGGAACTTAATTTTGAAAGGTACCCTGGAAAATGTAAGAGTGGAAAATGTTGTTCCCCAGGGTCCAGAAACCAGTGATCAATTTTCACATTGAGCCAGGCATAATGATCTGTTGTGTCAAAGGACCAAAGTGAAGAGCAAAGTAAAAGAGCATCTCCTCAAGGCAGGGGTTGTAGTCCAGTGACTCAGGTGAAACAATTTAAACCTAGGGTGTGTGCCCACAGTAGGGAACACATTTCTTGTCAAGTGGCAAGGGCCCTGTGAAGTGATGGAAAAGGTTGGTGAGGGCCACCATAAAGTTTACCAACCAGTGGAAAGGAAGCCCTTGGTCAAGCTTTGGCGGCATGGGGTTGACTGTGGGTTGGTAGATAGTGCCGATCCCTCGGTTTTGGACAAAGGGGGAGGGTATGTAGCAAAGCCAAGTAGGACAGGGTTAAATCCCAACTCTGCAAGGAATAGACGCACCTACATATGTTTTTACTTGAAGAAGGAAGTAGGTTCACTTGGTGTGCAGTGTGCTGGGGATCTGGGCAGAGTGTAGATTCTGCTGGGAGCTGCAGAGTACCATTTGTTTCAGACTAAACTGAGCCAGGTGAAGTGCCAGGATTGCCACATGGATGAAAGACTGTGGACTGTATCTGGGAAAAGAGGTGAAAAGTTCTCTTGATGCTGGGCTCTCTGACAGAACTTGAGAGACAGCTGGATATTTATCTGAATGGGTGAGCCTGCATGTGCCTGAATATGTACTATTTATTTTGTTCCTTTATGCTGGAGAAAGGATGTTTGTTTTCCATTCTGCTGGTAGTTTATGCCCTAAAATAAACCTCCCTGTTTGATCCAGAAACCATGTGCTTGTGTCAATGCTACCAGCTGCCTAAAAGCGATTAAATCCCTTCAGTGTTTATAAGTGTAATGGCAGTGGTGGTGTAACCACTATGCCTTGATCGAAGGAGAGCCTGGAGGGGCATGAACACCTGACTCTTCATAGAGCCCCTGATAGTGAGGTTAGACTTGGCTCCAGATGGACACCAGGTGCTACACCATGATGAACCTCAGACACACAGCAGCTGACCCCCAATGGGCAGGAAGCTAGAATGGCCTAGAAAGGAAATTTCAGCTGGTGCAGGCACGGCAGGAACACAGGAGCAGCAGGTGCTGAGGGGACGGCTGGAATACAGGCAGTCACTGGCAGGTGCAGACAGGAACAACTGGTATACAGGTGGGCACTGCAGGCAGGTACAGCTGATGCAGTTGCAGGAGCAGGCAGGAACAGTAAGTATGGCTGGTGCAGATAGGAACAGCTGGTATACAAGTGGGTGCTAACAGATGGAGGCAGGTACAGCTGGTATACAGGTAGGCACAGGCAGGTACAGCAGGCAGGCAGGCATGTACAGCTGGTATACAGGTGGGCACTGGCAGGTAAAGTAAGTATGGCTGGCGCAGACAGGAACAGCTGGTGTACAGGCGGTACTGGCAGGTGCAGGCAGGTATGGTAAGTACGGCTGGTATACGGGCGGGCACTAGCAGGTGCAGGCAGGTGCAGCTGGTATACAGGTAGGCATTGGCAGGTGCAAACAGGTACAGCAGGCAGGTATGGCTGGTATATAGATGGGCACTGGCAGGTTCAGGTAGGTATGGCTGGTGTACAGGCGGGCACTGGCAGGTACTGGAAAATAAACTAGATTAGGGTACCTGAGAACTAGCAAGCATGCAACAAGGCAGAGTGAACACGTTGCTCAGGCACCTCCAATCAGGTGGAGGTGCCTTAAATAATAAGTTTCTCCAAGCCATTGGCTGGGGACACTTTAGGACAGCGTGCACTGGTCCTTTAAGAAGGATGGAGCGTGTGTCTGTGCGCACCCTAAGCACAGTGCCTGGAGATCTGTCAGCCATGCACAGACTCCAGGCAGAAGCAGAAGAAGGAAATGTGGGACGGGGACCACGGCGGTGAGTGAGTCGGCATCCCTGCCGGGGAGAGGCATGCAGGGACCCCAGTGCTACAATAAGTTAAAAAAAGAACTGGAATGGAAAAACTCACACCTGTTGTGAGTTATAGAGTTTTTTCTATATGGAATTTGGAACAGATTACATAATGTCAGATAATAAACATAACACTCATTTATTGAGCAATTTGTTCATGTTTACATTTGTTTAGGTTATACATTTTTTTGACCAGCTTACAGCTACTAACTTGTCAATCCTGATGTCCGGCCTATTGACCTCATTCAAAAATATTTCTAGTCCAATATATATTTGAGTATAAGCCGAGTTTTTCAGCAACTTTTTTTGTGCTGAAAATGCCCCCCCTCGGCTTATACTTGAGTGAGGGTCCCAGAAGATGGAGGAGGAGGGCAGTGGTGAAGCAGTGGGTCATAGAGGTAGGAGGTTGCTGAGGCTAAGGCCTGTGCCCATTGCTAAAGAGAAAAATTCACTGTGCTGGCAGGCTTCCAGCAGCGGCCGGGTGGTCACGCGTGCCCGCTACTTAAGGGTAATGAATATTCACTTCTCTCCATGCTCATGGGCATGGAGAGAAGTGAATATTTTTCTTAAGTAGCAGGCACACGTGACCGCATGGCGACTGCGGCTGACACTGTATATGCTACTTAATAGCAATCAATACTCACTGACCTCCATGCACATAGTCCTAACATGGAGAGCAGTGAGTATTCCGGCAGCTGTGCTCTGCTTGTACGTAGAGCATGACATCACTGCCATGCGCTCCTTACAAGCATAAATCACCTGCTTGCACTGGAACAAGATGCTGTGAGGGAGCGCAGGAAGGTAAGTAGGATGGTATATCTTTTTTTATATATTTTTTGATGGGGGCCATGCATACAAGGATAGGGATGAGGAACCATGCAGACCAGGATAGGGATGAGGAGCCATGTAGAAAAGGATAGGGTTGAGAATCCATGAAGATCAGGATGAGAATGAAGAGCCATGTGTACAAGGATAGGGATGAAGAGCCATGTTTACAAGGATGGGGATGAAGTGGCCATACAGACCATTATGGGGATGAGGGGGCCATGCAGACCATTATGGGGATGAGGGGGCCATGAAGGTCATTATGGGGATGAGGGAGCCATGCAGACCATTATGGGGATGAGGAGGTCATGCAGACCAGGATGGGGATGACGATCCTTGCATACCATGTGAGGGATGAAGGGACAATACATATCCAGCTTATACTCAAGTCAATAAGTTTTCCCAGTTTTTTGTCATAAAATTAGGTGCCTCAGCTTATGCTCATGTTGGCTTATACTCGAGTATATACAGTACTTTTGAATCCTGGCATAATTGCATTAAAGTGTACCTCCACTACTTCTATATTGATCATGGGCATACCCACCATGGGGCAGGGGGAGCAGCTGCCTTTCTCCCCTAGAAGCAGTGGCACGCCGCGCACCTATCCTGCCACCGGCCCTTTAAAACTTCGGGCATGGCGCCGGCGGCTTTACAGGTGCGCGCAGTGGCACGGGTGCCCTGTACATGATAGGGGGTTAATAAGAACGCCTGACTTTGAACGTTCTTTGTGGGTGGAGAGAGAGCGCTTTGCTCTCCCCATCTCCTGCCCCTGGCTGCAGCTCGCCGCTGAACCTTAACGTATCAGGTCAGTGACTCAGGCATCCGGAGGAGCGTACCCACGCACTCCTGAGGCAATTGCTACAGTGTCAGACAGGACAGGTGCTGAGCTGGGGGCTGGGCTGATGTATACAGAGGCTGGGGGCTGGCTGGGCTGATGTATACGGGGCTGGGGGCTGGCTGTGGCTGGGCTGATGTATACAGGGGCTGGGGGCTGGCGGGGCTGATGTATACAGGGGTTGGGGGCTGGCTAGGTTCATGTATACAGGGGCTGGCTGGGCTGATGTATACAGGGGCTGGGGCTTGGCTGGGCTGATGTATACAGGGGTTGGCTAGGTTGATGTATACAGGGGCTGGGGGCTGGCTGTGGCTGGGCTGATGTATACAGGGGCTGTGGGCTGGCTGTGGCTGGGCTGATGTATACAGGGGCTGGGGGCTGACTGTTGCTGGGCTGATGTATACAGGGGCTGGAGGGCTGGCTGTGGCTGGGCTGATGTATATAGGGGCTGGGGGCTGGCTGGGCTGACGTGTATACAGGGGCTGGGGCTGACTGTGGCTGGGCTGATGTATATGTAAGGGGGTGGCATTGCTATGGACAGTAGAGACAAACTGCCACTTTAAGAGACAGAACCCCCTTGGCAAGAGCAATGGGACATTCGGATCTCCCCTACAATAAGACTGTTTTGGTTTGTTCTGCCAGCTATGAAAGGGGAGGGGCTGTTTTTCCTGTGAGTGTTCTGAGCTGGGAGTCTGCTGGAACCTGACTTGCTGTGAGTTGTGAGGAGAAAACATGCAGCTTGAAACTAACTGAACTTGAGGGATTGTGTAGACCCTTCTGGGGATAATGAAGGTTGCTTTCCTGTGTTGCTGTGAGGAGCCACGAAGATATACAAGGAGGGAATCCACCATTTCTAGGAACAGGCTCGGGATCTTCACACAAGGTCAAGACCACGTTGCACAGAGCTTCCAGGGAGGATGTCGCATCATCTTGCAGAGAATTGCAGGGGGCCCCCGGGAAGGAACTGAGACACCAACTTTACTGTGAGTGTTAACCCCGTGTGCGCACATGTTTAGGGCTTAGGATAGGTTGCAATAGACAGAGCACGGTAGCCGTGCGGCCGGGGTAGCAGCGGCCAGTCAGGCTATAGTTAGAGTAGCAGAATACTGTACTTTATTGCATTGTTTTGCCTTTTGAAAAATACACTGATATGTAATAGTTGATGCACCATGCCATTTGCCGGCCCAGCTAGAGAATATCACTTTTGTAAATTGTTTTATGTCATTGCATATCCCTGTTTACACCTTCCTATCACTGCATTCCTTGCCTGTAAATAAATTAACCCTTTGTTTCTTGCACCTCATGTGTACAGTAGTCTCCCTGCATTGTGGTGGTCCCCCGGCCATCGCTTCATATACAGGGGCTGTGGGCTGGCTGGGCTGATGTATACAGGGAAGCTGTAAACACTCACGCTAAAGTATGTACCTAAAGGAAGGAATCTGAGAATTCCAAAACACGTAGGATAATCTTTTTGGCCCCCTGAGCGCTCCATAGCACTCCACAGCCTGTCACGTGATTTATCACGTGACTGTGATGTTACGCAAGGTCCTGCAGCGTCTCTGCACCTTGCAGGCTTTCTCTCTAGCGCGGCGTCTGCCTTACATACAGGCGGCCGCTACAGAGCGTCTCCTATTAGAATCCTGTTCATCTTGATCTATGGTATCAGGGACTGTTCTGCTATGGACTACTTATGAGAAGGACGTTCAGTTTACCTGCCTGCAAAGCACCACCCCCGGGATTTCAGCTTTTTTATGTCACTGCTTACTACAGAAAGGTAATTAATCTTATGCATAGTCCTATATTGGGACACATTTCCACTAACCCTGTTCCATGTGATTTGGTTTGCAAACTTTTACCCTTTAGGTACATACTTTAGCGCGAGTGTTTACAGATTTCTTGTTATTGCATTTTTCACTGGACAAATTAAGTGGTTTTTGTCCTTAGAACTTGCGGCTTTTGTAATATATGTATCACGCTTAGCGCCGTTGGGCTTATAATGATTTTGATGTATACAGGGGTTGGGGGCTGGCTGGGCTGATGTATACAGGGGTTGGGGGCTGGCTGTGGCTGGGCTGATGTCTACAGGGGCTGGGGGCTGGATGGGCTGATGTATATACAGGGGCAGGGGCTGGCTGTGGCTGGGCTGATGTATACAGGGGCTGGGGGCTGGCTGTGGCTGGGTTGATGTATATACAGGGGCTGGCTGTGGCTGCGCTGATGTATATACAGGTGGTGCTGGGCTCAGTGGCCTGGGGATGGACTTGGTGATGATATATATACAGGTGGTGCTGGGCTCAGTGGGCTGGGGCTGGTGATGATATCTACAGGTGGTGCTGCGCTCAGTGGGTTGGGGCTGGTGATGATATATACAGGTGGTGCTGGGCTCAGTGGGCTGGGGCTGGAGATGATGCATATACAGGTGCTGGGCTTAGTGGGCAGGGGCTGGTGATGATGTGTATACAGGTGCTGGGCTCAGTGGGCTGGGGCTGGTGATGTATATACAGGTGCCTGGCTTAGTGGGCTGGGGATGGTGATGATGTATATACAGGTATGGGACTCATTATACTGTATAGAAAAGCTTCATTCACCTTTTTCATTCTAAAATTTTACAACCTGAAAGACCATGGCTTGCCCCCCCCTAGTTTTGATCCTGGGTATGCCCATGATATTGATGAGGATGATATTTACAACCTCAATTCCAAAGAAGTTGGTATGCTGTATTAAACTTGTAGATTGTGAGCCCTCACGGGCAGGGTCCTCTCTCCTCCTGTACCAGTCGTGACTTGTATTGTTTCAGATTTCTGTACATGTTTTTATTTTGTCTACCCATCCTCACATGTAAAGCGCCATGGAATAAATGGTGCTATAATAATAAATAATAATAATAATACTAATAATAATAATAATCATCATCAAACAAAAGGAAAACAGGAATGCAATGATTTGGAAATCTCTAATAGCCATATTTTATTCACAACAGAACATAGAACATATATTCGAAGGTGAAAATTACATATTTTTCCAATTCTTCTGAAAAAAAAATAACTCATTTAGAAATTGAAGACAGCAGCACATCTCAAAAATGTTGGGATAGTGCCATGTCTACCATTGGGTAGCATCCCATCTTCTTTTTACAACAGTATTTAATTGTCTAGGAAGTGGGGAGATCAACTGCTGGAATTTTGTGAGAAAATTGTTGGCCCAACCTTGTCTGATGTAGGATTCAGGCTGCTCAACAGTCCTGGGTCTTTTTTTCCAGATTTTTTGTTTCGTAATGTTTAAAATGTTTTGTATTGGTGAAAAGTCTGGAATGCAGGCGGACAGTTTATCACTCGAACTCTTCTTCCACAAAGTCATGCTGTTGTGATGGATTCAGTATGTGGTTTAGTATTGTCTTGATGAAATATATAAGACTTTCGCTTAAATAGACATTTCCCGGATGGGAGCATATGTTGTTCTAAATCCTCTATATAATGCTCAGAATTGATAAAGCTTTTCAAGATGTGTAAGCTGCCTATGCATTGACACAAATGCAATCTCATACCATCAGAGATGCAGGGCTTTGAACGGAGTGCTGATAACTAGCTAGGCAGTCCCTCTCCTCTTAAGTGACGGTTCACAAAAATAATTTCAAATTTTGTTTCATCTGACCAAAGAACAGTTTTTCATTATGAGCTTTGGCTCAGAAAAGTATTTCTGGATCGTACTGATATGTGGCTTCTTCTTTGCATGATAAGACTGTAATTTGAATTTGCGCATTGTGGCATGGCGAAGTGTGTTCACAATGATTTCTGTAAGTATTTTTGTGCCCATGCAGTGATTTGCATGACTAGATCAGGTCGGCTTTTAATGTAGTGCTGCCTGATGGCTCATAGATCCGGAGCATCCAATATTGACTGTTAGTCTTGCCTCTTATATGTGTAGATTCTCCAGAATCTATGATGATATTATATAGTAGGCTAGGCAGATTGTGGAATATTCAAATTCTGTGTAATTTTACATTGGGGAACATTCTTTGCAAATTGTTCCATATCTTTTAGACGCAGTAGTTCAGATTGGTGAAACTGACCACATTTGTTTCTGAGAGATTCTGCCTCTCTAACTCATTCTTTTTATACACATTCATGGGACTTAGTTGAAAATTGACCTTCCAGCTTATATTAATTCATACCAATTACTTTACTGATTTTTGTTAACCTTGGCCCAGTTTTGAGATGTGTTGCCATCAATTTCTAAATGAATTAATTTTTTTTTAATTGAATGGAAAAATGTATAACCTACAACTTCTGAGCTGTGTTTTATGCTCTGTTGTGAATAAAATATGGCTATGAAAGATTTCCAGATCATTACTTTTTTGTTTTCTTTAAATTTACATAGAGTTCCAACTTGTTTGGAATTAGGATAGTAGCAAAAATGTATATTGCATTAAATATCTATAATAAAAATAGACATGTAATACGGGTTTGTTCGGGTTTTTAATTTGCAGCATGCCAACTAAGATTAAGGCCTTTTTCACAAGATGTGATTGAGCTGCATTTTTGCCACAATTTTCTGAAATTAAGGTAAAAATATTTAGGGAAATTTGCAGAAAGAAAACGTAACTTAATTGCATCAGGCTATCAAGGCTTAAAAAAAGGAGCATCTATAGCTACTTTTTAGTAAATGATTGTTAAATAGATGCATGATTTTGCAAAAAAAATCAGGTGTTTCACCAGAAAACTAATTAAAATTAATTAAAAATCAATGAGTCAATTAATGGCTAGGGCTTAACTAGACTAGTAGTATGTTGTTAGTGCGTGTACACGAAGGACCATCTGCAGACCAATTCTAGTTAATGTGCACATGCGTAATTTTTCATGTGGGCCAAATCACAGCATGCAATATACTTTGCCAGTGTAATTTGTACATATGAATGTGTTTCAAAATTCAATTATCCGAAAGTGAGAGTGTTGTCCTGTGACACATCTTCTTACAACATGGTTGTCAGATGGCATTCTCTTTACCCAACTTTTGACCTCCTATGACATGTTTTTGAATGTCTATGGAAAAAGATACTGTAAAAAATGACATTCCTACAACAGTCCGCATTTCTACACAAATGCAACTGATTCCTAAAATAATAGAAATGTCTAGGGATCAATAGAGAAGGACAGCTGCATATTGCTGGCTTTTCATAATAGCACAGCTATACCTGATTCACTTGGGAGACATCAGAATAGAATCCATTCCAGTGTGATTAATTGTATAATTGCATAATAGTGTTTTTTATTTTTTTATTTTTACCACCAATTATGCATATTTTTAAGAAAAAAATACATTGTAACATATACATACTGTGTATACATAATTACACACATATACCCACACTGTACATGTACATAGATGCACACATATATTGTAGATACATATATACTCATAGGTATTATTTGTGCACAGTTTTGAGAAAATACAAGCAAAACTCAATAAAACAAACATTTTTATGTTTTAGGGTTTTGAATTTTTTTCATATAGAAATTGTATATAGAAATTTAGTGAAAGAATAAGTTCTGTTATCTAAAAAATATTACAGCAAAAAAAGAAAAGTGTGCCCTCTGCTGGTGACTGAAAGTCAGATATACCGTAATAAAGAAAAATACAAATGGTGAAGTAAATAATTATCCTCATGTGTAAGATACATCTAAATAAAAGTTTGTGTTGCCAAAAGCAGTCAGGTTTCCTCTTTTTTCAGGGTATGTAGTAATGTAAACCTTTACCTATCTTCTGACATGTTGTTACTCAAAATCATCCAAAGTAAAAAAAAAAGAAAGAAAGAAATTAGAAAGAATGTACATAAAATCTTCTTAAGTGTTGAGTTTATTTCAAAAGAGCATTTGCGCTATATTATTATTACTATTATTATAATCTATATATAAAACTGAATGTATATGTATGTGTGTGTGTGTGTCAAGCCAAGCCCATTTCATGTAGCCCCACCCACTCCACATAGCCACACTCATTCCACACGCAAAGCCCCGTATAATAAATATCTAATCTAATATATATACAGTATATACAGTATATAAGAAATATCTAATATATATATGTTTAGATATTTATTACATATATACAGCTCTGCCAAAAATTAAGAGACCACTGCAAAATTTTCAGTTTGTCTGATTTTTCTCTTTATAGGTGTATTTTTGAATAAAATGTAAATTGCTCTTTTATTCTATAAACTACTGACAGAATGTCTTCGAATTTCCAAGCACTACATTTTGTATTTATTTTCAGAAAATGAGAAATGGTTAAAATAACAAAAAAATGCAGTGCTTGCAGACCTCAAATAATGCCAAGAAAACAAGTTCATAATCATTTAGAAACAACAATACAAATGCTTTAACTCAGGAAGAGTTCAGAAATCAATATTTTGTGGAATAACCATGATTTTTAATCACAGCTTTCATGCATCTTGGCATGCTTTCCACCAGTCTTTCACACTGCTTTTGGGTGACCTTATGCCACTCCTGGTACAAAGAAATTTAATCAGATCTTCTTTATTTGATGGCTTGTGACTATCCATCTTACTCTTGTTTACATTCCAGAGGTTTTCAGTGGGGTTCAGTTCTGGAGACTGGGCTGACCATGATAGTGATTTGGTGTGGTGGTCCTTCATCCACACATTGATTGACCTAGCTGAGTGGCATGGCACATTGTCCTGCTGGAAAAACCAGTCCTCAGAGTTGGGGAACATTGCCTGAGCAGAAGGAATCAACTATTTTTCCAGGATAACCTTGTATGCAGCTTGATTCATACTTCCTTCGCAAAAATTAACCTGCCCAATTCCAGCCTTGCTGAAGCATCCCCAGATCATCACCGATCTGCCACCAAATTTCACAGTGGATGCAAGACACTGTGGCTTGTATGCCTCTCCAGCTCTCTGTCTAACCATTAGACAACCAGGTGTTGGGCAAAGCTGAAAATTAGACTATTCAAAGAAGATTACCTTACTCCAGTCCTCTATGGTCCAATCCTTATGGTCTTTGGCAAACTTCAGCCTGGCTCTCCTTTGCTTCTCATTGATGAAAGTCTTTTTTCTACCTTTACATGACTTGAGCCATGCCTCTAGGAGCCTGTTACAAACTGTTCTTGCCGTACACATCACCCCAGCTGCCATTTGCCATTCCTTTTAAAGGTCACTTGATGTCATCCTGTGGTTGCTGAGTGACATTCGAATAAGATGATGGTCATCCCGGTCAGTGGAGAGTCATTTTCGCCCTCTTCCGGTCTGTAGCTTTGTTGTCCCCAATGTCTGCTGCTTGACCTTGTTGTAATGAACTGCCATCTTAGAAATTTTAAGGATGGAGGCAACATGATCCTCACTGTATCCCTTTGCTAGTAAAGCCAGAATTGAGCCCTTCTTTTCCTCACTCAAGACTTTTCTTTCAACTCCTTTGGCATGGTTAAAAGTTATTTTTTCATTCCGATTACTTTTTGGATATTACTAGCACTTGTTTTGCCATCCAGCTTGTCCTATTGCAAGAGGATTGTGAACACCACAGCAGAGTTTTTTTTATACTTTCCTTCATTAAATCAGATTTGGTTCAGGTGATCACCTAATCAGAAGCACATTAAGCATAATGAGGTGTACTCTGGTTCAACTGACACTGGAATGGAATGGCTGTCAGACATGTAGAGAAGCTGATTTTTATAAAACTGCGCAGTGGTCTCTTAATTTTTGCCAGAGCTGTATATATCTATATATATAAAAATGAGTGTATGTGTATATGTATGTGTGTATCGGCCACGCTCACTCCACATAGCCCCACTCAATGACTAAGCATCTTTCAGTTCACCAGAGCTGTTTAAAAGAAGCTGAGCTGTGATTGGTTGCTATGAGCAACAGTTTTCCCACTCCACAACACCTCAGCAGACACTGACAGGATGGGAGAAATCTAGCATCCCTAGAAACCTAAGCTCCCAGCACATGACAGAAATGAATCACCTCCTCCCTGCCCATATACCCATCACACATCCTCCATCCCATAGTCCCATAGGCACATCTTCCCTCTTAAAGGGATCTCCGGTATGGAAGTCAGGGCAAATCCACGCTGCACTCTGGTACTGACCCCAGGCCTCTCTTAAAGGGATCTCTGGTATGGAAATTAGGGCAAATCCCTCAGCACTCTGATTCTGACCCCAGGCTTCTATTAAAGGGATCATTTTTATTGGAAGTCAGGGCAAATCCACTCAGCGCTCTGGTTCTGACCCCAGGCCTCTCTTAAAGGGATCCCCGGTATGGAAGTCAGGGCAAATCCACTCTGCGCTCTGGTTCTGACCCCAGGCCCCTCTTAAAGGTACCCCTGGTAAGGAAGTTAGGGCAAATCCACTCAGCGTTCTGATTCAGACCTTAGACTTCTATTAAAGGGATCATTGGTATGGAAGTCATGGCAAATCCATTCAGTGCTCTGGTTCTGACCCCAGGCCTCTCTTAAAGGGATCCCCGCATGGAAGTTAGGACTGTTCCACTCAGCGCTCTGATTCTGACCCCAGGCTGACGGGATGATGTGAGATATTAGTGGTAGTCCGGTAGCTCTGGCTGATGGGATGAAGGGGCAGCATGGTGGCTCAGTGGTTAGCACTACAGCCTTGCAGCGCTGGGGTCCTGGGTTCAAATCCCACCAAGGACAACATCTGCAAGGAGTTTGTATGCTCTCCCCGTGTTTGCATGGGCTTCCTCCGGGTATTCCGGTTTCCTCCCACATTCCAAAGACATACTGATAGGAAATTGATTGGCAATTATCAAGACACCCTCAATAAAGGAGTGGTTCTGCAGGTGAGACCACAGACCACATCTCAGTATCTAATGCAGGTCTAAAGCCCCCGTTATACACTGCGATATCGCTAGCAATATCGCTGTAAAGTCACCGATTTTGTGACATTACAGCAAGATTACTAGCGATATCGCTGCATGTGATACTTACCTCCGACTGGCTCCCCCGCTGGTTATCGCTGATCGCGCGAGAAGCTGCTGGACCATTCCTCATCGTCCACTTCCTGCGGCGCTTCCTGCTGTGACGACGAGCGACGCGTGGAGCCGGGCGGGAGGACGCAGGATCGCCGCCTCTGACAGGTAAGTAGCGATCCCCGTCCCCAGCGATGTCGCTGGTGATATCTGCCTGAGTGGCAGCTCACTAGCGACCACCCAGCGATTCACCAGCGATCCTGACCGCGTCATATCGCTGGTCGGGATCGCTGGTGAGTCGCTAGGTGTAACGGTACCCTAACAGTCTATTCAGTAGGACTATCAGCTGTGTATCCACCAGACTTCTGCACAACACAACTGATGGTCCCAGCCCCATTTATAAGGCAAGAAATCCCACTTATTAAACCTGACAGGGCACACCTGTGAAGTGAAAACCATTTCTGGTGACTACCTCTTGAAGCTCATCAAGAGAATGCCAAGAGTGTGCAAAGCAGTAATCAAAGAGCAAAAGGTAGCTACTTTGAAGAACCTAGAATATAAGACATCTTTTCAGTTGTTTCACACTTTTTTGTTAATTATATAATTCCACATGTGGTAATTCATAGTTTTGATGCCTTCAGAGTGAATCTACAATATTCATAGTCATGAAAATAAAGAAAACTCTTTGAATGAGAAGGTGTGTCCAAACTTTTGGTCTGTACTGTATATACATACAGCTCTGGCAAAAATTAAGAATCATAGAATCATAGAATCGTAGAGTTGGAAGGGACCTCCTGGGCCATCTGGTCCAACCCCCTGCTCAAAGCAGGATTCGCTAAATCATCCCAGTCAGATGTCTGTCCAGCCTCTGTTTGAAGACATCCATTGAAGGAGAACTCACCACTTCTCGTGGCAGCTTGTTCCACTCATTGATCACTCTAACTGTCAAAAAGTTTTTTCTAATATCTAATCTGTGTCTCCTCCCATTCAGTTTCATCCCATTGCTTCTAGTCTTTCCTTGTGCAAATGAGAATAAAGTTGATCCTTCTACAATGTGACAGCCCTTTAGATATTTGTAGGCAGCTATTAAGTCTCCTCTCAGTCTTCTCTTTTGCAAACTAAACAATCCCAAATCCTGCAACCTTTCCTCATAAGACAGGGTTTGCAGACCGGTCACCATCCTGGTTGCTCTTTTCTGAACTTGCTCCAGTTTGTTGATGTCTTTTTTAAAATGTGGTGCCCAAAACTGGACACAATATTCCAGATGAGGTCTGACCAAAGAGGAGTAGTGGGAAATAATGACTTCACGTGATCTAGACTGTATGCTTCTGTTAATACATCCTAGAATTGCATTTGCTTTTTTTGCTGCTGCATCACACTGTTGACTCATATTCAGTCTGTGATCTATTAGTATACCCAAGTCTTTTTCACATGTGCTGTTGCTTAGGCCTATTCCTCCCATTCTGTATATGCTTTTTTCATTTTTATTGCCCAGATGTAGTGCTTTGCATTTTTCCCTGTTAAAAACCATTCTGTTAGTTGCTGCCCACTTCTCCAGTTTATTTATATCTTTTTGAATCCTCTCTCTCTCTCTTCTCTAGTATTAGCTATCCCTCCTAGCTTTGTGTCATCAGCAAATTTAATGAGTTTACCCTCAATTCCTTCATCTAAATCGTTGATAAAGATGTTGAACAATACAGGGCCCAGGACAGAGCCCTGTGGTACCCCACTTGAGACATTCTTCCAACTGGATGTGCAGCCATTTACGACCACTCTTTGGGTCCGATCACTAAGCCAGTTATGAATCCACCTAACTGTTACCTTGTCCATTCCATACTTAGTCATTTTTTCAATAAGGATTGTATGAGATACTTTGTCAAATGCTTTGCTGAAGTCAAGATATACTATATCTACAGCATTTCCTTGATCCACCCAATCAGTGATTCCGTCATAGAAGGAAATTAAGTTAGTCTGACATGACTTACTAGTTACAAACCCATGCTGACTCTGTTTAATCACTTCATTCTTATCCAGGTACTGACATACATGTTGTTTAATAATTTGTTCAAAGATCTTTCCTGGTATAGAAGTCAGACTCACCGGCCTATAGTTGCCTGGGTCCACCTTCTTCCCCTTTTTGAAGATAGGAACAACATTTGCTCTTCTCCAGTCTTCTGGGACTTCTCCTGTTCTCCAAGAATTTTCAAAGATTATGGAGAGGGGTTCAAAAATTTCTTCTGCTATCTCCTTCAGTACTCTGGGGTGTAATTCATCTGGACCTGGAGACTTGAATTCATTTAGGTTAGCTAAGTGTTTCCTCACTATCTTTCTGTTTATAGATATCCTGGATTCTTCTATTCCCTTAATAGGACAGTGAAGACCAGTTGATGTCACATTTCCTTTCTGAGAGAAAACAGATGCAAAATAGGAATTTAAAAGTTCGGCCTTCTCAACATCCTGTCTTACCATTTCATCATTTTCATCCTGTAAAAATCCTATATCATCTTTGACTTTTCTTTTACTTTTGACATATCCCCAAAATCCTTTATTATTGCTTTTGACATCTCTTGCAAGCCTCAATTCATTGTCAGCTTTAGTAATCTGATTTGTGCCCTGCAGGTTCTGCAGACAGCATTATATTCTTCTTTAGATATGCCTCCCTCTTTCCATTTTATAAACATTTCTTTCTTCCTTTTTAGCATGTGCTTTAGTTCTGTGTGCATCCATCCTGGTTTCCTTAAATGCTTTTCCCTCTTTTCGGAATTGTTAACAATTGTGCTTTGAGAATTTCATTTTTCAAGATTTCCCATCCTTCCTGGACATTTTTGTCCTTAAGGATATCCAGCCATTGGATCCCTCCAATTCTCTTTCTGAATCCCTTAAAATCTGCCTTTCTGAAATCTAACCTTGACGTCTGAGTCTTCACAGGTCTTCCAGGTTATCCAAAATTCTAAAATAGCATGGTCGCTACCTCCTAGGGTCCCAGCCACTTTTACCTCCTCAACCATTTCCTCCCTGTTTAGAAGGATTAGATCCAAGGTAGCAGTTCCCCTTGTTTTCTCCCCTACCTTTTGGAAGATAAAGTTGTCAGCAAGAGAGGATAAGAATTTCCTTGACCTGTTAGTTTTGCCTGAGAGAGATTCCCAACAAATGTCTGGATAGTTGAAATCTCCCATGACAACTATGTCATATTTTTTGGAGAACTTGGCCATTTGATGCATAAAGAGTTCATCCATATCTTCAGGTTGCACAGGCGGCCTGTAGTAAATGCCTACAATGGTGTCCTTTCCATTGTTCTGTCCTTGTATTCTTACCCAAACAGTTTCCACAGAACTCCCAGTCTCTGAAGCTTCAATCTCTGTGCAGATATACGCGTTTCTAACATACAATGCGACACCTCCTCCTCGTTTATCAAGTCTGTTTCTTGCAAATAATTTGTATCCTTCTAGCCTTGTATTCCAATCGTGTGTATCGTCCCACCAAGTTTCAGTGATTCCAATGGCATCATATTTCTTCTCCTGCGTTAGTAGCTCCAATTCTCCTTGTTTGTTGCCCATGCTTTGTGCATTAGTATAGAAATATTTTAGTTTGTGATTGGTTTCTCTTTCGCCAATATTTTTATTAATTAGATTCTTTTGTCTTTGTTCTTCCTTTCCATTTCTAATAGCAGAGTTCTCAATAGCATTTGTCAGGTGTACGGCTTCTTCTGGTCTTTTGCTTCCCTTCCCATGTTGTTCTAGTTTAAAGCTCTCCTTACAAGTGTAGCAAGACGACTTCCAAATACATGTTTTCCAGTCTTCGTAAGGTGCACCCCATCTCTAGCAAGTAGTCCATCGTAAAGGTATCTCACTCCGTGATCCAGAAATCCAAATCGTTGCTGACGGCACCATCGACGTAGCCAGTTGTTCACCTGCAGAATCTTATTCCACCTCCTTGTTCCATGGCCATCCACTGGGAGGATGGAAGAGAAGACCACCTGTGCTCCCAGTTCTTTCACTTTCTTGCCTAAGTCTTCAAAGTCTCTGCAGATGGTTTCCAGGTCGTTTCTTGCGGTGTCATTTGTCCCCACATGTAGTAGCAGGAATGGGTAGTCATCTGTAGGTCTGAAGAGTCCTGATATCCTGTCAGACACATCTTTAATTTTTGCACCTGGAAGACAGCACATTTCTCTTGAAGTTATATCCGGTCTGCAGATAGCGGCCTCTGTTCCTCTCAGCAGGGAATCCCCCATGACCACCACTCTCCGTTTCTTCTTCACAACATTTTTCTTTCTCCATCCAGGAGGACTCTGAAGGCGTACAAGGTTGCTGTTTGTGGGCAAAGTCTTATCCTGATGTATTTCTTCATTGGTTTCCTGCGTGAGAGCCTGGCACTGGTTCCTGAGCAGTATGGGTGCTGACTGCCTCCTGATCCTCCTGCTTCTCTGGGTCACATGTCTCCATTCCTCTGTTTCTTCAGGTGCACTTCGAATTTCTTCTCTTTCTGTAACATGAAGAGATAATTCTGCTCTGTCTAGAACTCTTCACCTTCCTTAATGATCTTCAACGTAGCTAACCTCTCTTCGAGACTTTGCAACTTTGCAACTTTCAAATGTTCAGTCTGTCTGCTTTTTCTCTGCATAGGTATATTTTTGAGTAAAATGTAAATTGCTCTTTTAGTCTATAAACTTCTGACAACATGTCTCCGAATTTCCAAGCAATAAATTTTGCTTTTTTATTTTACAAAGAAAAATGGTCAAAATTAAAAAAACTCAGTGCTTTCAGACCTCAAATAATGTAAAGAAAACAAGTTCATAATCATTTAGAAACAACAATACTAACGTTTTAACTCAGGAAGAGTTCAGAAATCAATATTTTGTGCAATAACCATGATTTTTAATCACAGCTTTCATGCGTCTTGGCATGCTTTCCATCAGTCTTTTACACTGCTTCTGGCACCAAAATTTAAGCAGTTCTTCTTTTTTGATGGCTTATGGCTATCCATCATCCTCTTGATTACATTCCAGAGGTTTTCAATATGGTTCAGGCCTGGGGAATGAGCTGCTCATGACATGGTTTTGATGTGGTGGTCTCTAAATTTTTGCAAGAGCAGTGTATATATATATATATACACACAGTATAATAAATATATATATTTCATAGGGACATTTTCTTGACCACAACATGTTACACTGCCTATATAGCCCAGAGCAGCCAATCACTAAGAATCTTGTATTTCACCAGAGCAGTTTAAAAGATGAAAGCTAAGCTGTGATTGGTTACTATGAGCAACAGTTTTCCTTGTAGACAGTTGTGGTAACTTAGGTATATTATTTTTATCATTTCTATGGTGTTATCGACCTTCTGTAAAGCTGGAAATAACACAATTTATTACCGTGTTGTCACAGACCACTCTCTGACACAGACTGCAGAGGGAGCCCAGAATCAGGAACTTCTCTCATTAACTTAAAAATTCAAATACAGATTAAAAAAAGAAACACAAGATGGATTTCTCCAACCCAGGTATCATTTTAATCAGTGTAACAGCGCCAACCTGACAATGCCTGGTTCGCTTTAAACTTATTTATACAGCTACAACTAATGCCACTCTAAATAGTCCTTATTTACAATTTCTAACTAAATGGTATTACACTCAGGGGGTGGAGCCGCCGCACTGAAATGCTCTGTGCTGCGGGGACACTGCGCCTCCACAGTGTACAAACAGGAGGGAACCTGGAGATGACCTACAGGTGTATACTACATACAGGGGGAGATGACCTACAGGTATATACTATATACAGGTGAGATGACATACAGGTATATACTATATACAGGGGGAGATGACATGCAGGTATATGCTATATACAGGAGGAGATGACACACAGGCATACACTATATACAGGAGAAGATGAAACACAGGTATACACTATGTAAAGGAAGAGATGACATACAGCAACAATTTATGTGCAATATAATCATTATAATTTGTTATAACTAACCACAGTTAGTTGCTATGACTGGGCAATGCCGGGCTCTTCAGCTAATTAATAATAAACTGATAACAGTCTTGTGCTGCACAATAATTATTTGGTTGTCTGTCCAGATGTATCTGGAGTACTTCAGTATACCATACATGCCAAACCAGTGTATTAGCTGGGTGTAGTGTGCAGCCAGGGCTGCATTACACTAAGGGCAAAAGGAGCAACTGCTCAGGGGTCTCCAATACCTTGATGATTCCACCCTCCAGTTTCTTGAGCCCTTGCCAGACACAACTGGATTTGCTTACCTCTTGGTGAACAATGGTACAAGCAAATTACAACTCCACTTATCTCTACAGGAAGAAAGCATCAGAATACAGCTTGGCTGTATTGATCCATGTTCTCTCCAAACCAGGCATCAGTTGTGCAGCGAGCTGCCCCTATAAACATTAAATAAGATTCTTAGCCATACATTATGTTACACTTTCATTTTGGAGTTGACCAGCAGCCTTTACCAACCTTGACCTTTTGTAGCTGGGCTTTGCCAGACTGAAGGGCACAGTGGGTGACACAATACCCCATCTATCAGATATGCCATAAGCTGCCCGACATGGTATACTTTTCCCAAAATTATTTACTTCATGTCATTACAAAATCTAAAAATGAGATGGTTCTATAATCCAGATAAATGCAGCTTGAATAAAAATCCATGTATAAATATTTAACAATTTTGTGTTTTCTCCCACAGTGTCTATAACAAGTGTCTCCAATAATAATTTGGAAAAGTCAGATTACAATGAATCAATGTGACAAGGACTCCAATAGTTCTAAGAGATGTTCCACCCAAGGCATAGACATCCAGTGCTACTTGATCCTGAACAGCGACACTCAGAAAATCTTCATTGCAACTATCTGCATTATAATGGGGGCTCTATGTATTTTGGAAAACGCACTCGTCCTCTCGATGATTTTTACCTCTTCTCGTCTCAGAAAAAAACCTTCCTACTTGTTTATCAGCAGTCTGGCTACAGCAGATTTATTAGCAAGTCTTATATTCTCCTATAGCTTCATTGATTTCCATGTTTACCATAGTGCTGGCACGCTTGCTGTTTTTTTATTCAAACTTGGTGGTGTCACCTTGTCCTTTACAGCCTCACTTGGAAGCTTACTTCTGACGGCTTTTGACAGGTACATTTGTATTCATAAACCGTCTGCATATAAGGTAATGGTGACCAGAAAGAGAGCACTCCTAGCTTTGGCAATAATGTGGGTCACTACCACCATCATCTCATATCTACCTCTCATGGGTGTTAATTGCTGTAGCCTTGAAGTTACCTGCTCAGAACTGTTCCCGCTGATTGGCAACAAATATTTGTCCAGTTGGATTGTATTAGTAGTGATACTTCTCAGTGCTATAATATTCTCCTACTGCCATATCTTGTGGAAGGCACACAGGCATACAAGCTACATGAAGAAACATAATATACAAGCAGAACAAGGACAAGCCCGGGTAAGACTGGACATCATGTTGGCCAAAACTCTAGCGCTTGTATTAATGGTTCTAATTTTTTGCTGGAGTCCTGTCCTCATTCTTATGATCCACAGCCTCATATACTCACTAGATGCAAAAATTAAGGCTGTGTTTGCATTTTGTAGCACTCTTTGTTTGGTCAACTCCATGGTCAACCCAATACTCTACGCTTTGCGAAGCCGAGAGTTACGACGCAGGTTAATCAGACTTCTGCGAAAGCTGAGATGTTTGAAGAAGCTATCTGACAGTCAGCAAGAAGTGGATGGAACAGAGAAGAACATGGCCTTTGAGGCGACCTGTGATGACACAGTTTGTGATACAGAAATCAGTGGGGGAAATTTATAAGGAGGGTAATTTTGGAAGTCTGCTTTGCCTGAAGTTTCCTTGCTTTTTTATGCACCAATTGTTTAAGTGTCCCATGATGTTCTGCACATCTGTAAATATAACAATTTTGGCTAAAGTTGTTTTCTCCACATCTTACATCAACCTTCTACTGACATGAGAACTGCAGCTTTTTTTTAAAAAAAATGGCTATTCATAAATCTGGCTTGAAGCTCATTTGTATAGTGACCTGGCAATAAAAGCCTTAATATATTCCCTAGAGAATGTTAAAATTGGTGGCTTGATCGCCGACCTAACATACTCTCGCTACACCCCATTCTCAAGATGATTTTAAGTGAGTCTGTTAGTCAATTAAATAATCAGATTGTTACTATGCAGATTTTTTTTTTCACATTACTAAGACCAGGAAACATTTTTATATATTTTCATTTCTATGCAAAGCTATAGAGTCAATGTCCAATTACTAGGGTAAACAACGACCAAGTGTCACAAACATGGTCTATAAATTATAATCTAATCATATTTTTTTATTATAGGTCACTGCTTTTAAATACTATTAATTGACTTTATTGTGTGAGAGCTGTAGCCCACGTGATTGCATACAACTCAATTTATACCTTCGGAATGCCGCTGTAGCTCAATAAATAAATCAGTTGTGCTACACAATGTCTCTTTCTAGCCCAGGCTAGAATGGATTTATATATGTATATATATATATATATATATATATATATATAGACTAAATTATTTGACACTGTAAAATGTGGAGCATAAAAGAAGATTGTTTAATTCACAACAGTCCCATTGCTGTCAAGTCCAGAAGACTCTTCCTTTCACATTTGCCACAGTATTTTTTTTAATAAAAAAAACAGCAGTCTATAAACCAGTATGTTTTGAGAATGATGTTGAGGAAACCAGCAAGTTATTTCACTAGTGCACTATTTTATTTCCTAGTATGCAGTTATGGTTATGATAGCATAATACCATTTTATAAATAAAAAGATTGTAATAATATTACATATTTATGATTAATTGTGTAAATAACTTCGTAGCTGTAATTACATATATTAATGTAAATCATTTTATTCAATTTATTTTTTTTTAACGAGACATAAGGTTAGATATTTGTGATGAGCGAATGAGCTCAGATAAGGTGTTATCCGAGCATGGTCGTGTGCTAACCAAGTGGCTTCATGTCTCACGGCTGTTAGACAGTTGCAACACATGTAGGGATTGCCTAACAGCAGCTAGACTTGAACATATTATTTAAGCAAGTCAAAGACCCACGGATAGCACCCGAGCATGCTCAGATAACACCTTTTCCAAGCACATTCGCTCATCAATATTGGATATTAACGCACATGTAACATTTTATATAACATAATAAAAATAAAGTAACAAATGGAATTTCTTTCTGATCATGACGCCTTTCCATCTTTGCAAAGCTGTAAGTTTAAACGTAAAAAGAAAAATTCATTTCTAAGAAAAATAATTTTGTGTTCAATGCCTCCGCGATCAGGTTATTTTTTCCTCCTTTTGGTTTATCTCCGGCTCTCAAGCTAACACACCCTTGACATTCTCTCAAGCAACTTGGTCATTTGGAATGTCTTACAGTGAATGCCTCATCTTGAGCATTATTCCACAACTGTTCTAAGCAAGGCTGTCTCCAGGTTTTCATGGGTCCTAGGCGAAAGTCTCCATGGGCCCCTTTAACACATACCACAATTCACGATGCATATATACGGCAGAGAAATATAGGTATAGTGTAATGCAGGGGATCTGAATTCAACAGAGGAGACAACAGGCAGGATCAACAAGCTACTACTACTTTATTCAATTACAGGGTTAAATGTGAGAAAGATTATTATCACAGATTAATGTACCAGAACAATATTCACAGTGTAATTTACAAGCAACAGGCAATTATATACATATAGCTATATTGATTAGTACATTACAAGTGACATGTCCTTGAGATTAGCTCAGGGTCTACAGTCCAACCTTGGTCTCACCGGGAAGGGAACAAAACGCTGTATTTAGCAGGAACAGTCTCTAGGGCACCCTTGCAGATTTCCAGGACCTGACAGAGTCTAATAACACTTTCTGGGGCTCTTTGTCGTCAGACGGGCACCATCTCATCTGCAGCCTCCCCTGCCCACACCCATTACCATAAGTCTGTGCTGAAAGTAACGGCCCTGCTCACTCGAGTCTTCCGATCACCAGCTGAGGTCTTTCCCTTCATGGTCGGATCAGCTGAGTCGTTGCCCTGCTGCCTCCCACTGTGTGCTGCAAGGGAGACTGAGGCAGGACGAGGACTGTCTGGCAGAGAATGGAAGCAATTATGAGCAGTCTCTGCCAGACAGGAAAACTCTAGTCAGGGAGTGAGCAGCTCCTCCAGAATCAGGAGACAGCTGCTCATCAGACTAAGTGTGATACCTAGGACATCATGCAGAATGTTGACAAGGAGTACATTACATACTGTCATTGTGGCGCCCCTGAGGCTCAGTCGCCACAGAGGTACTGCACCTCCTCCTGAGGTGTGGTGCCCCACCATCCAGGTAAGTTGGAGGCTCCTGACCACGCTCCAACACCTGCATCCCACACAACACAGTAGTTCAGCAAAGCCACATTGCGGCTCCCTGCTTGGAGTATAGCAGAGCACCTTTGGTGGCTCCCTGCTTGGAACACGAACCATGCTGGGAGGCGGGTGGAGTTAGAATACATAAAAGAGCGGGAAGGTTTAGGATTTCAGGTCAGTCGGTCAGTCAGTCAGAGAGTCACTCAGAGAGGAGTGAGGAAAGAAGATCCCTGAGAGAGGGATGGAGGAAGGAGGTGCTGCAGCAGATCTCAGTGACCTGGGTCTGCTGGCACGGGAAAGGAAAGAAGGAGAAAGACATTGAACAGAAACCTGATCTTCCATAAGAAGGAGAGACTAGTACGGAACGAAGGAGAACAAGGGAACAGAGGACGTGGGTTAGGAGAGAACCCTGCCTAGAAGTTCTAAGCGCAAGGCCGGGGCCCGGGTCCCCGAGGTTGTATGGACACTAATGGTTCTACAGCAGACACCGGTGGAGTAGTGGGCTGTAAATGCACTACTCCCATCTAAGACTTGGGGGCACAACAGCAATCTTGATAGTGAGCCGGGACTCAGGAGTAAGGAGTCCCCAAAGCAGACTACAGCTGTCTGCCGTACAAGTAGAGTTCTTAGGAACATCTGTCAGGAGGCACTCCAGTGTAACTCAGTACTAGGAGTGCTTCACACTTAAAGGCGCTATAAGAGGAGACGTTCAGAAAGGCACATGTTGGCGGAGTGTTGGAAGGGAGCATTCCATCTGACCTGGAGGTTGATTGAGTCCCTGATCCGGAGGACACAGCACGGAGGCAGGCACCTGTGTGTACTACAGACTGTGAGTAAAGCTTTGGAAATTGGAACTACAAGCTCGGGTGTCCTCCATTCATTCTTGTGCCAACGTAGCCAGCACCGCTACATCTGGGTACCAGCTTCTACACCGCCCTTGCCTCTCCTCTCCCCCTACATCTACACTGCCATGGGGCTACAGCTCCACCTGTGGGGAGCTTCACCATCTTGGCTGCAACACACCACCAGCCCCAGAGGATCTGCATGCAGCGTCGGTTCAACATCTCACTTGCCGAACTCCACAGGTGGCGTCACGAACTATTCATTTACATTCCATCATTTCCAATCTCCCCTGTTTACATTGGACGGCCACGGACCGGGTCACCGCTGCTGTGACACATCCCGCCGACGCCGACCCGGTACCGAGTACCCCACGGCCCTGAGAGGGCGACCCATCAGCATTCTGCAACCTAGGTACACACACAAGTTATACAGAAAGCCCGGCCACCCCTTTTAAAGGGAACCTGTCACCTCGTTTTTCAGCTATTAGCTGCGGCCATTGCCTTTCGGGGCTTATCTACAGCATTCTATAATGCTGTAGATAAGCCCCCGATGTAACCTGAAAGATAAGAAAAATAAGTTTTATTACACTCACCCGGGGGCAGTCCGGTCCAATGGGCATCGCAGGTCTGGGTCCGGCGCCTCCCATCTTCATGCAACGTCATCATCTTCCTTGCTTCGTGTTGTGGCTCCTGCACATGCATACTGATCTGCCCTGTTGAGGGCAGAGCCAAGTACTGCAGTGTGCTGGCACCGGGAAAGGTCAGAGAGGCCCAGCATCTGCGCACTGCAGTACTAGGCTCTGCCCCAATGGCAGATCTTAATAGGGGCGGATGGGGCGGTCACCCCGGGCCCAAGGTTTTTTGGGGGCCCAGGGGCAGGGGCGGGCTGGGCCAGGTGTCAGAGAGGCAAATGCCCCCCGGGCCGCTCCCCCAGCACCTGTACAGTGCCGGCCGTGCCCTGTGCTGTGACGCCGCCGGCAGCAGACAGCCGCCCGCGTCACATTCTATGAGGCCGGGGCCGGGAGCTGTGCACGGCCGTCACCTTCACTGCTGCTCAGCTCCGGCTCCCTCTGGCTGTACTTCCGGGTCAGATGTCGGGCGTGCGCGATGACGTCATCGTGCACGCGTCGACATGTCCCGGAGGATGCTGAAAGCAGAGGCGCTGCTGGGAAGCGAGCCGGCTGTGAGGTAAGTATGGAGAACTTTTTTTATTTTTTTTATTTATAAAATGAATTAAATGGGGGAGGGGGTGAGTGGGGGCTGTACACAATGAAGGGGGGGTGACTGGGGCCTGTATATGATGACGGGGGGGTGACTGGGGTTGTACAGGATGAAGGAGGGATGAGTGGGGGCTTCACAGGATGAAGGGGGGATGAGTGGGGGCTTCACATGATGAAGGGGTGAGTGGGGCTACACAGGATGAAGGGGGTTGAGTGGGGTTGTACAGGATGAAGGGGGTGACTGGGGTTGTACATGATGAAGGGGGGATGAGTGGGGGCTTCACAGGATGAAGGGGGGATGAGTGGGGGCTTCACATGATGAAGGGGGGTGAGTGGGGCTACACAGGATGAAGGGGGTTGAGTGGGGTTGTACAGGATGAAGGGGGTGACTGGGGTTGTACAGGATGAAGGGGGGATGAGTGGGGGCTTCACAGGATGAAGGGGGAATGAGTGGGGGCTTCACATGATGAAGGGCGGTGAGTGGGGCTGCACATGATGAAGGGGGGTGAGTGGGGCTGCATATGATGAAGGGGGGGTGAGTGGGGCTGAACATGATGAAGTGGGGGATAAGGGGGACTGCACATGATGAATTAAGGGGTAAGTGGGACTGCACATGATGAATTAAGGGGTAAGTGGGACTGCACATGATGAATTAAGGGGTAAGTGGGACTGCACATGATGAATTGGGGGTAAGGGGGACTGCACATGATGAATTGGGGGTAAGGGGCACTGCACATCAAGTGGGGGTAAGGGGGAATGCACATGATGTGGGCGTAAAATTAACTGCACATGATGATGGGGGAGTGGGGCTGCACATGAAGTTGGGGGGGAAGGGGACTGCACATGATGAAATGGAAGGGGGGATAAGGGGCTGCAAATGATGAAGCGGTACTGCAGATGAAGTGAGTGGGTGATAGGGGACTGCAATGGATGAAGTAAGGGGACTTCAAATTAAAGTGGGGACATTAAAGTAGATCCCCTATGGCCAGGATCACGTTGGGCGATTTTGTGCGTATTGGCCGTAGGCCTACAGCTTATGTGCAACGTCTTTTTAGGCCATGTTCACACGTGGTGGAATGGTGGCGTGTTTTCCGTATGGACCCGCAGCAAACCAAGTGCTGCGGTCCGTACGGCTGTCAATTCCCGCACGGGGACCGCAGCGCTCAGGTGGGAAGGGGGGTACAGGGGCCCAGGTTTTATGAACAGCCCCGGGCCCATAGTCCACTTAATCCGCCACTGCTCTGCCCTCAACAGGGCAGATCAGTACGCATGTGCAGGAGCAACGACAAGAAGCAAGGAAGATGACGACATTGCATGAAGATGGGAGGTGCCGAACCTGGACCTGCGATGCCCATCAGACCGGACCGTCCCTGGGTGAGTATAATAAAACTTGTTTTCCTTATCTGTCAGGTTAGATCGGGGACTTATCTACAGCATTCTAGAATGCTGTAGATAAGCCCCGAAAGGCAGTGTCTGCAGCTTATAGCTGAAAAACGAGGTGACAGGTTCCCTTTAAGGCATTATATATGCAGTATATATATATAAGTCAATTAGCTGTCTATGTCATGCACATTCGTGATGGGTCCTACTCAACATATGAGTATACAATGTTAAGTAAATGTTTGTAGTAGGTGATGCCCTTCATGCTGGGACACCTATATGCATGTATCTACATAGTGTAAAACAAGAAAAGAAGAGGTGAAGGCATTCATCAATATTAAATTTGCACCTTCATGTGAAACTGTCATTGCCGGCATTGCTTCTGGCATATACTCCTATGTGACTGCTGCCGCTTTTAGAAGAAACACCACCACATAATTTTTTAAGTACCTTGCCGATAATTCCATCATATAAAATCAGGACATTTTTAGCAAGCCTCCTACTTTTCTAGTCTTGATTGCTGTTTATGCATGTACTAGATGGAGGCCCGATGTGAGGGTGGTAATGTCACGATGGGGGCAGGCTTTGCAGCATTGAGACTCTCTCCCCCCCCATGTGCTCACCCACCTATCCACTCTCTCTTTCCCCATGTGCTGACTTTATATTATTAATATTTATTTATATAGCGCCATTGATTCCATGGTGCTGTACATGACAAGGGGTTAAATACAAATTACAGATATCACTTACAAATAAACAAACTAACAATCACAGACTAATATAGAGGGGAGAGAGGACCCTGCCCTTTCAGGCTTACATTCTACAGGATGGTGGGGAAGGAGACAGTAGGTTGGGGGGTTGCAGCAGCTCCAGTGATGGTGAGGCGGTAGCTCCAGTAGTGGTGAGGGGGCAGCGGGGATCATTGCAGGCTGTAGGCTTTCCTGAAGAGATGGGTTTTCAGGTTCCGTCTGAAGGATTTGAGTATGGTTGATAGCCGGACGTGTTGGGGCAAAGAATTCCAGAGGATGGGGGCTATTGGGAAGAAGTCTTGGAGGCGGTTGGGTGAGGAGCGAATAAGTGTGGAGGAGAGAAGGAGGTCTTGGGAGGATCGGAGATTACGTGAGGGAAGATATCGGGAGATTAATTCAGAGATATATGGAGGAGACAGGTTATAGATGGCCTTGTAGGTCAGTATTAGTAATTTGAATTGGATACACTGAGGGAGTGGGAGCCAGTGAAGAGATCTGCAGAGGGGAGAAGCAGAGGAGTAGCGAGGAGAGAGATGAATTAGTCAGGCAGCAGAGTTAAGGATGGACTGGAGAGGTGTGAGGGTGTTAGCAGGGAGGCCACAGAAAAGGATGTTGCAATAGTCGAGATGGGAGATGATGAGGGCATGCACAAGCATTTTAGTAGAGTGAGGGTTGAGGAAGGGATGGATTCTGGAAATATTTTTGAGCTGGAGGCGGCAGGAGATGGAGAGAGCTTGGATGTGCGGTTTGAAGGATAGGGCAGAGTCAAGGGTTACTCCGAGGCAGCAGACCTCCAGTACGGGGAAAGCGTGATATCATCAATTGTTATAGATAGGTCAGGTAAGCAAGATCTGTGAGATGGGGGAAAGATGATCAGTTCAGATTTGTCCACATTCAGTTTGAGGAAGTGGGAGAAGAAGGAGGATATGGCTGATAGACACTCCGGGATTTTGGAGAGCAGAGAGGTGAAGTCTGGGCCAGAGAGGTAGATCTGACTATCATCGGCATAAAGGTGGTACTGGAATCCGTGGGAATTTATGAGTTGCCCCAGGCCAAGTGTATAGAGTGAGAAGAGATGGGGTCCTAGAACAGAGCCTTGGGGGACTCCAAAAGAGAGAGGGTGTGAAGAGGAGGTAGTGTGGGAGACGCTGAATGCCCGGTTGGAGTGGTATGAGGAGATCCAGGATAGGGCAAGGTCTTTGATGCCAAAAGAAGAGAGGATCTGTAGTAGGAGGCAGTGATCAACTGTGTCGAAGGCAGAGGAAGGAGTATAGAGTATTGTCCGTTCGCTTTGGCTGTAAGTAGGTCAGTAATTTTGGTCAGGGCTGTCTCAGTGGAGTGATGGTGGCGTAAACCAGATTGTAGATTGTCAAAGAGCAGGTTAGATGAGAGATGGGAGGAAAGTTCAGCATGGACGTGCTGCTCCAGGAGTTTAGAAGAGAATAGGAGCAGTGATATTGGGCGATAGCTGGACATAGCGGTTGGGTCGAGGGTTGGCGTGATTGTAGCATGTTTGAAAGCAGAAGGGAAGGTACCAGAAGTTAGTGATAGGTTGAAGAGGTGGGTTAGAGATGGGATAAGAGTGGTGGCAAGGTTGGGGAGGAGATGGGATGGGGTCAAGTGGTGAGGTGTGATTTGGAGAGAGGATGAGCAAGCTCCCCTTCAGTGATGTTGGATAAGGAGGTTATGGGGTTTGGGCATTGGTCTGGTATACAAAGGGGTTGTGGTCCTGTCAGTGTTCTCTTCTTTGACCTGTCTACCCCATGTGTTAGGCGTCGGGTTCCTGTCACTGCACAGTGGGAATCCCGAGCCTTACTTCCGGCGGTCTCCCATTCCTCTCCAGCCGCAGAGGAGGTTGCTCAGCAAACTCGTCAGTCCCGGCGCTCTGCCCAGACCAGCTCCGTGGGTTTGCTTGCTGCTGCCACCTCTGGCACAGCTATGGCAATGCATGCTGCTCAGCAGCGAGATTCTCCAGGGACTAAGTCCCCATGTCGGGCCACTGAGCATGCCCGTGGAGTGATCTCCCATTGGAGATCAAGGGTCATGTGCTCAGGTCCTGCTCGTGTTCGGATTCGCCCATCCGAGAAGCCAGGAAGGTCCCGGATGCTCGCGGCTATAAAAGGTTCGCATGGCCACTCGGCCATGCGCTAGGATAGCCTGTATTTTCAGACTATAAGGAGTGAGTGGTGTATGCACGTATGAATGTCTCTGGTGACTGACTCATTATGAAACCCCTACCCTTGGTACGCATGTGTTGTGCAGCCTAGCCTGCTAGCGCCCAGGCTTAGGCGAAGGTAGGTCAGAGTTTGAGTCAGGCATTAGCCATCATCAGTGACTCGGCATGCCTCAGTGCCCCGTGCTCCACACTCCATAGTCAGCGTCTACAGTATAGCAGCGCTCGTTGCAGCGACGCCGCACGCTCAGTGGGTCTAGAAGGACTCTAACCCCTTGACCTTGGGGTAGAGTTCGGTGGCCGCTTGCTGTGTGCTCTTTGGCTGGGCTCTGTGAGTTAAAGAGGCTCCGGCATCCACGTTCAGCGGCTGTGCGGTTCTGTGAATTAACAGAGTCGGCTCCTGTTCACATTGGGTGACGAAACCCACCTGTGACTGTTTGTACGCCACTCTATTCTTCCGCCATTACATAGCAGCAGTGTACCACCTCTGCACGGTGTACCCCGGGCAGCAAACGCACCTACTATTATTTTATAATTTGGTGCGTTCCGCCAGTCCTAACACCATGTGCTATCCCCCTTGTTTGCTGTCTCTCTCCTTCCTGTGCTGTTGTGGTACTAGCAACAACAGGCCCTGGAGGAGTCCTTGGACAGATGGGCCACAGCCCCCGGATAGGGGCAAGCAGCAGCGATGCGAGGTGGCGGCTGGCAGGCCACCTGTGCAGCCAGCGACTGCAACGGAGGACCCTAGCGAGCAATGGCCCGGCCCTTGCCACGGACTGGAGAGGGACAGTGGTGGCCGCCGACGGCACTGAACTAGCCGCGGCCACGGGTAGAAGCGGGGCGGCTGCGGGCGGCGGGGGACAGGCCCTAGCCGTGGGCTGACGAGAGGCGGCAATGGCCGCTGGGACCCGCGGGCAGGCCGCAGCCACGGGCAGGAGCGAGGCGGCAACGGCCGCGAGTGTCCGTGGGCAGGCCGCAGCCGCGGGCTGGAGTAAGGTGGCAGCGGCCGCTGGTCGATGCGGGGGAGAGGGTCTCAGACGGTCATCTCGGTGCCATTCCACTGATGTCCAGGGGGAGTGTCTCTCCTGTCTCTGGCCTCCTTCCTGGCTCCGGTGAGCCGCTCTGGCTCTCAGTCGCTCCCACGGTCTCCTGCTCCTTCTGTCCCATTCTGCTGACTCACTCTGACTAGTGTTTCCCGCCCCTTTTATATTGGCTCCTCCCCCAGCCCACCTGTCAGTCTCCACGGTCCGTCCCTGAACTCTGTCCCCCGGAAACAGTTTCCTGCGGAACCTAGGTGACGGTCCCCTTGGTTCCGACCCGGACACTCGGCGGGGACCCTCTCTCCCACACTCCCCCACCCTGTATGCTCGCCAGTCCTCCGGCGAGGGCTTTAGTACACTCGAGTTAGTCTTTGGAGACGACAGTTCTTGTCACCATACGAACTGGTCCTGTTCGTAGTGTTCAGGGGGTTTGCCAGCTGTTGACCGCTCGGAGCGTCTAAGTTCGACTGTGGTGGAGCTTTCTGGGGTGGTGGATGGTGGTAGGTTGGTCGATTCTGGCGGCGTAACTGGGTCTGCTGCGATGTCACTACTTGGAGGGCCCGTGGATGTGGCTGGGAAGTTCTCTTCGTCATCCAGGTCCCAGACTGTTGAGGGGGGTCGGGGACCTGAGGGATCGGCTCGGGTCGCATGTGATCAGTGGACGCACAGGGGCGCAACATATTTCGGTGCACAGTACGAGTGAGAGGTGCATCGTTTCCTTCGGATTGTATTTCATACACAGGCCCGTCGGGGCTTATCCGGCGCAACACTCGGTACGGGTTTTCCTCCCACCATGGTTCTAACTGTTTTTGGGGGCGTTGATCTAATACGAGTACTTGATCCCCAGTCTGGAAGTCAATTGGTGGGGGCAGCGCTCCCCCGGGTGTTCTAGATCCTGGAGCTTTGTATGGACGATTCGTTGGAGGGTCTGCAACCGGTGCCGGTGGTTTCGGACCCACGAGGATACTCCGGTCCAGTGTTGGGGTTCCTCCAGGTTTAACTCCACTTCCGTGATTCCTTTGCCTTCCCGTCCAAACAGCAATGAGTAGGGGGTGAGACCAGTCACCTGGTGCACCCGGTTATTATATACCCACACCAGCTCAGAGACATATTCAGGCCAGCGGGCCTTTCGGTCACTCACCAGAGTACGCAGCATTTGGATTAGTGTCCGATTGAATCGTTCGCAGGCGTTTCCCTGCGGGTGGTATGGTGTAGTCCGAGACTTATCGATACCGTAGAGATGATGTAGTTCTTCCATGACTCTTCCTAGGAAGCATGCTCCTTGGTCCGAATGTATTCGTTGTGGGCAGCCGTACACTTGGATAAAGTTTTTACAAATTGCATAGGCAGCCGACTCCGCTGTCTGGTCTCGGGTGGGGGTGACCGCGGCGAACTTGGTGAAATGATCCACCATAACGAGACAATGTTCATACCCCTGGTAGGCAGGACCTATGGTCAGATAGTCCACCGTGAAGAGCTCGAGGGGAGCTGATGTTACAATTGTCTGCACCGGGGCTCGTTGTGCGGGAGGTTTAGCGAGCTTGCACGGGCTGCAGGTTCGGCAAACTTCTTCCACAGCAGCGTGCAAGCGTGGATGGTGCACTATCTGCTGCAACCATTGCAAAGTCTTTTGAGCACCAAAGTGAGCCCCCTTTTCGTGGACTTCCCGAGCCAGTTGGCTGAGATGGGTTCCGGGCACGATCACCTGCCATACTGTAGCAGGCGTTGTTCGTGACATGGCTCTCCGATATAAAAGTCCCTTTTTGATGATTAGTTTCTCCCACTGGCGCAACATCAGCAACATATCCTGGGTCAAAGCCTGTCTCTGTGAGCCAGTGGGCAATCTGCCGGTGGCCACCCATTGGCGCAGGAGTCCAATTTCTCCATCTTCCTGCTGCTGCTGGATCCACTAGTTGCATGGCTGTTCCAGCATTCCCCCTAAGGGTCCCGTATGAGGCGCTTCTTGCGCGGTGGCTGTAAGCGCGACGGTGGTGGGGGCGAACGGCGTCTCTTCTCCTTCTAATTCGTCGTCTCGATTCCTCCCTGGGGTGGTGTGTCGGATTCTGGAGAGTGCGTCAGCGTGCACGTTTTCAGCCCCTCTTTTGTAGATGATCTTGTAGTTGAACTTGGCCATCCGAGCTACCCACCGTTGCTCCAAGGCCCCCAGTTTGGCGTTCTCCAAATGGGCTAGTGGGTTGTTGTCAGTCCGCACCACCACCTCGGAGCCCGCCAGATACTCTGCAAACTGCTCCGTCATTGCCCACACTACCGCGAGGAGCTCGAGCTTAAAGGAGCTGTAATTGTCCGGGTTGCGTTCTGAGTCATGCAGCGACCGGCTACCATAGGCGATCACTTTCTCTCGGCCGTCCTGCACCTGTGACAACACAGCTCCTAGTCCCTGGAGGCTCCCGTCGGGATGCAGGATGAACGGTTGCGAGAAATCCGCATACGCCAATACCGGGGCTTCCGAGAGTGCAGCTTTGAGATCTTGAAACGCATCCTCTTGCGGCTGCTGCCACTGGACCTTCCGTCCATTCGATCCAACTGGAGTACCCTTCAGCAGGTCCTGCAGGGCTCAGGCTCGGCATGCAAAATTCTTCACGAACCGACGGTAGTAGCTGGCCAACCCCAGGAAGGCCCGCACGTCTTTCACCGTCTCGGGGGAGGCCACCCCTGGATGGCAGCAACCTTTTCAGGGATGGTCTGATACCCTCCGCCGAGATGGTATGCCCCAGATATTCGATCTGGGTGCGGAACAGGTGGCATTTCTGGGGCTTTACCTTCAACCCGTACTTCTGTAGCCGGCCGAGCACCTGCCCCAACCGCTGCAGATGGTCCTCGAACGTGGCGGAATAGATGATGATATCGTCCAGGTATATCAACGTGGCTTCAAAGTTGAGGTCTCCCAGACACTGCTTCATCAACCGCTGGAAGGTTCCATGGGCGTTGGCCAGCCCGAACGGCATCCGATTAAACTCGAACAGTCCCATGGGAAGGATAAATGCCGTCTTGGCTCTGTCTTCCTCCGACATCGGCACCTGCCAGTACCCACTGGCCAAGTCTAGAGTTGAGAAGTATGTTGCGTTCCCCAAGGCGGACAGAGACTCTTCTATGAGGGGCAGTGGATACGAGTTCTTGATGGTGCAGGCGTTCAACTTTCGGTAATACACACAAAAACACAGAGTACCATCTTTTTTGTGAACCAGTACAATGGGGGCCGCCCAGGGGC
Organism: Dendrobates tinctorius; assembly: GCF_039654945.1. Taxonomy (NCBI): domain Eukaryota; kingdom Metazoa; phylum Chordata; class Amphibia; order Anura; family Dendrobatidae; genus Dendrobates; species Dendrobates tinctorius. The sequence continues at coordinate 25,392,304 of NW_027361675.1, forward strand.
TCTGGCTTTCTCGTATGACCCCCTTCCAAAGCATTTGAACTAATAGGGTTTTCACTTCCTGGAATAGCTGTGGTGGAATTTGCCGATATCGCTCCCGGATGGGGGCCACTCCTGCCGTGGGGATCCCATGCGTGATGGCCGTGGTACATCCAAAGTCATCCTCATGACTGGCAAAGACACTGTAATATTGTCCGAGAAGTGTCTCTACCTGGAGAAGTTGGGCTGGCGCAAAGCCGGAAAGTTTGGCCCGCATTCTCTCCAGGATGGCTCGACCTTTCTCCTGGGTCGAGGATACAGCAGTCTGTAGGGTCCGCATCGTTACTGCCCACGGATCGTCGGGCTGCACCTTCAACTGGACCGCGGGGTCCGGCAGCATCTCCTCCAAAGACCTTACTAGTTTGGCCATTTCATCCCGGGGCTTCAAGGCGATATCTTGGTCTTCCAGGTTGACACAACGCACCAGGACGGTCCCTTCCCACACCGTGGCCAGGGAGCGGGCTACCAGTATGCCAGGGTGCAGGCGCTCTGAGTAGCATGGTTCCCCCTGCACCTCCACGCCCTCCAACGGCATCGGGGCGCGGATCAGCAGGGCCACCACCGTCTGCCCTGGAGGAAGCATGAGCGGTTAGCCGCCGACGCGATGACTTTGCCCAGCGCCCCACCCTCCTGGCACTCCTGGAGCACTCGCGCCTCCCGCACCAACCGCTGGAAGACCTGCCCTTGGGCCGTGCGAGAACCCCAGTGGCTCAGAGTCTCCTGTGTGGGCTCATTGAGGAGGAGGTTGCCGAACTCTCGTAGTATGTTCATACCCAGAGTAATCAGATGTTTGCTGTTTGCGTCTCCCTAGGTCAGGACCACTCGCCAGCGGCCCAGTGATTTGCCGCTTATCGAAATTTGCATCCAGGCTACTCCGACAACAGGAACTGGTAGCTGGTTGGCGGCTACCAGCTTTATCATGGACCCCCACTGAGGTCTCACTGCTTCGGGAAAATGCTGCCGAAAATAAGTCTCTGGCATGGTCGTTACTTGCGATCCCGTATCTACTAGGCATCGTATGGCATGGCCTTCGACCTCTGCCCATACCGCTGGACACCACGCAACCCGGTCTTCATGACTTCCACCACCCCGTGTGGTGGGCTCTGGCTCCGGGCGGCGTCTCCACGGCTCAGGGTCCTCTGCTCTTCTTGGCCAGCGGGGCGGGTGTCCCCTGGAACGTGGGCACTCTCGGGTGGAGTGTCCCAATTCTCCACAATCGTAACAGGCGAATGGTCGTGGGAACCGACTTGGGTGAGGGCCACGATGGTTCATGCCTTCTTTACCCTGCCCTGGCCTACTCCTTGTGGCCTCTTTCTTGGCTTCGGCCAATTCGCCTTTAATACTCTGTATCTCCTGCTTCACCTCTTGTACCCAGTGGGGTTTGCCCAGGGCGGTTACGGATACTTCGATACTCCGAGCCATCCCCACGGGGACCGTCACCTCTTGCTCCTGTTCCCGAACACGTGCCTCCTTCCCTATTTCTGAAAAGGTCAGATGTGGGTCCACTCGCACCCGCTCTCGCAAAGCCTGTCTTGTCAAGGTGTCTCGTAACCTGGTCACTAACAGGTCACGTAATCTTACGTCCACGGTCCCCACGCCAACTCCATCCTTCCTTTCAATGGCTAAAAACAGTTCCTGCAAAACATTCATATACTGGGTCACTGTTTCCCCCTCTTTCTGCATGCGACTAAACATCTGGGTTCTCAGTTCCCCCACTTCGGTCGGGTCCCCATAAGTCTCTTCTAAGATCTGTAACACCCTGATGAAGGTGTTTCGCTGCCCCCGGGGCCTCAATATTACAGAATCCCAGGCTTCCCTGTCCAACGCCATCAAGGCCACTTCTGCCTCTAGGTCAGGGGTAAGCGGATGCATCCTAAATAACCCGCACATTCGCTCCATCCAGTTTCACAGCATAGTATTGCTGCCGGAGAACCTGGGTAGGTTGCTTAGCATAGCCCCCAAAGAAATGCAGGGCCGGGGGCCCTCATTGTCCTCGCTAGGATACTGCATCCTGCCGACTATGCCAAATGTGGTACTAGCAGGTACGCAGGATGCAATGACGAAACGCGAGACGGTTTTGTGTTTTTAGTAGTAACTCTTGTAGGTTTATAGGTAAATATTCGCAGGGGTAGTCTAAGCAACCGAACAAATAACAGGGATTGTCCTTGCAGGGACTCAATACAAACAAACATGGAAGTATAAGAACACGACTACGTCCGGCAAGGCCAGTCACTATAGGGCAGGGCCGCGGTATGGCCGACTACGGGTCCTTAGCTATATAGTGTCACTTAACCATCCCGACGTCCCTCGGCGCCCTGGACGATGGTTCCTCGGCATAGCAGCCGCTGGGCCCAGCCGCTGAAGATCTTTCGTAGTCTTCGAGCGTTCCAACGCTCCGGTGAAGCAGGGGCACAACAGGCCCTGGAGGAGTCCTTGGACAGATGGGCAGCAGCCCCCGGATAGGGGCAAGCAGCGGCGATGCGGGGTGGCAGCTGGCAGGCCACCTGCGCAGCCAGCGACTGCAATGGAGGACCCGCGGCGAGCATCGGCCCGGCCCTTGCCGAGGACTGGAGAGGGACAGTGGTGGCCGCCGACGGCACTGAACTAGCCGCGGCCACAGTTAAAAGCGGGGCGGCTGCGGCGGGGGACAGACCCCAGCCGTGGGCTGACGTGAGGCGGCAATGGCCGCTGGGACCCGCGGGCAGGCCGCAGCCGTGGGCAGGATCGAGGCGGCAACGGCCGCGAGTGTCAGCGGGCAGGCCGCAGCTGCGGGCTGGAGTAAGGCTGCAGCGGCCGCTGGTCGATGCGGGGGAGAGGTTCTCGGATGGTCGTCTCGGCGCCGTCCCAATGATGTCCAGGGGGAGTGTCTCTCCTGTCTCTGGCCTCCTTCCTGGCTCTGGTGAGTCACACTGGCTCTCAGTCGCTCCCACTGTCTCCTGCTCCTTCTGTCCCGTTCTGCTGACTCACTCTGACTAGCGTTCCCCGCCCCTTTTATATTGGCTCCTCCCCCAGCCCACCTGTCAGTCTCCAAGGTCCGTCCCTGAACTCTGTCCCCCGGAAACAGTTTCCCGCAGAACCTAGGTGACGGTCCCCTTGGTTCCGACCTGGACACTCGGCGGGGACCCTCTCTCCCACACTGTGTTCTCCCCTCATATGCTGTCCCGTTTGAGCTGTCTCACCCCTGTGCGCTTTCTCGCTCACCCCTGTGTCTGACCGTGTGCAGAACATTCCACAGCTCCTGGGCAGGGGAGGAAGCAAAAGACAATACTTACATTACAGCAGGAGATCCCAGAGGATACATTTTGTGAGGTAAAATATTGTTTAAAAACAGTCAGTGAAGTATTTTACCTCACAAAATGAATCCTCTGTGATCCCCTGCTGTAATGTCAGTATTGTCTTTTGCTTCCTCCCCTGCCCAGGAGATGTGGTATGCTCCGTACACGGTCAGACACAGGCAATTTTTAAAATGAACTTTTGTTCATGGGAAAAACCCTTTAATGTTACTGGCTTCCTCTGCCTGTAATGTAGACACGTCGCATCTATCGCTGGGATCAGCAGAATGATTCACTGCGCCTGCGTGGAATTCGCACCGGCGCAGTGCAACGGTGTTTCGCTGGTGGTACAGTGCAAGAGGCTGCGTGTGTGAGTGTGTGTCTGAGTGTGTGAGTGTGTTTGTGAGTGTGTGAGTGTGACTGTGAGTGCTTTGGAGCAGGTCTGCATACCTAATGCTAAAGATAGGGTATGCAGGCCGCATGCCGACGGAGGCGGAGCTGATCAGAGGAGGTGCCGCCGTGGGCGGAGCTTCACGGAGGAAGTCCACATCCCTCCGCAGCTCTGCCATACGCTAGTGTGAAATTAACCAATATACAAGCTATAGTGAAACTTCCACCAGGGGAGCTGGTGAGGGAAGAGAGGTTACACACTAAGAGCAGCAACCCTGTGCAACAGCACAGGTGCCACAGGTAACAAGAGAGAATAGTCAGACGAACCGTGTCAGAAACTAGCAGGAGCAGACGTACCAGAAGGAGCAGCAATACACGTAGTCAAAATACCAAGCCGAGAGTCAGAAAGCCAGAACATGAGCACGGGGTCCAAAACGTGAGACGAAATACGTGGACGGGGTACAAGCCGGGGAGTCAGATGCCAGAGAGGGAATGTAACAGCAGAGACAAATACCAAGAGACGGGGTCAGAAATCAGTCCGGGTCATACACGTGAATATCAGTCAAAGGCAGGAGGAACACCAAGGTACAAGGGTCAGAGGCTCTGAACTGGAAGCTTGAGTGATCACTAACACTGGTCAGCAGGCTGTGAGAGACTGAAATAGCCCAGCTAGCTCCAAAACGAGGCTGAGGAGATTAACTCCCGCATGACCAGTCCGGAGTGAAGACAGCAGAAAATAAACTCCGGACTGGACCATGACACAAGAATTGGATAAAAATAAAAATAATAAATATAAAAAGCATATAATATATATGTCTCTGAATGATGGTAATATAATAAGTTTTATCTTATCTCCAGTACTCAAAGAGGTGGAAACCACCTAAGAAGACCAAAAAACACCAAGGGTACCCATAAAACTGGACAAAAGTAGGTGTATAATACAAAGTATTTTTATTAATGTGCAAAAATATTAAGAACAATGGCAATGGAAAAATATCCAATACACAGTGCCTGTATTAACCGGTCATAAAACAATATATAGATACAGTGGATGTTCAAATGTCTATATCAAAGAAAAAATAAATAAATAGGCATCAAAGGTAGAGAATTAATATCTCCCAAATACATCCATTATAATTTTACAGCCCCAACCAATGGCAATGGAAAAATGCCCAATACACAGTGCCTGTATTAACCAGTTATCAGTAGCATAGCTACCAGGGGGGCAGAGGGGGCGCTGGCCCCGGGCTCCGTGCTCTGTGAGGACTCACCCGGAGCTACACTACTGTAACTGTATCGGCGTGCACAGCGCTCCCATACAGTTACCTTCTGGGGCAGAGCAGGGAGAATCGATCTCCCTGCTCTGCCGCCCTGCCGCTATGGGGCCCCTGAGAAGGCGGTGGGGGGCCCCGGTGCCAGCAGTGGGCCCCCCACCTCACAGCCAGCAATGACGTTGCTGGGCTATTCTGTGTGCACAGGACCGGTGATGAGGACATAGGAGGGGCGGAGTCAGGGGTCACATGATCAGGGGCTTCATTGGCTTCAGGACGCTGCTGTGCTGGTCGTCATGGTGCATGATGAGGTGAAGTTTATGTGTGGGGTCAGGAGGGGTTTACAGGGTGGATGTAGCAGAGCTGTGTGTGTATGAGGTATACGGAGTGGAGCCGTGTGTGTATGAGGTGTACTGAGCGGAGCCGTGTGTGTGCAAGGTGTACGAAGCAGAGATATGCGTGTATGAGGTTACGGGGGAGCGGAGCCACTTGTGTATGGTGTGTGCAGAGTGGAGCCCTGTGTGTATGGGGTGAGCGGAGCAGTTTGTGTACAAGGTGTACGGAGCGGAGCCGTGTGTGTATGGGGTGTACGGAGCGGAGCCGTGTGTGTATGGGGTGTGCGGAGCAGAGCCATGTGTGTACAAGGTGTACAGAGCGGAGCCGTGTGTGTATGGGGTGTGCGGAGCAGAGCCATGTGTGTACAAGGTGTATGGAGCGGAGCCGCGTGTGTATGGGGTGTGTTGAGCAGAGCCGTGTGTGTATAAAGTGTATGGAGCAGAGCCGCGTCTGTGTACAGGGTGTGTGGAGCAGAGCCGTGTGTGTGTACAAGGTGTATGGTGCAGAGCCGTGTGTGTACAAGGTGTATGGAGCAGAGCCGGGTGTGTGTACAAGGTGTATGGAGCAGAGTCGGGTGTGTGTACAAGGTGTATGGAGCAGAGCCGCGTGTGTACAAGGTGTATGGAGCAGAGCCATGTGTGTACAAGGTGTATGGAGCAGAGCGTGTGTGTACAAGGTGTATGGAGCAGAGCCGTGTGTGCATAGGGGGTGCGGAGCGGAGCTGTGTGTACGGGCTGTACGGAGCGGAACCACGTGTGTACGAAGTGTACAGAGCTAAGCCGTGTGTGTGTACGGAGCAGAACAGAGCCGTGTGTGCACGAGGTTTACAGAATGTAACCATGTGTGTACTGAATCACAGAATCATAGAATCGTAGAGTTAGAAGGGACCTTCTGGGCCATCTGGTCCAACCCCCTGCTCAAAGCAGGATTCGCTAAATCAACCCAGACAGATGTCTGTCCAGCCTCTGTTTGAAGACTTCTATTGAAGGAGAACTCACCACCTCTTGTAGCAGCCTGTTCCACTCTTTGATCACTCTGTCAAAAAGTGTTTTCTAGTAATCTGTGTCTCCTCCCATTTCAGTTTCATCCCATTGCTTCTAGTCTTTCCTTGTGCAAATGAGAATAAAGATGATCCTTCTACAATGTGACAGCCCTTGAGATATTTGTAGACAGCTATTAAGTCTCCTCTCATTCTTCTCTTCTGCAAGCTAAACATTCCCAAATCCTGCAACCGTTCCTCATAGGACATGGTTTGCAGACCGGTCACCATTCTGGTCGCTCTTTTCTGAACTTGCTCCAGTTTGTTGATGTCTTTTTTAAAATGTGGAGTCCAAAACTGGACACAGTATTCCAGATGAGGTCTGACCAAAGAATAGAGGGCAATAATGACTACACGTGATCTAGACTGTATGCTTCTGTAAATTGCATTTGCCTTTTTTGCTGCTGCATCACAGTGTTGACTCATATACAGTCTGTGATCTATTAGTATACCCAAGTCTTTTTCACATGTGCTGCTGCTTAGTTCTATTCCTCCCATTTTGTATATGCTTTTTTTATTTTTATTGCCCAGATATAGTACATTGCATTTTTCCCTGTTAAAAACCATTCTGTTGGTTGCTGCCCACTCCTCCAATTTATTTATATATTTTTTAATCCTCTCTCTCTCTTCTCTAGTATTATCTATCCCTCCTAGCTTTGTGTCATTAGCAAATGTAATCAGTTTACCCTCAATTCCTTCATCTAAATCGTTGATAAAAAAGTGGAACAATACAGGGCCCAGGACAGAGCCCTGTGGTACCCCACTTGAGACATTCTTCCAACTGGATGTGCAGCCATTTACAACCACTCTTTGGGTCCGATCACTAAGCCAGTTATGAATCCACCTAACAGTTGCCTTGTCCATTCCATAGTTAGCCATTTTTTTCAATAAGGATTGTGTGAGATACTTTGTCAAATGCTTTGCTGAAGTCAAGATATACTATATCTACAGCATTTCCCTGATCCACCCAATCAGTGATTCTGTCATAGAAGGAAATTAAGTTAGTCTGACATGAATTATTAGTTACAAACCCATGCTGACTCTGTTTAATCACTTCATTCTTATCCAGGTACTTACATACATGTTGTTTAATAATTTGTTCAAAGATCTTTCCTGGTATAGAAGTCAGACTCACCGGCCTATAGTTGCCTGGGTCCACCTTCTTCCCCTTTTTGAAGATAGGAACATTTGCTCTTCTCCAGTCTTCCGGGACTTCTCCTGTTCTCAAAGAATTTTCAAAGATTATGGAGAGGTGTTCAAAAATTTCTTCTGCTATCTCCTTCAGTACTCTGGGGTGTAATTCATCTGGACCTGGAGACTTGGATTCATTTAGGTTAGTTAAGTGTTTCCTCACTATCTTTCTGTTTATAGATATCCTGGATTCTTCTATTCCCTTAATAGGACAGTGAAGAACAGTTGATGTTACATTTCCTTTCTGAGAGAAAACAGATGCAAACTAGATGTGTATTTCCTGAAGGAAGTACAGATAGTGGTTTGAAATGGTGCCCGGGCTGCCCCTTTAAGAGAGACTTGCCTGCTGAGCCTGCAAGACTTTCAACTCAGGATCAGTTTTAACTGTGAGTGCCTCTCAGGGGCCACTTTGGCCTCAGGGTCTGATTTGGTGGGTGGGGCCCCTCAGGATCTGATTCCTTGGCCTGGGATCCTCAGGGCTTGAATTGTTGGCTGGGATCCCTCAGGCTCCTATTTTGTGGGTGTGGCCCCTCAGGGTCCGATTTTGTGGGTGTGGCCCCTCAGGGTCCGATTTTGTGGGTGTGGCCCCTCAGGATCCGATTTTGTGGGTGGGGCCCCTTCAAGGTCCGATTTTCTGGCCGGGGCCCCTCAGGGTCCGATTTTGTGGGTTGAGCCCCTCAGGGTCCGATTTTGTGCCCGGGGCCCTTCAGGGTCCGATTTTGTGGTTGGGACCCCTCAGGGTCCGATTTTGTGGTTGGGGCCCCTCAGGGTCCGATTTTGTGGCCGGGGCCCCTCAAGGTCCGATTTTGTGGCCGAGGCCCCTCAGGGTCCGATTTTGTTGGGGCCCCTCAGGGTCTGATTTTGTGGCAGGGGCCCCTCAGGGTCTGATTTTGTGGGCGGAGCCCCAGTGGGTCCAGTTTGGTGGGCAGGACCACTCTGGGTCCAATTTGGTAAGCGGGACCACTCTGGGTCCAATTTGGTGGGCGGGGCCTCTCAGGGTCCAATTTGGTGGGCGAGGCCTCTCAGGGTCCAATTTGGTGGGCGAGGCCTCTCAGGGTCCAATTTGGTGGGTGGGGCCCTTCAGGGTCCGATTTGGTGGGCGGGTCCACTCGGAGTCTGATTTGGTGGGCGGGGCCCCTCAGGATCCGATTTGGTGGGCTGTGCTACTCTGGGTCTGAATTTTTGAGCGGGGCCACACTGGGTCCGATTTGGAGGCCAGGGTGGCTCAGCCTCCGATTTGGAGGCCGGGGTGGTTCAGCCTCCGATTTGGAGGCCGGGGTGGCTCAGCTTCCGATTTGGAGGCCGGGGTCACTCAGCTTTCGATATGGCGCGCCGGCCATTTAAGACTCATTTCGGTGCGCTGGCCCTTTTAGAATCACTGTGGCACATCGGCCCTTTAGGAGCCAGGGAGGCTCACTGGGCTTCTAAATCCACTTTGTCGCACATTCTATCTCAGGGGCATGTGTCATGTGATGAAGCTAGATTTGCATTTGTGCTGTGGGTTTCACTTTAAGAGCTGATATTATGTGGCAGAAGCTCTGTTCTGGAGATGTCATGTGACGTTCGTAGGCGTTGGCATAGTAACTGGGTCTGCCTGCGCATATCAATGAGCTCAACTGCCATTTCAATCGCCTCAGGGCACGTTTTGCCATTACCCATTGAAAAGCATTGGAGACAGTGCATTCCAATGACGGGAAAAATAAATTTCAAACGCAAATTGCGCAAAAACTACAAATCCGATCGACACGAAAAATACTTAGCACACCTCTCATGGACGCTGGCTTCGAAACAACACCTCAACGGTGTCTGTGCGTGTAGCGGTTCGGGCTGTATTAATTGCGGAAATCAACTTAATAATAATAATAATAAGAAGAAGAAGTTAGCAGCGTTCGGATTACAATATAGTGTTTTTTTCAAACCACTATAACTAGATGTGTATTTCCTGAAGGAAGTACAGATAGTGGTTTGAAATGGTGCCCGGGCTGCCCCTTTAAGAGAGACTTGCCTGTTGCCCCTGCAAGACTTTGAAGTCAGGATCTGTTTTAACTGTGGGTGCCTCTCAGGGGCCACTTTTGGCCTCAGGGTCTGATTTGGTAGGTGGGGCCCCTCAGGATCCGATTCGGTGGCCTGGGCTCCTCAGGGCTTGAATTGGTGGCCGGGATCCCTCAGGGTCCGATTTTGAGGCCGGGGCCCCTCAGGGTCTGATTTTGTGGGCGGGGTCACTCAGGGTCCAATTTGGTGGGTGGGCCCCTCTGGGTCTGATTTGGTGGACGGGGCCCCTCAGGGTTCGATTTTGTGAACGGGCCCCCTCAGGGTCCGATTTGGAGAGCTGGGCCCCTCAGGGTCCGATTTGGTGGGCGGGGACCCTCAGGGTCTGATTTGGTGAGCGGGGCCCCTCACGGTACGATTTGGTGGGCGGGATCTCTCAGAGTCCGATTTGGTGGGCGGGGCCCCACAGGATCTGATTTGGTGGGCGGGGCCCCTCAGGGTCCGATTTCGTGAGCGGGGCCCCTCAGAGTTCAATTTGGTGAGCGGGGCCCCTCAGGGTCCGATTTGGTGAGCGGGGCCCCTCAGGGTCCGATTTGGTGGGCGGGGCCCCTCAGGGTCCGATTTGGTGGGCGGGGCCCCTCAGGATCTGATTTGGTGGGCGGGGCCCCTCAGGGTCCGATTTGGTGGGCGGGGCCCCTCAGGATCTGATTTGGTGGGCGGGGCCCTTCAGGGTCCGATTTGGTGAGCGGGGCCCCTCAGAGTTCAATTTGGTGAGCGGGCCCCTCAGGGTCCGATTTGGTGGGCGGGATCTCTGAGTCCGATTTGGTGGGCGGGGCCCCTCAGGGTCTGATTTGGTGGGCGGGGCCCCTCAGGGTCCGATTTGGTGGGCGGGGCCCCTCAGGGTCCGATTTGGTGGGCGGGGCCCCTCAGGATCTGATTTGGTGGGCGGGGCCCCTCAGGGTCCGATTTGGTGGGCGGGGCCCCTCAGGATCTGATTTGGTGGGTGGGGCCCTTCAGGGTCTGATTTGGTGAGCGGGGCCCCTCAGAGTTCAATTTGGTGAGCGGGCCCCTCAGGGTCCGATTTGGTGGGCGGGATCTCTCAGAGTCCGATTTGGTGGGCGGGGCCCCTCAGGGTCTGATTTGGTGGGCGGGGCCCCTCAGGGTCCGATTTGGTGGGCGGGATCTCTCAGAGTCCGATTTGGTGGGCGGGGCCCCTCAGGGTCCGATTTGGTGGGCGGGGTCCCTCAGAGTCCGATTTGGTGGGTGGGGCCCCTTAGGGTCCGATTTGGTGGGCGAGGGCGCACTTTGGCGCCCATTCTCTCTCAGGGGCATGCGTCATGTGATGAAGCTAGATTTGCATTAGTGCTGTGGGTTTCGCTTTAAGAGCTGATATTATGTGGCAGAAGCTCTGTCCTGGGGGCGTCATGTGACGTTCGTAGTTTTTGGCATAGTAACTGGGTGTGCCTGGGCATGTCAATGAGCTTTACTGCCATTTCAATCGCCTCAGGGCACGTTTTAAGTTTCCCATTCAAATGCATTGAGACAGTGCATTCCAGTGACGGGAAAAAAAATTTTCAAACGCAAATTGCGCAAAAACTACAAATCCGATCGACATGAAAAATACTTAGCACACCTCTCATGGACGCTGGCTTCGAAACAACACCTCAACGGAGTCTGTGCGTGTGAAGGAAGTACAGATAGTGATTTGAAATGCTGCCCAGGCTGCCCCTTTAAGAGAGACTTGCCTGCTGCACCTGCAAGACTTTCAACTCAGGATCCGTTTTAACTGTGGGTGCCTCTCAGGGGCCACTTTGGCCTCAGGGTCCGATTTTGTGGGTGGGGCCCCTCAGGGTCCGATTTTGTGGCCGGGGCCCCTCAGGGTCCGATTTGGTGGGTGGGGCCCCTCAGGGTCCGATTTGGTGAGCGGGGCCCCTCAGGGTCCGATTTGGTGAGTGGGGCCCCTCAGGGTCTGATTTGGTGGGCGGGATCTATCAGAGTCCGATTTGGTGGGCGGGGCCCCTCAGGGTCCAATTTGGTGGGCGGGGACCCTCGGGGTCCGATTTGGTGGGCGGGATCCCTCGGGGTCCGATTTGGTGGGCGGGGCCCCTCGGGGTCCAATTTGGTGGGCGGGGCCCCTCGGGGTCCGATTTGGTGGGTGGGGCCCCTCGGGGTCCGATTTGGTGGGCGGGGCCACTCTAGGTCTGATTTGGTAGGCGGGCCACTCTGGGTCCGATTTGGTGGGCGGAGCCCCTCAGAGTTCAAGTTGGTCAGCGGGGCCCCTCAGGGTCCGATTTTGTGGTTGGGGCCTTTCAGAATCCGATTTAGTGGGCAGGGCCCCTCAGGGTCCGATTTGGTGGGCGGGGCCCCTCAGGGTCCGATTTTGTGGCCGGGTCCCCTCAGGGTCTGGATTTGTGGGTGGGGCCCCTCATGGTCTGATTTTGTGGGTGGGGCCCCTCAGAGTCCGATTTTGTGGCTGGGGCCCCTCAGGGTCTGATTTTGTGGTTGGGGCCCCTCAGGGTCCGATTTTGAGGGTGGGGCCCCTCAGGGTCTGATTTGGTGGTTGGGGCCCCTCTGGGTCTGATTTTGTGGGTTGGGCCCCTCAGGGTCTGATTTTGTGTCCGGGGCCCCTCAGGGTCCGATTTTGTGGCCGGTGCCTCTCAGGGTCCGATTTTGTGGTTGGGGCCCCTCAGGGTCTGATTTTGCGGCCGGAGCCTTTCAGGGTCCAATTTTGTGGCCGGGGCCCCTCAGGGTCCAATTTTGTGGGTGGGGCCCCTCAGGGTACAATTTGGTGGGCGGGGCCACTCTGGGTCTGATTTGGTGGGCGGGGTCACTCTGGGTCCGATTTGGTGGGCGGGGCCACTCTGGGTCCGATTTGGTGGGCTGTGCTAATCTGGGTCTGAATTTTTGAGCGGGGCCACACTGGGTCCGATTTGGAGGCCAGGGTGGCTCAGCCTCCGATTTGGAGGCCGGGGTGGTTCAGCCTCCGATTTGGAGGCCGGGGTGGCTCAGCCTCCGATTTGGAGGCCGGGGTCACTCAGCTTTCGATTTGGCGCACCGGCCCTTTAAGACTCATTTCGGTGCGCTGGCCATTTTAGAATCACTGTGGCACATCGGCCCTTTAAGAGCCAGGGTGGCTCACTGGGCTTCTAAATCCACTTTGTCGCACATTCTATCTCAGGGGCATGTGTCATGTGATGAAGCTAGATTTGCATTTGTGCTGTGGGTTTCACTTTAAGAGCTGATATTATGTGGCAGAAGCTCTGTTCTGGAGATGTCATGTGACGTTCGTAGGCGTTGGCATAGTAACTGGGTCTGCCTGCGCATATCAATGAGCTCAACTGCCATTTCAATCGCCTCAGGGCATGTTTTGCCATTACCCATTGAAAAGCATTGGAGACAGTGCATTCCAATGACGGGAAAAAAAAATTTCAAACGCAAATTGCGCAAAAACTACAAATCCGATCGACACGAAAAATACTTAGCACACCTCTCATGGACGCTGGCTTCGAAACAACACCTCAACGGTGTCTGTGCGTGTAGCGGTTCGGGCTGTATTAATTGCGGAAATCAACTTAATAATAATAATAACTAGATGTGTATTTCCTGAAGGAAGTACAGATAGTGGTTTGAAATGGTGCCCAGGCTGCCCCTTTAAGAGAGACTTGCCTGATGCCCCTGCAAGACTTTCAACTCAGGATCCGTTTTAACTGTGGGTGCCTCTCAGGGGCCACTTTGGCCCCAGGGTCCGATTTTGTGGGTGGGGCCCCTCAAGGCCCGATTTTGTGGGTGGGGCCCCACAGGGTCCGATTTTGTGTCCGGGGCCCCTCAGGGTCCGATTTGGTGGGTGGGGCCCCTCAGGGTCCGATTTTGTGGCCGGGGCCCCTCAGGGTCCGATTTGGTGGGTGGGGCCCCTCAGGGTCCGATTTTGTGGCCGGGGCCCCTCAGGGTCCGATTTTGTGGCCGGAACCCCTCAGAGTCTGATTTTGTGGGTGGGCCCCTCAGGGTCCAATTTTGTGGCCAGGTCCCCTCAGGGTCCGATTTGGTGGGTGGGGCCTCTCAGGGTCCGATTTGGTGGGCGGGGCCCCTCAGGGTCCAATTTGGTGGGCAGGGCCCCTCAGGGTCCGATTTTGTGGGCTGGGCCCCTCAGGGTCCGATTTTTGTGGCCGGGGCCCCTCAGGGTCCGATTTTGTGTCAGGGGCCCCTCTGGGTCCAATTTTGTGGGTGGGGCCCCTCTGGGTCCAATTTGGTGGGCGGGACCACTCTGGGTCCAATTTGGTGGGCGGGGCCTCTCTGGGTCCGATTTTGTGGTTGGGTCCCCTCAGGGTCCGATTTTGTGGTTGGGGCCCCTCAGGGTCCGATTTTGTGGCCGGGGCCTATCAGGGTCCAATTTTGTGACCGGGGCCCATCAGGGTCCGATTTTGTGGCCGCGGCCCCTCAGGGTCTGATTTTGTGGGCGGAGCCCCACTGGGTCCAATTTGGTGGGCGGGACCACTCTGGGTCCAATTTGGTGGGCGGGACCACTCTGGGTCCAATTTGGTGGGCGGGGCCTCTCAGGGTCCGATTTGGTGGGCGGGGCCCCACAGGGTCCGATTTGGTGGGCGGGGCCCCTCAGGGACCGATTTGGTGGGCGGGGCCCCTCAGGGACCGATTTGGTGGGCAGGGCCTCTCTGGGTCTGATTTGGTGGGTGGGGCCACTCTGGGTAAGATTTGGAGGCTGGGGTCGCTCAGACTCCAATTTTGAGGCCGGGGTCGTTGAGCTTCCGATTTGGAGGCCGAGGTCAAAGAGCCTCCGATTTGGAGGCAGGGATCGATGAGCTTCCGATTTGGAGGCCGGGGTCGATGAGCCTCCGATTTGGAGGCCGGGGTGGCTCAGCCTCCGATTTGGAGGCCGGGGTGGCTCAGCCTCCGATTTGGAGGCCGGGGTGGATCAGCCTCCGATTTGGAGGCCGGGGTGGATCAGCCTCCGATTTGGAGGCCGGGGTGGCTCAGCCTCCGATTTGGAGGCCGCGGTGGATCAGCCTCCGATTTGGAGGCCGCGGTGGATCAGCCTCCAATTTGGAGGCCGGGGTGGATCAGCCTCCGATTTGGAGGCCGGGGTGGATCAGCCTCCGATTTGGAGGCCGGGGTGGATCAGCCTCCGATTTGGAGGCCGGGGTGGAGCAGCCTCCGATTTGGAGGCCGGGGTCGCTCAGCCTCCGATTTGGAGGCCGGGGTCGCTCAGCCTCCGATTTGGAGGCCGGGGTGGCTCAGCCTCCGATTTGGAGGCCGGGGTCGATCAGCCTCCGATTTGGAGGCCGGGGTGGCTCAGCCTCCGATTTGGAGGCCGGGGTGGCTCAGCCTCCGATTTGGAGGCCGGGGTGGCTCAGCGTCCGATTTGGAGGCCGGGGAGGCTCAGCCTCCGATTTGGAGGCCGGGGTGGCTCAGCCTCCGATTTGGAGGCCGGGGTGGCTCAGTCGATTTGGTGTGTCGGCCCTTTAAGACTCATTTGGGTGCGCTGGGCCTTTAACAATCAGTTTGGCGCATTGGCCCTTTAAGAGCTAGTTTGGCTCACTGGGCTTCTTTTAAATCCACTTTGGCGCACACATTCTCTCTCAGGGGCATGTGTCATGTGATGAAGCTAGATTTGCATTTGTGCTGTGAGTTTCGCTTTAAGAGCTGATATTATGTGGCAGAGGCTCTGTGCTGGGGTTCAAGTGAAGTTCGTAGGCGTTGGCATAGTAACTGGGTCTGCCTGCGCATATCAATGAGCTCAACTGTCATTTCAATCGCCTCAGGGCACGTTTTGCCATTTCCTATTGAAAAGCATTGGAGACAGTGCATTCCAATGACGGGAAAAAAAATTTTCAAACGCAAATTGCGCAAAAGCTACAAATCCGATCGACACGAAAAATACTTAGCACACCTCTCATGGACGCTGGCTTCGAAACGACACCTCAACGGAGTCTGTGCGTGTAGCGGTTCGGGCCGCATTAATTGCGGAAATCAACTTAATAATAATAAGAAGAAGAATAAGTTAGCAGCGTTCGGATTACAATATAGTGTTTTTTTCAAACCACTATAACTAGATGTGTATTTCCTGAAGGAAGTACAGATAGTGGTTTGAAATGGTGCCCGAGCTGCCCCTTTAAGAGAGACTTGCCTGTTGCCCCTGCAAGACTTTGAAGTCAGGATCTGTTTTAACTGTGGGTGCCTCTCAGGGGCCACTTTTGGCCTCAGGGTCTGATTTTGTGGCCGGGGCCCCTCAGGGTCCGATTTGGTGGGCGGGGACCCTCAGGGTCCGATTTGGTGAGCGGGGCCCCTCAGGGTCCGATTTGGTGGGCGGGCCACTCAGGGTCCGATTTGGTGAGCGGGGCACCTCAGAGTTCCATTTGGTGAGCGGGACCCCTCAGGGTACGATTTGGTGGGTGGGGCCCTTCAGGGTCCAATTTGGTGGGTGGGGCCCCTCTGGGTCTGATTTGGTGGACGAGGCTCCTTAGGGTTCGATTTTGTGAACGGGCCCCTCAGGGTCCGATTTGGAGAGCTGGGCCCCTCAGGGTCCGATTTGGTGGGCGGGGACCCTCAGGGTCCGATTTGGTGAGTGGGGCCCCTCAGGGTCCGATTTGGTGGGTGGGGCCCCTCAGGGTCCGATTTGGTGGGCGAGTCCCCTCAGGGTCCGATTTGGTGGGCGGGGCCACTCAGGGTCCGATTTGGTGAGCGGGGCACCTCAGAGTTCCATTTGGTGAGCGGGGCCCCTCAGGGTCCGATTTGGAGGGTGGGGCCACTCAGAATCCGATTTGGTGGGCGGGGCCCCTCAGGGTCCGATTTGGTGAGCGGGGCCCCTCAGGGTCCGATTTGGTGAGCGGGGCCCCTCAGGGTCCGATTTGGTGGGCGGGATCTCTCAGAGTCCGATTTGGTGGGCGGGGCCCCACAGGATCTGATTTGGTGGGCGGGGCCCCTCAGGGTCCGATTTCGTGAGCGGGGCCCCTCAGAGTTCAATTTGGTGAGCGGGGCCCCTCAGGGTCCGATTTGGTGAGCGGGGCCCCTCAGGGTCCGATTTGGTGGGCGGGGCCCCTCAGGGTCCGATTTGGTGGGCGGGGCCCCTCAGGGTCCGATTTGGTGGGCGGGGCCCCTCAGGATCTGATTTGGTGGGCGGGGCCCCTCAGGGTCCGATTTGGTGGGCGGGGCCCCTCAGGATCTGATTTGGTGGGCGGGGCCCCTCAGGATCTGATTTGGTGGGTGGGGCCCTTCAGGGTCCGATTTGGTGAGCGGGGCCCCTCAGAGTTCAATTTGGTGAGCGGGCCCCTCAGGGTCTGATTTGGTGGGCGGGATCTCTCAGAGTCCGATTTGGTGGGCGGGGCCCCTCAGGGTCTGATTTGGTGGGCGGGGCCCCTCAGGGTCCGATTTGGTGGGCGGGATCTCTCAGAGTCCGATTTGGTGGGCGGGGCCCCTCAGGGTCCGATTTGGTGGGCGGGGTCCCTCAGAGTCCGATTTGGTGGGTGGGGCCCCTCAGCGTCCGATTTGGTGGGCGAGGGCGCACTTTGGCGCCCATTCTCTCTCAGGGGCATGCGTCATGTGATGAAGCTAGATTTGCATTAGTGCTGTGGGTTTCGCTTTAAGAGCTGATATTATGTGGCAGAAGCTCTGTCCTGGGGGCGTCATGTGACGTTCGTAGTTTTTGGCATAGTAACTGGGTGTGCCTGGGCATGTCAATGAGCTTTACTGCCATTTCAATCGCCTCAGGGCACGTTTTAAGTTTCCCATTCAAATGCATTGAGACAGTGCATTCCAGTGACGGGAAAAAAAATTTTCAAACGCAAATTGCGCAAAAACTACAAATCCGATCGACATGAAAAATACTTAGCACACCTCTCATGGACGCTGGCTTCGAAACAACACCTCAACAGAGTCTGTGCGTGTGAAGGAAGTACAGATAGTGGTTTGAAATGCTGCCCAGGCTGCCCCTTTAAGAGAGACTTGCCTGCTGCACCTGCAAGACTTTCAACTCAGGATCCGTTTTAACTGTGGGTGCCTCTCAGGGGCCACTTTGGCCTCAGGGTCCGATTTTGTGGGTGGTTCCCCTCAGGGTCCAATCTTGTGGCCGGGGCCCCTGAGGGTTGGATTTTGTGGGTGGGGCCCCTCAGGGTCCGATTTTGTGGCCGGGGCCCCTCAGGGTCCGATTTGGTGGGTGGGGCCCCTCAGGGTCCGATTTGGTGAGCGGGGCCCCTCAGGGTCCGATTTGGTGAGTGGGGCCCCTCACGGTCTGATTTGGTGGGCGGGATCTATCAGAGTCCGATTTGGTGGGCGGGGCCCCTCAGGGTCCAATTTGGTGGGCGGGGACCCTCGGGGTCCGATTTGGTGGGTGGGATCCCTCGGGGTCCGATTTGGTGGGCGGGGCCCCTCGGGGTCCAATTTGGTGGGCGGGGACCCTCGGGGTCCGATTTGGTGGGTGGGGCCCCTCGGGGTCCGATTTGGTGAGCGGGGCCACTCTAGGTCTGATTTGGTAGGCGGGCCACTCTGGGTCCGATTTGGTGGGCGGGGCCCCTCAGAGTTCAAGTTGGTCAGCGGGGCCCCTCAGGGTCCGATTTTGTGGTTGGGGCCTTTCAGAATCCGATTTAGTGGGCGGGGCCCCTCAGGGTCCGATTTGGTGGGCGGGGCCCCTCAGGGTCCGATTTTGTGGCCGGGTCCCCTCAGGGTCTGATTTTGTGGGTGGGGCCCCTCAGAGTCCGATTTTGTGGCTGGGGCCCCTCAGGGTCTGATTTTGTGGTTGGGGCCCCTCAGGGTCCGATTTTGAGGGTGGGGCCCCTCAGGGTCTGATTTGGTGGTTGGGGCCCCTCAGGGTCTGATTTTGTGGGTTGGGCCCCTCAGGGTCCGATTTTGTGGCCGGGGCCCTTCAGGGTCCGATTTTGTGGCCGGGGCCCCTCAGGGTCCGATTTTGTGGCCGGTGCCTCTCAGGGTCCGATTTTGTGGTTGGGGCCCCTCAGGGTCTGATTTTGCGGCCGGAGCCTCTCAGGGTCCAATTTTGTGGCCGGGGCCCCTCAGGGTCCAATTTTGTGGGTGGGGCCCCTCAGGGTACAATTTGGTGGGCGGGGCCACTCTGGGTCTGATTTGGTGGGCGGGGTCACTCTGGGTCCGATTTGGTGGGCGGGGCCACTCTGGGTCCGATTTGGTGAGCTGGGCCCCTCAGGGTCTGATTTGGTGGGCGGGATCTATCAGAGTCCGATTTGGTGGGCTGGGCCCCTCAGGGTCCAATTTGGTTGGCGGGGACCCTCGGGGTCTGATTTGGTGGGCGGGATCCCTCGGGGTCCGATTTGGTGGGCGGGGCCCCTCGGGGTCCGATTTGGTGTGCGGGGCCCCTCGGGGTCCGATTTGGTGGGTGGGGCCCCTCGGGGTCCGAATTGGTGAGCGGGGTCACTCTAGGTCTGATTTGGTGGGCGGGCCACTCTGGGTCCGATTTGGTGGGCGGGGCCCCTCAGAGTTCAATTTGGTCAGCTGGGACCCTCAGGGTCCGATTTTGTGGGTGGGGCCCCTCAGGGTCCGATTTTGTGGTTGGGGCCTTTCAGAATCCGATTTAGTGGGCGGGGCCCCTCAGGGTCCAATTTGGTGGGCAGGGCCCCTCAGGGTCCGATTTGGTGGGCGGGGCCCCTCAGGGTCCAATTTGGTGGGCGGGGCCCCTCAGGGTCCCATTTGGTGGGCGGGGCCCCTCAGGGTCCGATTTGGTGGGCGGGGCGACTCTGGGTCTGATTTGGTGGGCGGGGCCACTTTGGGTCCGATTTGGTGGACGGGGCCCTTCAGGGTCCAATTTGGTGGGCGGGGACACTGAGTCTGATTTTGTGGGTTGGGCCCCTCAGGGTCCGATTTTGTGGCCGGGGCCCCTCAGAGTCCGATTTTGTGTCCGGGGCCCCTCGGGGTCCGATTTTGTAGCCGGTGCCTCTCAGGGTCCGATTTTGTGGTTGGGGCCCCTCAGGGTCCGATTTTTGGGGCCGGGGCCCCTCAGGGTCCGATTTTGCGGGTGGAGCCCCTCAGGGTCCGATTTTGCGGGTGGGGCCCCTCAGGGTCCGATTTTGTGGGTCGGGCCCCTCAGGGTCCGATTTTGTGGCTGGGGCCCCTCAGGGTCTGATTTTGTGGGTGGGGCCCATCAGGGTCCGATTCTGTGGGTGGGGCCCCTCAGGGTCCGATTTTGTGACCGGGGACCCTCAGGGTCTGATTTTGTGGGTGGGGCCCCTCAGGGTCCGATTTTGTGGCAGGGGTCCCTCAGGGTCTGATTTTGTGGGTGGGGCCCCTCAGGGTCCGATTTTGTGGCCGGGGCCCCTTAGGGTCTGATTTTGTGACTGAGGCCCCTCTGGGTTCGATTTTGTGGCCGGGGTCTCTCAGGGTCTGATTTTGTGGGTGGGACCCCTCAGCGACCGATTTTGAGGGTGGGGCCCCTCAGGGTCTAATTTGGTGGGCGGGTCCCCTCAGGGTCCGATTTTCTGGGTGGGGTCCCTCATGGTCTGATTTTGTGGGTGGGGCCACTCAGGTTCTGATTTTGTGGTTGGGGCCCCTCAGGTTCTGATTTTGTGGCTGGGGTCCCTCAGGGTCTGATTTTGTGGGTGGGGCCCCTCAGGGTCCGATTTTGTGACAGGGGCCCCTCAGGGTCTGATTTTGTGGTTGGGGCCCCTCAGGGTCCAATTTTGTGGCCGGGGTCTCTCAGGGTCCGATTTTGTGGCCGGGTCCTCTCAGGGTCTGGATTTGTGGGTGGGGCCCCTCAGGGTCCGATTTTGTGGGTGGGGCCCCTCAGAGTCCGATTTTGTGGCTGGGGCCCCTCAGGGTCTGATTTTGTGGCTGGGTCCCTTCAGGGTCTGATTTTGAGGGTGGGGCCCCTCAGGGTCTAATTTGGTGGGCGGGGCCCCTCAGGGTATGATTTTGTGGGTGGGGCCCCTCAGGGTCCGATTTCGTGACCTGGGCCCCTTAGGGTCTGATTTTGTGACTGGGGCCCCTCTGGGTTCGATTTTGTGGCCGGGGTCTCTCAGGGTCCGATTTTGTGGGTGGGGCCCCTCAGGGTCTTATTTTGCGGCTGGGGCCCCTCAGGGTCTGGTTTTGTGGGTGGGGCCCCTCAGGGTCTGATTTTGTGGGTGGGGCCCCTCAGGGTCCGATTTTGTGCCCGGGGCACCTCAGGGTCTGATTTTGTGGTTGGGGCCCCTGAGGGTCCTATTTTGTGACTGGGGCCCCTCTAGGTTCGATTTTGTGGCCGGGGTCTCTCAGGGTCCGATTTTGTGGTTGGGGCCCCTCAGGGTCTGATTTTGTGGCCGGGCCCACTCAGGGTCCGATTTTGTGGGTGGGGCCCCTTAGGGTCTGATTTTGTGGGTGGAGCCCCCTGGGTCCATTTTGGTGGGCGGGGCCACTCTGGGTCCGATTTAGTGGGCGGTGCCCCTCATGGTCCGATTTGGTGGGCGGGGCCCCTCATGGTCCGATTTGGTGGGCGGGGCCCCCTGGGTCGGATTTGGTGGGCGGGGCCCCTCTGGGTCCGATTTGGTGGGCGGGGCCCTTCAGGGTCCGATTTGGTGGGTGGGGCACCTCTGGGTCCGATTTGGTGGGCGGGGCCCTTCAGGGTCCGATTTGGTGGGCGGGGTCAATCTGGGTCCGATTTGGTGGGCGGGGCTCCTCGGGGTCCGATTTGGTGGGCGGGGTCAATCTGGGTCAGATTTGGTGGGCGGGGCCACTCTGGGTCCGATTTGATGGGCGGGGCCACTCTGGGTCCGATTTGGTGGGCGGGGTCACTCTTGGTCCGATTTGGTGGGCGGGGCTTCTCAGGGTCTGATTTGGTGGGCGGGGCTCCTCAGGGTCCGATTTGGTGGACGGGGCCCTTCAGGGTCCGATTTGGTGGACGGGTCCACTCGGAGTCTGATTTGGTGGGCGGGGCCCCTCAGGATCCGATTTGGTGGGCTGTGCTACTCTGGGTCTGATTTTTTGAGCGGGGCCACACTGGGTCCGATTTGGAGGCCAGGGTGGCTCAGCCTCCGATTTGGAGGCCGGGGTGGTTCAGCCTCCGATTTGGAGGCCGGGGTGGCTCAGCCTCCGATTTGGAGGCCGGGGTCACTCAGCTTTCGATTTGGCGCACCGGCCCTTTAAGACTCATTTCGGTGCGCTGGCCCTTTAAGAATCACTGTGGCACGTCGGCCCTTTAAGAGCCAGGGTGGCTCACTGGGCTTCTAAATCCACTTTGTCGCACATTCTATCTCAGGGGCATGTGTCATGTGATGAAGCTAGATTTGCATTTGTGCTGTGTGTTTCACTTTAAGAGCTGATATTATGTGGCAGAAGCTCTGTTCTGGAGATGTCATGTGACGTTCGTAGGCGTTGGCATAGTAACTGGGTCTGCCTGCCCATATCAATGAGCTCAACTGCCATTTCAATCGCCTCAGGGCACGTTTTGCCATTACCCATTGAAAAGCATTGGAGACAGTGCATTCCAATGACGGGAAAAAAAAATTTCAAACGCAAATTGCGCAAAAACTACAAATCCGATCGACACGAAAAATACTTAGCACACCTCTCATGGACGCTGGCTTCGAAACAACACCTCAACGGAGTCTGTGCGTGTAGCGGTTCGGGCTGTATTAATTGCGGAAATCAACTTAATAATAATAACTAGATGTGTATTTCCTGAAGGAAGTACAGATAGTGGTTTGAAATGGTGCCCGGGCTGCCCCTTTAAGAGAGACTTGCCTGCTGCCCCTGCAAGACTTTCAACTCAGGATACGATTTAACTGTGGGTGCCTCTCAGGGGCCACTTTGGCCTCATGGTCTGATTTTGTGGGTGGGGCCCCTCAGGGCCTGATTTTGTGGGTGGGGCCCCTCGGGGTCCGATTTTGTGGTTGGGTCCCCTCAGGGTCCGATTTTGTGGTTGGGTCCCCTCAGGGTCCGATTTTGTGGTTGGGGCCCCTCAGGGTCCGATTTTGTGGCCGGGGCCCCTTAGGGTCCGATTTTGTGGGTGGGGCCCCTCTGGGTCCAATTTGGTGGGCGGGGCCTCTCAGGGTCCGATTTTGTGACTGGGGCCCATCAGGGTCCGATTTTGTGGCCGCGGCCCCTCAGGGTC
Organism: Dendrobates tinctorius; assembly: GCF_039654945.1. NCBI lineage: Eukaryota > Metazoa > Chordata > Amphibia > Anura > Dendrobatidae > Dendrobates > Dendrobates tinctorius. The sequence continues at coordinate 25,414,882 of NW_027361675.1, forward strand.
TGATTTTGTGGCAGGGGCCCCTCTGGGTCTGATTTTGTGGGCGGAGCCCCTCTGGGTCCAATTTCGTGGGCGGGACCACTCTGGGTCCAATTTGGTGGGCGGGACCACTCTGGGTCCGATTTGGTGGGTGGGGCCTCTCAGCCTCCGATTTGGAGGCCGGGGTGGCTCAGCCTCCGATTTGGAGGCCGGGGTGGATCAGCCTCCGATTTGGAGGCCGGGGTGGATCAGCCTCCGATTTGGAGGCCGGGGTGGCTCAGCCTCCGATTTGGAGGCCGGGGTCGATCAGCCTTCTATTTGGAGGCCGGGGTGGCTCAGCCTCCGATTTGGAGGCCGGGGTGGCTTAGTCTCCGATTTGGTGTGTCGGCCCTTTAAGACTCATTTGGGTGCGCTGGCCCTTTAACAATCACTTTGGCGCGTTGGCCCTTTAAGAGCTAGTTTGGCTCACTGGGCTTCTTTTAAATCCACTTTGGCGCACACATTCTCTCTCAGGGGCATGTGTCATGTGATGAAGCTAGATTTGCATTTGTGCTGTGGGTTTCGCTTTAAGAGCTGATATTATGTGGCAGAGGCTCTGTGCTGGGGTTCAAGTGAAGTTCGTAGGCGTTGGCATAGTAACTGGGTCTGCCTGCGCATATCAATGAGCTCAACTGTCATTTCAATCGCCTCAGGGCACGTTTTGCCATTTCCTATTGAAAAGCATTGGAGACAGTGCATTCCAATGACGGGAAAAAAAAATTTCAAACGCAAATTGCGCAAAAACTACAAATCCGATCGACACGAAAAATACTTAGCACACCTCTCATGGACGCTGGCTTCGAAACGACACCTCAACGGAGTCTGTGCGTGTAGCGGTTCGGGCCGCATTAATTGCGGAAATCAACTTAATAATAATAAGAAGAAGAATAAGTTAGCAGCGTTCGGATTACAATATAGTGGTTTTTTCAAACCACTATAATAATAAGAAGAAGAAGAACTAGATGTGTATTTCCTGAAGGAAGTACAGATAGTGGTTTGAAATGCTGTCCAGGCTGCCCCTTTAAGAGAGACTTGCCTGCTGCACCTGCAAGACTTTCAACTCAGGATCCGTTTTAACTGTGGGTGCCTCAGTGGCCACTTTGGCCTCAGGGTCCGATTTTGTGGGTGGGGCCCTCAGGGCCCGATTTTGTGGGTGGGGCCCCTCAGGGTCCGATTTGGTGGGTGGGGCCCCTCAGGGCCCGATTTGGTGGGTGGGGCTCCTCAGGGTCCGAATTTGTGGTTGGGGCCCCTCAGGCTCTGATTTTGTGGGCAGGGCCCCTAAGGGTCCGATTTGGTGGGCGGGGCCCATCAGGGTCCGATTTGGTGGTTGGGTCCCTTCAGAATCCGATTTGGTGGTTGGGTCCCTTCAGAATCCGATTTGGTTGTCGGGGCCCTTCAGGGTCCGATTTGGTGGGCGGGGCCACTCAGGGTCCGATTTGATGGGCGGGGCCCCTCAGGGTCCGATTTGGTGGGTGGGGCCCCTCAGGGTCCGATTTGTTTGTGTCCGGGGCCCCTCAGGGTCCGATTTTGTGAGTGGGGCCCCTCAGGGTTCGATTTGGTGGGCGGGGCACCTCAGGGACCAATTTGGTGGGCGGGGCCCATCAGGGTCCAATTTGGTGGGCGGGGCCCCTCAGGGTCCAATATGGTGGGCGGGGCCCCTCGGTCTGATTTGGTGGGCGGGGCCTCTCAGGGTCCGATTTGGTGGGCGGGGCCACTCAGAATCTGATTTGGTGGGCGGGGCTCCTCAGGGTCCGATTTGGTGAGAGGGGCCTCTCAGAGTTCAATTTGGTGAGCGGGACCCCTCAGGGTCCGATTTGGTGAGCAGTGCCCCTCAGGGTCTGATTTAGTGGGTGGGGCCCCTCAGAGTCCGATTTGCTGGGCGGGGGCTATTCTGGGTCTGATTTGGTGGGCGGGGCCCCTCATGGTCCGATTTTGTGGGTGGGGCCCCTCAGAGTCTGATTTTGTGGCCGGGGCCCCTCAGGGAACGATTTTGTGGCCGGGGCCCTTCTTGGTCCGATTTTGTGGGTGGGGCCCCTCAGGGTCCGAGATGGTGGGCTGGGCCACTCTGGGTTCGATTTTGTGGTTGGGGCCCCTCAGGGTCCAATTTTGTGGGTGGGGCCCCTCAGGGTCTGATTTTGTGGTTGGGGCCGCTCAGGGTCCGATTTGGTGGGCGGGGCTGCTCAGGGTCCGATTCGGTGGGCGTGGGCGCACTTTGGCGCACATTCTCTCTCAGGGGCATGCGTCATATGATCAAGCTAGATTTGCATTTGTGCTGTGGGTTTCGCTTTAAGAGCTGATATTATGTGGCAGAAGCTCTGTCCTGGAGGCGTCATGTGACGTTCGTAGGCATTGGCATAGTAACTGGGTGTGCCTGTGCATAACAATGATCTTTACTGCCATTTCAATCGCCTCAGGGCACGTTTTAAGTTTCCCATTCAAATGCATTGAGACAGTGCATTCCAATGACAGGAAAAACAATTTTCAAATGCAAATTGCGCAAAAACTACAAATCCGATCGACACGAAAAATACTTAGCACACCTCTCGTGGACGCTGGCTTTGAAACGATACCTCAACGGAGTCTGTGCGTGTAGCGGTTCGAGCCGCATTAATAGCGGAAATCAACTGAAAAATAAGAATAAGTTAGCAGCGTTCGGATTACAACATTAATACTAGATGTGTATTTCCTGAAGGAAGTACAGATAGTGGTTTGAAATGGTGCCCAGGCTGCCCCTTTAAGATAGACTTGTATGCTGCCCCTGCAAGACTTTCAAGTCAGGATCCGTTTTAACTGTGGGTGCCTCTCAGGGGCCACTTTGGCCTCAGGGTCTGATTTGGTGGGTGGGGCCCCTCAGGATCCAATTCGGTGGCCTGGGCTCCTCAGGGCTTGAATTGGTGGCCGGGATCCCTCAGGGTCCGATTTTGTGGGTGTGGCCCCTCAGGGTCTGATTTTGTGGGTGGGGCCCCTCAGTGTCCGATTTTGTGGTTGGGGCCCCTCAGGGTCCGATTTTGTGGCCGGAGCCCCTCAAGGTCTGATTTTGTGACCGGGGCCCTTCAGGGTCCGATTTTATGGCCTGGACCCCTCAGGGTCCGATTTTGTGGTTGGGGCACCTCAGGGTCTGATTTGGTGGGTAGGGCCCATCAGGGTCCGATTTGGTGGGCGGGGCACCTCAGGGTCCGATTTGGTGGGTGGGGCCACTCTGGGTCCGATTTGGTGGGCGTGGCCACTCTGGGTCTGATTTGGTGGGCGGGCCACTCTGGGTCTGATTTGGTGGGCGGGGCCACTCTGGGTCTGATTTGGTGGGCGGGGCCACTCTGCATCCGATTTGGTGGGCGGGGCACCTCAGGGTCCGATTTGGAGGCCAGGGTGGCTCAGTCTCCGTTTTGTAGGCCAGGGTCGATTAGCCTCCGATTTGTAGGCCAGGGTCAATCAGCCTCCGATTTGGAGCCTGGGGTCACTCAGCTTTCGATTTGGCGCGCCGGCCCTTTAAGACTCATTTTGGTGCACCGGCCCTTTAAGAATCACTTAGGCGCGTCGGCCGTTTAAGAGCCAGTTTGGCTCACTGGGCTTCTAAATCCACTTTGGCGCACATTCTCTCTCAGGGGCATGCGTCATGTGATAAAGCTAGATTTGCATTTGTGCTCTGGGTTTCGCTTTAAGAGCTGATATTATCTGCCAGAAACTCTGTCTTGGAGGGGTCATGAAAAGTTTGTAGGCGTTGGCATAGTAACTGGGTGTGCCTGCGCATATCAATGAGCTTAACTGCTATTTGAATCGCCTCACGACTGCCCCATGTTTTACCTATGGCAAAATTTTCCTTTTGAAATGCATTGAGACTGTGAATTCCAATGACGGGAAAATGTTTTTTCAAACGCAAATTGCACAAAAACTATAAATCTGATCGACACGAAAAATACTTAGCACACCTCTCGTGAACGCTGGCTTCGAAACGACACCTCAACGGAGTCTGTGCGTGTAGCAGTTCGGGCCGCATTAATTGCGGAAATCAACTGAATAGTAATAATAATACTAGATGTGTATTTCCTGAAGGAAGTACAGATAGTGGTTTGAAATGGTGCCCGGGCTGCCCCTTTAAGAGAGACTTGCCTGCTGCCCCTGCAAGACTTTCAACTCAGGATCCGTTTTAACTGTGAGTGCCTCTCAGAGGCCACTTTGGCCTCAGGGTCTGATTTGGTGGGTGGGGCCCCTCAGGATCCGATTCCTTGGCCTGGGCTCCTCAGGGCTTGAATTGTTGGCGGGGATCTCTCAGGCTCCGATTTTGTGGGTGTGGCCCCTCAGGGTCCGATTTTGTGAGTGGGGCCCCTCAGGGTCCGATTTTGTGGCCGGGGCCCCTCAGGGTCTGATTTTGTGGCCGGATCCCCTCAGGGTCTGATTTCCTGGCCATGGCCCCTCAGGGTCCGATTATGTGGGTTGGGCCCCTCAGGGTCCGATTTTGTGGCCAGGGCCCCTCAGGGTCCGATTTTGTGGCCGGGGCCCCTCAGGGTCCGATTTTGTGGCCGGGGCCCCTCTGGGTCTGATTTTGTGGTTGGGACCAATCAGGGTCCGATTTTGTGGTTGGGGCCCCTCAGGGTCAGATTTGGTGGGTTGGGCCCCTTAGGGTCTGATTTTGTGGGCGGAGACCCTCTGGGTCCGATTTGGTCGGCGGGGCCACTCTGGGTCCGATTTGGTCGGCGGGACCACTCTGGGTCCGATTTGGTGGGCGGGGCCCCTCAGGGTCCGGTTTGGTGGGCGGGGCCTCTCTGGGTCCGATTTGGTGGGCGGGGGCACTCGGTAAGATTTGTGGGCGGGGCCACTCGGTAAGATTTGGTGGGCGGGGCCACTCGGTAAGATTTGGTGGGCGGGGCCACTCTGGGTAAGATTTGGAGGCCGGGGTCGATGAGCTTCCGATTTGGAGGCCGAGGTCAAAGAGCCTCCGATTTGGAGGCCGGGGTGGCTCAGCCTCCGATTTGGAGGCCGGGGTGGCTCAGCCTCCGATTTGGAGGCCGGGGTGGCTCAGCCTCCGATTTGGAGGCTGGGGTGGCTAAGCCTCCGATTTGGAGGCCGGGGTGGCTCAGCCTCCGATTTGGAGGCTGGGCTGGCTCAGCCTCCCATTTGGAGGCCGGGGTGGCTCAGCCTCCCATTTGGAGGCCGGGGTGGCTCAGCCTCCCATTTGGAGGCCGGGGTGGCTCAGCCTCCCATTTGGAGGCCGGGGTGGCTCAGCCTCCCATTTGGAGGCCGGGGTGGATCAGCCTCCCATTTGGAGGCCGGGGTGGATCAGCCTCCGATTTGGAGGCCGGGGTCGCTCAGCATCCGATTTGGAGGCCGGGGTGGCTCAGCCTCCCATTTGGAGGCCGGGGTGGCTCAGCCTCCCATTTGGAGGCCGGGGTGGCTCAGCCTACCATTTGGAGGCCGGGGTGGCTCAGCCTCCCATTTGGAGGCCGGGGTGGCTCAGCCTCCCATTTGGAGGCCGGGGTGGCTCAGCCTCCGATTTGGAGGCCGGGGTGGCTCAGCCTCCGATTTGGAGGACGGGGTGGCTCAGCCTCCGATTTGGAGGACGGGGTGGCTCAGCCTCCGATTTGGAGGCTGGGGTGGCTCAGCCTCCCATTTGGAGGCCGGGGTCGATCAGCCTCCCATTTGGAGGCCGGGGTCGATCAGCCTCCCATTTGGAGGCCGGGGTCGATCAGCCTCCCATTTGGAGGCCGGGGTCGATCAGCCTCCCATTTGGAGGCCGGGGTGGATCAGCCTCCCATTTGGAGGCCGGGGTGGATCAGCCTCCCATTTGGAGGCCGGGGTGGATCAGCCTCCCATTTGGAGGCCGGGGTGGATCAGCCTCCCATTTGGAGGCCGGGGTGGATCAGCCTCCCATTTGGAGGCCGGGGTGGATCAGCCTCCCATTTGGAGGCCGGGGTGGATCAGCCTCCGATTTGGAGGCCGGGGTCGCTCAGCATCCGATTTGAAGGCCGGGGTGGCTCAGCCTCCGATTTGGAGGCCGGGGTGGCTCAGCCTCCGATTTGGAGGCCGGGGTGGCTCAGCCTCCGATTTGGAGGCCGGGGTGGCTCAGCCTCCGATTTGGAGGCCGGGGTGGCTCAGCCTCCCATTTGGAGGCCGGGGTGGCTCAGCCTTCCATTTGGAGGCCGGGGTGGCTCAGCCTCCCATTTGGAGGCCGGGGTCGATCAGCCTCCCATTTGGAGGCCGGGGTGGATCAGCCTCCCATTTGGAGGCCGGGGTGGATCAGCCTCCCATTTGGAGGCCGGGGTGGATCAGCCTCCCATTTGGAGGCCGGGGTGGATCAGCCTCCCATTTGGAGGCCGGGGTGGATCAGCCTCCCATTTGGAGGCCGGGGTGGATCAGCCTCCCATTTGGAGGCCGGGGTGGATCAGCCTCCCATTTGGAGGCCGGGGTGGCTCAGCCTCCCATTTGGAGGCCGGGGTGGCTCAGCCTCCCATTTGGAGGCCGGGGTGGCTCAGCCTCCCATTTGGAGGCCGGGGTCGATCAGCCTCCCATTTGGAGGCCGGGGTCGATCAGCCTCCCATTTGGAGACCGGGGTCGATCAGCCTCCCATTTGGAGGCCGGGGTCGATCAGCCTCCCATTTGGAGGCAGGTGTGGCTCAGCCTCCGATTTGGAGGCCGGGGTGGCTCAGCCTCCGATTTGGAGGCCGGGGTGGCTCAGCCTCCGATTTGGAGGCCGGGGTGGCTCAGCCTCCGACTTGGAGGCCGGGGTGGCTCAGCCTCCGATTTGGAGGCCGGGGTGGCTCAGCCTCCGATTTGGAGCCCGGGGTGGCTCAGCCTCCGATTTGGAGGCCGGGGTGGCACAGCCTCCGATTTGAAGCCCGGGGTGGCTCAGCCTCCGATTTGGAGGCCGGGGTGGCACAGCCTCCGATTTGGAGGCCGGGGTGGCTCAGCGTCCGATTTGGAGGCCGGGGTGGCTCAGCCTCCGATTTGGAGGCCGGGTTGGCACAGCCTCCGATTTGGAGGCCGGGGTGGCTCAGCCTCCGATTTGGAGGCCGGGGTGGATCAGCCTCTGATTTGGAGGCCGGGGTGGATCAGCCTCCGATTTGGAGGCCGGGGTGGCTCAGCCTCCGATTTGGAGGCCGGGGTGGCTCAGCCTCCGATTTGAAGGCCGGGGTGGCTCAGCCTCCGATTTGGAGGCCGGGGTGGCTCAGCCTCCGATTTGGAGGCCGGGGTGGCTCAGCCTCCGATTTGGAGTCCGGGGTGGCTCAACCTCCGATTTGGAGGCCGGGGTGGCTCAGCCTCCGATTTGGAGGCCGGGGGGTCGATCAGCCTCCCATTTGGAGCCTGTGGTCACTCAGCTTTCGATTTGGCGTGTTGGCCCTTTAAGACTCATTTCGGTGCGCCGGTCCTTTAACAGTCACTTTTGCACTTCGGCCCTTTAACAGCCAGTTTGGCTCACTGGGCTTCTAAATACACTTTGGCGCACATTCTCTCTCAGGGGCATGTGTCATGTGATGAAGCTAGATTTGCATTTGTGCTGTGGGTTTCGCTTTAAGAGCTGATATTATGTGGCAGAAGCTCTGTCCTTGGGACATCATGTGACGTTCGTAGGCGTTGGCATAGTAACTGGGTCTGCCTGCGCATATCAATGAGCTCAACTGCCATTTCAATCGCCTCAGGGCATGTTTTGCCATTTCCCCATTCAAATGCATTGGAGACAGTGCATTCCAATGACGGGAAAAAAAATTTTCAAACGCAAATTTTTCAAAAACTACAAATCTGATCGACACGAAAAATACTTAGCACACCTCTCATGGGCGCTGGCTTCGAAACGACACCTCAACGGAGTCTGTGCGTTTAGCGGTTCGGGCTGTATTAATTGCGGAAATCAACTTAATAATAAGAAGAAGAAGAAGAATAAGTTAGCAGCGTTCGGATTACAATATAGTGGTTTTTTCAAACCACTATAACTAGATGTGTATTTCCTGAAGGAAGTACAGATAGTGGTTTGAAATGGTGCTTGGGCTACCCCTTTAAGAGAGACTTGCCTGCTGCCCCTGCAAGACTTTCAACTCAGGATCCGTTTTAACTGTGGGTGCCTCTCAGGGGCCACTTTGGCCTCATGGTCCGATTTTGTGGGTGGGGCCCCTCAGGGCCCGATTTTGTGGGTGGGTCCCCTCAGGGTCCGATTTTGTCGCCGGGGCACCTCAGGGTCCGATTTGGTGGGTGGGGCCCCTCAGGGTCTGATTTGGTGGCCGGGGCCCCTCAGGGGCTGATTTGGTGGGTGGGGCCCCTCAGGGTCCGATTTTGTGGCCGGGGCCCCTCAGGGTCTGATTTGGTGGTTGGGGCCCGGGCTACCCCTTTAAGAGAGACTTGCCTGCTGCCCCTGCAAGACTTTCAACTCAGGATCCATTTTAACTGTGAGTGCCTCTCAGGGGCCACTTTGGCCTCAGGGTCTGATTTGGTGGGTGGGGACCCTCAGGATCCGATTCCTTGGCCTGGGATCCTCAGGGCTTGAATTATTGGCGGAGATCTCTCAGGCTCCGATTTTGTGGGTGTGGCCCCTCAGGGTCCGATTTTCTGGGTGGGACCCCTCAGGTTCCGATTTTGTGAGTGGGGGCCCTCAGGGTCCGATTTTGTGGCCAGGGCCCCTCAGGGTCTGATTTTGTGGCCGGATCCCCTCAGGGTCCGATTTTGTGGGTGGGGCCCCTCATGGTCCAATTTTGTGGGTGGGGCCTTTCAGGGCCCGATTTTGTACCCGGGGCTCATCAGGGTCCAATTTTGTGGTTGGGGCCCCTCAGGGTCCGATATTGTGGTTGGGGCCCCTCAGGATCCGATTTTGTGGGTGGGGCCCCTCAGGATCCGATTTTGTGGTTGGGGCCCCTCAGGGTTCAATTTTGTAGGCGGGGCCCCTCAGGGTCCGATTTTGTGGCCGGGGCCCCTCAGGGTCCGATTTTGTGGTTGGGGCCCCTCAGGGTCCGATTTTGTGGGTGGGGCCCCTCAGGGTCCGATTTTGTGAGTGGGGCCCCTCAGGGTCCGATGTTGTGGCCGGGGCCCCTCAGGGTCTGATTTTGTGGCCGGATCCCCTCAGGGTCCGATTTTGTGGGTGGGGCCCCTCAGGGTCCGATTTTGTGGGTGGGGCCCCTTAGGGTCCGATTTGGTGGACGTGGCCACTCAGGGTCCAATTTGGTGGGCGGGGCCACTCAGGGACCAATTTGGTGGGCGGGGCCACTCAGGGTCCGACTTGGTGAGTGGGGCCCCTCAGAGTTCAATTTGGTCAGCGGGGCCCCTCAGGGTCCGATTTTGTGGGTGGGGCCCCTCAGGGTCCGATTTTGTGGGTGGGGCCCCTCAGGGTCCGATTTTGTGGTTGGGTCCTTTCAGAATCCGATTTAGTAGGCGGGGCCCCTCAGGTTCTGAATTGGTGGGCGGGGCCCCTCAGGGTCCGATTTGGTGGGCGGGGCCCTTCAGGGTCTGATTTGGTGGGCGGGGTCCCTCAGGGTCCGATTTGGTGGGCGGGGCCCCTCAGGGTCCGATTTGGTGGGCGGGGCCACTCTGGGTCTGATTTGGTGGGTGGGGCCACTCTGGGTCCGATTTGGTGGGCGGGGCACTTCAGAGTCCAATTTGGAGGGCAGGGACACTGAGTCTGATTTTGTGGGTTGGGCCCCTCAGGGTCCGATTTTGTGGCCGGGGCCCCTCAGGGTCTGATTTTGTGTCCGGGGCCCCTCAGGGTCCGATTTTGTGGCCGGTGCCTCTCAGGGTCCGATTTTGTGGTTGGGGCCCCTCAGGGTCCGATTTTGTGGGTTGGGCCCCTCAGGGTCCGATTTTGTGGCCGGGGCCCCTCAGGGTCCGATTTTGTGGTTGGGGCCCCTCAGGATCCGATTTTGTGGCCGGAGCCCCTCAGGGTCCGAATTTGTGGCCGGGGCCCCTCAGGTCCAATTTTGTGGGTGGGGCCCCTCAGGGTCCAGTTTTTTGGCCGGGGCCCCTCAGGGTCCAATTTTGTGGGTGGGGCCCCTCAGGGTCCAATTTTGTGGGTGGGGCCCCTTAGGGTTCGATTTTGTGGTTGGGGCCCCTCAGGGTTCGATTTTGTGGTTGGGGCCCCTCAGGATCCAATTTTGTGACCGGGGCCCTCAGGGTCTGGTTTTGTGGGTGGGGCCCCTCAGGGTCCGATATTGTGGTTGGGGCCCCTCAGGATCCGATTTTGTGGGTGGGGCCCCTCAGGGTTCAATTTTGTAGGCGGGGCCCCTCAGGGTCCGATTTTGTGGCCGGGGCCCCTCAGGGTCCGATTTTGTGGGTGGAGCCCCTCAGGGTCCGATGTTGTGGCCGGGGCCACTCAGGGTCTGATTTTGTGGCCGGATCCCCTCAGGGTCCGATTTTGTGGCCGGGGCCCGTGAGGGTCCGATTTTGTGGCCGGGGCCCCTCAGGGTCCAATTTTGTGGTTGGGGCCCCTCAGGGTCCGATTTTGTGGGTGGGGCCCCTCAGGGTCCGATGTTGTGGCCGGGGCCCCTCAGGGTCTGATTTTGTGGCCGGATCCCCTCAGGGTCCGATTTTGTGGCTGGGGCCCCTCAGGGTCCTATTTTGTGGCCGGGGCCCCTCAGGGTCCGATTTTGTGGGTGGGGCCCCTCAGGGTCCAATTTGGTGGGTGGGGCCACTCTGGGTCTGATTTGGTGGGCGGGGCCACTCTGGGTCCGATTTGGTGGGCGGGGTCATTCTGGGTCCAATTTGGATGCCAGGGTGGCTCAGCCTCCTTTTTGTAGGCCAGGGTCTATCAGCCTCCGATTTGGAGCCTTGGGTCACTCAGCTTTCGATTTGGCGCGCCGGCCCTTTAAGACTCATTTTGGTGCGCCGGCTCTTTAAGAATCACTTTGGCGCGTCGGCCCTTTAAGAGCCAGGGTGGCTCACTGGGCTTCTAAATCCACTTTGGCGCACATTCTCTCTCAGGGGCATACGTCATGTGATGAAGCTAGATTTGCATTTGTGCTGTGGGTTTTGCTTTAAGAGCTGATATTATGTGGCAGAAGCTCTGTCTTGGAGAGGTCATGTGACGTTCGTAGGCGTTGGCATAGTAACTGGGTCTGCCTGCGCATATCAATGAGCTTAACTGCCATTTCAATCGCCTCAGGGCATGTTTTGTCTATAGCAAAATTTCCCCATTCAAATGCATTGGAGACAGTGCATTCCAATGACGGGAAAAAAAATTTTCGAACGCAAATTGCGCAAAAACTACAAATCCGATCGACACGAAAAATACTTAGCACACCTCTCATGGACGCTGGCTTCGGAACGACACCTCAACGGAGTCTGTGCGTGTAGCGGTTCGGGCCGCATTAATTGCGGAAATCAACTGAATAATAAGAAGAAGAATAAGTTAGCAGCGTTCGGATTACAATATAGTGGTTTTTTCAAACCACTATAACTAGATGTGTATTTCCTGAAGGAAGTACAGATAGTGGTTTGAAATGGTGCCCGGGCTGCCCCTTTAAGAGACTTGCCTGCTGTCCCTGCAAGACTTTCAACTCAGGATCCGTTTTAACTGTATGTGCCTCTCAGGGGCCACTTTGGTCTCAGGGTCTGATTTGGTGGGTGGGGCCCCTAAGGATCTGATTCCTTAGCCTGGGCTCCTCAGGGCTTGAATTGTTGGCTGGGATCCCTCAGGCTCCTATTTTGTGGGTGTGGCCCCTCAGGGTCCGATTTTGTGGGTGTGGCCTGTCAGGGTCTGATTTTGCAGGTGTGGCCCCTCTGGGTCCGATTTTGTGGGTGGGCCCCTCAGGGTCCAATTTTTTGAGTGGGGCCCCTCAGGGTCCGATTCTGTGGCCGGATCCCCTCAGGGTCCGATTTTGTGGGTGGGGACCCTCAGGGTCCGATTTTGTGGCCGGGGCCCCTCAGGGTCCGATTTTGTGGTTGGGACCCCTTAGGGTCCGATTTTGTGGCCGGGGCCCCTCAGGGTCCGATTTTGTGGCCGGGGCCCCTCAAGGTCCGATTTTGTGACCGGGGCCCATCACGGTCCGATTTTGTGGCCGAAGCCCCTCAGGGTCTGATTTTGTTGGGGCCCCTCAGGGTCTGATTTTGTGGCCGGGGCCCCTCGGTCCGATTTTGTGGGTGGGGCCCCTTAGTGTCTGATATTGTGGGCGGAGCCCCTCTGTGTCCAATTTGGTGGGCGAGACCACTCGGGGGCCGATTTGGTGGGCGGGGCCACTTGGGGCCAATTTGGTGGGCGGGGCCACTCGGGGCCGATTTGGTGGGCGGGGCCTCTCAGGGTTCGATTTGGTGGACGAGGCTACTCTGGGTCCGATTTGCTGGGCGGGGCCACTCTGGGTCTGATTTGGTGAGCGGAGCCCTTTAACAATCACTTTGGCGCGTCAGCCCTTTAAGAGCTAGTTTGGCTCACTGGGCTTCTTCTAAATCCACTTTGGCGCACATTCTCTCTCAGGGGCATGTGTCATGTGATGAAGCTAGATTTGCATTTGTGCTGTGGGTTTCGCTTTAAGAGCTGATATTATGTGCCAGAAGCTCTGTCCTGGGGGCGTCATGTGACGTTTGTAGGCGTTGACATAGTAAATGGGTGTGCCTGCGCATATCAATGAGCTTTACTGCCATTTGAATTGCCTCAGGGCACATTTTAAGTTGCCCATTGAAAAGCATTGAGACATGCATTCCAATGAGAGGAAAAAAAATTTTCAAACGCAAATTGCGTAAAAACTACAAATCCGATCGACACGAAAAATACTTAGCACACCTCTCGTGGACGCTGGCTTCGAAACGACACCTCAACGAAGTCTGTGTGTGTAGCGGTTTGGGCCGCATTAATTGCGGAAATCAACTGAAAAAAAAGAAAAAGTTAGCAGCGTTCGGATTACAACATTAATACTAGATGTGTATTTCCTGAAGGAAGTACAGATAGTGGTTTGAAATGGTGCCCGGGCTGCCCCTTTAAGAGAGACTTGCCTGCTGCCCCTGCAAGACTTTAAACTCTGGATCCACTTTAACTGTGGCGGCCACTCGTGGCCGATTTGGTGGGCGGGGCTAGAGAGAGAGAGAAAGAACAGAGACAGAAAGATTCTATAAAGATACTATAGCAGCCCAGCTCCCATTGTAGTGCCCACCTGAGCCTCCTGGTGCAGGACATATCCTGATCCGCTCACATGGCCGACATCCCCGATTCCAAGGCGATCCCGCTGTCCGCTGTCAGAGGAGGACACAGTGAAGAATCTGAAGCATTCCCTGAAGTGCCACCATGGTTCCGTCACAATCTCCTACTGAAATTACCTAATTTCTGGTCAGCTTCCAGCACGTCACTTCCAGAAGAACGTCATGTGCAAGTTTTAAATTGCTCCTTGGGGCTCCGCTGTGTACTCCTGTGTCCCGCGGGGAAAGTAAGCTCCCGGCTGGGGCAGTCTCTCTCTCAAAATCGGGACTGTCTCGCTGGATCCGGGACGGTTGGGACTTGGGAGGTATAAATGCTCCCCACCATACACCTCGTACACACACAGCTCCGCTTCTTACACCTTGTACACACGCGGCTTCACTCCGTACACCCCCGGCTCTGCTCCGCTCCATAAACACACGGCTAAGCTCCATAAACACACGGCTCCGCTCTGTACACTTCGTACATACACGGCTCTGCTCCGTACACCTTGTAAACCCCTCCTGACCCCACCCAAGAACACACACGGCTCTGCTACATCCACCTTGTAAAACCCCTCCTGACCCCACCCAAGTACACACATGGCTCTGCTACATCCACCTTGAAAAACCCCTCCTGACTCCACACAAGTACACACACGGCTCTGCTACATCCAACTTGTAAAACACCTCCTGACCCACACAAGTACACACACGGCTCTGCTACATGCACCTTGTAAAACCCCTCCTGACCCCACACAAGTACACACACGGCTCTGTTACATCCACCTTCTAAACCCTTCCTAACCCCACACAAGTACACACACGGCTCTGCTACATCCATCTTGTAAACCCCTCCTGACCCCACACAAGTACACACACGGCTCTGCTACATCCACCTTGTAAACCCCTCCTGACCCAACACAAGTACACACACGGCTCTGCTACATCCACCTTGTAAACCCCTCCTGACCCCACACAAGTACACACACGGCTCTGCTACATCCACCTTGTAAACCCCTCCTGACCCCACACAAGTACACACACGGCTCTGCTACATCCACCTTGTAAAACACCTCCTGACCCACACAAGTACACACATGGCTCTGCTACATCCACCTTGTAAAACCCCTCCTGACCCCACACAAGTACACACACGGCTCTGCTACATCCACCTTGTAAAACACCTCCTGACCCACACAAGTACACACACGGCTCTGCTACATGCACCTTGTAAAACCCCTCCTGACACAACACAAGTACACACACGGCTCTGCTACATGCACCTTGTAAAACTCCTCCTGACCCCACACAAGTACACACACGGCTCTGCTTCATCCACCTTGTAAACCCCTCCTGACCCCACACAAGTACACACACGGCTCTGCTACATCCACCTTCTAAACCCCTCCTAACCCCACACAAGTACACACATGGCTCTGCTACATCCACCTTGTAAACCCCTCCTGACCCCACACAAGTTCACACACGGCTCTGCTACATCCACCTTGTAAAGCCCTCCTGACCCCACACAAGTACACACATGGCTCTGCTACATCCACCATGTAAAACCCCTCCTGACCCCACACAAGTACACACACGGCTCTGCTACATCCACCTTGTTAAACCCCTCCTGACCCCACACAAGTACACACACGGCTCTGCTACATCCACCTTGTTAAACCCCTCCCTGACCCCACACAAGTACACACACGGCTCTGCTATATCCACCATGTAAAACCCCTCCTGACCCCACACAAGTACACACACGGCTCTGCTACATGCACCTTGAAAAACCCCTCCTGACCCCACACAGGCACGGCTCTGCTACATCCACCTTGTAAACCCCTCCTAACCCCACACAAAGTACACACATGGCTCTGCTACATCCACCTTGTAAACCCCTCCTAACCCCACACAAAGTACACACATGGCTCTGCTACATCCACCTTGTAAAACACCTCCCTGACCCCACACAAGTACACACGCGGCTCTGCTACATCCACCTTGTAAACCCCTCCTAACCCCACACAAGTACACACACGGCTCTGCTACATCCACCTTGAAAAACCCCTCCTGACCCCACACAAGCACGGCTCTGCTACATCCACCATGTAAACCCCTCCTAACCCCACACAAAGTACACACATGGCTCTGCTACATCCACCTTGTAAACCCCTCCTAACCCAACACAAAGTACACACACGGCCCTGCTACATCCACCTTAAACACCTCCCTGACCCCACACAAGTACACACTCGGCTCTACTACATCCATCTTGTAAACCCCTCCCAACCCCATACAAAGTACACACACGGCTCTGCTACATACAAATTGTAAAACACCTCCCTGACCCCACTGTCAAACACATAAACGTTACCTCATCCATCCAGACTAGCACCATGACAAGCGACCAGCACAGCAGAGTCCTGCAGCCACCCTGATCATGTGACCCCTGACTCCTCCCCTCCTGTGACCTCATCACAGGTCCTGTGTCAACACCGCACACAAGATTACAGCCGAAGGAAGCGATGATCATTGCTGGCAGCAATGCTGTGTGCACACGATGCAGATTTGCAGCGGATCCGCAGCAGATTTTACCGCGCAGAAACGTTGCATATCCGCATTGTGAAGTGCAGTAGCCTTAAAATCAATGAAAAAAAAAACGCTGTGCAGACGCTGCGGATTTTTCGGCGCGGTTTTCCTGCAGTACAAAATCCGCAGCATGTTACTTCTTTTGTGCGGTTTTCCATCTCCCCTGTCTCCAAATCCGCAGGGGGAAATCCGCACAAAAACCGCAATAAAATCGCAGGAAAAATGGTAAAAATCCGCAGGGCTAAAAAGTCATCTGCACTCAACCTAAGGGGCTGCGTCAATGCGTGGGTCCCTCGTGGAGGGCGCAGGATGGGGTCAGTACATGGGGGGGCGTGGCGGCAGCCGGCAGGTATCCCAGACAGCGTGAGTGGGCCCTCCCATCTCGCCAGGGCCCCGGCAATTGCCCGGGGGCGCCGGGTGCTGACGCCGGCCCTGGCCTACACATATCAATGAGCATAACTGCCATCTCACAATTGCCCCATGTTTTCCCTATGGCAACATTTTTCCGTTAAAATGCATTGAGACAATGCATTCCAATGACAGCAAAATGTTTTTTTCAAACGCAAATTGCGCAAAAACTACAAATCCGATCGACACGAAAAATACTTAGCACACCTCTCATGGAGGCTGGCTTCGAAACGACACCTCAACAGAGTCTGTGCGTGTAGCGGTTCGGGCCGCATTAATTGCGGAAATCAACTGAATAGTAATAATAATACTAGATGTGTATTTCCTGAAGGAAGTACAGATAGTGGTTTGAAATGGTGCCCGGGCTGCCCCTTTAAGAGAGACTTGCCTGCTGCCCCTGCAAGACTTTCAACTCAGGATACGATTTAACTGTGGGTGCCTCTCAGGGGCCACTTTGGCCTCATGGTCTGATTTTGTGGGTGGGGCCCCTCAGGGCCTGATTTTGTGGGTGGGGCCCCTCAGGGTCCGATTTTGTGGTTGGGTCCCCTCAGGGTCCGATTTTGTGGTTGGGTCCCCTCAGGGTCCGATTTTGTGGCCGCGGCCCCTCAGGGTCCGATTTTGTGGCCGCGGTACCTAAGGGTCCGATTTTGTGGCCGGGGCCCCTCTGGGTCCGATTTTGTGGCAGGGGCCCCTCTGGGTCCGATTTTGTGGGTGGGGCTCCTCTGGGTCCAATTTCGTGGGCGGGACCACTCTGGGTCCAATTTGGTGGGCGGGGCCTCTCAGGGTCCGATTTTGTGGTTGGGTCCCCTCAGGGTCCGATTTTGTGGTTGGGGCCCCTCAGGATCCGATTTTGTGGCCGGGGCCTATCAGGGTCCAATTTTGTGACTGGGGCCCATCAGGGTCCGATTTTGTGGCCGCGGCCCCTCAGGGTCTGATTTTGTGGCAGGGGCCCCTCAGGGTCTGATTTTGTGGCAGGGGCCCCTCTGGGTCTGATTTTGTGGGCGGAGCCCCTCTGGGTCCAATTTGGTGGGCGGGACCACTCTGGGTCCAATTTGGTGGGCGGGACCACTCTGGGTCCGATTTGGTGGGCGGGGCCTCTCAGGGTCCGATTTGGTGGGCGGGGCAACTCTGGGTAAGATTTGGAGGCTGGGGTCGCTCAGCCTCCAATTTGGAGGCCGGGGTCGTTGAGCTTCCGATTTGGAGGCCGAGGTCAAAGAGCCTCTGATTTGGAAGCCGGGGTCGATGAACTTCCGATTTGGAGGCTGAGGTCGATCAGCCTCCGATTTGGAGGCCGGGGTGGCTCAGCCTCCGATTTGGAGGCCGGGGTGGCTCAGCCTCCGATTTGGAGGCCGGGGTGGCTCAGCCTCCGATTTGGAGGCCGGGGTGGATCAGCCTCCGATTTGGAGGCCGGGGTGGCTCAGCCTCCGATTTGGAGGCCGGGGTGGCTCAGCCTCCGATTTGGAGGCCTGGGTCAATCAGCCTCCGATTTGGAGGCCGGGGTGGATCAGCCTCCGATTTGGAGGCCGGGGTGGATCAGCCTCCGATTTGGAGGCCGGGGTGGATCAGCCTCCGATTTGGAGGCCGGGGTGGCTCAGCCTCCGATTTGGAGGCCGGGGTGGCTCAGCCTCCGATTTGGAGGCCGGGGTGGATCAGCCTCCGATTTGGAGGCCGGGGTGGCTCAGCCTCCGATTTGGAGGCCGGGGTGGCTCAGCCTCCGATTTGGAGGCCGGGGTGGATCAGTCTCCGATTTGGAGGCCGGGGTGGATCAGCCTCCGATTTGGAGGCCGGGGTGGATCAGCCTCCGATTTGGAGGCCGGGGTGGATCAGCCTCCGATTTGGAGGCCGGGGTGGCTCAGCCTCCGATTTGGAGGCCTGGGTCGATCAGCCTCCGATTTGGAGGCCGGGGTGGCTCAGCCTCCGATTTGGAGGCCAGGGTGGCTCAGCCTCCGATTTGGAGGCCGGGGTCGATCAGCCTCCGATTTGGTGGCCGGGGTCGATCAGCCTCCGATTTGGAGGCCGGGGTCGATCAGCCTCCGATTTGGAGGCCGGGGTGGCTCAGCCTCCGATTTGGAGGCCGGGGTCGATCAGCCTCCGATTTGGAGGCCGGGGTGGCTCAGCCTCCGATTTGGAGGCCGGGGTGGCTCAGCCTCCAATTTGGAGGCCGGGGTGGCTCAGCCTCCGATATGGAGGCCGGGGTGGCTCAGCCTCCGATTTGGTGTGTCGGCCCTTTAAGACTCATTTGGGTGCGCTGGCCCTTTAACAATCACTTTGGCGCGTTGGCCCTTTAAGAGCTAGTTTGGCTCACTGGGCTTCTTTTAAATCCACTTTGGCGCACACATTCTCTCTCAGGGGCATGTGTCATGTGATGAAGCTAGATTTGCATTTGTTCTGTGAGTTTCGCTTTAAGAGCTGATATTATGTGGCAGAGGCTCTGTGCTGGGGTTCAAGTGAAGTTCGTAGGCGTTGGCATAGTAACTGGGTCTGCCTGCGCATATCAATGAGCTCAACTGTCATTTCAATCGCCTCAGGGCACGTTTTGCCATTTCCTATTGAAATGCA
Source organism: Dendrobates tinctorius (assembly GCF_039654945.1). Lineage (NCBI taxonomy): Eukaryota > Metazoa > Chordata > Amphibia > Anura > Dendrobatidae > Dendrobates > Dendrobates tinctorius. The sequence continues at coordinate 25,433,530 of NW_027361675.1, forward strand.
TTGGAGACAGTGCATTCCAATGACGGGAAAAAAAATTTTCAAACGCAAATTGCGCAAAAACTACAAATCCGATCGACACGAAAAATACTTAGCACACCTCTCATGGACGCTGGCTTCGAAACAACACCTCAACGGAGTCTGTGCGTGAAGCGGTTCGGGCCGCATTAATTGCGGAAATCAACTTAATAATAATAATAAGAAGAAGAATAAGTTAGCAGCGTTCGGATTACAATATAGTGGTTTTTTCAAACCACTATAACTAGATGTGTATTTCCTGAAGGAAGTATAGATAGTGGTTTGAAATGGTGCCCGGGCTGCCCCTTTAAGAGAGACTTGCTTGCTGCCCCTGCAAGACTTTCAACTCAGGATCCGTTTTAACTGTGGGTGCCTCTCAGCGGCCACTTTGGCCTCAGGGTCTGATTTTGTGGGTGGGGCCCATCAGGGCCTGATTTTGTGGGTGGGGCCCCTCAGGGTCTGATTTTGTGGCCGGGGCCCCTCAGGGTCCGATTTGGTGGCCGGGGCCCCTCAGGGTCGGATTTGGTGGGTGGGGCCCCTCAGGGTCTGATTTTGTGGCTGGGGCCCCTCAGGGTCCGATTTGGTGGTTGGGGCCCCTCAGGGTCCGATTTTGAGGCCGGGGCCCCTCAGGATCCGATTTTTGTGGCCGGAACCCCTCAGGGTCCAATTTTGTGGGTGGGGCCCCTCAGGGTCCGATTTTGTGGCTGGGGCCCCTCAGGGTCTGATTTTGTGGGTGGGGCCTCTCAGGGTCCGATTTGGTGGGTGGGGCCCCTCAGGGTCCGATTTGGTGGGTGGGGCCTCTCAGGGTCCGAAGTGGTGGGAGGGTCCCGCAGGGTCCGATTTGGTGGCCGTGGCCCCTCAGGGTCCAATTTTGTGGTCGGGGCCCCTCAGGGTCCGATTTGATGGCCGTGGCCCCTCAGGGTCCAATTTTGTGGATGGGGCCCCTCAAGGTCTAATTTGGTGGCCGGGGCCCCTCAGGGTCTAATTTGGTGGGTGGGGCCATCTGGGTCTGATTTGGTGTGCGGGGCCACTCTGGGTCCAATTTGGTGGGGGCCCCTCAGGGTCCAAGTTGGTGGGCGGGGCCCCTCAGGGTCTGATTTGGCGGGCGGGGCCCCTCAGGGTCCGATTTGGTGGGTGGAGCTCCACAGGGTCCGATTTGGTGGGCGGGATCCCTCAGGGTCCGATTTGGTGGGCTGGGCCCCTCAGGGTTTGATTTGGTGGGCGGTGCCCCTCAGGGTCTGATTTGGTGCGCGGGGCCCCTCAGGATCTGATTTGGTGGGCGGGGCCCCTCAGGGTCCGATTTGGTGAGTGGGGCCCCTCAGAGCTCAATTTGGTGAGAAGGGCCCCTCAGGGTCCGATTTGGTGGGCGGGGGCGCACTTTGGCGCACATTCTCTCTCAGGGGCATGCGTCATGTGATGAAGGTAGATTTGCATTTGTGCTGTGGGTTTCGCTTTAAGAGCTGATATTATGTGGCAGAAGCTCTGTCCTGGGGGCGTCATGTGACGTTCGTAGGCGTTGGCATAGTAACTGGGTGTGCCTGCGCATATCAATGAGCTTTACTGACATTTCAATCACCTCAGGGCACGTTTTGCCATTTCCCATTGAAAAGCATTGGAGACAGTGCATTCCATTGACGGGAAAAAAAAATTTGAAATGCAAATTGCGCAAAAACTACAAATCCGATCGACACGAAAAATACTTAGCACACCTCTCGTGGACGCTGGCTTCAAAACAACACCTCAACGGAGTCTGTGCGTGTAGCGGTTCGGGCCGCATTAATTGCGGAAATCAACTGAATAACTTGTGATTGGCGCATTATAATTGTAATACTAGATGTGTATTTCCTGAAGGAAGTACAGATAGTGGTTTGAAATGCTGCCCAGGCTGCCCCTTTAAGAGAGACTTGCCTGCTGCACCTGCAAGACTTTCAACTCAGGATCCATTTTAACTGTGGGTGCATCTCAGGGGCCACTTTGGCCTCAGGGTCCGATTTTGTGGGTGGGGCCCTCAGGGCCCGATTTTGTGGGTGGGGCCCCTCAGGGTCCGATTTGGTGGGTGGGGCCCCTAAGGGTCCGATTTTGTGGCCGGGGCCCCTCAGGGTCTGATTTGGTGGTTGGGGCCCCTCAGGGTCCAATCTTGTGGTCGGGGCCCCTCAGGGTCCGATTTTGTGGGTGGGGCCCCTCAGGGTCCGATTTTGTGGCCGGGGCCCCTCAGGGTCCGATTTGGTGGGTGGGGCCCCTCAGGGTCCGATTTGGTGAGCGGGGCCCCTCAGGGTCCGATTTGGTGAGCGGGGCCCCTCAGGGTCTGATTTGGTGGGTGGGGCCCCTCGGGGTCCGATTTGGTGGGCGTGATCCCTCGGGGTCCGATTTGGTGGGCGGGGCCCCTCGGGGTCCGATTTGGTGGGCGGAGCCCCTCGGGGTCCAATTTGGTGGGTGGGGCCCCTCAGGGTCCGATTTGGTGAGCGGGGCCACTCTAGGTCTGATTTGGTGGGCGGGGACCCTCGGGGTCCGATTTGGTAGGCGGGATCCCTCGGGGTCCGATTTGGTGGGCGGGGCCCCTCGGGGTCCGATTTGGTGGGCGGGGCCCATAGGGGTCCGATTTGGTGGGTGGGGCCCCTCGGGGTCCGATTTGGTGAGCGGGGCCACTCTAGGTCTGATTTGGTAGGCGGGCCACTCTGGGTCCGATTTGGTGGGCGGGGCCCCTCAGAGTTCAATTTGGTCAGCGGGGTACCTCAGGGTCCGATTTTGTGGTTGGGGCCTTTCAGAATCCAATTTAGTGGGCGGGGACCCTCAGGGTCTGATTTGGTGGTTGGGGCCCCTCAGGGTCCAATCTTGTGGCCGGGGCCCCTCAGGGTCCGATTTTGTGGGTGGGGCCCCTCAGGGTCCGATTTTGTGGCCGGGGCCCCTCAGGGTCCGATTTGGTGAGCGGGGCCCCTCAGGGTCTGATTTGGTGGGCGGGGACCCTCGGGGTCCGATTTGGTAGGCGGGATCCCTCGGGGTCCGATTTGGTGGGCGGGGCCCCTCGGGGTCCGATTTGGTGGGCGGGGCCCATAGGGGTCCGATTTGGTGGGTGGGGCCCCTCGGGGTCCGATTTGGTGAGCGGGGCCACTCTAGGTCTGATTTGGTAGGCGGGCCACTCTGGGTCCGATTTGGTGGGCGGGGCCCCTCAGAGTTCAATTTGGTCAGCGGGGCCCCTCAGGGTCCGATTTTGTGGCCGCGGCCCCTCAGGGTCCGATTTTGTGGCCGGGTCCCCTCAGGGTCTGGATTTGTGGGTGGGGCCCCTCAGGGTCCGATTTTGTGGGTGGGGCCCCTCAGAGTCCAATTTTGTGGCTGGGGCCCCTCAGGGTCTGATCTTGTGGCTGGGGCCCCTCAGGGTCCGATTTTGAGGGTGGGGCCCCTCAGGGTCTAATTTGGTGGGCGGGGCCCCTCAGAGTCCGATATTGTGGCCGAGGCCCCTCAGGGTCTGGATTTGTGAGTGGGGCCCCTCAGGGTCCGATTTTGTGGGTAGGGCCCCTCAGAGTCCGATTTTGTGGCTGGGGCCCCTCAGGGTCTGATCTTGTGGCTGGGGCCCCTCAGGGTCCGATTTTGAGGGTGGGGCCCCTCAGGGTCCGATTTTGTTTGTGGGGCCCCTCAGAGTCCGATTTTGTGGCTGGGGCCCCTCAGGGTCTGAACTTGTGGCTGGGGCCCCTCAGGGTCCGATTTTGAGGGTGGGGCCCCTCAGGGTCTAATTTGGTGGGCGGGGCCCCTCAGAGTCCGATTATGTGGCCTGGGCCCCTCAGGGTCTGGATTTGTGGGTGGGGCCCCTCAGGGTCCGATTTTGTGGGTGGGGCCCCTCAGAGTCCGATTTTGTGGCTGGGGCCCCTCAGGGTCTGATCTTGTGGCTGGGGCCCCTCAGGGTCCGATTTTGAGGGTGGGGCCCCTCAGGGTCCGATTTTGTGTCAGGGGCCCCTCAGGGTCCGAGTTTGTGGTTGGGTCCCCTCAGGGTCCGATTTTGTGGTTGGGGCCCCTCAGGGTCCGATTTTGTGGCCGCGGCCCCTCAGGGTCTGATTTTGTGGCCGCGGCCCCTCAGGGTCCGATTTTGTGGCAGGGGCCCCTCTGGGTCCGATTTTGTGGGTGGGGCCCCTCTGGGTCCAATTTGGTGGGCGGGACCACTCTGGGTCCAATTTGGTGGGCGGGGCCTCTCAGGGTCCGATTTTGTGGTTGGGTCCCCTCAGGGTCCGATTTTGTGGTTGGGGCCCCTCAGGGTCCGATTTTGTGGCCGGGGCCTATCAGGGTCCAATTTTGTGACTGGGGCCCATCAGGGTCCGATTTTGTGGCCGCGGCCCCTCAGCGTCTGATTTTGTGGGCGGAGCCCCTCTGGGTCCAATTTGGTGGGCGGGACCACTCTGGGTCCAAATTGGTGGGCGGGACCACTCTGGGTCCGATTTGGTGGGCGGGACCTCTCAGGGTCCGATTTGGTGGGCGGGGCCCCCACAGGGTCCGATTTGGTGGGCGGGGCCACTCTGGGTAAGATTTGGAGGCTGGGGTCGCTCAGCCTCCAATTTGGAGGCCGGGGTCGTTGAGCTCCCGATTTGGAGGCCGAGGTCAAAAAGCCTCTGATTTGGAGGCCGGGGTCGATGAGCGTCCGACTTGGAGGCCGGGGTGGCTCAGCCTCCGATTTGGAGGCCGGGGTGGCTCAGCCTCCGATTTGGAGGCCGGGGTGGCTCAGCCTCCGATTTGGAGGCCGGGGTGGCTCAGCCTCCCATTTGGAGGCCTGGGTGGATCAGCCTCCGATTTGGAGGCCGGGGTGGATCAGCCTCCGATTTGGAGGCCGGGGTGGATCAGCCTCCGATTTGGAGGCCGGGGTGGATCAGCCTCCGATTTGGAAGCCGGGGTGGATCAGCCTCCGATTTGGAGGCCGGAGTGGCTCAGCCTCCGATTTGGAGGCCGGGGTGGCTCAGCCTCCGATTTGGAGGCCGGGGTGGCTCAGCCTCCGATTTGGAGGCCGGGGTGGATCAGCCTCCGATTTGGAGGCCGGGGTGGATCAGCCTCCGATTTGGAGGCCGGGGTGGCTCAGCCTCCGATTTGGAGGCCGGGGTCGATCAGCCTCCGATTTGGAGGCCGGGGTGGCTCAGCCTCCGATTTGGAGGCCGGGGTGGCTCAGCCTCCGATTTGGAGGCCGGGGTGGCTCAGCCTCCGATTTGGAGGCCGGGGTCGATCAGCCTCCGATTTGGAGGCCGGGGTGGATCAGCCTCCGATTTGGAGGCCTGGGTGGCTCAGCCTCCTATTTGGAGGCCGGGGTGGCTCAGCCTCTTATTTGGAGGCCGGGGTGGCTCAGCCTCTTATTTGGAGGCGGGGGTGGCTCAGCCTCTTATTTGGAGGCCGGGGTGGCTCAGCCTCCGATTTGGAGGCCTGGGTCGATCAGCCTCCGATTTGGAGGCCGGGGTGGATCAGCCTCCGATTTGGAGGCCGGGGTGGATCAGCCTCCGATTTGGAGGTCGGGGTGGCTCAGCCTCCGATTTGGAGGCCGGGGTGGCTCAGCCTCCGATTTCGAGGCCGGGGTGGCTCAGCCTCCGTTTTGGAGGCCGGGGTGGATCAGCCTCCGATTTGGAGGCCGGGGTGGATCAGCCTCCGATTTGGAGGCCGGGGTCGATCAGCCTCCGATTTGGAGGCAGGGGTGGATCAGCCTCCGATTTGGAGGCCGGGGTGGATCAGCCTCCGATTTGGAGGCCGGGGTGGATCAGCCTCCGATTTGGAGGCCGGGGTGGCTCAGCCTCCGATTTGGAGGCCGGGGTGGCTCAGTCTCCGATTTGGTGTGTCGGCCCTTTAAGACTCATTTGGGTGCGCTGGCCCTTTAACAATCACTTTGGCGCGTTGGCCCTTTAAGAGCTAGTTTGGCTGACTGGGCTTCTTTTAAATCCACTTTGGCGCACACATTCTCTCTCAGGGGCATGTGTCATGTGATGAAGCTCGATTTGCATTTGTGCTGTGGGTTTTGCTTTAAGAGCTGATATTATGTGGCAGAGGCTCTGTGCTGGGGTTCAAGTGAAGTTCGTAGGCGTTGGCATAGTAACTGGGTCTGCCTGCGTATATCAATGAGCTCAACTGTCATTTCAATCGCCTCAGGGCACGTTTTGCCATTTCCTATTGAAAAGCATTGGAGACAATGCATTCCAATGACGGGAAAAAAAATTTTCAAACGCAAATTGCGCAAAAACTACAAATCCGATCGACACGAAAAATACTTAGCACACCTCTCATGGACGCTGGCTTCAAAACGACACCTCAACGGAGTCTGTGCGTGTAGCGGTTCGGGCCGCATTAATTGCGGAAATCAACTTAATAATAATAATAAGAAGAATAAGTTAGCAGCGTTCGGATTACAATATAGTGGTTTTTTCAAACCACTATAACTAGATGTGTATTTCCTGAAGGAAGTACAGATAGTGGTTTGAAATGGTGCCCGGGCTGCCCCTTTAAGAGAGACTTGCCTGCTGCCCCTGCAAGACTTTCAACTCAGGATCCGTTTTAACTGTGAGTGCCTCTCAGAGGCCACTTTGGCCTCAGGGTCTGATTTGGTGGGTGGGGCCCCTCGGGATCCGATTCCTTGGCCTGGGCTCCTCAGGGCTTGAATTGTTGGCGGGGATCTCTCAGGCTCCGATTTTGTGGGTGTGGCCCCTCAGGGTCCGATTTTGTGGATGGGGCCCCTCAGGTTCCGATTTTGTGAGTGGGGCCCCTCAGGGTCCGATTTTGTGGCCGGGGCCCCTCAGGGTCTGATTTTGTGGCCGGATCCCCTCAGGGTCCGATTTTCTGGCCGTGGCCCCTCAGGGTCCGATTATGTGGGTTGGGCCCCTCAAGGTCCGATTTTGTGGCCAGGGCCCCTCAGGGTCCGATTTTGTGGCCGGGGCCCCTCAGGGTCCGATTTTGTGGCCGGGGCCCCTCAGGGTCTGATTTTGTGGTTGGGACCAATCAGGGTCCGATTTTGTGGTTGGGGCCCCTCAGGGTCAGATTTGGTGGGTTGGGCCCCTTAGGGTCTGATTTTGTGGGCGGAGACCCTCTGGGTCCGATTTGGTCGGCGGGGCCACTCTGGGTCCGATTTGGTTGGCGGGACCACTCTGGGTCCGATTTAGTGGGCGGGGACCCACAGGGTCCGATTTGGTGGGCGGGGCCACTCTGGGTAAGATTTGGAGGCCGGGGTCGATGAGCTTCCGATTTGGAGGCCGAGGTCAAAGAGCCTCCGATTTGGAGGCCGGGGTGGCTCAGCCTCCGATTTGGAGGCCGGGGTGACTCAGCCTCCGATTTGGAGGCCGGGGTGGCTCAGCCTCCGATTTGGAGGCCGGGGTGGCTCAGCCTCCGATTTGGAGGCCGGGGTGGCTCAGCCTCCGATTTGGAGGCCGGGATCGATCAGCCTCCCATTTGCAGGCCGGGGTCGATTAGCCTCCCATTTGGAGCCTGTGGTCAGTCAGCTTTCGATTTGGCGTGTTGGCCCTTTAAGACTCATTTCGGTGCGCCGGCCCTTTAACAGTCACTATTGCACTTCGGCCCTTTAAGAGCCAGTTTGGCTCACTGGGCTTCTAAATACACTTTGGCGCACATTCTCTCTCAGGGGCATGTGTCATGTGATGAAGCTAGATTTGCATTTGTGCTGTGGGTTTCGCTTTAAGAGCTGATATTATGTGGCAGAAGCTCTGTTCTGGAGATGTCATGTGACGTTCGTAGGCGTTGGCATAGTAACTGGTTCTGCCTGCGCATATCAATGAGCTCAACTGCCATTTCAATCGCCTCAGGGCATGTTTTGCCATTTCCCCATTCAAATGCATTGGAGACAGTGCATTCCAATGACGGGAAAAAAAATTTTCGAACGCAAATTGCGCAAAAACTACAAATCTGATCGACACAAAAAATACTTAGCACACCTCTCATGGGCGCTGGTTTCGAAACGACACCTCAACGGAGTCTGTGCGTATAGCGGTTCGGGCTGTATTAATTGCGGAAATCAACTTAATAATAATAAGAAGAAGAATAAGTTAGCAGCGTTCGGATTACAATATAGTGGTTTTTTCAAACCACTATAACTAGATGTGTATTTCCTGAAGGAAGTACAGATAGTGGTTTGAAATGGTGCCCGGGTTGCCCCTTTAAGAGAGATTTGCCTGCTGCCCCTGCAAGGCTTTCAACTCAGGATCCGTTTTAACTGTGGGTGCCTCTCAGGGGCCACTTTGGCCTCAGGGTCCGATTTTGTGGGTGGGACCCCTCAGGGCCCGATTTTGTGGGTGGGGCCCCTCAGGGTCCGATTTTGTGGCCGGGGCACCTCAGGGTCCGATTTGGTGAGTGGGGCCCCTCAGGGTCCGATTTGGTGGGCGAGGCCCCTCAGGGTCCGATTTGGTGGGCGGGGCCACTCAGGGTCCGATTTGGTGAGTGGGGCCCCTCAGAGTTCGATTTGGTCAGCGGGGCCCCTCAGGGTCCGATTTTGTGGGTGGGGCCCCCAGGGTCCAATTTTGTGGGTAGGGCCCTTCAGTATCCCATTTGGTGGGCGGGGCCTCTCAGGGTCCGATTTGGTGTCCGGGGACCCTCAGGGTCCGATTTGGTGTCCGGGGCCCCTCAGGGTCCGATTTGGTGGGCGGGGCCCCTCAGGGTCTGATTTGGTGGGCGGGGCACCTCAGAGTCCAATTTGGTGGGCGCGGCCCTTCAGGGTCCAATTTGGTGGGCGGGGACACTGAGTCTGATTTGGTGGGTGGGGCCCCTCAGGGTCCAATTTGGTGGGCTGTGTCACTCTGGGTCCGTTTTGGTGGGTGGGGCCACTCAGGGTCTGATTTTTTTAGTGGGGCCACGCTGGGTCCGATTTGGTCGGCGGGGCCCTTCACGGTCCAATTTGGTGGGCGGGGCCCGTCAGGGTCCAAATTGGTGGGCGGGGACACTCTGATTCTGATTTGGTGGGTGGGGCCCCTCAGGGTTCGATATGGTGGGCTGTGCCACTCTGGGTCTGTTTTGGTGGGTGGGGCCACTCAGGGTCTGATTTTTTTTTAGCGGGGCCACGCTGGGTCCGATTTGGATGCCAGGGTGGATCAGGCTCCGATTTGGAGGCTGTGGTCGATCAGCCTCCGGTTTGGAGGCCGGGGTCGATCAGCCTCCGATTTGGAGGCCGGGGTCGATCAGCCTCAGATTTGGAGGCCGGGGTCGATCAGCCTCCGATTTGGAGGCCGGGGTCGATAAGCCTCCGATTTGGAGGCCGGGGTCGATCAGCCTCCGATTTGGAGGCCGGGGTGGCTCAGCCTCCGATTTGGAGCCTGGGGTGGCTCAGCCTCCGATTTGGAGCCTGGGGTCACTCAGCTTTCGATTTGGCGTGTCGGCCCTTTAAGACTCATTTCGGTGCTCCGGCCCTTTAACAATCACTTTGGCGCGTCGGCCCTTTAAGAGCTAGTTTGGCTCACTGGGCTTCTTCTAAATCAACTTTGGCGGACATTCTCTATCAGGGGCATGTGTCATGTGATGAAGATAGATTTGCATTTGTGCTGTGGGTTTCGCTTTAAGAGCTGATATTATGTGGCAGAAGCTATGTCCTTGGGGCGTCATGTGACGTTCGTAGGCGTTAGCATAGTAACTGGGTGTGCCTGCGCATATCAATGAGCTTAACTGCCATTTCAATCGCCTCAGGGCACGTTTTGTCATTTCCCATTGAAAAGCATTGGAGACAGTGCATTCCAATGCCGGGAAAAAAAATTTTCAAACGCAAATTGCGCAAAAACTACAAATCCGATCGACACGAAAAATACTTAGCACACCTCTCATGGACACTGGCTTCAAAATGACGCCTCAACGGAGTCTGTGCGTGTAGTGGTTCGGGTCGCATTAATTGCGGAAATCAACTGAATAGTAATAATAATACTAGATGTGTATTTCCTGAAGGAAGTACAGATAGTGGTTTGAAATGGTGCCCGGGCTGCCCCTTTAAGAGAGACTTGCCTGCTGCCCCTGCAAGACTTTCAACTCAGGATACGATTTAACTGTGGGTGCCTCTCAGGGGCCACTTTGGCCTCATGGTCTGATTTTGTGGGTGGGGCCCCTCAGGGCCTGATTTTGTGGGTGGGGCCCCTCAGGGTCCGATTTTGTGGTTGGGTCCCCTCAGGGTCCGATTTTGTGGTTGGGTCCCCTCAGGGTCCGATTTTGTGGCCGCGGCCCCTCAGGGTCCGATTTTGTGGCAGGAGCCCCTCAGGGTCTGATTTTGTGGCAGGGGCCCCTCAGGGTCTGATTTTGTGGCAGGGGCCCCTCTGGGTCTGATTTTGTGGGCGGAGCCTCTCTGGGTCCAATTTGGTGGGCGGGACCACTCTGGGTCCAATTTGGTGGGCGGGACCACTCTGGGTCCGATTTGGTGGGCGGGGCCTCTCAGGGTCCGATTTGGTGGGCGGGGCAACTCTGGGTAAGATTTGGAGGCTGGGGTCGCTCAGCCTCCAATTTGGAGGCCGGGGTCGTTGAGCTTCCGATTTGGAGGCCGAGGTCAAAGAGCCTCTGATTTGGAAGCCGGGGTCGATGAACTTCCGATTTGGAGGCCGGGGTCGATAAGCCTCCGATGTGGAGGCCGGGGTGGCTCAGCCTCCGATTTGGAGGCCGGGGTGGCTCAGCCTCCGATTTGGAGGCCGGGGTGGCTCAGCCTCCGATTTGGAGGCCGGGGTGGCTCAGCCTCCGATTTGGAGGCCGGGGTGGATCAGCCTCTGATTTGGAGGCCTGGGTCGATCAGCCTCCGATTTGGAGGCCGGGGTGGCTCAGCCTCCGATATGGAGGCCGGGATGGCTCAGCCTCCGATTTGGTGTGTCGGCCCTTTAAGACTCATTTGGGTGCGCTGGCCCTTTAACAATCACTTTGGCGCGTTGGCCCTTTAAGAGCTAGTTTGGCTCACTGGGCTTCTTTTAAATCCACTTTGGCGCACACATTCTCTCTCAGGGGCATGTGTCATGTGATAAAGCTAGATTTGCATTTGTTCTGTGAGTTTCGCTTTAAGAGTTGATATTATGTGGCAGAGGCTCTGTGCTGGGGTTCAAGTGAAGTTCGTAGGCGTTGGCATAGTAACTGGTTCTGCCTGCGCATATCAATGAGCTCAACTGTCATTTCAATCGCCTCAGGGCACGTTTTGCCATTTCCTATTGAAAAGCATTGGAGACAGTGCATTCCAATGACGGGAAAAAAAATTTTCAAACGCAAATTGCGCAAAAACTACAAATCCGATCGACACGAAAAATACTTAGCACACCTCTCATGGACGCTGGCTTCGAAACGACACCTCAACGGAGTCTGTGCGTGAAGCGGTTCGGGCCGCATTAATTGCGGAAATCAACTTAATAATAAGAAGAAGAATAAGTTAGCAGCGTTCGGATTACAATATAGTGGTTTTTTCAAACCACTATAATAAGTTAGCAGCGTTCGGATTACAATATACTTTATATTACTCTATATTACTAGATGTGTATTTCCTGAAGGAAGTACAGATAGTGGTTTGAAATGGTGCCCGGGCTGCCCCTTTAAGAGAGACTTGCCTGCTGCCCCTGCAAGACTTTCAACTCAGGATACGATTTAACTGTGGGTGCCTCTCAGGGGCCACTTTGTCCTCAGGGTCTGATTTTGTGGGTGGGGCCCCTCAGGGCCTGATTTTGTGGGTGGGGCCCCTCAGGGTCCGATTTTGTGGGTGGGGCCCCTCAGGGTCCGATTTTGTGGCCGGGGCCACTCAGGGTCCGATTTGGTGGCCGGGGCCCCTCAGGGTCCGATTTGATGGCCGGGGCCCCTCAGGGTCTGATTTGGTGGGTGGGGCCCCTCAAGGTCCGATTTTGTGGCTGGGGCCCCTCACGGTCCGATTTTGCGGCCGGGGCCACTCAGGATCCGATTTTTGTGGCCGAAACCCCTCAGGGTCCAATTTTGTGGGTGGGGCCCCTCAGGGTCCGATTTTGTGGCCGGGGCCCGTCAGGGTCCGATTTTGTGGGTGGGGCCTCTCAGGGTCCGATTTGGTGGGCGGGGCCCCTCAGGGTCCAATTTGGTGGGCAGGGCCTCTCAGGGTCCGATTTTGTGGGTTGGGCCCCTCAGGGTCCGATTTTGTGGCCGGGGCCCTTTAGGGTCCGATTTTGTGTCAGGGGCCCCTCAGGGTCCGATTTTGTGGTTGGGTCCCCTCAGGGTCCGATTTTGTGGTTGGGGCCCCTCAGGGTCCGATTTTGTGGCCGCGGCCCCTCAGGGTCTGACTTTGTGGCCGCGGCCCCTCTGGGTCCGATTTTGTGGCAGGGGCCCCTCTGGGTCCGATTTTGTGGGTGGGGCCCCTCTGTGTCCAATTTGGTGGGCGGGACCACTCTGGGTCCAATTTGGTGGGCGGGGCCTCTCAGGGTCCGATTTTGGGGTTGGGTCCCCCTCAGGGTCCGATTTTGTGGTTGGGGCCCCTCAGGGTCCGATTTTGTGGCCGGGGCCTATCAGGGTCCAATTTTGTGACTGGGGCCCATCAGGGTCCGATTTTGTGGCCGCGGCCCCTCAGGGTCTGATTTTGTGGCAGGGGCCCCTCTGGGTCTGATTTTGTGGGCGGAGCCCCACTGGGTCCAATTTGGTGGGCGGGACCACTCTGGGTCCAATTTGGTGGGCGGGACCACTCTGGGTCCAATTTGGTGGGTGGGGCCTTTCAGGGTCCGATTTGGTGGGCGGGGCCCCACAGGGTCCGATTTGGTGGGCGGGGCCCCTCAGGGTCCGATTTGGTGGGCAGGGCCTCTCTGGGTCTGATTTGGTGGGTGGGGCCACTCTGGGTAAGATTTGGAGGCTGGGGTCGCTCAGCCTCCAATTTGGAGGCCGGGGTCGTTGAGCTTCCGATTTGGAGGCCGAGGTCAAAGAGCCTCCGATTTGGAGGCAGGGGTCGATGAGCTTCCGATTTGGAGGCCGGGGTCGATGAGCCTCCGATTTGGAGGCCGGGGTGGCTCAGCCTCCGATTTGGAGGCCGGGGTGGCTCAGCCTCCGATTTGGAGGCCGGGGTGGCTCAGCCTCCGATTTGGAGGCCGGGGTGGCTCAGCCTCCGATTTGGAGGCCGGGGTGGCTCAGCCTCCGATTTGGAGGCCGGGATGGCTCAGCCTCCGATTTGGAGGCCGGGGTCGCTCAGCCTCCGATTTGGAGGCCGGGGTCGCTCAGCCTCCGATTTGGAGGCCGGGGTGGCTCAGCCTCCGATTTGGAGGCCGGGATGGCTCAGCCTCCGATTTGGAGGCCGGGGTCGCTCAGCCTCCGATTTGGAGGCCGGGGTGGCTCAGCCTCCGATTTGGAGGCCGGGGTGGCTCAGCCTCCGATTTGGAGGCCGGGGTGGCTCAGCCTCCGATTTGGAGGCCGGGGTGGCTCAGTCTCCGATTTGGAGGCCGGGGTGGCTCAGCCTCCGATTTGGAGGCCGGGGTGGATTAGCCTCCGATTTGGAGGCCGGGGTGGCTCAGCCTCCGATTTGGAGGCCGGGGTGGATCAGCCTCCGATTTGGAGGCCGGGATGGCTCAGCCTCCGATTTGGAGGCCGGGGTCGCTCAGCCTCCGATTTGGAGGCCGGGGTCGCTCAGCCTCCGATTTGGAGGCTGGGGTGGCTCAGCCTCCGATTTGGAGGCCGGGGTGGCTCAGCCTCCGATTTGGAGGCCGGGGTGGCTCAGCCTCCGATTTGGAGGCCGGGGTGGCTCAGCCTCCGATTTGGAGGCCGGGGTGGCTCAGCCTCCGATTTGGAGGCCGGGGTCGATCAGCCTCCGATTTGGAGGCCGGGGTCGATCAGCCTCCGAATTGGAGGCCGGGGTGGATCAGCCTCCGATTTGGAGGCCGGGGTGGCTCAGCGTCCGATTTGGAGGCCGGGGTGGCTCAGCCTCCGATTTGGAGGCCGGGGTGGCTCAGCCTCCGATTTGGAGGCCGGGGTGGCTCAGTCTCCGATTTGGTGTGTCGGCCCTTTAAGACTCATTTGGGTGCGCTGGCCCTTTAACAATCACTTTGGCGCGTTGGCCCTTTAAGAGCTAGTTTGGCTCACTGGGCTTCTTTTAAATCCACTTTGGCGCACACATTCTCTCTCAGGGGCATGTGTCATGTGATGAAGCTAGATTTGCATTTGTGCTGTGGGTTTCACTTTAAGAGCTGATATTATGTGGCAGAAGCTCTGTTCTGGAGATGTCATGTGACGTTCGTAGGCGTTGGCATAGTAACTGGGTCTGCCTGTGCATATCAATGAGCTCAACTGTCATTTCAATCGCCTCAGGGCACGTTTTGCCATTTGCTATTGAAAAGCATTGGAGACAGTTCATTCCAATGACGGGAAAAAAAAATTTCAAACGCAAATTGCGCAAAAACTACAAATCCGATCGACACGAAAAATACTTAGCACGCCTCTCGTGGACGCTGGCTTCGAAACGACACCTCAACGGAGTCTGTGCGTGTAGCGGTTCGGGCCGCATTAATTGCGGAAATCAACTTAATAACTAGATGTGTATTTTCTGAAGGAAGTACAGATAGTGGTTTGAAATGGAGCCCGGGCTGCCCCTGAGAGACTTGCCTGCTTCCCCTGCAAGACTTTCAACTCAGGATCCGTTTTAACTGTGGGTGCCTCTCAGGGGCCACTTTGGCCTGTGGGGCCCCTCAGGGTCTTATTTGTTGGGCGGGGCCCCTCAGGGTCCGATTTGGTGGGTGGGGCCCTCTGGGTCTGATTTAGTGGGCGGGTACCCTCAGGGTTCGATTTGGTGGGCAGGGCACCTCAGGGTCCGATTTGGTGGGCGGGGCCCCTCAGGGTCCGATTTGGTGGGTGGGGCCCTCTGGGTCTGATTTAGTGGGCAGGTACCCTCAGGGTTCGATTAGGTGGTCAGGGCCCCTCAGGGTCCGATTTGGTGGGCGGGGCCCCTCAGGGTCCGATTTGGTGGGCGGGGCCCCTCAGGGTCCAATTTGGTGGGGAGTGCTAATCTGGGTCCGATTTGGTGGGCGGGGCCTCTCTGGGTCTGATTTGGTGGGCGGGGCCCCATTCAACCGGGGTCAATCAGCCTCCGATTTAGATCCTGGGGTCACTCAGCTTTTGATTTGTCACGCCGTCCCTTTAAGACTCACTTTGGTGCGCCGGCCCTGTAAGAATCACTTTGGCGCATTGGCCTTTTAAAGCTGTGTGCACACGCTGCGGATTTTGCTGCAGTGTACAGTACCATGATTCCCTATGGGAATCAAAAACCGCCATGCAGACTGTGCGGAATTTTCCGCGCGGATTATCTGCGGTTTTCAATCCGCAGAAAGAATTGACATGTCAATTCTTTCTGCGGATTCTGCTGCGGTTTGCCATCTCCTCCTTTGAGGAGATGAAAAACAGCAGGGCAAAACCGCAGAGCAATCTGCAGGTAAAACCGCAGGTATTTTGACCTGCGGTTTCACCTGCAGATTTTATAAAATCTGCACCTAAATCCGCAGCGTGTGCACACAGACTAAGAGCCAGTTTGGCGCACTGGGCTTCCAAATCCACTTTGTCGCACATTCTCTCTCAGGGGCATGCGTCATGTAATGAAGCTAGATTTGCTTTTGTGCTTTGGGTTTCGCTTTAAGAGCTGATATTATCTGGCAGAAACTATTTCCTGGTGGGGTCATGTAAAGTTCGAAGGCATTGGCATAGTAACAGCATGTGCCTGCGCATATCAATGAGCTTAACTGCCATTTGAATCGCCTCACGACTGCCCAATGTTTTTCTATGGCAAAACTTTCCCATTGAAATGCAGTGAGACAATGCATTCCAATGACGGGAAAAAAAACTTTCAAACGCAAATTGCGCAAAAACTACAAATCCGATCGACAAGAAAAATACTTAGCACACCACTCGTGGACGCTGGCTTCGAAACGACGCATCAACGGAGTCTGTGCGTGTAGCTGTTCGGGCCGCATTAATTGCGGAAATCAACTGAATAACTTGTGATTGGCGCATTATAATTGTAATACTAGATGTGTATTTCCTGAAGGAAGTACAGATAGTGGTTTGAAATGGTGCCCGGGCTGCCCCTTTAAGAGAGACTTGCCTGCTGCCCCTGCAAGACTTTCAACTCAGGATCCGTTTTAACTGTGAGTGCCTCTCAGAGGCCACTTTGGCCTCAGGGTCTGATTTGGTGGGTGGGGCCCCTCAGGATCCGATTACTTGGCCTGGGTGCCTCAGGGCTTGAATTGTTGGCGGGGATCTCTCAGGCTTTGATTTTGTGGGTGTGGCCCCTCAGGTTCCGATTTTGTGTGGGGCCCCTCAGGGTCCGATTTTGTGGCTGGGGCCCCTCAGGGTCCGATTTTGTGGTTGGGACCAATCAGGGTCCGATTTTGTGGTTGGGGCCCCTCAGGGTCAGATTTTGTGGGTGGGGCCCCTTAGGGTCTGATTTTGTGGGCGGAGACCCTCTGGGTCCTATTTGGTGGGCGGGACCACTCTGGGTCCGATTTGGTTGGCGGGACCACTCTGGGTCCGATTTGGTGGGTGGGGCCTCTCAGGGTCCGATTTGGTGGGCGGGGCCACTCTGGGTCCGATTTGGTTGGCGGGACCAAATGGGTCCGATTTAGTGGGTGGGGCCCCACAGGGTCCGATTTGGTGGGCGGGGCCCCTCAAAGTCTGGTTTGGTGGGCAGGGCCTCTCTGGGTCCGATTTGGTGGGTGGGGCCACTCTGGGTAAGATTTGGAGGCTGGGGTCGCACAGCCTCCGATTTGGAGGCCGGGGTGGCTCAGCCTCCGACTTGGAGGCCGGGGTGGTTCAGCCTCCGATTTGGGAGGCCGGGGTGGCTCAGCCTCTGATTTGGGAGGCCGGGGTGGCTCAGCCTCCGATTTGGAGGCCGGGGTGGCTCAGCCTCCGATTTGGAGGCCGGGGTGGCTCAGCCTCCGATTTGGGAGGCCGGGGTCAAAGAGCCTCTGATTTGGAGGCCGGGGTGGCTCAGCCTCCGATTTGGAGGCCGGGGTGACTCAGCCTCCGATTTGGAGGCTGGGGTGGCTCAGCCTCCGATTTGGGAGGCCGGGGTCAAAGAGCCTCCGATTTGGAGGCCGGGGTGGCTCAGCCTCCGATTTGGAGGCCGGGGTGGCTCAGCCTCCGATTTGGAGGCCGGGGTGGCTCAGCCTCTGATTTGGGAGGCCGGGGTGGCTCAGCCTCCGATTTGGGAGGCCGGGGTGGCTCAGCCTCCGATTTGGGAGGCCGGGGTGGCTCAGCCTCCGATTTGGGAGGCCGGGGTGGCTCAGCCTCCGATTTGGGAGGCCGGGGTGGCTCAGCCTCCGATTTGGAGGCCGGGGTGGCTCAGCCTCCGATTTGGGAGGCCGGGGTGGCCCAGCCTCCGATTTGGAGGCCGGGGTGGCCCAGCCTCCGATTTGGAGGCCGGGGTGGCTCAGCCTCCGATTTGGAGGCCGGGGTGGCTCAGCCTCCGATTTGGGAGGCCGGGGTGGCTCAGCCTCTGATTTGGGAGGCCGGGGTGGCCCAGCCTCCGATTTGGGAGGCCGGGGTGGCTCAGCCTCCGATTGGGAGGCCGGGGTGGCTCAGCCTCCGATTTGGAGGCCGGGGTGGCTCAGCCTCCGATTTGGAGGCCGGGGTGGCTCAGCCTCCGATTGGGAGGCCGGGGTGGCTCAGCCTCCGATTGGGAGGCCGGGGTGGCTCAGCCTCCGATTTGGGAGGCCGGGGTCAAAGAGCCTCCGATTTGGAGGTCGGGGTGGCTCAGCCTCCGATTTGGAGGCCGGGGTGGCTCAGCCTCCGATTTGGAGGCCGGGGTGACTCAGCCTCCGATTTGGAGGCCGGGGTGGCTCAGCCTCCGATTTGGGAGGCCGGGGTCAAAGAGCCTCCGATTTGGAGGTCGGGGTGGCTCAGCCTCCGATTTGGAGGCCGGGGTGGCTCAGCCTCCGATTTGGAGGCCGGGGTGGCTCAGCCTCCGATTTGGAGGCCGGGGTGGCTCAGCCTCCGATTTGGAGGCCGGGGTGACTCAGCCTCCGATTTGGAGGCCGGGGTGACTCAGCCTCCGATTTGGAGGCCGGGGTGACTCAGCCTCCGATTTGGAGGCCGGGGTGACTCAGCCTCCGATTTGGAGGCCGGGATGGCTCAGCCTCCGATTTGGAGGCCGGGGTGGCTCAGCCTCCGATTTGGAGGCCGGGGTGGCTCAGCCTCCGATTTGGAGGCCGGGGTGGCTCAGCCTCCGATTTGGAGGCCGGGGTGGCTCAGCCTCCGATTTGGAGGCCGGGGTGACTCAGCCTCCGATTTGGAGGCCGGGGGAGTCGATCAGCCTCCCATTTGAAGCCTGTGGTCATCAGCTTTCGATTTGGCGTGTCGGCCCTTTAAGACTCATTTCGGTGCGCCGGCCCTTTAACAATCACTTTGGCGCGTCGGCCCTTTAACAATCACTTTGGCGCGTCGGCCCTTTAAGAGCTAGTTTGGCTCACTGGGCTTCTTCTAAATCCACTTTGGCGCACATTCTCTCTCAGGGGCATGTGTCATGTGATGAAGCTAGATTTGCATTAGTGCTGTGGGTTTCGCTTTAAGAGCTGATATTATGTGGCAGAAGTTCTGTCCTCGGGGCGTCATGTGACGTTCGTAGGCGTTGGCATAGTAACTGGGTCTGCCTGCGCATATCAATGAGCTTAACTGCTATTTCAATCGCCTCAGGGCACGTTTTGCCATTTCCCATTGAAAAGCATTGGAGACAGTGCATTCCAATGACGGGAAAAAAAATTTTCAAACGCAAATTGCTCAAAAACTACAAATCCGATCGACACGAAAAATACTTAGCACACCTCTCATGGACGCTGGCTTCGAAACGACACCTCAACGGAGTCTGTGCGTGTAGCGGTTCGGGCCGCATTAATTGCGGAAATCAACTTAATAATAATAAGAAGAAGAAGAAGAAGAAGAAGAAGAATAAGTTAGCAGCGTTCGGATTACAATATAGTGGTTTTTTCAAACCACTATAACTAGATGTGTATTTCCTGAAGGAAGTACAGATAGTGGTTTGAAATGGTGCCCGGGCTGCCCCTTTAAGAGAGACTTGCCTGCTGCCCCTGCAAGACTTTCAAGTCAGGATACGATTTAACTGTGGGTGCCTCTCAGGGGCCACTTTGGCCTCAGGGTCTGATTTTGTGGGTGGGGCCCCTCAGGGTCCGATTTTGTGGCCGGGGCCACTCAGGGTCCGATTTGGTGGCCGGGGCCCCTCAGGGTCCGATTTGGTGGCCGGGGCCCCTCAGGGTCTGATTTGGTGGGTGGGGCCCCTCAAGGTCCGATTTTGTGGCTGGGGCCCCTCAGGGTCCGATTTTGTGGCCGGGGCCACTCAGGATCCGATTTTTGTGGCTGGAACCCCTCAGGGTCCAATTTTGTGGGTGGGGCCCCTCAGGGTCCGATTTTGTGGCCGGGGCCCGTTAGGGTCCGATTTTGTGGGTGGGGCCTCTCAGGGTCCGATTTGGTGGGTGGGGCCTCTCAGGGTCCAATTTGGTGGGCGGGGCCCCTCAGGGTCCAATTTTGTGGGCTGGGCCCCTCAGGGTCCGATTTTGTGGGCTGGGCCCCTCAGGGTCCGATTTTGTGGCCGGGGCCCCTCAGGGTCCGATTTTGTGTCAGGGGCCCCTCAGAGTCCGATTTTGTGGTTGGGTCCCCTCAGGGTCCAATTTTGTGGTTGGGGCCCCTCAGGGTCCGATTTTGTGGCCGCGGCCCCTCATGGTCCGATTTTGTGGCAGGGGCCCCTCAGGGTCCGATTTTGTGGGTGGGTCCCCTCAGGGTCCAATTTGGTGGGCGGGACCACTCTGGGTCCAATTTGGTGGGCGGGGCCTCTCAGGGTCCGATTTTGTGGTTGGGTCCCCTCAGGGTCCGATTTTGTGGTTGGGGCCCCTCAGGGTCCGATTTTGTGGTTGGGGCCCCTCAGGGTCCGATTTTGTGGCCGGGGCCTATCAGGGTCCAATTTTGTGACTGGGGCCCATCAGGGTCCGGTTTTGTGGCCGCGGCCCCTCAGGGTCTGATTTTGTGGCAAGGGCCCCTCTGGGTCTGATTTTGTGGGCGGAGCCCAACTGGGTCCGATTTGGTGGGCGGGACCACTCTGGGTCCAATTTGGTGGGCGGGACCACTCTGGGTCCAATTTGGTGGGCGGGGCCTCTCAGGGTCCAATTTGGTGGGCGGGGCCCCACAGGGTCCGATTTGGTGGGCGGGGCCCCTCAGGGTCCGATTTGGTTGGCAGGGCCTCTCTGGGTCAGATTTGGAGGCTGGGGCCACTCTGGGTAAGATTTGGAGGCTGGGGCCACTCAGCCTCCAATTTGGAGGCCGGGGTCGTTGAGCTTCCGATTTGGAGGCCGAGGTCAAAGAGCCTCAGATTTGGAGGCCGGGGTCGATGAGCTTCCGATTTGGAGGCCGGGGTCGATGAGCCTCCGATTTGGAGGCCGGGGTGGCTCAGCCTCCGATTTGGAGGCCGGGGTGGCTCAGCCTCTGATTTGGAGGCCGGGGTGGCTCAGCCTCCGATTTGGAGGCCGGGGTGGCTCAGCCTCCGATTTGGAGGCCGGGGTGGCTCAGCCTCCGATTCGGAGGCCGGGGACGATCAGCCTCCGATTCGGAGGCCGGGGTCGATCAGCCTCCGATTTGGAGGCCGGGGTCGATCAGCCTCCGATTTGGAGGCCGGGGCCGATCAGCCTCCGATTTGGAGGCCGGGGCGGCTCAGCCTCCGATTTGGAGGCCGGGTCGGCTCAGCCTCCGATTTGGAGGCCGGGGCGGCTCAGCCTCCGATTTGGAGGCCGGGGCGGCTCAGCCTCCGATTTGGAGGCCGGGGCGGCTCAGCCTCCGATTTGGAGGCCGGGGCGGCTCAACCTCTGATTTGGAGGCCGGGGTGGCTCAGCCTCCGATTTGGAGGCCGGGGTGGCTCAGCCTCCGATTTGGAGGCCGGGGTGGCTCAGTCTCCGATTTGGTGTGTCGGCCCTTTAAGACTCATTTGGGTGCGCTGGCCCTTTAACAATCACTTTGGCGCATTGGCCCTTTAAGAGCTATTTGGCTCACTGGGCTTCTTTTAAATCCACTTTGGCGCACACATTCTCTCTCAGGGGCATGTGTCATGTGATGAAGCTAGATTTGCATTTGTGCTGTGGGTTTTGCTTTAAGAGCTGATATTATGTGGCAGAGGCTCTGTGCTGGGGTTCAAGTGAAGTTCGTAGGCGTTGGCATAGTAACTGGGTCTGCCTGCGCATATCAATGAGCTCAACTGTCATTTCAATCGCCTCAGGGCACGTTTTGCCATTTCCTATTGGAAGGCATTGGAGACAGTGCATTCCAATGACGGGAAAAAAAATTTTCAAACGCAAATTGCGCAAAAACTACAAATCCGATCGACACGAAAAATACTTAGCACACCTCTCATGGACGCTGGCTTCGAAACGACACCTCAACGGAGTCTGTGCGTGTAGCGGTTCGGGCCGCATTAATTGCGGAAATCAACTTAATAATAAGAAGAAGTTAGCAGCGTTCGGATTACAATATAGTGGTTTTTTCAAACCACTATAATAAGAAGAAGAAGAATAAGTTAGCAGCGTTCGGATTACAATATAGTGGTTTTTTCAAACCACTATAATAAGTTAGCAGCGTTCGGATTACAATATAGTGGTTTTTTCAAACCACTATAATAAGTTAGCAGCGTTCAGATTACAATATAGTGGTTTGAAAAATAGGAATTTAAAAGTTCGGCCTTCTCAACATCCTGTCTTACCATTTCATCATTTTCATCTTATAAAAATCCTATAGCATCTTTGACTTTTCTTTTACTTTTGCCATATCCCCAAAATCCTTTATTATTACTTTTGACATCTCTTGCAAGCCTCAATTCATTGTCAGCTTTAGTAATCTGATTTGTGCCCTGCAGGTTCTGCAGACAGCATTATATTCTTCTTTAGATATGCCTCCCTCTTTCCATTTTATAAACATTTCTTTCTTCCTTTTTAGCATGTGCTTTAGTTCTGTGTTCATCCATCCTGGTTTCCTTAAATGCTTTTCCCTCTTTTCGGAATTGTTAACAATTGTGCTTTGAGAATTTCATTTTTCAAGATTTCCCATCCTTCCTGGACATTTTTGTCCTTAAGGATATCCAGCCATTGGATCCCTCCAATTCTCTTTCTGAATCCCTTAAAATCTGCCTTTCTGAAATCTAACCTTGTGTCGCGTCCGTCTGCAAGTCTGGGCTGCAGACAGGCAGCGCCCCGAGTAGCACCGACACCCTTTACCCCTATACAGGGATCTGGATTTACTGCAGAGCCCAGGAAGCGCTGTCTGAACAGGAGCAGAGTGCCAGAGCAGAACGGTCGCAATAGAAAAGCAAGAAGGGAGCCAAAAATGGAGTCGGAAACCAGGCGAGCAGTGGAGGTACAGAAACGGCAGGCAGAGGCAGAGTCGAGAGTCCAGGCAGAGGTCAAAAACCGGGAGAGTAGTGGACGTACAAAATCGTCAGGCAGTAGAGGGGGTCAGGAATCCAGGCCAAGGTCAGCGTCAGTAATCGGGAGAACTGCAAGGTACAAAAACGGCAGGAAACAGAGTAGTCAGAAGTTCAGGCTGAGGTCGGAGTTAACGATAGGCAATCACAAGTAACACGTAGGGGGAACCAAGAATATATCCGGTGGCTTGCAAGCCCAGTCCCAAGGTATTTGAGGGATCAGGTAGTCCCTCACAGGCTCCCGGGCTGGTGATGTCATCAGGACTGCCCCTAGGACCAGACCAGATGATGATGCACCAGCCCCTTCATAACTGACAGAGGAGCGGAGTCTGCGTCCAGTAGACGCCTACGCAGAAGCCCTTTCATTGTTGCCGCCCTCACTCGGGCGCGAGCCACGGCGCCTCCTAGTGGTTGAGGGCGGAACAGCAGGCCCCGAGATCGACGACGACATGTCAGTCCGGCGTCTCCTGGTGGCCGAGGCCTGGACAGAAGGCCCCGAGCCCGATGGCGGCGTGACAGTCCGTCGCCTCCTAGTGGCTGAGGGCGGAACAGCCGGCCCCGAGTCTGACGGCGACGTGACACCTTGAAGTCTGAGTCTTCACATGTCTTCCTCCTCTAGTTATCCAAAATTCTAAAATAGCATGGTCGCTACCTTCTAGGGTCCCAGTACCATTTCCTCCCTGTTTATAAGGATTAGATCCAAGGTAGCAGTTCCCCTTGTTTTCTCCCCTACCTTTTGGAAGATAAAGTTGTCAGCAAGAGAGGATAAGAATTTCCTTGACCTGTTAGTTTTGCCTGAGAGAGATTCCCAACAAATGTCAGGATAGTTGAAATCTCCCATGATAACTATGTCATATTTTTTGGAGAACTTGGCCATTTGATGCATAAAGAGTTCATCCATCTCTTCAGCTTGCACAGGCGGCCTGTAGTAAATGCCTACAATGGTGTCCTTTCCATTGTTCTGTCCTTGTATTCTTACCCAAACAGTTTCCACAGAACTCCCAGTCTCTGAAGCTTCAATCTCTGTGCAGATACACGCGTTTCTAACATACAATGCGACACCTCCTCCTCGTTTATCAAGTCTGTTTCTAGTAAATAAGTTGTATCCTTCTAGTCTTGTATTCCAATCATGTGTATTGTCCCACCAAGTTGACATTCTATGACTAAGGGCTGATAGCCAGAAACGCGTAAGAATGTGACTCTGTTTTTATCTATTTGTGGATATAGCTACACGTTTTTATGATGGTGTGAAATAAAGAAGAATTGTTTTTTATTATTCAGCTGTGTGATCCGACAACTTTTTTTTTTCCTCTCATTGTGATCTGACAATCAGACGGAATTTCTCCTATTTCCCCCCTTAGGCCTCTTTCACACATCAGGTTTTCGGCGTCAGGCGCGATCCAGCGCTTTTGACTAAAACCGGATCCGGCGAAATGCAATGCCGGATCCGGTTTCCCCCCCATTGACTTGCATTAGAGCCGGATCGAGCCGGATGGCCATGCGTTTCATCCGATTTTCGCCGGATCCGGCAATGTGACGCGATCCGGCGTCTGGAAAAAACGGCTACTGTAACGTTTTTTGTCTCCGGCGAAAAAGCCGGACACGCCGGATCCGGCGTGTCCAGCTTTTTCATACAATGAAAGCCTATAAGCGCAGCAATGCGCCTGATCCGGTTTCTTTGGTCTGAGCATGCTCAGTAGCTCTGCCCACAGGACATATATAAAAGCAAGACAATGGGACCCTCAGCCACACCCAACATGCCACCCAAGCCAAGAACCAGGAGCAGGAGAAGGCAGCAGACATCTGCAGCAGCAGCACCATCAGCACCACCCCAAATGGAGCAGCATGCTGAACAACGGGAGTGGAGTCCAGCAGCAGATGAGAGACGGTAATTATCAAATCCCCCATTCCTCCAAACTAGGGCTATGGAATATCAAGATATTCATTGGCCCTTTGTTTCTCTTTATTCAACAGCCGCCCAATAGATGCAGCAGCAGCAGCAGCAATGGCAGCAGCAGAAACACCACCCACAGCCATGGAGTCTGGCCATTAGGAAGACAGCACATCTTCTGGGAGCCCTCCCTCGCATCGTCAGCGTTTGACGGTAAGTTTTTATTTCCAAAATCCATCATCTCTGTAATATATGTGTATTCATTGCTTTTTATTTCAAAACAGGAATCACAAGATGAAGAGGAGCTCCCAGAAGAAGAAGGAAGGGGTGAACAGACACTTGGAGTGGGCTCACAATTGGTAAGTTTTTTGCATCAAACGCAGAAACACAACATCACACTACACACAACACATAGAAAACAATGTTCTGCAGACCACACACAGCAAACAAATGCCTACATCCAAAGACATAACATTTTTTGTTTTCTTCTCTAGTCTTCCCAATCTGGTGCTCGGCCAAGAGGTCCTCGCAGTGCCTCCCAGGGTCGTCGGCGACAGCAACGCGGCGGTCACCAGCGTGTAAGTATAAATATTTTTGCTTTGTTTTTTTTGCACTTTTTATTTCATTTCTTTTGTGGAGGCTAATTATGTTATTTTTGTCTTTTTCTTTAACAGCCTTCACAGCGTGCTCCCGACTCTGACGGTGAGGATGGAGGGATTGATGTGGACCGCCTCATCGATCTCGTCAGAGAAAGGGAGCCGCTCTGGAATATGGCTGACCGCCGCCACGCTGACCTGATCGTTACCCGACGACTCTGGGAGGAAATCTGTTCACTCCTTGTGGACCGCTGGGAGGACCTCGAAGCTCGGGCCCAGATTAAAGAGTGTAAGTATATACAGTACCGGTTGCTTGATTTAAACCAGTGTTTCCCGAACTCCAGTCCACGTGGTCCCCACGGATCATGTGTTCAGGATTTCTATTTACTTTGGAAATCCTGAAAACATGACCCCTGGGGACCATGAGGACTGGAGTTTGGGAAACACTGATGTTGTATACTAACCACTTTGTCCTTTCTCGTTTCAGGGGAGAGAATTGTGAAGCGGTGGCGGTCTGTGAGGGATCGTTTCAAGAAGGAGTTCAATAAAGAGATGCGGGCCCCGAGTGGATCTGGAGGACGCAGGAGCAAGTACAAGTACGCACGAGCCCTGTCGTTCCTCCGGGAGACAATGCTCACCAGAAGGTAAATATTACACACCACATGTGACAAAAAAATGTTTAGATGTAACTTTTTTTTTTCAGCAAGGGCCATACCATGTCACTATTTTAATTGTTTTTTTTTCTCTTTATTCCACAGCACGGTGAGCAGCACTCGGGAGCCTGCACGATTGGACCCTTCTGAGGCGATCCCTGAGGAGACCGGCACCGAGGGACACTTCGACCGCCCCGGTACATCTGCACCTTCCCAGCCTTCCCACACATTCGACCCATCTGTCCCGTCCACCAGCACAGGAGCATCGTGGCCGCCTACATTACATGAAGCTGCTGGTGAGGAGATCGCTTTCCCTTTACCCCACCCTTCTGCCCCTGCCACCTCTAGTACACCTGCGGGTACTGGGCGGCAGCGGCAGAGGGGTCAGGAAAAGACTTATGCGCCAGAGTTCTTGCATCTGAATGCATCTTTCCAGAACTGTCTAAAAGTCTTGTCAGAGCAAATCTCCGCAGGCTATCAGCAGATCAACTCCAGCATTCTGGAGGTGAAGACACTTCTGCAAACCATGCATTCAGAAGCAAGATCTTCGCCAAACCACACCTTTTTCAGGTCTGTTGTGGAGCGCATGGAAACGCTCTCTCCTGCCCAGCAGATGCATGTAATGCATTCATGCCACGCTGCTCTCCAGCAAGTTACCTCCCAACCTCCTCCTCCCACCACAGTAGTTCCTCCACCTGCACCCCCTCCAGCCACTTTCCATCCTCCCCCTTCTATTACATCTACACCCCCTCCAGCCACTTTCCATCCTCCCCCTCCTATTACATACCATCCACCTCCCCAGCACCAGCAACCTCCCCAGCACCAGCAACCTCCCCAGTACCAGCAACCTCCCCAGCACCAGCAACCTCCCCAGCATCAGCAACCTCCCCAGCACCAGCAACCTCCCCAGTACCAGCAACCTCCCCAGTACCAGCAACCTCCCCAGTACCAGCAACCTCCCCAGTACCTGCAAACTCCCCAGTACCAGCAACCTCCCCAGTACCAGACATCTCCCCACTTCCAGCAACCTGCCCCGTACCAGACATCTCCCCACTTCCAGCAACCTGCCCCGTACCAGACATCTCCCCACTTCCAGCAACCTGCCCCGTACCAAACTCCTTCCCCATACAACTTGCCATCAACATCATCTGCTCCTACAGTCCCTGCCCAACCCTCCACTCCACCACCCACCACCTCTTCTGCTTCCCACATGTCCACCCATTCTGTAGTTTTTTCCACACCTTCACCTCTAACTGTTCCTTCCCCACCACGATCCCAGTCCTCTCTCCACACTCCCAGTGTCGAAGTGTCCCGCAGCCCCTCCAGCAGTATTTCCACCACACACTACACAGATTTATAATGTGTGTATGTAAATAAAAATGACCAGTTTTATGGTTTCAAAGCTTTATTAAACAAGTTTATTAAAATTTTAAAAAAGTTTACTAAAAAAAACATTTTTCAATAAAAGTTAAATTATTTTACACTGGTTGTCTGTCATTTCTTTCTGCGGCGAAAAAGGTTAAATACAGGGTATTTAAAAGGTGAAATGGTATTCAAAACTAGGTATATAACTGTGGGTAAATTTTAGCTTTTTGCCACAGTTGTGTTCCTGGTTGTGTTTGAACAAAGTATTTCACCTAAAAAGTTGTGTTTATTGTTGGTGATTTCCTAACAATGTACACAACTTTTGTTAAAAGGTGAAATACTTTGCATAAAACACAACCAGGTACACACCTGTGGCCTAAAGCTAAAAATAGAGACCATGACAAGATAGCCAACTTTGGTTGGCAAAGGTATATACTGTTGGTACAGAAGGTACACAAGTTTGGTTAGGGCACAAATCTTTCACACTCTGTCATCCTGCCAGTGTACTCTGCCTTGAGGTGACATAAAGTATAGTGCAAAATTGTCCCTCATTACTGAAACCGTCACAGAACTTCTAGTGGTAATGTCATGGTAATCTTGCAAGGTGGTTTCTTCAGAGGTGTCCTCAATGGAAATGGGTTCCTTGCAGATAACAAAATTGTGGAGTACCACGCACGCTTTGATCACCTCGTCCACAGTTTCTGTCTTGAGGTTGATCGCAGTCAATAGGACCCGCCATTTGGCTGTCAGAATACCAAAGGTACATTCAACCATTCTTCTTGCTCTTGTGAGGCGGTAATTAAAAATGCGTTTTGGTCTTGTCAATCCTCTGCTAGAGTACGGTTTCAAAAGGTGTTCTGACAGCTGGAAGGCTTCATCCCCTACACAGACAAATGGCATAGGTGGACCAGATGTTTGCGGCAGCGGTCTAGGTGGTGGGAACTGGAAGGTGTTTCCATACAGTTTACGCCCCATGGCAGACAGTTTGAAAACTTGAGAGTCATTGGAGCGGCCATAGGCCCCAACATCAACCGCAATAAATTTGTATTCCGCGTCAGCGATGGCCATGAGGAAAATTGAAAAATATTTCTTGTAATTGAAATATTCCGATCCCGATCCAGCTGGCTTTACAATGCGGATATGTTTCCCGTCCACAGCGCCCAAGCAGTTGGGAAACTGACATATCTGTTGAAACTTGTCAGCAATTTCATTCCACCTCTCTGTTGTGGGCTCTGGTAAAAACTCTTCAGCTAAGGAGTCCCACAGTGCACGGCATGTGTACTTCACAATTCCAGATATGGTGGAAATCCCGAGTCTGTACTGGAAATGCAGTGACGAAAGGGATTCTCCAGTTGCAAGAAATCTGTGGGGAATTAAAAAACAATAAATTAGTTTTAAATCACAGCATTACATACCAAAACTGAGCTATAACACTTTGAGATACAAACTACCACCAACAAGATTGCAGTGAAAGTGTGCTCTGATGCGATCACATCCAATAAATGTGGCTTACCTTAAAGTCACCATCAGACGCTCTGCGGGTGAAACAGAGAAGCGGCAATAGGTGTCCGCTTTTCTTATGAGGTGTGCAATGCGCTCCACCAAGTAATCAAAATTCTCCATTTTCATCCTAACATATCCAAAAAATTTATCCGGGTTTCGTCGAAGGTCCATGCAGAGTGTAGAATAGACCCCACGCGTCATTCTCTTGGCTGTGATGGGGTGGATCCACAAACGTCGTCTACGATGCCTGATGCGCTGCTGTCTCGCTCTCTCCTTCTCCAGAACAATCACCCTCAAACGATTCGCCTCCGCTATAAAATCCGCCAAATTCTTCAAAATATTTCCAATGACAACATCCATCTTCGCCAGTAACTTGCTCTTCTCTCCAACCTGCACTTTCTCCTCGACAACCTGTCAAAGAAGGGCTGTAGGAACACTCTATATATAGTTTTCCAGTAGCCAATCCCGTTCGGAAGGCCACAAGGGTCAATTTTAAAAACCGGATCCGGCGTAATCCGTCGAAAAACGGATAGAAAAACGGATGAACCGGATGAGACGGATCCGGTTTTGTCTGTCAAGAAAAAGACGGATCCGGCAGAAAACCGGATCCGTCACATCCGGTTTTACTAAACATTTGCCGGATCCGGCGTTCCGGCACGACGCCGGATCGCGCCTGACGCCGAAAACCTGATGTGTGAAAGTAGCCTTACTGGAGCAGACACTCCTCCGGCTTTCAGAGGACATGCCTTGCTGCAGCAGTGCTACTCCTGCACTGACACTCCCCTCATCTGCCAACTTAGCAAACTTATTGGGGTGTGCCAGATCAGGACTAGCCTCCCTGGTGCTCTTCCCTCTACCCCGCCTTCTAACTGTCACCCAGCTAGCTGCTTCATTGTCCTGCAGCTCCAACCTAGCATCCCCCCCTCATCTATCCCATTGAGCGTCTGCTCAGTGAGCAGAAGACTCCTTTACATATTGTCTATGGATCTCAGTGTTGCCAGCTGCACATTTAGATCCAGTATCTGGTCTTCCAAATGCACAACGTGCTCACATCTCGCACAGCAGTATG
The DNA here is from genome assembly GCF_039654945.1 of Dendrobates tinctorius. Lineage (NCBI taxonomy): Eukaryota > Metazoa > Chordata > Amphibia > Anura > Dendrobatidae > Dendrobates > Dendrobates tinctorius. Next base: position 25,462,973 of record NW_027361675.1, read on the forward strand.
CACCCTCGACCGGCTGTTCAAGGATTTCATACATGCTGCAAGACGTGCACTGGATGGCATTGGCAATAGTGGAGCACATCCTAATGAAGATTGCACCAGACAATAAGATAAGCAAAAATAAATAAAAAGTATTAATAAAATATAACAGCAATTCAGTAATACCTCCCTTGGAAACTCCCTGAATCCAAAGTCACTGAATCACAAGTCACACTTGCCATCGTTCTCACTTACGCTCAGGTCACACTCAGCTCATTCACACTCGCTCAGGCAGAAGATTTAAAAGATTTTTTTTTTCCCTTTTACCAGCACACCACCCTGCTGCTCAATGCACTTCCAAAAGTGATAATATTTTAGGGAATCTTTTAGCTGCATATTGGTTGGGGCTGTAAAATTATAACGGATGTATTTGGGAGATACTAACCCCTTTCTGCCATTAGACGTACTATCCCGTCCATGTGCCCTGGGACTTAATTCCCAAGGACGGGATAGTACGTCTAATGCGATCAGCGGCGCCCACGTGGTGAGCGCCGCTGACCGCGGGCGGGTGTCAGCTGATTATCACAGCTGACACCCGACATAATGTGTCAGGGGCGGTCACGGACCGCCCCCGACACGTTAACCCCTTGTACACCGCGATCAAACACGATTGCGGTGTACCGGGGGTTAAAGGGAAGCATCGGCAGGGAGGGGGCTCCCTCCGTGCTTCCCTGAGCCCCCCACGGCAGCGCAATGTGCAGCGCTGCTGCGGGGGACTCCTTCCCTACAGGCCCCCGGATCCAAGATGGAGACGGGGGCCTTCGGGGGCCTGTAGGGAGCTGACTTCCTCACTGCCTGCAAAGCGCAGGCATGAGAAAGTCTGCAGAACTGCCTGTGACAGATTGCTGATCTGTCACAGTGATCTGTGATGTGACAGATCAGCGATCTGTCACAGGACAGTGATGTCCCACCTGGGACTATGTAATAAAGTTAAAAAAAAAAGTGTAAAAATAATTTTTTAAAAATCGCTAAATAAATTAGTAAAAAAAAAAAAAAATATTCCCCAATAAATTCATTTTTTGAAAATAAAAACTATAAAAGTACACATATTTGGTATCGCCACGTCCGTAGCGACCCGCCCTATAAAACTGTCCCATTAGTTAACCCCTTTAGCGAACCCCTTAAAAAATAAAAATAAAAAACGAAGCAAAAAATAATGATTTATTATCATGCCACCGAACAAAAAGTGCAATAACGCGTGATCAAAAAGACGCATATAAATATCCATGGTATCGCTGAAAACGCCATCTTGTCCCGCAAAAAACAAGCTGCCATACAGTGTCATCTGCAAAAAAATAAAAAAGTTATAGCTCGCAGAATAAAGCGATGCAAAAATAATTATTTTTTATATAAAATTGTTTTCATTGCAAAAAACCGACAAAACATTAAAAAAAAACCTAAATGAGGTATCGCTGTAACCGTACTGACCCGAAGAATAAAACCGCTTTATCAATTTTACCGTACGCGGAACGGTGTAAACGCACCCCCCCAAAAGAAATTCATGAAACGCTGGTTTTTGTTCATTCTGCGTCCCAAAAATCGGAACAAAAAGCGATCAAAAAATGTCACGTGCCCGAAAATGGTATCAATAAAAATGTCAACTCATCCCACAAAGAATAAGACCTCACATGACTCGGTGGGTCAAAATACGAAAAAATTATAGCTCTCAATATGTGGTGATGCAAAAACTATTTTTACAATAAAATGCGTCTTTTAGCGTGCGACAGCCGCCAAACATAAAAACCGCCATAAATAGTAAATCAAACCCCCCGTTATCACCCCGTTAGTTAGGGAAAAATAATAAAACTAAAAGAAAATGTATTTATTTCCATTTTCCCATTAGGGTTAGGGCTAGGGTTAGGACTAGGGTTAGGGCTACGGCTAGGGTTAGGGCTAGGGTTAGGGCTCAGATTAGGGTTAGGGGTGTGTTTGGGTTAGGGTTGGAGTTATAATTGGGGGGTTTCCACTGTTTGGGCACATCAGGGGCTCTCCAAATGCAACATGGCGTCTGATCTCAATTCCAGCCAATTCTGCGTTGAAAAAGTCAAATGGTGCTCCTTCCCTTCCAAGCTCTGCCATGCGCCCAAACAGTGTTTTACCCCCACATATAGGGTATCCGCCTACTCAGGACAAATTGTAAAACAACTTTTGGGGTCCAATTTCTCCTGTTACCCTTAGGGAAATAAAAAATTGGGGGCAAAAATATCATTTTTGTGGGAAAAATGATTTTTTTATTTTCACGCCCAGGCATTATAAACTTCTGTGAAACACTTGGGGGTTCAAAGTGCTCACCACACATATAGATAAGTTCCGTGGGGGGTCTAGTTTCCAAAATGGGGTCACTTGTGGGGAGTTTCAATAGTTTAGGTACATCGGGGGCTCTCCAAACGCACATGACACCCGCAGACCAATCCATCAAAGTCTGTATTCCAAAACGTCACTACTTCCCTTCCGAGCCCCGACGTGTGCCCATACAGTAGTTTTCTCCCACATATGAGGTATCAGCGTACTCAGGACAAATTGGACAACAACTTTTGGGGTCCAATTTCTCCTTGTACCCTTGGGAAAATGAAAAAATTGGTGACTAAACGATCATGTTTGTGGAAAAAATACGATTTTTTTATTTTCAAGTCCGGGCGTTAAAAACTTCTGTGAAGCACTGGGGGGTTCAAAGTGCTCACCACACATTTAGATAAGTTCCTTGGGGGGTCTAGTTTCCAAAATGGTGTCATTTGTGGGGGGTTTCTACTGTTTTGGTACATCAGGGGCTTTCCAAACGTGACCTGGTGTCCGATCTCAATTCCAGCCAAAAACGTCAAATGGCGCTGCTTCCCTTCCGAGCTCTGCCATGCGCCCAAATAGTGGTTTACCCCCACATATGGGGTATTAGTGCACTCAGGACAAATTGCACAATATCTTTTAGGGTCCTGTTACCCTTCAAAAAATAAGAATTGAGGGTGAAAAGATCATTTTTGTGGAAAAAATATGATTTTTTAATTGTACGGCTGTATGTTATAAACTTCTGTGAAGCCCTTGTGGGTTCAAAGTTCTCACCACACATCTAGATAAGTTCCTTGGGGGGTCTAGTTTCCAAAATGGTGTCATTTGTGGGGGGTTTCCACTGTTTTGGTACATCAGGGGTTTTCCAATCGCGACATGGTGTCCGATCTCAATTCCAGCCAAAAACGTCAAATGACGCTGCTTCCCTTCCGAGCTCTGCCATGCGTCCAAATAGTCATTTACACCCACATATGGGGTATCAGCGTACTCAGGACAAATTGCACAATAGCTTTTAGGGTCCTGTTACCCTTGAAAAAATAAAAATTGGGGGTGAAAAGATCATTTTTGTGGAAAAAATATGATTTTTTAATTGTACGGCTGTATGTTATAAACTTCTGTGAAGCCCTTGTGGGTTCAAAGTTCTCACCACATATCTAGATAAGTTCCTTGGGGGGGTCTAGTTTCCAAAATGGTGTCACTTGTAGGGGGTTTCCACTGTTTAGGTACATCAGGGGCTCTCCAAACGCGACATGGCGTCCGATCTGAATTCAAGCCAATTTTGCATTGAAAAAGTCAATCGGCGCTCCTTCCCTGCTGAGCTCTGCCATGCGCCGAAACAGTGGTTCCCCCCCACATATCAGGTATCGGCGTACTCAGGACAAATTGCAATAACAAATTGCAGTCCAATTTCTTCTGTTACCCTTGGTAAAATAAAAAAATTGAACCTGAAGTATTTTTTTAGTGAAAAAAGTTAAATGTTCATTTTTTTTTAAATATTCAAAAAATTCCTGTGACGCACCTGAAGGGTTAATAAACTTCTTGAATGTGGTTTTGAGCACCTTAAGGGGTGCAGTTTTTAGAATGGTGTCACTTTTGGGTATTTTCTATCATATAGACCCCTCAAAGTGGCTTCAAATGTGATGTGGTCCGTAAAAATAAAACGGTGTTGCAAAAATGAGAAATCGCTGGTCAACTTTTAACCCTTATAACTTCCTAACAAAAAAAAATTTTGGTTCCAAAATTGTGCTGATGTAAAGTAAACATGTGGGAAATGTTAGTTATCAAGTTTTTTGTGTGCCGTATCTCTGTGATTTAAGGGCATAAAAATTCAAAGTTGGAAAATTGCGAAATTTTCTAAATTTTCGCCAAATTTCCGTTTTTTTTCACAAATAAACGCAAGTTATTTGAATGAAATTTTACCACTAACATGAAGTACAATATGTCACGAGAAAACAATGTCAGAATCACCGGGATCCATGGAAGCGTTCCAGAGTTATGACCTCATAAAGGTACAGTGGTCAGAATTGTAAAAATTGGCCCGGTCATGAACGTGCAAACCACCCTTGGGGCTTAAGGGGTTAATTCTCTACCTTTGATGCCTATTTTTTCTTTGCTATAGACATTTGAACATCCACTGTATCCATATATTGTTTTATGACCGGTTAATACAGGCACTGTGTATTGCATATTTTTCCATTGCCATTGTTCTTACTATTTTTGCACATTAATAAAAATATTTTGTATTATGCAACTACTTTTTTCCGGTTTTATGGGTACCCTTGGTGTTTTTTAGTGTGAAAGTAGCCTCAGAGTCACTGGTCTTGAATCCAGGCCAATTTAGTTTTCTTTTTTAAAACAAACTGCAGCAAGGGAGCAGGTGTGTGGAAAACCCCTTTAAGAGCAGAGTATAGTGTGTAGTTGCTGGGCTGTATCTATCAGGTATGATACCAGAGACACCCCACAGCTGCACCGGCCACATTTGCATTGCTGTCACTGCGAGCCCCGGGGGCCAGAAGATGACATCTTCCCGCTGCACGTCAGTCAGCTCTGTAGCTACAGCGCCCCCTCACACCAGTACGGTGCACGGAGGCGCGCACACTCCCGCACATGCGCACAAGGTAACTACTGCAGGAGCGCGCACGCAGACAGGGCACCGTTGTGTTTTCGAGGCCGGTATAACAGAGCCCAGTAGCGGTGCCTAGTCACACAGCCGGAAGGGCACGGCGTCCTCTGCACCAGACACGCGCCGCTATCTCCCCATGGCCTCCCGGGACGTGCCAGGTGATGGAGCCGAGGACTGCGCGACCCCCGAGAGCGTTGAGGGGCGGAGAAGTGGTCGGAGGAAGCGATCCAAGGTGAGGGATGGTGGTGGCATCCTCTCGTGACATCGGCTGGTCCGTCTGCAGCCTTATCACGACACAGCCACTCACTGCTACAGCGTCCTGGATGAGATGTGCCGCTATTGCGACAATATGTAAGGCTAGGTTCAGATTGCGTTACTGCAGTCTCTTCATCGCATGCGTAAAGCTTAAAGCGCAAGTTCTTTTTATGACCGCGTTATGCGATCCCGCTAGATGCTTCATCTGCGCTAGCAGTGACGGACCCTCGGATGCTGCAGCCCGCGTCCGAGGGTCCGTCACAGCATGACGGCATATCGCTAACGCTTGCCGATTATGACATGCGTTAGTGATGCGCTCGTCTATTGTAGTGTATGGGTGCGTTAATGCCGCTATGTAACGGATGCGTTAAACACCCCCCCTTAATGCAATGTGAACCCCAGCATAAGATAGCAAGCGGGAGCGTGGGATGCAGTGACGGGACGCAGGCAGAGCAAGGGTTAACAGGTTTATATACAGGGGAAATTACTCCACGCAGGGAGATAAAAGAATTAAACGGTGTTAAAGGACCAGTACAATAGCACTGACAACAGCGGGCGCTGCGTCTCCTGCTGGAGGTCGCTGTAGGCGTTGGTCCGTCTTCTGGTGACAGTGGTCGGTCTCCGGCACCTTCCACTGCCCCTTGCCATATATTTACGTGGCTAATTAAAGGCACAGGCCACAGTTCTGTAGGGGCCCAAGGTGGCTCCTCAACTATTTCCACTAGTGACGCCTGGTCAAAAATGTCAGGGCAACTCTCTATTGACCCAGTGAAGGCGCAAGTGTCAGTCTGCTATACGGTCTCTCTTGTGCAGCACATGTGCGGTACTCACGGTCACGTAGGGCACAGCACATGGTTCTCTGGCAGTCACTGGACACACACTGTATGTCCCGCTTTCCCTGGTCCCCGCTGAAGGCGGACACTGGTCTGCGTGGCACTGCTCTGTGTGCACGGCTCTGCACTCTCTGGCCCGCCTTCACACGGCTCTGCACAGCGGTCTCTGTCATCTGGTGCAGAACTGCCTGTCACTGCTCCGGAACTCTCTTGGAGGAAAGGCAGGGCGCGCCACTCACCGTTCTCTCAGCGCAGCCCTCTGCACTCCAGTCTGCTGGTGCCAGCAGCTGCGTGCTCTTTTCAGCTTCCCCCTACCCTCCTGTCACTCCAGGAAGCTCTGTCTCCCTCAAGCTTCCCCCAGACTGCAGGGGAAGCTCTGCCTCCCTAATCTTTCCTCCCAGGGAAAAAGGATGCAGCCTCTCAAGTTCCGGACCCAGCATGCAGGTACCTTTGGTCCGGTCCACCTCCCTACAACTACACAAGTCATTGTAGAAACCTGCAAGATTGTGAGATGGAGCAACCCCTCCAAAAACCACGACTACTGCCCTGCACACCTCACTGATGCATAGCTGTACCCCTGAATTGACAATCTCTGTCCCCATTTCAGTCATTTTATCAGCTAGCCTTGGCCACCCTAATCCGTAGGCGCTTGCCTTGGGCACCTTTAGGCCATCCTGGTGCAAACATTTGATGTGATTGATGAATATGGTCTGCTGCCTAAGCCTGGCTCTTATCTAAGGGGGAAATTTATCAAGGCCCTTGTGCCAGTTAAGGCCCTTTTACATTTAGCGATGCACCAGCGATCCGACCCAGTCAGGATCGCTGGTGCATCGCTAAATGATCGCTAGTGAGCTTTCACACAGAAAGATCTCACAGCGATGCAGCAGCGACACAGCGCACGATACTCCCCTTTCACACACAGCGATGAAGACGTCCTCCCGCCCGCGTCCAGCGTCGCTCATCTCACACAGCAGGAAGCCGACAACGAGAAATGGAGCCACCCGATCTCGCGCGATCAGCGATAACCAGCGGGGGAGCTTGTCGGAGGTAAGTATCACACATAGCGATATCGCTAGCAATATTGCTATAACGTCACAAAATCGGTGACGTTTTAGCGATATTGCTAGCGATATCGCTATGTGTAAAACCCCCTTTAGTGATGAGCGAGTATACTCGTTGCTTGGGTTTTCCTGAGCATGCTCTGGTGATCTCCGGGTATTTTGGTGTGCACGGAGATTTAGTTTTCGTCGCCTCAGCTGCATGATTTGCGACTGCTAGACAGCCTGAATACATGTGGAGATTCCCTAACAAACAGGCATTCCTCACATGTATTCATCCTGTCCAGCAGTCACAAATCATGCAGCTGCGTCGACACAAACTAAATCTCTGAGCACTCCAAAATACTCGGAGGTCACCCGAGCAACTAGTATACTCGCTCATCACTAGTGCCAGCTCTTGGAATAAATAGTAGAAATTGTTGCAGTTTTGCTCAAAAATGTTCTACTTTTTTGTGCTTTTAAAAGAAAAAAAGGTGGGTGGAAAAGATAACATAGTGAGCTGAGCAAGACAGTTACAGGAGTTGCCTACTTTTGGGAACAATTATTATTATTTCTTTTTATTCAGGCTGCACATTATTATTGTAAATTGGCTACATTAAAAAAAGTTGCAGCATTTTCTTTCCATACCCTCTGTGTTGTACTGTTTATTGCCGGCTGCAGAATGAGTTAATTAAAAATCCATCAGCGAGCTGATTCTGACAGTCTTACCTGAGAGTATATATATATACGGTATATGTATGTTTTATGTTTCTTTCTGAGCTCCTCTCAGCTGACTTATGACCACAGAACACACCAAGCATGATTCTACAGGGGACACGGCTTTTTAAAGCAAAATTTTCAATGAATACCCAATTTCAAAAATAATTTTTACGTGCATATATGTAAAAAGAATGAACAACCCTTTAAATCGTTACTTTTTAACAAGGTTGAAAAAAAGTGTCCATTCTAATCGCTTTAATCTAAAGAGGCGCCAAATTTATTACTGTATGTATGCACTTACATTATATAGTGCCACTAATTCTGCAGCGCTTTACAGACATTATCATTTGTCCCTATTGCGGCTCACAATCGCAATTCCCTTTGGAATGTGGGAGGAACCCGGAGGAAACCCACACAAACATGGGGAGAACATATAAACTCCTTGCAGTTGTTGTCCTTGGAGGGATTTGAACCCAAGACCCCAGTGCTGAAAAGCAACAGTGCCAACCTCTAAGCCACTTTTGTGCAACACTTTGATACATTTCATGCAAATAATGGCAAACCAGCCACAAATAAAATTCTCTTCCTGAATCTCCCACCAAATGTTGCAATTTTTTCCCCCCACTGTGCAATGTGCCCTAAAAGGCTCAGTTTAGTGTCTGGCGGCCTCAGTCGGGATGTCCTCTGTGTGTTTCTCTGTCTCATGAGCCATAAATATACCTGCACACACCCTAATCTAGCCGGTATTTAGGTTAGGTGACATTGTTTGCCTCTTACACTTTTTGGCTACTTTCAGCGAGTCTGGAGAGAGACAGACGTAGCAGGTAAGAACGCACTTTAAGGCCATGCACAGTGTTTGCTCAGTATCTGTAAGCCAAAACCAGGAGAGGAACAATCAGAGGAAAAGTATAATAGAAACACGTCACCACTTCTGGATTTATCACCCACTCCTGGTTGTGGCTTACAAATACTGAGGTAAAATACTGATAGTGTGATCGTGGCCTTAGAGTTTTGCCTGTTCTTGAGGCCGTGTGGCCAAAACATTAGCCACCTACAGAGGGTGAATGGCCACACAATCAATTGCAGCAGTTGACCGTCATGGTGGGCGAAGTTTCATCCGCTTGAGGCTGGACACAATCTGACCATATCCTAAGTGGGAGGGTTAATAATCTAAATAAGCCAGGTAAGCTGAACGCTCTTATATCTGGCGGCACCTTCTTCTATACCAGATTTTTCTGCCATTAATTCATGACTGAAGAAAGCATGCGCATGCCAAGTTCTTCAAAATAAAAAAAACTATAGGAGAGAAAAAGCGCAAAATAGTGTCTTATCCGACAACGTGGGATCTCCTGAAGAAGTCACTTATAGACTTCGAAACGCGTTGAATAAAACCACCATTCTTTTTCTCCAAATACGTCTGGATCCTCATTCGTACAGCCGCGCAGGCAATATCCACAAAATTCTTTTGTAAAGTTCTTCAAAATGCTGTTCATCATTCATGAATTATAGGCAGTCAAAAATGCGGTTTAATTTTTTTTTTTTTTTTTTTTTTTTTTTTTTAGTGAAAAAAAGTCATAAAATGTCAACAGGCAAACACGTAAAGAGAAACTTCACACATATAAGATCACCTGTCCTGAGAGTAAGTGGGGATCTTACAGATAGCTTGATTTATCACCTAACTGTAAAACGGTTGTTACTGAAGAGTATGATGACATGTATCGGGCACTATAGGGTGCAGGCTATCCTAGTCCATCTGACAAACGATAGGCCTGTCCGGGCTGTAGTCGCTCATGTTATGAGTAGAGATGAGCAAATTTGCTCGGGTTCCCTCTTATTCGGCAAGCTATAGCGCTTACCAAATAAGCTGCAGAGGGAACCCGGCTTCCTGGATCGCCCCGGGTGATCATCTCTGCTGCTGGATGTGTCGCGGCTGAGTCACAGCACATACATGGAGAACCCAACAAACAGGCTCTCCATGCACTTCAGACTTAGCCTGCTTTCCTCACAAAACCGGACAGCCGAGTACTTATGCACGTAGGACGTAGTAATTCTCTTCCTCTAGGTCAGTGCTACGAAGTTCTAAACTGGCTCTGGCACAATGCAGACAAGGACTGTGCATTGTGGGCGCCATGGTGCATAACCCACCCGGAGGGCTGGTTATGAAATAGTCCTACATAGTCTCATTACTCCACTTAAGAGATGGTCAGTAAAAGAACCAAGGGCGATGACCTGTGTAAAAGGGCATTAAATGAGTTTACCAATGATAGGTGAATACTTGGTGACCGCTGGGACCTGTGCTGATCAGCAGAGCCGGGAACTTTTATCCCTGTTAGGGCTCATGTAGGCGACTATAATTTTTTTTTTTTTTATCTGAGTGTGATCCGACTTAAACATCGGATTGCACTCAGACCGATGTTGTTCTATGTGGCGGTGCACATGTCCCCCCCCCCCCCCCCATTCCTCCCACCAGCCCCTCAGTCTGCTCGAGGAAATAGTCACAGCATGCACAATTTGTTTGGATCGCACCATGCAAGTCAATAAGTCCATGGAGAAAATCGGACCACACTTTGCCTTTCTAGCAATCCTATGAGCTGCTTGCACTGAAATTGTGCTTGGTCTTCCAGACCTTATCTTGACCTCCACTGTTTTTTAACTGTCACTTCCTAATTACATTTTGAACGGAGAGCAACTTTTGCTATCTTCTGATAGCCTTCTGCTTTGTGGCCCTTCACCATTTTCATTTTCAGAGGGCTAGGTAGCTGCTTAGAAGAACCCATGGCTGCTGTGTTTTGTTTTTTTTTTGTTTTTTTTTGTGAATGGTTAGAAAGCTGGGAAATTTGCATCACCTGACCTTTCCTAACTAGGGTAGTGAACAAGCCATAACCCTAACAGGCTAAGGTCTGAAACCTTCATCAAAGTTATCTGAGCATGCAAAAGTTTGGGCACCCTTGGAGACTTGCATCATTTTTTTAATTTTTTTCCATTTTAAAAATTACAAACTATTTTAGGCAAAAGAAAAGGAAATTTGTCATCTTTAACGTTAGCCTTTTAGAGATCATTTCATCAACTTGCTTAACTGTTTACAATAACAGTAATTTTGACTTACATGCTACTGTAAGTTATTACCTGTCATGTACAGTATGTACTGTATGTATGTGGTAACTTTTCACTGGCGAACTCCTTTAATAATTGGGAGGAATTTATATATTTTGATAATGTTTTGACTGTTGATCTTGATCATCTTGTGGCTTTCAGATGTTTTTATCTTTATTTCAGACTATCCCAGTGTGGGAAAACAAGCCATGTGGTTCGTCTCGTAGCCTAGTAAGGAAAATCGGATCTCACCTGCCTCTGAAGCCATGTACGAGAGCACACTTTGAGGTATTGTTGGATTGTGTCTGTTGGTATTTTTCATGCATATAAGAAAGAAAACACAGAAATTTCCAGGTAACGTATATACTTGTGTATAAGCCAAGTTTCTCAGCACATATTTTTTTTTTTTTGTGCTGAAAATGCCCCCCTCGGCTTGTACACGAGTCATTGTCCCAGAAGCCGACGGGGGAGTGGGAGCGGCGGAGCTATGATCACAGGAGCTGGTGGATTCGACTGTAACTGTGCCCACTGCTAAAGAGAAATGAATATTAACTGCGCTGGCAATGAATATTCATTTATCTTCCAGTGCGCACAGTTGCAGCCGTCGGCTTCCAGCAACTGTGTGGGGGAAACTACTTACCTTCCCTGCGTGCCCTTGCAGCATCTTGTTCCGGCTTCCAGCAGCTCCTGCGGCCGGCCGATCAGAGCCATGCATACCAGGACAAGGGATGAGGAGCCATGCATACCAGAGTAGGGATGAGGGAACAATGCATACCCGGCTTATACTCGAGTCAATACATTTTCCCAGTTTTTCGTGGAAAAATTAAATACCTCGGCTTATACTCGGGTCAACTTATACACGAGTATATCCCAGTCCATAAATGAGAATGTTTGGCTCGCAAAATGTACCAGAGTAGGACATGTCTGTTTAATTTATTTTTTATTTTTTTTTTAGGATAAATGGACTGTATTTAAAAAAAAAAAAAAAAAAAAAAAAATCAGACTTGTCAGTTGCCCTGAAAAGTGTAATGTTACCCAACTTCTGTCTGAGTAGAAAAAATGACAGCACATTGATGACGAACAGTAACATCTGAATAAGCCCTTAAAGGATTTTTTTTTTTTTCTTTGTAGAAGATGGAATTACAAACAGACGTGTTCTTCCTAAGATGCAAAAAGTAGACCAAGTCCACTGTAAACTTTGTAATGAGTAGATATTGGGCTGCAGAAAATGTGCTCCGGAACTACTGTACCCAATCTTTGTCTTCACCACATTCCGCATTCCTTTTGTTCTGCCACCTAAAACCAAAATATCCTATTCCTTACTATATGGTCTTCTGTAATGTTTTTCTAGCAAAAGTCTTCTTTTTAGTAACTTCTTTGTTTTTCTCTTGCAGGCGCTCCCTGGTTCTGACGTGTATTTCACTGACGCACCAATGGTGCCCACCCTAGCTGACATTAAGTGGATAGCTGCAGACGATGATGAAACATATGCAAGAGTTAGGTATTAGCTTTCCATGGCTCAGTTTTATTTAACTTTTCTTTAAAAGCAGCATGTCACTAGTTTAGGTACCTTGGTCATGGCAACCCATAATATTGGGAAATCGCACCTTGGTTTGGCTTGATCTAAGGGCTTGAATGTCCAGTAGCTTTGGTAGGGGTTAACTATATCTTCAGGTAAAGCTATTGAGCACATTGCACACTTTGGGTTTGTGTAGTGGAAGCATTGGTGGTCCCACTCTACCATGCATACACATTTATTGACGTACTGTACATCTTCCCAGGCTTATTTCACTGGTCCTTCTGCAGACGTTGAGCCAGCAAACAGTCTTATTTCGTCTTTTTCAGCAGTTTTTTTTGTAATTGTGTACATTTCAAGATTCCATTAATTCATTAGTTATCCTCCCATTTGCTAGTATTATTCTCGTATTGCTTTTAGGTTCCCTCCTTCCGCACGTAATGTTTATCTATTGCTTACATTTAGATGAGTGATGAGGCTTTCTAATAAATGATGTATGACCCAATGATAAAATGACTGTCTATAGCTTTCACAGCGTTGGCTGGTTTCTGGAATCGGAGGTCTTCTTCAGTTATATGTTACATATTTTGATTGGCTTCTCTCTTAGGAGCGACACAAGGCCACTGAAGCATAAGTGGAGGCCGAGTCCTCTATTAGTGATGCAAAGAAATTCATCTGTTCCCAATCTGAAGATAAAAGAAGAAAAAATGTTTTGTTTAAAGAAACCAGGCATGTCCTTAAACAGGTCCACGGACTTACAAGATGAACTAAGTCTCCTCAGAAGCCAGATTGCTAGAATAGTTGCTACAGACACAGGTATACTATAGCTAGCAATAGATTAAGCTTTTGTGCTTAAATAATCCTTTCCTTTAAGGCATTGATGCATGTTATCAGCTGTCCACATGAGAATGGTAGGCTCCAAAGCCCCATTCTCTCATTCTGTGGGGATTCCGACAGGGTGACCACCTCATCTATCAGCAAATTTCCTATGAACAGGAAATTTGTGACCTTTGTGGAGCCCCTTTAATTTTTCCTTCTCTACCCAACTAATTCTTTAGTTTTCTCTGCTCTATGTAGTAACAGGAAGTCCCTTGTCCCTGCATTTATGCTTCCCCTCTTCAACTCCTGACTTTTGCAGTGACTCACGCAGGGAAAATTGACCTCCTGTTTCTACATAGCACTTAGGCTAGGGTCACATTGCGTTTTGGCAGTCCGTTAGATGGACTGCGTTATAACGCGGTGTAACGCAGTATGTTAACGCTGCCATTGACCCCCATTATCGGGCGCATCGCGACGCATGCCGTAAAGCGGCATGCGTTCGCGATGAGCCGTCATTCAGTGACGGAGCCTCGGACGCGGGCTGCAGCGTCTGAGGCTCCGTCACCGCTAGCACAGATGAATCATCTGTGCTAGCGGGTATAGCATAATGCGATAGCGTTATGCAATACCTTTTAACCAGCCCGTCAACGCTATGCGTTGAACGGGCTGGTTAAACGCAATGTGAACCTAGCCTTAGAAGGATTCAGGTAGTCAGTTTTTAATTACGTGATGTCATAGACCTAAAAGAAAACCAGCATTATGTGGGTAGAAAGGCAAAATGAGCAATTGTAAGTACACAGTGCTATTTATTATGATGATTTCAATATATTAAGATAAGTTTCAATGGGAGTGCTTCATTAACCGTTTGGGTTTTGTTTTTGGGATGAGTTTTGTCAGTTGCATCCTTTTGGAGTACATATAACCTAGAAGTAGACTTCTATCCTTTTATTGGAAACATTATAATTAAAACAGCAAATCGGCAACTTTTTTGCAGTAGTGTCCAAGCCCAATTTTTCAAATGTCACGTTCTGAATGTTTCAACATATGTCAGTGATTGAGACTGTTTGTTTGGGTTTTTTTCATTCCACTTTGTGCATTGCTGGTGGTAAATCTGGGTTGAAATGTTTTTACCTTTTGTTTTATTAAAAAAAAAAAAAAAAAAAGTCTATTTTATCAATATTTGCACTTTGAATGTTTATATCCTTAAAGGGACTCTGCTACCACAGAATGACTGTTCAAAGCAAGTATAGGCGCGCGGTGCTTCATGGCGGAGCCAATTTAAATGCACCCTCTCACATACTTGTTTTCCATATATCTCTGGCCTTCTCTGGCTCTATGATGCCAGAGCTGTCAATCAAATAAGGGGGTGGAGGTTGAGGAAAACGAGCAGATAGGAAGATGTATTTAAATTGGCTATTTAAGGCTATTTATGGCTTAAATTGGTATTTAAGATGTATTTAAATGAAACACTGAGCGGCGGGCCTTAGTTTGAACAGTCATTCTTTGCTTGTATCTATTGATCTAAATTTCCTGTTAACAGTCCTTTTATTACTTTGGATACAAACAGATCTTTTAGAAATTATTTCTAAAAGTCTATTTATAATAAGTAAATGAACCCTTTGAGTAGTGCATTGGTGAGTCGACTAGTCTGGGGAAACTTAGCATGTTATGATGCCCCTGTATACTGTATGTGATAACAAAAGCCAGTGCTTTTCAACTCCTGTTGTTGCTGCATTGGGCTCTGATGTTGCCCTTTCTAAGCCGCTCCCCAGTTAGTGTCCTAGAGAGTCCTTAATTTTTTTTTTTTTTTTTTTGTGGACAGTACCGCAGGCTGCGGTAGCTCGCGCAGAGAGGTAATTGAACAGTGGGATAATGGTATTAAAGTTATCTACATAGAGGTGATCGCTTTGATCCAGCAGTGGGTGCACCAAATCCCACACAATTTTCCCACTCACTCCTTGCATAGGTGGGCATTTAAGGGGGGGTTGAATCCAGGTGTCCTTCCCTTCATAAACTCTAAACCTCCTTCTGGAGTGCCAAATATCAGGGCCTTAACCACTACCTCCTGGAACTGAAGGTACGACGTATCGGTGTGGCGTGCACATCATGACGGCAGGAAAGCGTTGAGCATTGCCATTTGGACGATGTGAACTGCCAGCTTTTTGTACCACACCTTGGCCTTCCTCAAAGCATTGTACGGTTGGAGTTGATCGGAGAAATCAAGGCCCCCCCATGTTTTTATTGTACCCCAGTACACAGGTCGGTTTGCTACAGTGCAGAGGGCACTGCCATCACTGTGCATGGTGGTCAAGAGAAGGACATCCCTCTTGTCTTTGTACTTGACCACCAGCAGGTGGTCGCTACATTGGGCTCTGCTCTCACTTTTTCTGAGCATCTGCCCATGTAGCGTTTTTTGGAGGCCTCTTTGATTTTTCCAGACAGTACCCCGTGCAGAGAGGGATTTGTAGTGTGGGATGCTGGTATAAAAATTCAGTGTAGAGGTGATAACCTTTATCCAGCAGAGGGTGCACCAAATCCCACACAATTTTCCCACTCCCAGGAAAGGAGGACACTCAGGGGGTTCAATCCTGGTGTCCTTCCCTTCGTAAACTCTAAACCTGTAGGTGTACCCTGAGGTACTCTCACACAGTTTGTAGAGCTTAATTCTGTACCTGGCCCTCTTACTGGGCAGGTTTTGCTGGAATTTGAGCCTCTCCTTGAAAGGTATTAGGGACTCCTCCACGCAGATGTCCCTTTGGCAGTTGTACACCTTATCAAATTAATTGCTGAAGTGATCAATGACCGGCTGAACTTTGAAAAGTCGATTTAAAGTTGGGGTCAACCCGGGGATGCAAAAATTTGTGGATAGCCTCAAATCGTTTACGGGTCATGAACACTCCAATATTGACGAAGCTCTGGATGAAACATCATGCAAGGAATTTGTATGTTCTCCCCATGTTTGTGTGGGTTCCCTCTGGGTACTCCGATTTCCTCCCACACTCCAAAGACATACTGATAGGGAATTTAGATTTTGAGCCCCATTGGGGACAGCGATGATAATGTGTGCAAACTGTAAAGCGCTGCGGAATATGTTGGCGCTATATAAAGAGATTCTCATTTTCTACTGCATATATGGGAGTCCAGTTTGATAATGAAGTGGGGTTTGGGGCCAAAAATTGTTGGGTGTACAAATTTGTTTTGGCCACCACGAGGTTACAAAATGCATACAGAAAATTATTTTCAAAAAGTCTATTTCTGTGAGGCCAGTGGTGTCAAATTTGATTCCTGTTTACGCCACAAAATCAGGAATCTGTGGCTCCTAATCTTTAGGGGGTGAGGTCCATACGGGGTCACGAATGGTAAGTGCTGACTATGAGGTTCGGTATCACCTGAGAAGGAAAAAGAAAGGAAGGTGGCATCCTCCTCTATCCGTGTCGAAGGCAAGGAAGTCATATGCCTCCTTGGCTGACTACCGTGATTGGGGGGTGTGTGTGTGTGTGTGTGTGTGTGTGTGTGTGTGTGTGTAAAATAGCCAAACTTTTATTCAGATGTGTGGTTTTTGTGTATAAACTCTTTCTTTTTTTTTTTTTTTAATTAGGCTATGTGCACATGGTGCGGATTCTGCTGCGGATCCACAGCGTTTCAGGCTCTGCGGGTTCGCAGCAGATTTAGCTGCATTGTACAGTACCATTGTTTTCAATGGTAAACTGAAAAACGCTGTGCACATGCTACGGAATTTTCCATGCGGATTTGCTGCGGGTTCAAATCCGCAGCATGTCAGTTTTTTGTGCGGATTCTGCTGCGGTTTCACACCTTCTCCATTGTAGAGGTGTGAAACCGCAGGGCTAATTCACAGGTAAACCGCAGGTCTTTTGACCTGCGGATTTTCCCAAATCCGCAGGGACAAAGCCGCAGCACCTAAAACTACGTGTGCACATAGCCTTAGAATATAAGAAAAAGAAAAAATAGACAAGATGAATCTAGAAGGAAAAAATAAAAGTAAAATAAAGAAACGTAAAAACCGCCCTCAACTAACTGACAATAATCCTTACTCTTCAGTAAAAAAAATTCTGTAGTATGCACTGATTGTCCCTAATCTGGCCCTATCAACTAATCTAAAGAAACTTTTTTTTTTATTTTTTTTTTTTTTTTCGCAAAAAAAAAAAACTACTACCGGATGTTGGTCAGTGATGTGCATCACTGATAAGTGCTCGACAGCTGTAGGACAGATGTAGTGCAAACAGGGAGAAAAAATGGACTGGGAAAAATTCCTGGCCGAAAGCAAGCACAAACGCTGATCAGTGATGTGCGTCACTGGCTAATGCTCTGCAGCTGCAGGATACACGAAAAAAACGAGCGATCAAGTACTGATTAGCGCTCTGTTTCAGAAGTGGGGGTGGGGAAAGGATAATTGAGATTAGTAAAAAGCAGAGGACAGGAACAGAAGTGATGGCGCAGGCTTCAAAAAGTCTCTGGCATAACAAAGCCAAGCAGATCTGCAGCAGAACGACAGAGTGACTGGTCTGCAAGCTGCATTGAGCAGGTGCAGAGCAGTCACTGTGAGTTCAAATCACGTCTTCGTCCAATTGCTCCTATCAGTTCTGGGGCCAGTGATGCTGTTGTTAACACCAATCATAGGTTGGAAGTAGGTATCTTCCTGTGGCAACGAGTACAGGTGCCCTGCTGTCAGAATCAGCAGGCACCTTAATACAATCACTGTGCCTCCTTGTCATGGTGTCATATTATCACCAGGGCATATCCATACGGGAACGGTCAGGGAACCCCTTCTCAGCCATGACGTGTGGATACTGCCAAGGTCGTGAAGGGGTTTATAGTCCCCTTAGGAAACTTGATGCTGCGATTGCCTTATCGCGTGTGCTATAATCGTAGAAATCACAGTCTGCTATGAACGCTAGCCACAAGCTGACGTTCACAGGAGTATCACAATGACCGGTGTGGGGATTTTCTGCAGGCAAGGATAACCCATCGACACCCCAAAATCACGTGACTGGGATGCCGATGGGCAGCCGAAATGATGCACTTCCTGCTCCACCTGCGGCTGTTAAAGGCAGCTGACGTCTGGTGTGGTAAAAGATGTGGGCTCAGCATTGGAGCCCGCATCAGTCAGGGACACGACCTATGATGTAAATATACATCATAAGTTGTGAGGGGGTTAATTATCTCTTATTTCCTTTAACCTCTTTTTGTAAGTCGAAGATTAAGTGCCTGAGAATGATACAAGGTGTTTTTAAGTTATAATGTAGATTTTAGGATATGTGTATCATATGATTTTTGTATCTACGCATACAGTACATGGCAGGTTGGTAAAGTGTTATTGTTTTTTTGCTGTAGAGTTATTTTTCACTGCTAGTGTTACCTACATGGATATTGCAGTGTGCAGGCTCAATTGATACATGTGAGTCCTACTATAATGTGATACATAATTTCCAGACTGATGCACTACAATACTATAGCAGCTTAATGTTGGGACCTAACATTTTATTTATACCCTTATTCTTTCAGCTTCTCCAGGGTCAACAGATTCTTTAACAGCAAACGTGGACACGAATACCTCCTTTCCAGACTTCGGGCCTTCTTTCCAGTCGACGTCATTTGTAATCAGTGACATTACAGAAGAGGATGAGTTGGATGTGTCTGAATACTCCACTGCTTCTTTAATGGAATCTTCCTTCAGCCACCAGAAACAACTGGAGGCCAGCATGTCTGATGACGAAGATTCGCTCTGCCTCTCAAAGTCCAACAGTTTTGCCGATATGATGGGCATACTGAAGGATATCCACAAGATGAAAGTGAACAGAGATTGGTAATGTGAATTTGCTGCTGTATTCCTCCTCATCGTGTCTCAGTATAGTATTGCCGCTGTACAGTTTTTGTGTGTATAATTTGAGCTGTTTTTTTTCCTCCCTAGGTCTAATCGAAACCAGGGTTTACATAAAGAAGAGGATCCTATAAATCTTATTTCAGAGGTCTTGAGACAAAAGTTTGCACTAGGTGATCAAGATGAAAAAAAGAACATTTAAATAAGTCCATTAAATTATTTTCATGTCGTAGATTTCTGTAAAGGTCACTTATTTTGTTATAAATGGACATGAGAGTTCAGCACACCTTTTTTCAGGTTTTTTTTTTTTTTTTTTTTTTTTTTCCACTCCTGCCATAGTTCACCACTTAGGTAAAAAGGGCTTCATCACCAATACGGTAAAGGCCCGTTCCTAAATCTGCATGGAAACTGATGCGGTGCGAATCTTAAATCTGCAGCAGGTGTATTCTTTGTGCCAATTCCCTATGAATTTCACACTTTAGAACACCTAGAGTGAATTCTGAAGCAAAATTCATAGCAAACAAAACTCTGCTGTAGATCTATTGCAGTGTCCAAAACAGAATTTTTCCATCATGTGTGAACGTAAGTTTCTTGACATGGCTATCGTTCTATAGAATGCATAGATTGTTACACTAGAACTGAATCCTATTCACCCCTTACCAATATGTGATGTCATGGTATGTGCTATGCCAGATCCCCATGTATGAAGCCAGGTTCAGGAGCTGTTACATAGCCGACATGTGCCTGTAACAGCAGTGACCGGAGCTTGCTCAGATTGCTGCTGTTTAACGATTTAGATGCTGTTTTCCATCACTGATGGCTGTATGTTAATGTTGTGAGAGCCAGTGCCCCAGCTCCCATCTGCCTCCTGAAACCAAATCGCAGGATGTGGATTGGTTGTCGTGGCAAACGAGGGGTCTGCTGAAGGCTCTCTTCACCACTATTTTTTAGTCCTCCTGTGAAGCCCGTCCATAGGCTGGGCTTTATAGATCATTATCTCTATATACTGAAATAGTTTTGTATTGCAATATAGGACAAGCTAGCCGATATGTGCAGGTTGAAGTCCCCAAAGGGGACTAAAAAGTTTACAAAAAAAAAATACAAAATTTGAATCGTCTCCCTTTTTTCACCATTATGAATTATAAAAAAAAATGTAGTAACCGTGTCCATAAAAGTTTGATCTAGCAAAATATAAGTAAATGACCATATAGTAAAGAAAGAGGGGAAAAAAAATAACCATAAACCTCCAGAATTGTGTTTTTTCCTGTCCACATACCTCTCTACAAAAGCTACCAAAATCTTGTATGTACCCCAAAATAAAATCAGCTTGTGAGGGCTTCCATCTTGCAAGACAACACCGATCCATCAAAGAGAAAATAAAACACTAATAGGTCTCAGATAATATCATAGAAAAAACCTCGGCACACAGTATAGTATGAATCCAATATTTATTCTTCCTGAAAAATACGTATCATGGGACCCAGATAATACAGATAAAAAAAAATCAACGTTTCGGCTATTCAGCCTTTCTCAAGATTTTATCTGCATAAGCAAAGGTCCATGTATCTCACGATTAAGAATCCCTCCACATTCAATTCATATAGGTGATCAGTGAAAAAAATCCTTCACCAAAGTGTTCGTCCTAGAGGCATAACGGCAAGCGCAACTCACATTGGCGCTTGCCGTTATGCCTCTAGGACGAACACTTTGTTGAAGGATTTTCTTCACTGATCACCTATATGAATTGAATGTGGAGGGATTCTTAATCGTGAGATACATGGACCTTTGCTTATGCAGATAAAATCTTGAGAAAGGCTGAATAGCCGAAACGTTGATTTTTTTTTTTTTTTTTTTTTGTCTGTATTATCTGGGTCCCATGATACGTATTTTTCAGGAAGAATAAATATTGGATTCATACTATACTGTGTGCCGAGGTTTTTTCTATAATATGTTCTAATTTTTCCTCTGAGCACCAGATTGGAGCAGTGAGCACCGCGTCACCTTCTAATATAGGTCTCAAATAATGACACATTGATACAAAGCAATTTTTTTCCCCACCAAGTAAATAATAAAGAAAAAAAAAAACTATACATGATTGGTATGTCTGTAATCGCACTGATCTGGATTATCGTGTAGCCCGGTTATCTTTATCGCACAACGAAGTCTGTGAAAGCAGAACCCAAAAAGCAAAGACAGATTTTCCATTACTTCTAAGCACTCGGAATTGTTTTGTTCCGTTTTTCAGTGAATGATGTCGTTCAAAACTATAACTTGTCCAAAGAAATACAAGTCCTTATACGGCCACATTGAAATGGGAGCGCAAAAACGAAAAAAACGATTAACCTGTTGAGTAATTTTTCTCCAGGTATTTCTCACCTTTGGGGGTTTCATCTTTCTACAGATATTTGCTGCGTTATATAGGAAATAATGTAATCGAAAATGAGATCAAAATTGCTCCTTCAAAGAAAGAGGCATAGCATCTGCTATAGATGGTCACAATTAATTGTGATTTTAGATTTTTATAATGGGTCAGGGTGGCACAAGTGACTGCAGAATTTCACCGATTCATAGACTTGCTGTACTATTACATATAGTGGCTGCATCAGTCTGCCTGTTATCTGCTCCTATCGCTATAACCTCACCCATTTCTGCCATTGACTAGTGGGCAGTACTTGTGAGGGAGGAAACTGTTACATGCTCTTGTAGAACAGCATGCACAGGAACTCTGCTGTTATAATTGGGTGATGCGCCCCCTGCAGTGTTGTTGTAGTAACATGTTACATCTTTTTGGAAATTTTGAGTGTATTTCTTAGTTTAATGATCTAGGTATGTAATCAAGAGACAGATTGTCTTCTTTCTTCTAGGTTGTATTCTGGTTTTGGTTTGGGGGCCCCATACATAAACGATAATTTGTCATCTCATTCATCTTCCCCCATACATAGAAGCGCTCTACGAGAGAGGTGCAGCCAAACAGTCCAATATGGAAAATGACCAATGTTGATCATCTGCCGCGGGAGGGCCCCATACACATGAGACAATTGGCTGCTTTGGATGATATTAATTAGTGTACAGACCTTGTTTGCGCTTATTTCATCCATTCTGCATATATTCATCTTTAGATTTGACTATTAGGGATTAGATGATTATCTGAGATGAACAATGTTGGATTTTTTTTATTCAGTTTTATTACTTGACTGAAATTTATAGTATGAGCGTGCGCTATGCATCAGCTGTTCGTAGTCATCACTTATCATGCCTGCAGATGATATTTCTATAAAGGGAGTTGTGCCATCATCTTATACATCTATTTAAAGGGGTTGTCCAGCCTTGGGATTCAATTCTCAAGTCGCTTTGTGACTACAGACTTGTGAGTCATCACGGCACGCACGCACAGCCGTCGATTTTCATCCTGCTGCATTCTGACTGGACGTGTCTGGCCTCGCCGAATTCACTTGTATTGAGCGAGGCTGCGCACATCTAGTCAGCACGTGACCCTATGTATGCAAATAAATCACTTACTTGCAGTCACATGTCTGCCCGGGCCTGGAGAATCCTGATAGAGCGCGCTGTGAGGATTCGCAAGTCTGCAGTCACATGAACCCAAGCCTGGACAACCCTTTTAAGAAGAAAATTATATTATTGACTTTTTTAGATGGCTGAAAGAACACAGTAAATTTGTTGTGGTCATCACACACAGCAGTGACATTAGATTCCTCCGTTCCCAGGCGGCTCAGTATATACTATGCCAGCCGAGACTGAGAATTACCGTTTACTTTTACAGTTGAGTGCAGCAATAGTGGCCGGAGAGAGAATAAAGATTTGCTGAGCATGCTCTGCCACCTAGAGACCGCTACATACATGGAATGAGGAGATGGGCAATATTACTAATTCTATAGGGTATCAACAGCACTTATAAATTCCAGCCATGTAAAAGTTCAAAAGGACCGATCAATTGTTATCTGGGGGTGAGATTTACAACACATATGACAGCGTCAACATTGTCATGTTCAGATAATTATCCAATGTCTATGGTCAAATTTAAAGATTAATATATTCAATATTTTTAATAGAAGTAAATAGAAAAAATTATACATGATGGTGGCAAAACCCCATTAACAAAATCCTACATCCACCAATCTTTGCCTGTATGTTGCAGAATGGTTGTAGGGGTGTGCTTAAAATTGGAGTGCACGCTGACCAATGTTATTCAGTAAGGCTGTGCAGACGGACTGTGTGAAATAACTCAAGTGTCCATGTAAGGGTCTGTGCACACGGTGCGGTTTCTACTGCGGATCCGCACTGGATTTGCCGCTGCGGATCTGCAGCAGAACTGCAGGTGATGTACAGTACCATTATAGCCTATGTAAAAAAAAAAAAAAACCTCTATGCACATGCTGCGGATTTTTCTGCGCGTTTTTTTGCGCGGGAAAAAAAAAGCAGCATGTGACTTCTTTTGTGCGGTTTTGCTGCAGTTTTCCACCTGCTACATTCTACAACTCTGCAGGTGTAAAACCGCACAAAACATGCAGTAAAACCGCAAAAAAAAGTAAGAAATCCGCAGGAAAAATGCAGGTCATTTGACCTGCGGATTTAGTAAAATCCGCACGGAAAAATCTGCGGGAGGATCCGCACCATCTGCGCATAACCATAAAGAAAAATCGCAGCATACACTAGTTTCGTCCATATTTTGAATAAGACTTGCCTATTCAAGTCTATAGTTATGCATAAAAAAATCAGACCCCATACAGATCATCTGTATCTATAGCTTCCAATTTTTACGGATAAATTGCAGTTAAGATCATAAACTAATTGATCGTTTTGTTTTAAATGGCCATTTTATAAAAATGGATTAAAATAGTCCCTTTTTTTTCACATGCTCATATGAACGTTGCCTCTGATGGATTTTTGCTTAATGGCAAAAAATAATAAATTTAAGAGGTAAGGAAAATTTGCCTTTTGATTTTGCAGCTCAGTTCCATTCAGGTGAATGGAGTAAGTTACCATGTGAAACGCAGCCCGTGGAGAAGAGGGGCTTCTGCTTCTGAAAGCGCCTTTTTCTGGTCTAACACAGTATTCAATATAAAGTACGAAATTGTGCAGTTTGCCTCATTTAAAGGGAATCTGTCACCAGGTTTGTCCCATATTAGAGACCACCACCTTTCAGCCCTCATATACAGCATTCTAATGTGCTGTATATAAGACAAGAAAAAGACCTTTATAATACTCGCCTATAGGGCAGTTGGGTCTGATGAGCATCGCTATCTTGGTCCAGTACCTCCCTTCTTTCAATACCGTCCTCCTGTGCTTTGTGTGGATGATGCATCCCTACGTCATCCACACAGTATTCCCGGCATCGTGCTCCTGTGCACGAGTACTTCTCTGCCCCAATTAGGGCCAAGCAAAGTACTGCGTTGCACATGTGGCGGAATGTGGAAGAGCCCCGGCTTTCGCATGCTCAATACAATACTGTACTATGCCCTAGTCGGGACAGCAGTACGCCAGTGCTGGAGCGCGTTGCCAGGGAACACTGTGGATGACATAGGGATGCATCATCCACACGAAAGGGACAGCAGTACGCCAGTGCAGGAGCGCGTTGCCAGGGAACACTGTGGATGACATAGGGATGCATCATCCACGCGAAGCACAGAAGGAGAGGAGGCGATGGACCAAGACCGCGACGCCCATCATAAGTGAATATTATAAATGGTGTTTTTCTTGTCTTGCAGTCCGGATTGGGGGCATATACACAGCATATTAGAATTCTGTATATCATGGCTGAAAGGTGGTGGTCTTATCTCACTTGGGACAAACCTGCTGACAGGTTCCCTTTAAGATAATTTTTAATGATCTTGAAGTTATTTTTATTTTTACATCTTAACACACCAAAATCTGTAATGGCATTTAAAGAAATGTATTGTAATAGCAAGATTAAAAAGCAAAATGCTGAGCCAGGCAGGTGCGCCGTACCCAGGAGTACATGCTGATTTCTCTGTGGTTTCTGGAAGTGATACATTTGAATCAACCGTTAAAGAAGAATTGCAGTTTTTCATACAGGTTGTACTTGTTTCTGTTTTGTGCATGCATTTATTTTTTTTTTTCATTACTTGCACCTCTATTAAATAGGGATTAAAAACAGTGGGTATTCTCAGAAAATGCCTTTTTATGCCAGTAATGAGTATCCTCTTATCGAGTGTGTCTTTTAATACATGCAATGATGGGAGTAGCGTGAATTGCAAATAAGTAAGCTGCTACTTGCCCATCCACCATGGCTTTTATGTAGGCTGCTTATTTGCTGCAATTACTGGACTATCTACTGTATAACATAAAAGTATACTTTGAAATAAACTTTTAAAATCCAGCAGCCTTTGAGTGATGTGACTTAATAATTTTGTAAAAGTTATTTGTCCGCTTTAGGGAATATTCATATGATGTAATTGTGCTGCATCTATTTTCTCCTTCGCCTCATTGGGGGATACAGATACTGTGGGTGTATGCTTCTGCCGCTAGGAAGCTGACACCAAGTGAAAAAAAGGTTAGCTCCTCCTCCGCCGTATACACCCTCGCCCCTATTGTGGGCGGAAATCAGTTTTTTGCTTAGTGTCCATGGAGGCACACGTCTGGCTTTTTCTCCAGACTTTTTTCGTCTTTTTCCATGAAGATGTGACAGGGGCAATGGATCCTACTGAAAGGGTCCGATTTCCCCAAACCAACAACGGGCGAGCACAAGCGAGTGTCCCTCCACGTATCCTCTCCCGCGTCATGGGACACAATGCCGGACTTAGCTCTGACCACCCCTAGGTATTGAAACCATGGGCTGTATAGAAGCGCAAGACTAGTCTGTGCAGCCCCCCACTGCTCCACCAATGCTTAGACTGCGGTGCTGCAAGGTGACGGACGGTCCCTCTCCTCACCCCCTGAAGGGGTTAGATGGAGCTAGGGTGCCTGCACCATTCTATTTTATCAAGGCCCCCTCACATACCTGCGCTTAGGCTGAAGAGGATCATCGGTGAGGAGAGGGTCTGGGAGGGCTCCTGCGAAGATCTCAGGGCTGGAGCCCCCAGCCGGCGGAAGCCACCGGCCATGCAAGGCTGAGAGTGGCTGGATCCGTCAGGCGGCGCCGTGCAGTTAGTGGCACCATGCTTTTTGTGTACCGTGTGCCCCCCCGGTCGGGCAGGGAGCTAGGCTGCGGCCGGAAGTCTCGCCCCTGGAGGCGCGTGTCACTTCCGGCGGCCCGCCCTGTACTGGGCGGTGGCGAAGAAATTTAGGCCCCGGCTTCGGAGTGCGGCTAGGCCGCAGAACGGAAGCACCGCCCCTAGAGCGGTTTTACATGCTGCCTCACTCCCACAGCTAGTGGCGCGCAATTTTGAAGGAAGCAGCCAGGACGGGGGGGCGCAGGACTGGGGTAAGTGCTGCGCTACAGGGGAAACGAGGTGCTACCTCCCCTCCCCGGCAGCGGACAGATACAGCATGTCCGAAAAGGCAAAGACGCACACGTTCTTTTACGCTGCATGCATCTTGTCGGGCTGCGTTTCCGCGGGCGCAGAGCAAGCGATTATGTGAAGCCTGCGAATCCAAAAGCGCCCAGGAGCCCTTCCCTGCGACCGTGACCAATGTGTCAAATCCCCGGAGTTGGCCCAATCACTGTCACAGTCCATGGCGTTGCTTACGAGAGCAATAGAGTCCCTTCAAGCCCCAGATAGGGGCAGGGACAATGGCTCGCCGGCCTTACAGGGAATCTCCACCTCACAAAAGCCTCCGGCCTGCAGGGGCCGCTCTCACTCCAGGCAGACCCGGAGGAAACGAATCCACACGGTGTCGCCCAGCCCATCCAGTGCCTTGGCATCCGTAAGCTCTGCTTCTCGCTCCCCGTCACCAGAGGTTGTTAGCGAGCAGACCTCAGATTGTGACTCAGATGAGCCCCTTGACCTGGACACTCCAGGGTCATGTGAAACAGTGGACAGCCTCATAGAAGCCGTCAATCAGACCCTGGGGATTGATGATCCAACAGCGGCTACGGGGCATAAAGTGGCATAAAGTCCCTAGTGTTTCCTCGATTTAAGGATCTCACGTATCGCCTTATAGAGAGATTAGCTCGCTCAGTATATGAGGCGGCAGGGTCAGCACTCGCTCCCTCGTTCGCAGCAACTTGGGTAGCCAAGGCTATGATATCATGGTCAGAAACATTAAGGTCGCGCAGGAGCAGGATCTACCTGCAGAGATTTTGGAGGTCGCAGGTCAGATGGCGATGGCCGGAGACTATATAATCAATGCGTCTTTGGATGCGGCCAATTGCTCGGCACTTGCTGCCACTAATGCAATTTCAATCAGAAGAGCCCTATGGTTAAGGACATGGTGAGCCGATTCTTCTTCTAAGAAGTCCTTGACTTCCCTGCATTATGAGTGCGGCCGCCTATTTGGGGAGAAGTTGGATCAACTTATCTCCGACTCCACAGGAGGAAAGAGCGGGTTTCTCCCTCAACAAAGGGTTTAACCGCTTTTTCGTCACCCGTTTCAGGCACGTTTTCGGGCCTTTCGCAACACCGGGTGGACTACAGCAGCCAATTCCGCCACCTCAGGCCGCCCCAACCAGGATAGGGACCGGCAGGTCTCATACAGAGCCAACCCATTGGGGAGATTGCTTACTCAGCAGCCCAGATCGAGGGGATCCAGATCCCAAAGATCGTCAGCCAAATGACACTAGGCCTTTACCAGACGACACCAGCAAGGTGGGGGGCTGCCTATTCTAGTTTTTCCACGTCTGGGCCAATGTCGCTCACGACGCATTAGTTTATTAAGTGGTGCAGAAAATGGTGTCATTATTTTAGATTCCAATCAGGGCTATAGACTCTATAGTCTATAACTGAAACCTCCGACTCACTTTCCCTGACTCCGACTCTACAGCACTGGTCACTACTAAGCATGTGCATAAAATGCAGCACAGATTCATTTCAACTAAAAGCCCAGATCCTTAGATCAGGAACAGAACAGACATTTAATATAGGACATTCTATAACTTTCACAAATTACTGTGAAAAAATATTCAGCACATCCTGCACTGAACTACTGTACCCAAGTTATATATTTTAGGAGTTGGAGTTAGTCCATTTTATTCTGACATTGACTCCACAACACTGATACCAATAAGTGAATTTTATTTTAGAACAAGTATAATTAGTGTGGCCAGCAGGTGGCAGCATCACTCAGCTGTTAGAGACAAATACAGAAGTCTTTTCCATGCAAGGGGAACACTTGTATGCAAATTACCTCCCAGAGAGAAAAAGGACTCATCTCTAAGTATAGCACCACCTGTTGGAAGCAGCAATCCTTCAAGTCACAATTAACCCTTAAACAAATCTAGTAATAGGACTTGGAATAAAAGCGAAGTCAGAATTTCAATTTGCAGAGAACGGTGTTTTGGGCTATTGGCTCTCGTCAGTGCAAAGTATGAGAACTGATTTGGCTAGGTGATAGGCTCTGGACTGAGGTACAAAGAGAAAGGTTTCTCCTTGTGGAGAGTGACATCCAAGGGCTAGCTTGTCAAAGCAAGGAGGCTTATTCGCCGTGCAATGCTCCCCTGGGAAGTTTAATATGCAAATTGCCTCTTCAGAGAGAAAGAGGACTTGAACTATGTAGCGCCACCTGTTGGACCACAGTCCAGAGCCTCTCACCTAGCCAATTCAGTTCTTATACTTTTCACTGATGAGGGCCAATAGCCCGAAACACCTTGTCTGCAAATTGAGATTCTGATTTGGCTTTTATCCTAAGTCATATTACAAGACTCGTTAAAGGGTTGATTGTGACTTGTAGGATCGCTGCTTGTGATATAAATAAATGGGTGTGCCAAGCACTGTTATTTGTTGTTCTGATGTTCTAGGAGGAAAAAAACATTTAAAAATGATCTTGATTAAAGCGTTCCTACCTTAGGCATTAACGGCATATCCAGAGAACATTCCATATAATGTGGGTACAGCCATGGGCAGCCACACTCCTCTCCAGAACAGGGTCCCCCAGAGACCTGTATTGCTTTGTTGGAGAACTGCTTGTGTCAGGTGGAGATTGAATTTAGAGATGACCATGTATCCACCTGGTTTCTTGGAATTAACAACAAAAGCCAGCCATAATTCCTGTGGATATGCCATAAATGTCTAAGGTAGCAATACCAATTTAAATATATAATGCCTTTATGTATGCTGATTTTATGCAGGATTATGCCTCTCCATGATGACAAAGAACAAAGAATCTTGCATTCATGTCATCTTCTCCCCTGCACATTTCCTTTTGCACTGTTTGTGGGTCACCAAAAAGAGGCTATTTAGGGGTAGTTTGGTGCACACCATAGAGTAACTAGAATACAGTGGCCCTTAAGTGTTAGTGTTTTCCCACTCATGTATGTTGGAAATAATGCAGAAGTATAAAGATGCCACTTTAACATTTGTACCCACAGGGAGGCATTGAGCTTGATAGTTACCAGATCTTACATGAGGCTGTATTTAATTCTAGGCAAAACGGTGGGATGCCATACGTGATGCTTAGGACAAAAGAGGGGGAGAAGCCAGCGCTGCTTGTGGTCAGAACGTAATACATAAAGTGTGAAAACACACATTGGTTTCTATCTGTATTCAAAAATGAGACATTTAGCAAAAAATTGATCAATTGTTTGAGCTACCCCGCCACGTCAAGGCAGTCTCGTATGGGGAGTCCTACTCTACGTTTTTTATGTTCGCTGTGCCATTGCGGCCTCCTAAATGTATAAAAGCAAGACCTCATTACATGCACACTGTACCTCAAGCATTTCAAAATCGTTCCTATGGCACCAGAGGACAAGCGCAGATAAAGGTTAGCCAGGTCCATGCAGACATTTCAGGTCCAACCTCCACACTGCCTGACCAGCACCACAGATAAAGGAAGATCCAGGCCCAGATACAGGTGCGTAATCAAATAAAGCCTAGGGCAGGGCAGGGCCGCTGTTAATGTGAACAGCAGCCTAGATCAATCACTAAGAAAACAGAAAGAATAGCGTACATGACCCAGCGCGCACGGCTACAGTGGTGGTCAGCCACAAAACCAATATCAAGAAAAAAGAGGGGGAGAAGCCAGCGCTGCTTGTGGTCAGAACGTAATACATAAAGTGTGAAAACACACATTGGTTTCTATCTGTATTCAAAAATGAGACATTTAGCAAAAAATTGATCAATTGTTTGAGCTACCCCGCCACGTCAAGGCAGTCTCGTATGGGGAGTCCTACTCTACGTTTTTTATGTTCGCTGTGCCATTGCGGCCTCCTAAATGTATAAAAGCAAGACCTCATTACATGCACACTGTACCTCAAGCATTTCAAAATCGTTCCTATGGCACCAGAGGACAAGCGCAGATAAAGGTTAGCCAGGTCCATGCAGACATTTCAGGTCCAACCTCCACACTGCCTGACCAGCACCACAGATAAAGGAAGATCCAGGCCCAGATACAGGTGCGTAATCAAATAAAGCCTAGGGCAGGGCAGGGCCGCTGTTAATGTGAACAGCAGCCTAGATCAATCACTAAGAAAACAGAAAGAATAGCGTACATGACCCAGCGCGCACGGCTACAGTGGTGGTCAGCCACAAAACCAATATCAAGAAAAAAGAGGGGGAGAAGCCAGCGCTGCTTGTGGTCAGAACGTAATACATAAAGTGTGAAAACACACATTGGTTTCTATCTGTATTCAAAAATGAGACATTTAGCAAAAAATTGATCAATTGTTTGAGCTACCCCGCCACGTCAAGGCAGTCTCGTATGGGGAGTCCTACTCTACGTTTTTTATGTTCGCTGTGCCATTGCGGCCTCCTAAATGTATAAAAGCAAGACCTCATTACATGCACACTGTACCTCAAGCATTTCAAAATCGTTCCTATGGCACCAGAGGACAAGCGCAGATAAAGGTTAGCCAGGTCCATGCAGACATTTCAGGTCCAACCTCCACACTGCCTGACCAGCACCACAGATAAAGGAAGATCCAGGCCCAGATACAGGTGCGTAATCAAATAAAGCCTAGGGCAGGGCAGGGCCGCTGTTAATGTGAACAGCAGCCTAGATCAATCACTAAGAAAACAGAAAGAATAGCGTACATGACCCAGCGCGCACGGCTACAGTGGTGGTCAGCCACAAAACCAATATCAAGAAAAAAGAGGGGGAGAAGCCAGCGCTGCTTGTGGTCAGAACGTAATACATAAAGTGTGAAAACACACATTGGTTTCTATCTGTATTCAAAAATGAGACATTTAGCAAAAAATTGATCAATTGTTTGAGCTACCCCGCCACGTCAAGGCAGTCTCGTATGGGGAGTCCTACTCTACGTTTTTTATGTTCGCTGTGCCATTGCGGCCTCCTAAATGTATAAAAGCAAGACCTCATTACATGCACACTGTACCTCAAGCATTTCAAAATCGTTCCTATGGCACCAGAGGACAAGCGCAGATAAAGGTTAGCCAGGTCCATGCAGACATTTCAGGTCCAACCTCCACACTGCCTGACCAGCACCACAGATAAAGGAAGATCCAGGCCCAGATACAGGTGCGTAATCAAATAAAGCCTAGGGCAGGGCAGGGCCGCTGTTAATGTGAACAGCAGCCTAGATCAATCACTAAGAAAACAGAAAGAATAGCGTACATGACCCAGCGCGCACGGCTACAGTGGTGGTCAGCCACAAAACCAATATCAAGAAAAAAGAGGGGGAGAAGCCAGCGCTGCTTGTGGTCAGAACGTAATACATAAAGTGTGAAAACACACATTGGTTTCTATCTGTATTCAAAAATGAGACATTTAGCAAAAAATTGATCAATTGTTTGAGCTAACCCGCCACGTCAAGGCAGTCTCGTATGGGGAGTCCTACTCTACGTTTTTTATGTTCGCTGTGCCATTGCGGCCTCCTAAATGTATAAAAGCAAGACCTCATTACATGCACACTGTACCTCAAGCATTTCAAAATCGTTCCTATGGCACCAGAGGACAAGCGCAGATAAAGGTTAGCCAGGTCCATGCAGACATTTCAGGTCCAACCTCCACACTGCCTGACCAGCACCACAGATAAAGGAAGATCCAGGCCCAGATACAGGTGCGTAATCAAATAAAGCCTGACCACAAGCAGCGCTGGCTTCTCCCCCTCTTTTTTCTTGATATTGGTTTTGTGGCTGACCACCACTGTAGCCGTGCGCGCTGGGTCATGTACGCCATTCTTTCTGTTTTCTCAGTGATTGATCTAGGCTGCTGTTCACATTAAACGGCAGCCCTGCCCTGCCCTAGGCTTTATTTGATTACGCACCTGTATCTGGGCCTGGATCGTCCTTTATCATGTGGTGCTGGACAGGCAGTGTGGAGGTTGGACCTGAAATGTCTGCATGGACCTGGCTAATCTTTATCTGCGCTTGTCCTCTCTGGTGCCATAGGAGCGATTCTGAAATGCTTGAGGTACAGTGTGCATGTAATGAGGTCTTGCTTTTACACATTTAGGAGGCCGTAATGGCACAGCGAATATAAAAAACGTAGAGTAGGACTCCCCATACGAGACTGCCTTGACGTGGCGGGGTAGCTCAAACAATTGATCAATTTTTTGCTAAATGTCTCATTTTTGAATACAGATTGAAACCTATGTGTGTTTTCACACTTCTTGTATTACGTTCTGACCACAAGCAGCGCTGGCTTCTCCCCCTCTTTTTTCTTGATATTGGTTTTGTGGCTGACCACCACTGTAGCCGTGCGCGCTGGGTCATGTACGCCATTCTTTCTGTTTTCTCAGTGATTGATCTAGGCTGCTGTTCACATTAAACGGCAGCCCTGCCCTGCCCTAGGCTTTATTTGATTACGCACCTGTATCTGGGCCTGGATCGTCCTTTATCATGTGGTGCTGGACAGGCAGTGTGGAGGTTGGACCTGAAATGTCTGCATGGACCTGGCTAATCTTTATCTGCGCTTGTCCTCTCTGGTGCCATAGGAGCGATTCTGAAATGCTTGAGGTACAGTGTGCATGTAATGAGGTCTTGCTTTTATACATTTAGGAGGCCGTAATGGCACAGCGAATATAAAAAACGTAGAGTAGGACTCCCCATACGAGACTGCCTTGACGTGGCGGGGTAGCTCAAACAATTGATCAATTTTTTGCTAAATGTCTCATTTTTGAATACAGATTGAAACCTATGTGTGTTTTCACACTTCTTGTATTACGTTCTGACCACAAGCAGCGCTGGCTTCTCCCCCTCTTTTTTCTTGATATTGGTTTTGTGGCTGACCACCACTGTAGCCGTGCGCGCTGGGTCATGTACGCCATTCTTTCTGTTTTCTCAGTGATTGATCTAGGCTGCTGTTCACATTAAACGGCAGCCCTGCCCTGCCCTAGGCTTTATTTGATTACGCACCTGTATCTGGGCCTGGATCGTCCTTTATCATGTGGTGCTGGACAGGCAGTGTGGAGGTTGGACCTGAAATGTCTGCATGGACCTGGCTAATCTTTATCTGCGCTTGTCCTCTCTGGTGCCATAGGAGCGATTCTGAAATGCTTGAGGTACAGTGTGCATGTAATGAGGTCTTGCTTTTATACATTTAGGAGGCCGTAATGGCACAGCGAATATAAAAAACGTAGAGTAGGACTCCCCATACGAGACTGCCTTGACGTGGCGGGGTAGCTCAAACAATTGATCAATTTTTTGCTAAATGTCTCATTTTTGAATACAGATTGAAACCTATGTGTGTTTTCACACTTCTTGTATTACGTTCTGACCACAAGCAGCGCTGGCTTCTCCCCCTCTTTTTTCGTGATGCTTAGGACAGTCTGCTCATTTCTTCTTCCAATTTGCCACCGACTCCTGACCCAGCTGCTGTAGAATTGTAGTTATGATGATTCATTCAGGGAAAATTGACCTCCTGTTTCTCCATAGATCTTAGAAGGATTCAGCTAGTCGGTTTTTAATCATGTGATATCATAGACCTAAATAAATAAAAAGCCCATCAATAATAAAGTAGCAGCCAACCCTTTTAATAGTGGTACTTTGATTCCTGTTGGCTAGTCACGTGAATCTTTGCCACCTTGCTCTACACTATTAACTCTAATGTGACTACTTGCCCACATCACTCATAAGTCACATAACACAAAGTATTGCCATTCGTAACCAATTTTGCATCATCCTGCATATCTAACTTAACAGGGCATAATGCTACCTAGAAATGGAACATCGTGGGCCGTATACGTCACATGGCATAGAATATAATAGCAAAAAGACAAAAGCGTAGTAATAAGGTAATTTGGGTAAGAAGGTAGTTTCTCTGTTTTCAACAGGGTCAAAGGCAACTTATAGCAATAAATAAAGGACTTCTCTGTCCTGGATGGTTCAGATAGCCAATACAGCCATTTGTGTATTACTCTAGGGTAACACAGGGTTTTTGTGTTGTCTGTAACCGTGCATACACACATGCCTGCATTGCTCTTGTAGACACAACAGTCTAGTTCTTCATAGAATGCAAAGTAGCTCGTTTTTTCTTAAATGCAATAGAACAAAAAAACAAAAATAAATGTACTTTTTTTTTTTAAACACAGGATAGGTTTTCCTTATAGATTTTTTTTTTTTTTCCTGCTATGTCTTGTTAAATATTTTCCTTTATCCAACAAATAAGTTTTGAAGCTTTGGACTTTGGAATAATTATTTAGTACTTTGCTTGTTTAGCTATTTTGCTTTGGGCTGGTATCTTTTTATCCCCTTAACATGTTTTTAATTTATCTCCCTGTTACAGCTTGTCTTTCCAAGTGTAAGTTTTCCCACACAAGTGAAACATCTTGTGCAAAAAGCATACAAAAGACAAAAACGTGCACTACCAGTTCTAACCACTGGTAGACACTTCCCATTTAGACTAGGCTATATAGAACATATTAGTCTAAATTAGATAATGTAAAACTGAGAAAAGGTCTTGTTTAGAGATGATTGAACTTATTTGGAAAACGTTAGCCAATCTCAAATTTGGCACAAGCGTTGCATATTCACATTCCTGTTTGGATTCCCAAGCTTTTCATAAAAAAAGAAAAAAAAATCGGCAAAAATCTTTGGTAAATGAGTTCACCAAGGGCTCTTTCAGACATCAGTGTTTCCGGTAGCAGCACAGACCACAATGCGTCCCACACAAATGCACACTGATGACATCTCTCCATGTCATCCATGTGACACGTACAGGTGCCTGGAAAGCAGCGGTACTGTTTGCGCTGTTCCCCCGCGCCGGGTGCTGACGTGAAGACAGCTCACATCACTGTCTCCTGCTCACGCTGTGATCAGCGCTAGCATTGGACAATGTTGAGAGTTGTATTCAGCTGTTAACAGCAAGAGGAAGCACTAAAAATAAAGAAGTTTTTTATAAAATTACGTGGGTTCACCTGTATTTTTGATAACTAGCCAGGCAAACCTGACAGTTGCGGGCTACAATGTCAGTTTCAACAAGGCTGGTTATCAAGAATAGAGGGTTCCCCATGATCTATTTCATTTAATATGGCAAGGGACCTTGGATATTGCACTCCCCAACCTTAAAAATAGCAGCCCGCAGCCACCCAGAAAAGGCCTAACTATTATATGCGCCAATTCTGGCGCTTTGCCCGGCTCTTCCCACTTGCTCTGTAGCGGTGGCAAGTGGGGTTCATATTTGTAGTGTTTGTCACCTTTATATTTTCCTGTGACATCAAGCCCACGGCTTAGTAATGGAGAGGCGTCTATAAAACACCTATCCATTACTAATCCTATAGTTGTATGGTAAATAAAGACCCAGCCTGAATAAAGTCCTATA
Organism: Dendrobates tinctorius; assembly: GCF_039654945.1. Lineage (NCBI taxonomy): Eukaryota > Metazoa > Chordata > Amphibia > Anura > Dendrobatidae > Dendrobates > Dendrobates tinctorius. The sequence goes on from NW_027361675.1 coordinate 25,498,815, forward strand.
TTAGAAATAAAGACACATTTTTCCTTTTTTATTTAAAAATAACACTAAAGCCACGGTCTACTGTAATAAAATAAAAAAAAAAATACAACAATATCCCTCATCTGTCAGTCGTTCTGTCCCACACCGTAATCCATGTCTGGGGGATAAACAGTTTTCAACCTGGACAGTGCCAAGATGTGACCATCCAGACTGAGAACCACTGAGGAATGAGCTGCTTTCAGGGCTGAATTAATTCTGGCACTTTACCCAGCCTTCAAACTTGACCTTGAAAGGTTCACTCATCTCTAGTCTTGTTAAACTATTTGTATGTCACTTTAGCCCCGTCACACACAGCGATGTCGCTAGGGAGATCGCTGATTTGGTGATGCCACAGCGATCTCGCCAGCGAGATCGCTGTGTGTGACGGGGATCAGCGACCGGCCCCCTGCTGGGTATCGCTGATTGTGCTCGATCGTCCTGGGCCATTTTTTTGATTGCTGGTCTCGTATTGGCAGCGAGACCAGTGATCAGCGACGCTGGTTTCTAATGTAAACATTGGGTATCCAGGAGCCGTGCGGCTCTTAGATACCCAATGTTTACCTTGGAAACCAGAGTGTACGCCGGTTACCAAGGTAAACAGCGGGTATCCAAGAGCCGCGGCTCCTGGATACCCGATGTTTATGGAGCGCCCGGGATGGCGTGAGAGAGAACGCGCACTGTGCAGGGCTGTGGGGTGCTCGGTACCGGGCCCGTCGACTTCAATGGGGGACGGCGTCGGCGACCCGGTCCGTGGCCCTGGGGCATCCATTTAATAAAATGATGAAAGGGGAAGGGGAAAAGTTGTTGGTGATATGGTAAAAATGAAGATAAAGTTTATAGATGGTTAAATACATGACGCTACCTGTGGTTTTCAGGTCAGAGGCAACCAGCGCTGCGGTGTTGTTCCCCTGAGACTGTTGATGTGGCGCAGCTTAGCTGAAAATAGCTCTCCACAGGTAGAGCAATAGTCCCAGGGCAAAGATGTTAGATTAATAGTCAAAATGGCTGTGAACGTTGGGGTGCAGAGAAATGAGGAGGACACAGAGGTGCAGTTTCTTTACCTTTTACTGGTAATTAGTTGCAATCTGGAGTACCACATACAGGTGATGGAATGAGTCCGGCTCACCTGGAGGCATTCAGGGGATCCACCTTGCCAGGTGGGGGTTTAGGACCTTCCTTCTGCGCTTTGGGTGTGGGTCTCTGCTGTTTATAACTAAGCTGCAACCCTCAATTGCGTGCTGATTTCACTAACCTGTATGACTCTCAGCATGAGCTTATTCCACGGGTACCATCCTTTTCACCGTTGGCCCCAGGCTCCTTATCTGCTGCCGTGCCCTCAGGTGTTCAATGTCGCACAGGAATTTACAATCCCCTGTACTTTCAGATTGGGCAATCAGGGCGTACAGCTCCTGTCAGCCTAGGACTCTGGCATCCTCTTTCTCTCTGTTAGCGCTTCACTCTTTGGGTCTGCTATACGCAGTTTTAGCTTCCCCAAAGCCTCTTCCCTCTGCTATTGTCCTTCCCCCTCCTTTCAGATCAGCTCCCTGTCTTGAACTGACAGGATCTTCCAGAAAGATCCTTTTTACCTCACGTTTTAACTGTCTTGTCATTTTCTCTCAGCTCAGAGCTGCTCTCGTTTCCATGACAACTCCCTCAGCTCATTTCTAGCTGACTCACCAACCCCCTCTGCTGGCCAGAATTTATAAGGCGGCTCCCTTTTCTGACCTGCAGCAGGAATTGTGATTTAATCTGTTACCTGGCATGGGGGTCCCTTTTCTGCCTCCTAGCATGACTTCACCTCTTAGAGGGAGGCAATGTCACTGTGACAACCGGACTCTAGGGTGTCACATTTACATTAGAAACCAGCTTGCTCGCTGGTCCTGATCGCTGGAGGGGCTGTCTAACGAAGTCCCAGCGATCCCATCCATGTTGGATCGTTGGTGGGATCGCTGGGACATCGTTATGTGTAACGGGGCCTTAAGGCTCCTGGGAAACAACCGTGAATGGAAACAGTTTCTAAAATTTACATTTCTTTTTTTTTTCCTCTGCCACCAGTGACAAGGAAGATAGACTTGCTCATATGCTAAGGCACTTTCTTAGTTTGTTCTTTTGCATGCTACAGTATACCTGACATTGCATGTTACCTACCATTATTAATTCACTGCTGAAAGTATTTGAACCTGCACTTTTTATTTACACAACTCATGCCAGACCCATTGTATGCCAGATGGACGTGTATCTACGTTATTACAACTTTGTGTAACGTGTCTTTGTTCTTCTTCAGTAAAGGCTCAAAATTGGTCTCCTCACCATTGCATGGTTATTATCTTTTAGTTCACATAGATGTCAGACTGGGAAAGCTTTTTCAGGCTCGTTCACGTGTTTTCTCGGTCCAATTGCTGGCCTTGAAAGAAAAACGAACATTACCAATGTTATTCAATCAGTCAGCACCTATGAGTGATTTTTTTTTTCACTGACAATCTGTGTGTGAATAAATTTCAGCATGCACAATTTTCTTCTGTAAATCGGATGAGACTTACCCATCCAAGTACACTGCTCAAAAAAATAAAGGGAACACTTAAACAACAGAATATAACTTCAAGTAAATCAAACTTCTGTGAAATCAAACTGTCCACTTAGGAAGCAACACTGATTGACAATCAATTTCACATGCTGTTGTGCAAATGGAATAGACAACAGATGGAAATTATTGGCAATTATCAAGACACCCTCAATAAAGGAGTGGTTCTGCAGGTGGGGACCACAGACCACATCCCAGTACCAATGCTTTCTGGCTGATGTTTTGGTTACTTTTGAATGTTGGTTGTGCTTTCACAAACATGGTAGCATGAGAAGGACTCTACAACCCACACAAGTGGCTCATGTAGTGCTGCTCATCCAGGATGGCACATCAATGCGAACTGTGGCAAGACGGTTTGCAGTGTCAGTGTAGTGGCTGGAGGCGCTACCAGGACACAGGCCAGTACACCAGGAGATGTGGTGGGAGCCGTAAAAGGGCAACAACCCAGCAGCAGGACTGCTACCTCAGCCTTTGTGCAAGAAGGAACAAGAGGAGCACTGCCAGAGCTCTGTAAAATGACCTCCAGCAGGCCACAAATGTGCATGTGTCTGCACAAACGGTTAGAAACCGACTCCATGAGGGTTGTCTGAGTGCCCGACATCCACAGATGGGGGTTGTGTCACAAACTATGCTTTATCATCATACCGCTTGGAAAAGTGAAATAAAATAAATACAAAATTGGCTGGAACCGAGAACAGATGCCATGTCGCGTTTGGAGAGCTCCTGATGTGCCTAAACAGTCGAAAACCCCCCACAAGTGACCGCATTTTAGAAACTATACCCCTCAAGGGACTTATCCTAGATGTTTGGTGAGTGCCTTGAACAACTAGGTGCTTCACGTAAGTTTATAACGTAGAGCTGTGAAAATTAAAAATGACATTTTTTTTCTACAAAAATTATCTTTTAGCACCAAACTTTTTATTTTATCAAAGGTAGCAGGAGAAAATGGACCTCAAAAATTGTTGTTCAATTTCTCTTGAGTACACCAACACCCCATGTTTGGAGAAAGGCCACTGTTTGAGCGCGCACAGCAGAGCTCGGAAGGGAAGGAGCACAGTTTCATGTTTTGAGAGCAAAATTGGCTGGAATTGAGAGCGGAGGCCATGTTGCTTTTGGAGAGGCTCTGATGTGCCTAAACAGTGAAAACTCCCCACAAGTGACACCATTTTGGAAACTAGACCCCCTCAAGGAACTTATCTATATGTGTGGTGAGCATCTTGAACCACCAAGTGCTTTACAGAAGTTTATAACAAAGCTAAGACAATTTTTAAAAAATAAATTTTTCACGCAAAACTTTTCTTTTAGCCCCAATTTTTTTATTTTCTCAAAGGTAAAAGAAGAAAATGGACCCCAGAATTTGTTGTGCAATTTCTCCTGAGTCGGTCAATACCATATGTGTGGGTGAAAACTACTTTTGAGGCACAGTGCAAAGCTCAAAAGGGAAGGAGCACCATATTACAGTGCAGATTTTACTATTACGGTTTGAGGTTGCCATGACCCACTGGGAGAGCCCCTGAGGTGCCAGAACAGTAGAACACCCCATAAGTGACCCCATTTTTACAAACTACACCTCTCAATGAATTAATCTAGGCCTGTAATGATCGTATTGATACCAAGGGTGTGTCACAAAATTTTATACCACTGGGCAGTGAAGAAAAAATAATTACATTTTTGCCACAAAAAATTTGTTTTAGCCCCAGATTTAACATTTTCACACAAGTGGGTAAAATTGGCACCAGAATTTGCCACAGATTTTCTGCTGAATATGGAAATACATCATATGTGGCTGTACATTACTGCTTAGCCATACGGAGAGTCTTGGTAGGGATGGAGTGCTATTTGCCTCCTGGAGCGCAGATTTTCCTAGAATAGTTTGCGGACTCCATATATAGAGCCCCCTAAGTGCTAGAGAGTGGAATCCTCCACACCCCCAAGTGACTCCATTTTGGAAATTATTTCCCTTCCAAATGTGAACGCTAAAGGTGGTTTATGCACACTGGGGCTCAGGAGGGAGGGGGGCATTTGGATTTGGGAGCGCAGAATTCGCTGAATTTCTTTTTGGGTACATTGAGCCATTTTGCTTTTCCAGAGCCTTTGTGCTACCAGTAACATGGAAGCCTCCTATATTTCTGTTAACAAATGTCGGACCTGAAAGAGGGCTTGCTTTTTCTGTGGATTGAGTTGAAGCTTTTATTGACAACATTTTTCATAACGTTTGGGATCACAATTATACAGCTTTCTACGCTGAGCACATACTTTGGGGTTTCCCTCTAAATCTCCGCGCTACATGACAGATGAAACACCCCATGGATCCCCATTCACTATAATGAGGCAGTGTTACTATGGACTCTGGCCTCTGTTCAGCATTGTCTTTCCTTTCAGAGGTGCACAAAATTATGGTGGACCGCGTTTTTATGCATGCCTAAAAAGACGGACACCGACAGATCACAGGTCCTATGGTGTCCACAGTGACTCCATCTGCCTCATTATAGGGAACCTTCTGCCGGTGGTCCTGTCTGAATCAAGTATTTCAGAGATTTACATGGAAAAACTGGTGCATGCACTCAGTGTAGCATGCAGGATAAATGTGCACCGAGCCTTACTGCGATCTTTGGGAGGCAGAATGAACAAATCCACAGCAGGTGAAGAATTGGTTTTATTTTTTACACCATTCCTCGTGCAGTATAAGTGACTAGGCGACTTTTTTCTTCAGGTCGGTGCAATTACAGGGATACCAGATTTATCAGGTTTTTTTATGTTTGGCTGCTGTCACACACAAAAAGACTTTTTTTTTTTTTTTTTGCAAGAAGTTTTTGCATCGCCATATTTTGAGAGCTATAATTTTTCCATATTTTGGCCCACAAAGTCATGTGAGGGCTTTTTTTTTTTTGAGGGACAAGCTGACTTTTATTGGTACCAGTTTTGGGCAGATGACATTTTTTGATTGCTTTCTATTCCAGTTTTTGTGGAGGCAGAATGAACAAAAACCAGCAAATCAAAAATTGTTTTTTTTTGTTTTTTTTCTCCATTTTGCATGTGGTAAAATTGATAAGGCAGCTTTATTCTTTAGGTTAGTACTATTACAGCAATGCCACATTAACCCCTTTCTGACATGAGACGTACTATCCCGTACACAGTACCTGGGCCCGTATGACTGGGGACGGGATAGTACGTCTAAGCGATCAGCGGCGCCCCTGGGGGAGCTGATCACGGCTGGGTGAAAGCTGATTATCACAGCTGATTATCACAACTGATTATTGCAGATGAAACAAAATTATGTAAAGCAGTCAATACAAGAGAAGATAGTATTCTGCTACAGATGGATCTGGATAAGTTGGGAACTTGGACCGAAAGGTGGCAGATGCAGTTTAACAATGATAAATGTAAGGTTATACACATGGGAAGAAGGAATCAATATCACCATTACACACTGAACGGTAAACCACTGGGTAAATCTGACATGGAGAAGGACTTAGGGATCCTAGTTAATGATAAATTTAACTGGAGCAGAGGCTGCCAAGGCAAACAGGATCATGGGGTGCATTAAAAGAGGTCTGGATACACATGATGAGAGCATTATACTGCCTCTGTACAAATCTCTGGTTAGACCGCACATGGAGTACTGTGTACAGTTTTGGGCACGAGTGCTCAGGAAGGATATAATGGAACTAGAGCAGGTACAAAGGAGGGCAACAAAATTAATAAAGGGGATGGGGGAACTACAATACCCAGAGAGATTAGCAAAATTAGGATTATTTAGTCTAGAAAAAAGATGACTGAGGGGCGATCTAATAACCATGTATAAGTATATAAGGGGACAATACAAATATCTCTCCGAGGATCTGTTTATACCAAGGAAGGTGACGGTCACAAGGGGGCATTCTCTGGGTCTGGAGGAGAAAAGGTTTTTCCACCAACATAGAAGAGGATTCTTTACTGTTAGGGCAGTGAGAATCTGGAATTCCCTGCCTGAGGAGGTGGTGATGGCGAACTTAGTCAAAGGGTTCAAGAGAGGCCTGGATGTCTTCCTGGAGCGTAACAATATTGTATCTTACAGTTATAGTTAGGTTCTTTAGAAGGACGTAGATCTGGGGATTTATACTGACAGAATTTTATAGGCTGTACAGGATGGACTAATGTCTTTTTTCGGCCTTACTAACTATGTTACTATGTTACAGCTGACACCCGGCACTAGATGTCAGGGGTGGACACGGACCGCCCCCGGCACATTAACCCCTGCACACTGAGATCAAACATGATCACAGTGTACTGGGGGATTAGAGAAGCATAGGCAGGGAGGGGGCTCCTTCCCTGCTTCCCTGAGACCCCCCGAGCAGCGCGATGTGCTGCGCTGCTCTGAGGGTCTCCTTCCCTGCATCGGTCCTGGATCCAAAATGGCCACGGCGGCCCTTGGGACCCTGCAGTGAGGCAGCTTCCTCAGTGCCTGCAGAGAGCAGGCACCAAGGAAGCCTGCTGCAGTGCCTTTGTCAGATCGCTGAACAAAATAATAAAGTAAAAAAAACCACATGTAAAAATAATTTATAAAAAATCACTAAATTAAAAAAAAAAAAAAAATTCTCTAATTAATTCATGTTTTGGAAATAAAAAAAGACAATAAAAGTACACATATTTAGTATTGCCGCGTCTGTAGCGACCCGCCCTATAAAACTGTCCCATTAGTTAACCCCTAGAAGTGTACCCCTCAAAAAATAAAAATAAAAAACAGCAAAAAACAATGTTTTAACATCATACCGCTGAACATAAAGTGCAGTAACGCACAATCAAAAAAATGTATATAAATAAACATGGTACCGCTGAAAATGTCATTTTGTCCCGCAAAAAATGAGCCACCATACAGTGTCATTGGCGGAAAAATAAAGTTATAGCTGAAAGGATGAAAAATCTTGAATCAAAAAATAATACAGATAATAAGGTATGATGCCAACAAAATTTCCCCCCAACACAGTATCATATCTCCACAGTGAATTCCTCCACAGTACCCTCCACACGCACGGTATGGTGACCTTACTGTACCCCCCAGCAAAGTATGGTGGCTTCAACACAGTATGATGGCCCAACTGTGATTCCCAAACAGACCTCCACACAGTATAATGGGCCCCACATGGATCTCCATACAGTATAATGGGCCCCACATAGTCCTCCATATAGTATAAGGTGCACCACATAGTCCTCCATATGGAATAATGGCCCCACATAGTCCTCTATATACTATAATCGGGGGGTGCTGGCTTCGCAGGCCAAATAAATTCACCCTCTTGGTCAGATTTGATCCACAAGACAGAGTTTGACATGTGTACTTTAAGACAGTCTTATTAGAACCCAACATTGTCTGGAGTTTTTCAGTCTATGCCAGAAGTATGTGACTTTTTCAAGAGTATAGCTAATTATACTTATTAGTCTGTAGAGCAGCATTTTCCAACTATGGTTTTCCTATCATTGCAAAACTTTAAATCCCAGGATAACCTGACTGTCTGGAGCATATAGTTGTAGTTTTGCTACAGCTGGAAAGCCATACATTACAAAACAATCCTGTAGGGTGTGGGAATAGTACTTGACACCAAAATTGTTAAACTTCGAGAGCCTGAATTTCAAAACCATCAGGGAGACATTTGATTGGCTCCATATTTATTTTTTAGCCGAACCACGACACCAAACATACAGCCAAAGTCATTAAGCACTACTTTCAGCATAAAGAAGAACAAGTAGTCCTAGAAGTGATGATGATGATGCTCCTACGGAGCTCTGATCTCTTCATCATCTTTGTGGGATTACATTGTGTGCAAGCGTACCCAGAAGAATTAATGAAGGTAAAGGGTGGTCATACCTATTATGGATTTTCATAAAGATTCTTCTTTTCTTTGTTTACTTTGCATTTTGTTAATTTCTAAAAATAAACTATTAACACTTCTAGTTTTTAAACCATTCTTACTTTGCAGCATTTTTTGCCACACTTTTGCACAGTAGTGTATGTAAAGCAAAAACTTTTGTAATATCTTAACTATATACTGGGATATAAATGCTGATGAGTCTACAAGGCAGAATTTGAAATCCCACCCTGACCTTGCATGTTAAAAAAAAATATTATGGTGTTGTTACAAATGCAGTTCCATAAAGCCATGTACCATGCAACATATTATTAGATACACAGAAGAATAGGACAGCAAGAAAAAATTTAAGATGAGTTGTTCATCAAGACTGGCAATTTTCTTGGCGGTCTTGAAGAGAGGGTGTGTTGGAGTAGATTCTACGGATTCATTTAGGCCGGGATCACACTACCGTGTGTGATGCGAGAAACTCGCACGAGTCTCTCGCATCAACAACCCGGCGCTGCTGCCGACGCTCAGGACCGGAGCTGCGGCTGCATGTATTTCTATGCAGCCACAGCGCCGGGTGTTGATGCGAGAGACTCGTGTGAGTTTCTCGCATCACACACAGAAGTATGATCTCGGCCTTGGAGATATCGCTCTTAATTAATCAGGCAAAGCGAGTACTGCTGTGCTCCTCACCACGAATCTTACTCCAGTCCACACTGGAGTAAGATTTGTGGCTTAGCAAATGCTGTCAGTCACCATGTATTTGATGAGCGTGGGTTGCTCAGTTTGTCAGAGCTGGGGCGTTGCGCAAAAAAATACTGACTTTTCAAAGCATTTTTTTAGCCAGAAATCTTGTGAAAAAAAATTAGATAGATCGCCATGCCTTTTTGGAGGGTGGACTGGGGAGCAGTCCATTGCTAGGAAATGTGTTCTATAAGCCAAATGGGGAGCAGCTCTGTACGAACGATTCAGTTCTGGTGGACTTCAGCCATCCTTTGCATGTACAACCACTTATCTGAAAGGCCGGGGTGTGGGGGGAATTTGTGGTGACTGCCTGGCAGGTCTAATTTAAAATGGGGTTGTTTCTGATGAGAAAACCCTTCTAATTATCAGTATGTTGAAAATATTAACATTTATATACAGTAGGTGAATTCAACAGCTAAATTTTTAAATGAATCAAAAAGACATTATGAAGGAACATGTATGAGTTTTTTAGTATTTGGCACTTGCTCAGTTTAGACCCAGGTCCAGATGAACTGATTCATTAAGGCCTCCTTCACACATCCGATTTGTGCCGTCAGGCACAATCCGGCATGTGTGTAAAAAAAAAAAAAAAAAAAATCCTTTTTTTTTTTGTTATTGAGAAGCACATGCACTGGATTGCGCCGCATGTGCTTCCGTTTGTTCCGTTTTTTACCGGATCCGGCAGAATTCTTCCGTCCAGCGGCCGGACAGGACGCATGCTGCAGCATTTTTTTGTCCGGCGCAAAAAGCCGGACATGGCCGGATGCGGCCCTCCGAGCTCTGCGGGACAATGTTAGGCCGGGGTCACACTGGCGAGGAATACGGGAGAGTGAGAGGCGCTAAAAGCACGCATTAGACATGGACCAATGATTCTCTATGGGGTCACTCGCACCAGGCGTATATTTCTCCTCAGTATCCTACACTCCGTGCCACTCGCAGCATGCTGCGATTGTCAGCGTACTACGGCCGTAATACGCCAATGCAAGTCTATGGGTGCGCAAAAAATATGGATTACACACGGACCACACGTGTGACTTGCGAGAAATACGCACCAGGTGTCTTTTAGCAAAGCCGGCAATTCAGTGCGCTATACAGTAAACTCACACTGACAAGTTTAATAAAGAAATGAAAGAATAGATATAAACACACAGAATACATATATATATAAATATATATATATATATGCATTCTATGTGTCTATATCTATTCTTTCATTTCTTTATTAAAACTGTCATAGGGCTCCATTATATGTCCATTTTGCAAGCCTGCGAGAAAATCTCACCATACGGATGCCATACGGATTACATACGGATGCTGACATGCGCAAAATACGCGACCACACCTTGATTACGGATGACATACGGAGCACTATTTAGGGGTCTGTCATCCGTATTACGCATGTAAAATACTGACCGTATTTTGCGCAGGTAAGCGTGACTCCAGCCTTACTCTATGGCACATTCCGGCCGCCGGATCAGGCTTACACCTGATCTGGCCGCCGCATGCACCATTCGACCCTGTGCTCATGCCCAGAGCGCTCTCTCTCTCTCAGCATCCTGTTAATATACAATGTACATGGAGAGCTTAATGTGGGCGGAGTTAGCTTTCTCAGCCCTGCTTCATGCTGGATCTAAGAACTTTGATTGTGTCAGAACGGCTGCACCCAACAGACTAAGGCCTGTTTCACACTTCAGTTATTTGTGTCAGTTAAAATCCGCCAAAAAGGCGGAAAAGCGGATCCATTCGTAACTGATGTGAACGGATGCCAGCGGATCTGTTTTTTGACGGATCCGCCGAATGAAGAATTTTAAAGGAATCGCTGCCCGGGAAGGAGAGAGAGAGAGAGAGAGAGAGAGAATTTTTTTCTTCTTCTCTGGCCGCCAGAAATGATTTCGGGGTTAAATTTCCTCCTGACTTCATTCCTCCGGGCATGCGCTGTATAAAGATGTGGATCCTTCACCACAAAAAACGTTACATGGTCCGTCCAGGCATCTCGGCGGACGCAAAAAAATTGACGGATCTGCAAAAAAACGGATCCAACGGATGGCCATCCGTCAAGATCCGCCAGTAATGCAAGTCAATGGGGAAAAAAACGGATCCGCCCAAAAAAATGGCGGATCCGTTTTTTGCACAAAAGGCGGATTTTGACTGATGGTCAAAAACGGAAGTGTGAAACAGGCCTAAGTGATACATCGTAAGATTCAGCTTCTCTTTGCCTACATCACGCTGCTCTCAGATGAGGAAGCAAAATCCTGCTGACAGATTCCCTTTAACCCCCCTTTGCACGTTCATGACCGGGCCAATTTTTACAATTCTGACCACTGTCCCTTTATGAGGTAATAGCTCAGGAACGCTTCCATGGATCCTGGTGATTCTGACATTGTTTTCTCGTGACATATTGTACTTCATGGTAAAATTTCATTCATATAACTTGTGTTTATTTGTGAAAAAGCGGAAATTTGGCGAAAATGTTGAAAATTTCGCAATTTTCCAACTTTGAATTTTTATGCCCTTAAATCACAGAGATACGGCACACAAAAAACTTAATAAGTAACATTTCCCACATGTTTACTTTACATCAGCACAATTTTGGAACCCAAATTTTTTTTTCTTAGGAAATTATAAGAGTTAAAAGTTGACCATCGATTTCTCATTTTTGCAACACCATCTTATTTTTACGGACCACATCACATTTGAAGCCACTTTGAGGGGTCTATATGATAGAAAATACCCAAAAGTGACACCATTCTAAAAACTGCACCCCTTAAGGTGCTCAAAACCACATTCAAGAAGATTATTAACCCTTCAGGTGCTTCACGGGAATTTTTTGAATATTTAAAAAAAAAAATGAACATTTATCTTTTTTTCACAAAAAAAATACTTCAGGTTCAATTTTTGTTACTTTACCAAGGGTAACCAGAGAAGTTGGACTGCAAAAGTTATTTTGCAGTTTGTCCTGAGTACACTGATACCTGGATACCTGATATGTGGGGGGGACCCACTGTTTCGGCGCATGGCAGAGCTCAGAAGGGAAGGAGCGCCGTTTGACTTTTTCAATGCAAAATTGGCTAGAATTCAGATTGGACGCCATGTCACGTTTGGAGAACCCCTGATGTACCTAAACAGTGGAAACCCCCCACAAGTGACCCCATTTTGGAAACTAGAACCCCCAAGGAACTTATCTAGATATGTAGTGAGAACTTTGAACCAACAAGGGCTTTGCAGAAGTTTATAACGTACAGCGGTACAATTAAAAAATCTTTTCACCCCCAATTTTTATTTTCCCAAGGGTAACAGCACCCTAAAAGTTATTGTGCAATTTGTCCTGAGTACGCTGATACCCCACATGTGGGGGTAAACCACTATTTGGGCGCATGGCAGAGCTCAGAAGGGAAGCAGCGCCACTTGACGTTTTTTCTAAGGGTAAGAGGAGAAATTGGACCCCAAAAGTTGTTTTGCAATTTGTCCTGAGTACGCTGATACCCTATATGTGGGGGTAAAACACAGTTTGGGCGCATGGCAGAGCTTGGAAGGGAAGGAGCACCATTTGACTTTTTCACAGAAAATTGGCTGGAATAGAGATCAGACGCCATGTTGCATTTGGAAAGCACCTGATGTGCCCAAACAGTGGAAACCCCCCCCCCCAATTCTAACTCCAACCCTAACCCCAACACACCCCTAACCCTAATCTCAGCCCTAACCCTAGCCCTAACCCTAATGGGAAAATGGAAATAAATACTTTTTTTTATTTTATTATTTTTCCCTAACTAAGGGGGTGATAACGGGGGGTTTGATTTACTATTTATGGCGGTTTTTATGTTTGGCAGCTGTCACACGCTAAAAGACGCTTTTTATTGTAAAAATAGTTTTGCATCACCACATATTGAGAGCTATCATTTTTCCATATTTTGACCCACTGAGTCATGTGAGGTCTTATTTTTTGCGAGACGAGTTGACGCTTTTATTGGTATCATGTTTGGGCACGTGACATCTTTTGATTGCTTTTTATTCCGATTTTTGGGACGCAGAATGAACAAAAACCAGCGTTTCATGAATTTCTTTTGAGGGATGCATTTACACCGTTCCGCGTACGGTAAAATTGATAAAGCCCTTTTATTCTTCAGGTCAGTACAGTTACAGCGATACCTCATTTAGGTCATTTTTTTACGTTTTGGCGCTTTTATGCAATGAAAACAATTTTATATAAAAAATAATTATTTTTGCATCGCTTTATTCTGCGAGCTATAACGTTTTTATTTTTTCACTGATGATGCTGTATGGTGGCTCATTTTTTGCGGGACAAGATGACGTTTTCAGCGGTACCATGCATATTTATATGCGTCTCTTTGATCGCGCATTATTGCACTTTTTGTTCGGCGGTATGATAATAAATCATTATTTTTTGCTTCGTTTTTTATTATTTTTTAAGGGGTTCGCTAAAGGGGTTAACTAATGGGACAGTTTTATAGGGTGGGTTGTTACGGACGCGGCGATACCAAATGTGTACTTTTATTGTTTGTTTGTTTTTTTCCAAAAAAATGAATTTATTAGGGAATATTATTATTTTTTTTTTAATTTATTTAGCGATTTTTTTTAAAATTATTTTTACACTTTTTTTTTTTACTTTTTTTTTTTTTAACTGTATTACATTGTCCCAGGTGGGACATCACTGTCCTGTGACAGATCGCTTTGCAGGCATGAGGAAGCCAGCTCCTTGCAGGCCCCCGAAGGTCCCCGTCGCCATCTTGGATTCGGGGACCTGCAGGGATGGAGCCCCCGCAGCAGTGCTGCACATTGCGCTGCTGTGGGGGGCTCAGGGAAGCACGGAGGGAGCCCCCTCCCTGCCGATGCTTCCCTTTAACCCCGAGTACACCGCAATCATGTTTGATCGCGGTGTGCAAGGGGTTAACGTGTCGGGGCGGTCCGTGACCGCCCCTGACACATTGTGCCGGGTGTCAGCTGTGATAATCAGCTGACACCCGGCCGCGATCAGCGGCGCTCACCACGTGGGCGCCGCTGATCGCTGTGACGTACTATCCCGTCCCTGGGAATTAAGTCCCAGGGCACATGGACGGGATAGTATGTCACATGACAGAAAGGGGTTAATGAAATAAACAAATTTGTTAACTGGCATCGGGGACTGGAGTACATTTCTTAAGTTACACCTCTATGGTGATGTACTATTTCATAAATTTGATGGGCAGACATAGTCACGCCCGGTCCATCTTACACCCATATTGGCCGAGAGTGGTGTGTAAAGGCCAAAAGTCAAAATATTTGTATGCAAGTTCCAAGTTGCACAAAATTGTTACGACTTATTAAAGTGTTTTACGGCGTACACCCCATAATACAGCTGAACCTCTGTGTATAGTACAGTGATTTTCCACTAGTAACTACTGGATACAAAATCTATTGTTAAATAATAGAAACAACATAGATAGCATGGGTCAGTGTGGAGGAAAATACGGTATCTGTGACATTACCTCCCACAAAGCATCTTTGCATTCTTCGTGTTCACTGGAGGTTCCTGAGCAAAGTGAGGCCCTGACATCATCACACTGAAATCCATGCCTTATCCGGCTGTGGTTAAAGAAAGTATTTTCTTCATGGGGGACTTTTCTTACCGACCAAGACTTAAAGGAATGCATAGTACTGAATCATAAAAATAAACCAACGGCGCTAGTGTACAAGATTGATTCAGCAGCGAGTAAAAAAAAAACCCACACCACAAGGGATAAAATTCAATAATCAATAGACAATACTACTCGCGCTATGAATCAATAGAGATGAATTACCTGTTATGTTGAAGCAGTGACCTCATAAGCATAAAGGCTCAAAGAAAAATTAAGTTTGACTAACCAAACTGCAAAGAAAAAAAGGGGGAACAGACACTTTAAAATATGGCAATACAAAACCAATTACCCAATATACATAAAAGGTGTCAAGGTTGCGCTCTAATGCTTAAAAACAACTGCTACCAATATCTGTGCAGATAACGGCCGGTAACAGACCTCGGGGACTTTTTTGTTCACATCCAATAACTGGGAGTCTCCTCAAGTGAAGTACAAGCTAAGTACACGCCATTGGCCTCTATCTACTTCATTATAGTGCTACCGCTTATAGGACCGCTTACAGCGGTGAAACATTTGGCGTTTTTTACTGCACTCCTCTTTAGAGGTAATTGTCATATTGGGGTTAAGCACGGACCACATTTATAGCACTGCACTATTTATGGCTCCCCCAGTTAATTACTCTTAGTTACATCTGCACAGATATTGGTAGCAGTTGTTTTTAAGCATTAGAGCGCAACCTTGACACCTTTTATGTATATTGGGTAATTGGTTTTGTATTGCCACATTTAAAGTGTCTGTTCCCCCTTTTTTTCTTTGCAGTTTGGTTAGTCAAATTTCATTTTTCTTTGAGGCTTTATGCTTATGAGGTCACTGCTTCAACATTACAGGTAATTAATCTCGATTCATAGCGCGGGTAGTATTGTCTATAGTATTGAATCATTTAAAAAGATAGAAAGCTTGTGACATTATTTGGTAATCTGTCCATCCTACCTTGTATCAGTTTAGTTGTTATGAATCATATAAAAACAAGATGTAAGAATGAACCAAAGATGCAAAAAAGTATTATAAATATATATTTATCTTTATTAATACATAAACTTTAAATGTAATAAAATAATACATCACGATGATAAACCAAAGTTAGGCTAGTTTCACACTAGCGTTTTTTTGCGCTGCGTTTGGAGCGCACATGAAACGCATGTCAAAAGCGCATGCAAAGGCTTGTAAAAGCTGCGTTTTTTGAAGCATTATTGTGCGCATAACTACAAAAAATCGCAGCGTTTTTATGCGTTTGTAAGCGTTTTTCATGCGTTTGCATTTTTTATGCGCAATAAACTGGAGAAAAAAATCCTTGAAAAATTCTTGCAACACACTCCACCAATGGGACAGCAGTGGGCGTGTCTTATTGAAATTCTTTATATAGCCCCTGTTTACAGCTGAATTCTTCACATTTGCTTGCATTTGACTTGAGAAACATGGATCTACGCTGGAAGAGCTTTGACCTTGACTTGGATCTGGACATGAGGATGGCTCAGGCTTATGCCGTTGCTTGCCATGAACAGAGGGAGAGAGAGAGGCAGCGAAGACGGCAGCAGCGGCGTATGTGGATACATCCCATTATTGAACTCCGGGAGAGCCGTGGAGCGTACCACACCCTCTACAGCCAGCTCCAGGCAAACCCGGAGAAATTTACGGATTATACCCGGATGACCCAAGAAACCTTTCACTATTTGCTTGTTCGGGTAAAAGAAGTCATCCGGAGACAGGACACGCTGCTCCGGCGTGCGATTACTCCTGAGGAACGGCTCCTGGTCACATTACGGTATGTAGTTTTGCAAAACCAATGTCTGCCGAATTTTCTTTGTTGTGACATGTACTCTAAATCTGGCAGAATTATACTTCCATGTAGTTAACAAAAGGCTGTGGTAATTTTTTTATGGCATGTATTGAACAAAAGGCTGAAGATATATATTTTTTTTATTGAATTTTAGGTGTGTACAAAAATCCCTATACACAAATAATTAATTTTTTTTTTTTCTTTGTGTCACAGATTCCTGGCTACTGGAGAGACCCTCTTTACACTGCACTTCCAGTACCGGATTGGAATATCCACCTTGTCTGGAATTGTTGCGGACACCTGCCGGGCTCTCTGGAACGTTCTTTGTCCCGAATTCATGCCCATGCCAATCGCAGAAAAGTGGTTGGAAATCGCCGACAGATTCTGGACTGTATGCAATTTCCCTAACTGTTTGGGAGCGGTGGATGGGAAACACATCAGGATTATCAAGCCCAAAAGAACAGGCTCTGAGTTTTATAACTACAAAAAGTACTTTTCAACTGTACTGATGGCCATTGCGGATACAGACTGTATGTTTATTGCACTGGACATTGGAGCATTTGGCTGTGGGAATGACTCCCAGGCTTTTAAGACCTCTGACATGGGCAGGAGGTTGTATGGCAACAACTTCAATTTCCCCATGCCACGGCCTCTTCCCAACACCGAAGGTCCGCTACAGGTATTTGTAATGGTTGGTGATGAAGCGTTCCAGATGTGCCAAAACCTGCTCAAACCCTACTCCAGCCGGACTTGGACCTCCACAAAAGAATTTATAATTGCAGGCTCACCAGGGCCAGGAGAACAGTAGAGTGTGCATTTGTTATACTTGTATCTAGATGGCGCATTCTTGGCACAGCTATTAATCTGAAACTGGTAACAGTGGATGAGGTGGTCAAGGCTTGTGTTGTTCTACATAATTTTGTAATTTCTCGAGAACACCCGAACTTTGATCTTGATGATATTGCTCCTAATCCATTGCCTGAATTTACACAGCACCCTCTCAGATCATCCGTCGAAGTTGGCCAAATTAGGGACCAATTTGTGGCCTACTTCAACTCAGATGTAGGACGGGTGGAATGGCAAGAGCAAATGGTGTAAAAAAATGTTATTGCATGTTGTTGGTATGTCAATAAAAAAAACTGTTTTGCTACCTGTACTGAGTGCATTCTCTGTTTTTACACTCCCAATACCATTAGCAAGTAGCCGGGTGTCTCAGTGAATTTATGATGGTGAGTTTTGTGCATCATGAATTCACTAATACTCCTGAGTAGGTGACATACACACACAAGCTGTATTACCTTTATAATCTCTACAGTGTGTTCAATTAACAGCGATGGTGGAGATAATACAACTGTGTCAGGTAAAATACCCAGGCCTTGTGTCATGCTGAATACTTATCACAAATGGCCATTACAATACAGATTAAACTGCAGCATCGCTACACTCTTCTGCAAAATATATGGAGAATTATAGCAACGCTGCAGGTTCAAATTGAATTCACCTGCCCAGGTGTGATAGTGATGCAAGGTCAGGGTATTGGGAAGTATATATAACATTTATTTTCACCATCAGTAATGTGTTTCTTCCACAAACACGTAATAGAGTATGTGGTTATTTACAAGGTATATCTATAGTTCCTAGCCTTTTCTCTAATAGTTAAATGCGAACGGAAAAAAAAAGGAAGGTAACAATAGATATGCCTTGCACTCAACACCATCCTATCCTCTATGCCAGGGTTTCAAAAATGTAGTCCTAAATGTCAACCAACAGATCATGTTTCCCTTTTTTTTTTTTTGTAACTCAAATCGAATTACTAAAAAACATGATTTGCTTGTTGGCTTTTAACACTGTAGTTGGGGAACCCTTCCATAATTTAGTGTGTGCAATACACCAGATATCTCCGTACTGATGTTTCTTGTGTCAGTCAAGGAGATATGTGTTGTCAACGAAACCAATCTACATGACTTGTCTTTTCCACAGCAGTCTCTACATTCTAGTAATATTGCACAGACTGGATCCAGCAGGGTTCCCCAAATCCACTCCTCAAGGTCCAACACCAATCATGTTGTAATGAAATCTATAGCTCCGTTGCTAACTGCTTCACAAGAGCACAAAAAAAAGAGGATTCCATACAACATGATCTGATGGTGTATCTTGAGGACTAGAGTTGTGGAAGTATGCTGGATCCAGTCTGTGCAATATTACAAGAAAGTAGAGACTGTTGTTGAAAAGACAAGTCATGCAGATTTGTTTCGTTGACAATACGTACATATCTCCAAGACTGACAGAAGAAACATGTCTCAGTAATGGAGATATCTGGTGACAAAAACGCTAAGTGTACCGCGCAGTGTGTGTAATCGGTGATTGACACAGTAACCAATCAAAATATTTTGAAAGCACAATTGCACATTTATTTTTTAACAAAAAATAAAAAAAATTTTTTTTTATTAGGAATGACGTTTGGGGGAAGATTGGGATACTTTGGGTGTGTGGAGAGACGAGGAACGACTGGAGGTTGAGGAAGGGGTTCTAAGAGAAGGGGCGACGAAAGTACTGGGGGAAGGGAGCTCTGGAATGGACATGGAGGCAGGTTGAGACATATTAGGAGGAGAGGGTGGATGGACGAACAAAGTTTTTTTTTTTTTTTTGTTTGGCGCAGGAATATCCTGCCCGGAGCGACTTGCAGCCTGTGACCGCCTTACTTTGGTCGACCGCCTGGTGATGGTGGACTGTGTCGTTGCCCCGTAAAATAGGGAATGCGGATCACCCCTTTGCTGCTCTGTGGTGGCGGTAGCGGTGCTGATAGAAGTGGCAGTGGCGGTGCTCCTAGAAGGGGAGAAAGTTTGGCTGGTGCTCCGAGCAGGAGGCTGCCTGTCTGGTATCTCAGCCAAAGTTCTTGGGGGACTCCGAGGAGGAGTATTGGTGGTGGTGCTCCTTTGATGAGGCGTGCTGGCGGTGCTCTGTTGCTGAGGAGTGCTGGCGGTGCTCTGTTGCTGAAGAGTGCTGGCAGTGCTCCTTTGGTGTTGACTGGTGGTGTCTGTGGCCCAAGCAGGTTCTGTGGTGGTTTGGCTCCAAACTGGTGGTGCTGTGGCGGTGGTGGTGCTCCATACAGGAGCAGCGCTTGCTATAGTGGTGGTGGCAGAGGAGTGTCCAGCAGCACTCAGACTTGGGGTGGTGTAGTGGTTTCTGGCTTCGCTGGGAATGCAGGTGGCCGTGCAGTCGTATGCAGCAGAAGTCGGTAGTGTGGTGAAGCGAGTCAGCGGTGGAACTGTGGGAAATGACACCACTCACTGCTGCACATATCGATTCTGCCGCATAGCCTGCAAGTAAGAAGTGTTGCAGGCCTGTAACACTCAGCTGTTGCTCAGGACTAAGGTGTTCCGCCATGCCCTGTTCAATTTTACTGAAAAAATGGTGCGCTGGTCTGTTGAGGTCGGCCTCCAGACGGTCAAGGCGCTGGTCTACAGAGTGGAAGCGGTGTTCCATGTGGTTGAAACCACTTTCCATCAGGGAAAAACCGCTTTCCATTCTGGCGGACAGCGCCCTGAGGCTGCCCTTAAAGGCCTCGTTCAAGAGCATGAACTCGGGCATGACAGGCCTGTCCGAGGCCCTCTGTCGCTGGCGGGTAGTGCCCGCATAACCAGTGACAGAGACCTGGGACAGGGGAACACCTGATGGACCAGCTTCCTGGTCACCAGCTGTCTGTGTTGCTGACCTGCAAGATGTTTCCTGGCTGTCGGATGGCTGGGACGGGTCTGAGGTCGATCGATGAAGAACCGCTCCCGGGACAGGTTGCAGGGTGCTGCTCCAAGTGCTGTGGAAAGAAAGGAAAACCATTAGTATCATGCATTAACAAGAAGCATCAGCTGTGGAATAGAAAAGCACATAGCAATAACAAACCAAAAAAAAAAACTTACGCTCTGCTGGCAAGGACCGGTCTCAGGAAAGCCAACTCTCGATAATAGCGGTACTTTCTTCTGTACCTTGCCGCTGAACCACTCCGAACCTGTCCCTCAGCATGAACATCAGTGTTGAAGCGGTCCTTCATCGAGCGCCAACGTGTGTGGATTTTGTTCACTGTTGGGGACAAAAGAAAGAAAAAAAATTAGAAAATACACTTTAGGCAACTTAATTATCAGCACACACACCAGATAGAACTTTGCAAACAGTAAATGCTGCAGCACAAATAAAATTCTAGACAAAATGCAGTCACTGTTGATACTGAGGACACTGTTATGTTTCCTGCTAGAATATATGTAGCAGCTAAAACGACAGTATCATCCGGAGCAAGAGTGAAACCGGATCAAAACAGCAGTTGACAAAGCAATCACTTTTTTCCACATGCAAGAATATATCTTGCCAAAAAAACACCAGCACCATCAGTACCATAAAGCAATGCAGCAGTTGAAGACAAAAATAAATCAATGTATTCCACATGGCATTGGTGTTTTTAATGCAAGAATATATCTTGCCAAAAAAACACCAGCACCATCAGTACCATAAAGCAATGCAGCAGTTGAAGACAAAAATCAATCAATGTATTCCACATGGCATTGGTGTTTTTAATGCAAGAATATATCTTGCCAGAAAAACACCAGCACCATCAGGACCATAAAGCAATGCAGCAGTTGAAGACAAAAATCAATCACTGTTTTCCACATGGCATTGGTGTTTTCAATGCAAGAATATATCTTGCCAAAAAAACACCAGCACCATCAGTACCATAAATCAATGCAGCAGTTGAAAACAAAAATCAATCAATGTATTCCACAAGGCATTGATGTGTTTAATGCAAGAATATATCTTGCAAAAAAACACATCAGCAACATCAGGTCCAAAAATCAATGCAGTATCACAGAGCATCTTTATACTTACTGAACGCCCTTTTTGAACTTGGAGAGGCGCTGTCCCAGCCATCCATCATCGCTGCGGCCACCTCATTCCAGAGCTGCCGGGTCACCATTGTGTCTTTGTACTGCTGGTTACGGCTGTCCCACAACGGGATACGCTCCTCAACAAGGCAGATCAGATGCTCGTTGTCGATGTACACTACTTCTTCGTCATCCCGTTGTGGAACCTAGAAAAAATAATATTATAATGTTTTGAATTTTGGAAAATGAAACAGATACAAAAAGAAACAGAGAAAAAGCAAGATAAATAAAGACAGAAAAAAAAAATAATATATAACATTGCGTCTCCTCGCCACGACTTGACTACGCTGCTCCCGCTCAGAATCCTCCCGCTCAGACTGCTCCTGCTCAGACCGCTCCCGCACTTCATCTTCAGTGCCCGTGTCCGATGTCTGTAAAGAAAGAAAAAATTAAAACACATTTCTAGAGGCAGCTATACTTACCCAAAGGCAGCAACATCCTCACCTCACGATCAGCTTGTGCCAGTTCTTGCCGAGATGGCGAATACAGTGATCCAGAAGAAGACATGCTGAAATGAAAACAAAAAATACATTAGTACATTATAAAATTGTACAGGACACACAGACATTATGTTGAAGAATACTCACATCTTGGCTCCTGAAGCTTGAATCCACACTTGTAAAGGCTCTTCTAGGCTCTTGTCTGGTTTCTCTGCAAGACTGTCTGTAGAGTAATTGTCCCTGAAGACACCTTCTTTTATCTACACTCCTCCCAAACAATGTTGCTTATTTAGGGGGGAGTTTTAGACAAGTGTCTAGACATTGTTTACTCAAATCGCGTGGACGCAGAAGGCGCTGACGTACGCGCTGCCAAGCGCTCGTCAGCGACCCCATAGACTGTAATGCTATTTTTGGGCGCACACCGAGCGCACACGTGCACACGCGATTTTTTTAGCGATGCAGGCAGAACAAAAAATGCAACATGTAGCGTACTGCGTGTCTGGGTGCACACCTGTAAAATGCGCAGCACACGCTAAACGCTGATGAGCGTGTATATTCGCAAGACCCTGCGACCACCATGTTAAAGATAGGGGAACATTGCGCGTGCGCCCGAAAGCGCATGATGCGCTGCGCGATCAAACGCTAGTGTGAAATCAGCCTTAGCCATGAGATTTCACCACAGATCAGTATCTAGAAAGACAATGCATAAACTGAAGGAAACACCAAAATAATATGCAGACAAGTGAATGAGCAATAGTGAGATAAGTGCAACAAACGCGTTAGGTGCCTAATAAATCCCTTATTTGCATAACCATGCAGGATAACAAGTACTGTGCAAAATAAGCAAATAAATGTGCAAATAAGCAGCGATAAGGTTAATACCTTCAGTGTGCTGTGGCGCCTGGCTTCCCTACATACGTTTCTGCTGTGATTGCCTTCTTCCGGGGGAGACAGAAACAAAGAAAACCACAGTATAACAAACGTATAAAAATACTCTGTTGTAAAAAAAAGTAACAGTAAACAACAAGTGCTAGTAAAAAGATGATTACAAAAGAGGATATTTGGTTGATACGTTTTTTGCAGTCTTTTGGTGGTGTGAATACTGGCCTACAGACTTGTTCACTGTGTGCATGGCCCATGTGTTTATATTCAATTGGTTTCTTGTTTTTGCAAGATTAGGGAGGTCTCCACCCCTCCCTTGTGGGCCATGCACATATAAGCCGTCATCCACAGCGTGTCCACATCAGACATTACCTTTCCGAATCCTGCACATATAGGTATTATATACATGGTCAGGTTTTTAAATACATCGGTTAGGGACTGCTCTGATATGGGTATACCTTGACGTTTGGTAAGCGACTTAGTATACATTTTTTGCAAAAAACGTATCAACTAAATACCCTGCTTTATCTTTTTACTAGCACTTGCTGTTTACTGTTACTTTTTTACAACAGAGTATTTTTATACGTTTGTTTTACTGTGTTTTTCTGTTTCTCAGTATTTTGGTGGTGTGAACACTGTCCTACAGACTTGTTCACTGTGTGCTTGGCCCATGTGTTTATATTCAATTGGTTACTTGTTTTTGCAAGATTAGGAAGGTCTCCACCCCTCCCTTGTTGGCCATGTACATATAAGCCGTCTCCCACAACGTGTCCACATTGGACATTACCTTTCTGAATCCTGCTCATATAGGTACTATACACATGATCAGGTTTTTAAATACATCAGTTAGGGACTGCTCTGAGATGGGTATACCTTGACGTTTGGTAGAGCGGCTTAGTATACATTTTTTGCAAAAAATGCATCAAACAAAAACCCTGTTTTGTTATCATCTTTTTACTAGAACCTGCTGTTTACTGGTACTTTTTTTTTACAACAGAGTATCTTTATACATTTGTTATACTGTGTTTTTCTGTGTTTATACCCATAATGAAGCATGGTAGAGGCAGCTTTGTGCTTTGGGGCTATTTTTCGTCAAGGTGGAGAGCATTATGAACAATTCCAAATGTCAGTCAGTTTTCCATCAAAACTTTCAGACCTCTGCTAAAAAGCTGAAGATGAAGAGTAATTTCACCTTTCAGCACAACAACCCTAAGCATATCTCCAAATTAAACAAAAAAAGAATGGCTTTACCAGAAAAAGACCAAGGTAGTGGCCCAGCCAGAGCCCAGACCTGCATCTAACTGAAAATCTGTGGGATGACCTGAAGAAGACTGTATACAAGAGATATCCTCACCATCTGACTGATTTGGAGCTTTAATGCAAGGAAGAGCAGGCAAAAGATTGCTGCCAATTCTATCCAAAACAGACTGAATGCTGTCGAGACACTGCAGTCAAACAAGATCACAGCATTCCAGTACCGGAAGAGGGGCTGACAGCCCCTCTACCTTTCGCGTCTGCGGGCATGACGCGAAGTCCCGATCACTGCCATGGTAACCTGTTGTCGTCATGATGACATCAGGGTCATTAGAGCTGAGAAACTTCTTGTCATGTGCAGTGCATGTCAGGAAGTTTCTCAGGTCAGTGTGCATAAAGTGGAGCGCTGACAGCTTATATGGTATGCAGGTGCTGCTTCATCTGCATGCCATATAAGTGATCAGCCTGCACAAAATGAGTGTCCCATAGTGGGACAAAGTGTAAAACTGTCCCACTAGTTAAACCCTTTAGTGAACCCCATAAAAAAACCCAAGGCAAAAAACAATGCTTTATCATCATACCGCTGAACAAAAAGTGGAATAACATGCGATCAAAAAGACGGATATAAATAAACATGGTACCGCTGAAATAGGCATCTTGTCCCGCAAAAAAACGAGCCACCATACAGCTCCATCACTGGAAAAAATAAAAAAAAGTTATAGCTCTCAGAATAAAGCTATGCAAAAATAATTATTTTTTATATAAAATAGTTTTTATTGTATAAAAGCGCCAAAACATAAAAAATGAAATAAATGAGGCTTCGCTGTCATCGTACTGACCCAAAGAATAAAACTGCTTTATCAATTTTACCACACTTGGAACGGTATAAACGCCCTCCCCCCAAAAAAAATAAATCCATGAATTACTGGTTTTTGTTCATTCTGCCTCACAAAAATCGGAATAAAAAGCGATCAAAAAATCTCATGTGCCTGAAAATGGTACCAATAAAAACGGCAACTTATCCCGCAAAAAAACAAGAACTCACATGACTCTGTGGGCCAAAATATGGAAAAATTATAGCTCTCAAAATGTGGTGATGCGAAAACTATTTTTTGCAATAAAAAGCGTCTGTGTGTAACAGCTGCCAAACATAAAAACACGCTATAAAAACCTGCTATAAATATTAAATCAAACCCCCCCTTTATCACCCCCTTAGGGAAAAATAATAACATAAAAAAATGTATTTATTTCCATTTTCCCATTAGGGTTAGGGCTAAAATTAGGGTTAGGGTAGGGGCTAAAGTTAGGATTACGGTTGCGATTAAGATTAGGGTTATGGTTGGGATTAGGGTTAGGGATTAGGGGTGTGTTAGGGTTGGGTTTGTGGTTAGGGTTATGGTTAGGGTTGGGATTAGGGTTAGGGGTGTGTTGGGGTTAGAATAGGGGGGTTTCCACTGTTTAGGCACATCAGGGACTCTCCAAACGTGACATGGCATCTGATTTCAATTCCAGCCAATTCTGCGTTGAAAAAGTCAAACGGTGCTCCTTCCCTTCTGAGCTCAGCCATGCACCCAAAGAGTGGTTTACCCCCACATATGGGGTATCAGCATACTCTGGACAAATAAAACAAATTGGATCTGAAGTAAATTTTTTGTTAAGTTAAATGTTAATTTTTTTAAACATTCCAAAAATTCCTGTGAAGCACCTGAAGGGTTAATAAACTTCTTGAATGTGGTTTTGAGCACCTTGAGGGGTGCAGTTTTTAGAATGGTGTCTATTTTGGTTATTTTCTATCATATAGACCCCTCAAAGTGACTTCTAATGTGATGTGGTCCCTAAAAACTGGTGGTGTAAAAATCGCTGGTCAACTTTTAACCCTTATAACTTCCTAACAAAAAAAAAAAAATTTGGTTCCAATATTGTGCTGATGTAAGTAGACATGTGGGAAATGTTACTTATTAAGTATTTTGTGTGACATATCTTTGTTTGAAAATTCAAAGTTGCAAATTTGTGAAATTTTCACCAAATTTCCATTCTTTTGACAACTGAACGCAAGTCATATTAAAGAAATTTTACCACTATCATGAAGTACAATATGTCACGAGAAAACATTGTCAGAATCACCGGGATCCATGGAAGCGTTTCAGAGATACTACCTCATAAAGAGACAGTAGCCATAATTGTAAAAATTGGCCTGGTCATTAACATGCAAACCACCCTTGGGGATAAAGGGGTTAAACCTATTAGTGATGAGCGAGTATACTGGTTGCTTGGGCTTTCCCGAGCATGTTCGGGTGTCCTCCGAGTATTTTGGTGTGCTCGGAGATTTAGTTTTCTTCGTCTCAGCTGCATGATTTGCGGCTGCTAGACAGCTTGAATACATGTGAGGAATTCCCACATGTATTCAGGCTGTCTACAAGTTGCAAATCATGCAGCTGAGACGACGAAAACTAAATCTCCAAGCACACCAAAATACTCGGAGGACACCCGAACAATGATGCTACTCGCCCATCACTAGAACCTATCACTTCAGAAAATGCAATTTACCTACAAATATTGAGTTAATATGATTGTCAAAAGCATTACAATGCTGCCCGAGCATCTTCCTGAAAGTGCAGCTACCAGGAGAAAATGAACTTATTTCCTCTTGCATGGAGTAGTTACAGTCACCACTCCCTGAACCTCTACCTACACAGTAAGTGGTAACGGTAAGCCCACCCCAGCACTTTGATTGACAAACGGCTCTGCATCTATGCAGAGGAGCAATCCATCAAAAATTGAATGTCAGCAACTCCCAAGAGGACATAAGTTTATTTTATTTCAGACAGGTGGTCAGGCGCATTGTAACACTATACACCTACAGATTAAAGCCCACGTCACATACAGCGATCTTGCTAGCGAGATCGCTGCTGTGTCACAAGTTTTGTGATGCAACAGCGATATCACCAGCGAGATCGCTGTGTAGGACACCTATCAGCGACCGGCTCCCCTGCCAGGTATCACTGATCGTGCTCGAATGCCCTGGACTTTTTTTGATTGTTGGTCTCCCGCTGGCCAGCACGCATCGCTGCGTGTGGCAGGCGGGAGAGCAGCGATCAGGGAGCTCCCAGCTCATATCCAAGGTAAACAACGGGTTTCTAAGCACCACGCAGCGCTTAGAAACCCTCTATGTACCTTAGATACCAGCGCGGTGGTGCAGGGAGCTGGTAACCAAGGTAAACAGCGGGTTTCTAAGTGCCGCGCGGCGCTTAGAAACTCACTGTTTACCTTGGTTACCAGCTCCCTGCACCAGCGCGCTGGTATCTAAGGTACACAGAGACGCGTGCGCTCGTCGTCGCTGGTGCAGCTGCCTGTTTGGCAGCTCACCAGCGATCAGGTATCGACACACCAGCGATCCTGACAAGTTCATATCGTTGTCGGGATCGCTGGTGAGTCACTATGTGTGACGGGGCCCTAACTCTATATCTGCAGGTAAATGGCATTTTCCGAGATGGGAGGTTCCCTATAAGGATGAACTGCAATATAAGTTTTAAACTTGAGTTTATTCAGTTTAGAAAAATGAAAGCTGTGTGGGATCTTATTACAATGTTCAAAAATGTGAGTCAGTATAGAGATCTTTGTAATTACACCTAGACCTGCAAACGATTCTGTAGAGGATTTGGAGAACATGTTAGCTAGTTTGTGAGGCATATTTTACCATCTAAATGGCTTTTTTAACAATATGCTTCATGGTGATTAGTGTGCATGGTACTCCTTATGCTGAGTTCAGACAACCATATAAAAGTCGCCCCATTTTCATCCAGAAAAAAATGGGTGATTTTTTTTATCTGTAGTGTGGTCCGTATGGCATTTGCTTTTATACATCAGCAGTTAATAACATTTACAAGACCAAATACAATATCCTTTTTTAAGAATTGCAAAGTATCCATAAAAATCGGATGGTATACTCTTGATTCATATGGGATCCAATTGTTTTTGTGCAACCATAGACTTGAACAGATGAGTCTCATCCAAAAAAACAGCAGACACTAGTGCAAGCTGATCTTTTTTTCATGCAGACATTTAATCCATGTCATAAAATTATCATCTGTACATTGTATTTGCATCCCATTAGTCCGAGTGCTGTTTATATGAGGTCAGATAGTTTCATGGACAACACTTGGACTGAAAATACTGTTGTGTGAACGAAGCCTTAGAAAAATATTATATGCAATAAACCACCAAGTATTAGGGTATGTTCACACAACCGTATTTTCGGCCAGAGCGCTGTCCATGAAAAAAACTGACCTCTGACTGATGGCATTAGAACTAATAAAATTCATTAGGATTTCCAGATGACCAATTATTTCAGACGGGCTGAATGTCCATGTGAAAAAAAAATCTCAGTATGCACCAGTCTCTTCCGCATTTTGGGTGAGACTCGCCTTTTCAAGTCAATGGGTGCACACAAAAAAAAATTGGATCAACCATATAGAATCTGATTTTTACAAATATGTTGGAATTCTTAACATAGGAAATCATATTTGGTCTTGTAAATTTTATTAACTGCTGACGTATAAAAACGAATGTCACACAGATGGCATATGAGTAGCATATGGATTGCACATGGATGACAATACAGATGAAAAATCAGCGTTGTTCTGGATGAAAAAGAAATGATTTGTTATACAGTCATCTAAACTTAGTCTTACTGAGAGATTTATTCAAGTCATATTCCCATTTAAGGATATGAGATTGTTATCTACATATGTTTAGGTCAGAATAAAAAGTACTGATACTTTGTGTGAGTAATTTAAGAAAGTACGATATAAAAGGGAACAATAGTGAGAAGAGGATGTTCTTAGAGTGAAATGTCCTAAGCGGAAGATATTTATAGAAATCTGTTTTGGAGAAAATGTATTTTTCACTAAATTCTCAGAAGCAATAAATCGTATAGTTTGTTTTATATATATATATATATATATATATATATACAGTGCCTACAAGTAGTATTCAACCCCCTGCAGATTTAGCAGGTTTGATAAGATGCAAATAAGTTAGAGCCTTCAAACTTCACACAAGAGCAGGATTTATTAACAGATGCATAAATCTTACAAACCAAAAAGATATGTTGCTCAGTTAAATGTTAAAAAATTTTAAACATAAAAGTGTGGGTCAATTATTATTCAACCCCTAGGTTTAATATTTTGTGGAATAACCCTTGTTTGCAATTACAGCTAATAATCGTCTTTTATAAGACCTGATCAGGCCGGCACAGGTCTCTGGAGTTATCTTGGCCCACTCCTCCATGCAGATCTTCTCCAAGTTATCTAGGTTCTTTGGGTGTCTCATGTGGACTTTAATCTTGAGCTCCTTCCACAAGTTTTCAATTGGGTTAAGGTCAGGAGACTGACTAGGCCACTGCAACACCTTGATTTTTTGCCTCTTGAACCAGGCCTTGGTTTTCTTGGCTGTGTGCTTTGGGTCATTGTCTTGTTGGAAGATGAAATGACGACCCATCTTAAGATCCTTGATGGAGGAGCGGAGGTTCTTGGCCAAAACCTCCAGGTAGACCGTGCTATCCATCTTCCCATGGATGCGGACCAGATGGCCAGGCCCCTTGGCTGAGAAACAGCCCCACAGCATGATGCTGCCACCACGCTGCTTGACTGTAGGGATGGTATTCTTGGGGTCGTATGCAGTGCCATCCAGTCTCCAAACGTCACGTGTGTGGTTGGCACCAAAGATCTCGATCTTGGTCTCATCAGACCAGAGAACCTTGAACCAGTCTGTCTCAGAGTCCTCCAAGTGATCATGAGCAAACTGTAGACGAGCCTTGACATGACGCTTTGAAAGTAAAGGTACCTTACGGGCTCGTCTGGAACGGAGACCATTGCGGTGGAGTACGTTACTTATGGCATTGACTGAAACCAATGTCCCCACTGCCATGAGATCTTCCCGGAGCTCCTTCCTTGTTGTCCTTGGGTTAGCCTTGACTCTTCGGCCAAGCCTGGCCTCGGCACGGGAGGAAACTTTCAAAGGCTGTCCAGGCCGTGGAAGGCTAACAGTAGTTCCATAAGCCTTCCACTTCCGGATGATGCTCCCAACAGTGGAGACAGGTAGGCCCAACTCCTTGGAAAGGGTTTTGTACCCCTTGCCAGCCTTGTGACCCTCCACGATCTTGTCTCTGATGGCCTTGGAATGCTCCTTTGTCTTTCCCATGTTGACCATGTATGAGTGCTGTTCACAAGTTTGGGGAGGGTCTTAAATAGTCAGAAAAGGCTGGAAAAAGAGATAATTAATCCAAACATGTGAAGCTCATTGTTCTTTGTGCCTGAAATACTTCTTAATACTTTAGGGGAACCAAACAGAATTCTGGTGGTTTGAGGGGTTGAATAATAAATGACCCTCTAAATAAACTTTTCACAATTTAAAAAAAAATTAAACAAAGAAATAACATTCTTTTTTGCTGCAGTGCATTTCACACTTCCAGGCTGATCTGTACAGTCCAAATGTCACAATGCCAAGTTAATTCCGAATGTGTAAACCTGCTAAATCTGCAGGGGGTTGAATACTACTTGTAGGCACTGTATATATTCAAACAATGTGAAAAACATATAGCCAGCTCACCATAAAGGAGTTCCTCTTGATGCAGTAATCGGTGAAGTGGTGAATTGAAAGAAATATTAAAAAAACATTCAATTAGATTTGTTGCGAGGAGAGCTCCTACTATAGGTTCTATGTTGACGGCAAGCTTATTTACTGATCCAGACAAAAAATTGAAACAAAATTGGATGAAAATTGTAGGCTGTTATGGTTGTGGTGCAAAAATATGTAAGTGTTGCAAATATATTGTTAAAACAAAAACATTTTCTTCTATAAAAAATGGAAAAAACTTTGAGATTTTTTCCTTTATTAATTGTAATACAGAAAATGTAATATATCTTATTGATTGCAATATTTGCGGACTTCAATATGTGGGTTGCACCAATAATTCATTGAAACAGCGTATGCGAAAACATTTGTCGGATTCGGTTAATTTGCCTATTGCAGGAGCCTCTGCGGTTTCTAAACACTTCGCTAATGTGCATAAAGGAGATTTAAAAAGTTTTTCCTTTAGGGGAATAGAGGTGGTTACAAAATCACATAGGGGTGGTGACTTTAAAAGTAAAATCCTATCCAGAGAAAGTAGGTGGATCTTTTTATTAGAGACTAGAGTTCCAGACGGACTGAACAGTAGAATGGATCTCATTACACAATATTAGGTAAGAATACAAGAAAAATAAATAATTTTTTTTTTTTTTTTTTTTGGGGAGAAGGAGGAAAAGAGAAAAGGGAGAGGAATCGAAAAGGAATAGAGTTCATGTATGAATTTACAAAAGATTATATCTTTATCTTAAACCTACTCTATGATATTATACCTTCTGAGAGTTATTTTTGTGATTGTTTCTGATGTTTAGATCATGCCTACTATACCTACTATATGATGCATTTTTTCATATATGTTTATATATTGTTGCTTTTTGTGGCAGTTATTCCATATTATTGTTGATTCATTACTAAATGTTTATATAATTTGTCTATGTATAAAACATGTTCAATATAGGTATTTTTCTGGCAACATTTTTGAACTGAGTTTCAACCATCTACTCAGATGTTTTTAATTGGTTTGTTCCACTGTTTTGAATTAAGGGTCATTTGAATATGTTCCACAAAGGAGGATATATTGCTAGTGTTGGAGCTTAGTTCAAATAGGACCGTGAGGAAGGCACATAGTGCTGAAGCATGTAGTCCCTTGCTGGAATGCTACTAGTTGATAGGAGTTCCTTATACTTTTTATGATATAATGGATTAATAAAGAAGAAGTTTTTACAAATCTGGTGAACTCTCATCCTTTTGCTGGATCCCCATTTCCTTATATATATATATATATATCGGGACTGTAAATAAATATATAAGTACTCGCGCTATGATTCAGACATGAAAAAACATTACTGATCAATTTTTCAAAAATACCTGTGATGGTGTTTGAGGAATATTCTGATTCTAGATGAGAAGTGGTGTACCTTCTAATAAGAATTCACTTAGACGGGCTAGAAGTTAAAAGAGCAGATATTTAAGAGCTAGGAATTTTGCACTCAAAGAAGTAAAAATCCAATTAGTGGATAATTATTAAAAAATATATAAAAAAATATATAGCATGCAGTGAAAATAATAATATAAGTCAGCACCTTGCAGTACGTGCAAACGTGCGATAGAATACCACAATTGTAGTGTCGGCACTACCTTGAATTAATTCAATTAGTTCATAGACCATTGGTGGTATACTAATTAATCGTGCTAGAACTGAACACTGTGAATACGGGCTAGGAACAGGCAAAAAGCCAAGGAGTGGCTGACGCTATGTGTATATATTAACGCCGCCCACATAAAAGTGCTGTGAGTGCTGAAAAGTGCTGCGCTGTAGGCAGGCAAAGTCCGGTACCTGCACAATGAGAAATACACTTTAACTCCAATCAGTGGATAGTGTTTACTTAGCTTGTATTCCGTGTTATAGTCTCTTTGGATAGATAGTAGGTCCTGGCGCGTTGTCCCGGCCGGTGATTATATGTATTCCAAACTTTCATTAATACTTGAATTGAAGGAAGATTAACATTTTTTAGAATTACGATCTACCATATTTCTTTTGATAAAAGTACATCTTCAAGACTAAGGGTGCTTTCACATTGCATTCTGTGTCCCCGTCGGTGCATATGTCCGAAATCCCCTGGAAAATGGGGTCCAGACGCATGAGCCAATGATGCCACAGACTGTAATGGTGATGGCAGAGCGCACGTTCGCTCTGACGTCACCATTACAGTCTATGGCCCCGTCAGTTTATGCATCCTAACCCCATTTTGCAGGGGATTTTGGACATACAGTATGCACCGACGGGGACACAGAACGCAATGTGAAAGCACCCTTAGCCTCTTAACGACCACTGATACACCTTTTAACAGTGGTAATTAAAGGTAGTTATTCCCGCAGGTATCAGCTGTACATGACAGCTGACACCCTGCGGTATCAGACCTGACCAGTTTTGTGACCGATCGGGGCCGATTAACCCCTTAAATACCGCTGTCAATCAGGACAGTGGTATTTAAGTTGTTACGGGGGGGTCACAAGACCCCATTAGTAACCATCGGATCCCCACAATGAGAATCGCAGGTCCCGATGGTTACCATGGTACCCTGATGTCATGTGATGACCCCAGGGTACGGTGGCCTGTGAGACCCAGTAATAACTGACTGCTGTCATGCACTGCTCTACATGAGTACAGCAGTGTATGAGACCAGTGATCAAAGTAAAAATTATACATGTCCCACAATGAAAAAGTGTAAAAAAAAAAGTAAAATAAAATGTAAAAAATAAACAAAAAAGCACAAAAATGCACACACAGATCACTAAACTCCATTTATCCACTCAAAACACAGCGTTTCTGATAAAACAATAATAAACAAAACAACATACACATAAATGGTATCGTCGCATTCAGAATGACCCGCTCTATAAAACTGGCATGTTATTTGGTGGCGAACGTTGTAAAAAAAAAAAACACGCCAAAAATGTTGCTTTTTCATCATAGTTAGGCTACTTTCACACTAGCGTTTTTTTGCGCTGCGTTTGGAGCGCACATGACACGCATGTCAAAAGCGCATACAAATGCTGGTAAATGCTGCATTATTTTGTATCATTATTGTGCGCATTACAACAAAAAATCGCAGCGTTTTTCATGCGTTTGCATTTTTTATTCGCAATAAACAGGAGAAAAAATCCTTGAAAAGTTCTTGCAACACACTCCACCAATGGGACAGCAGTGGGCGTGTCTATGGAAATTCTTTATATAGCCCCTGTTTACACCTGAATTCTTCACATTTGCTTGCATTTGACTTGAGAAACATGGATCTGCGCTGGAAGAGCTTTTACTTTGACTTGGATCTGGACATGAGGATGGCTCAGGCTTATTGCCGTTGCTTGCCATGAACAGAGGGAGAGAGAGAGGCAGCGAAGACGGCAGCAGCGGTGAATGTGGATACATCCCATTATTGAACTCCGGGAGAGCCGTGGAGCGTACCACACCCTCCACAGTGAGCTACAGGCAAACCCGGAGAAATTTACGGATCATACCCGGATGACTTAAGAAACCTTTAACTATTTGCTTGGTCGGGTCAAAGAAGTCATCCGGAGACAGGACACGCAGCTCCGGCGTGCGATTACTCCTGACGAACGGCTCCTGGTCACATTAAGGTAGATAGTTTTGCTAAACCAATGCCTGTTGATTTTTCTTGCTTGTGACATGTACTCTTCCAAATCTGGCATAATTACAGTTCTGCCATGTCGGTAACTACAAGCTGCGTTCATTTTTGGATGGCATGTATTGAACCAAAGGCTGCAGAATTTTTTGTTTGTTTTTTTTTAATTTAACGTGTTAAAAAAATTATGTATACACAAATATTAATTATTGTTTTCTTTGTATCACAGATTCATGGCTACTGGAGAGACCCTCTCGTCACTGCACTTCCAGTACCGGATTGGAATCTCCACGTTGTCTGGAATTGTAGCGGACACCTGCCGAGCTCTCTGGAACGTTCTTTGTCCCGAATTCATGCCCATGCCAACCGCAGAAAAGTGGTTGGAAATCGCCAAAAGATTCTGGACTGACTGCAATTTCCCTAACTGTTTGGGAGCGGTGGATGGGAAACACATCAGGATTATCAAGCCCAAAAGAACAGGGTCTGAGTTCTTTAACTACAAAAAGTACTTTTCTACTGTACTGATGGCCATTGCGGATGCAGACTATATGTTTATTGCAGTGGACATTGGGGCATTTGGCCATGGGAATGACTCCCAGGCTTTTAAGATCTCAGACATGGGCAGGAGGTTGTATGGCAATTACCTCAATTTCCCCATGCCAGGGCCTCTTCCCAACACCGAAAGTCCGCCACAGCCTTTTGTAATGGTTGGTGATGAAGCGTTCCAGATGTCCCAAAACCTGCTGAAACCCTACTCCAGCCGGGACTTGGACCACAACAAAAGAATTTTCAATTACAGGCTCACCAGGGCCAGCAGAACAGTAGAGTGTGCATTTGGTATCCTTGTATCTAGATGGCGCATTCTTGGCACAGCTATTAATCTGAAACTGGAAACCGTGGATGAGGTGGTCAAGGCCTGTGTTGTTCTACATAACTTTGTACTTTCTCGAGAGCACTCAAACTTTGATCTTGATGATGTTGATCCTAATCCATTGCCTGAATTTACACAGCACCCTCTCAGGTCATCCGTTGAAGTTGGCCAAATGAGGGACCAATTTGCGGCATACTTCAACTCAGATGTAGGACGGGTGGAATGGCAAGAGCAAATGGTTTAAAAAAAATTTATTGCATGTTCTTTGTATGTTAATAAAAAAAACTGTTTTGATACCTGTACTGAGTGCATTCTCTGTTTTTACACTCCCAATACCATTAGCAAGTAGCCAGGTGTATCAGTGAATTTATGATGCTGAGTTTTGTGCATCATGATTTCACTAATACTCCAGAGTAGGTGACTATATAGATTATGTGGTTATTTACAAGGTATATCTATAGTTCCTTTCCTTTTTGTCTAATAGTTAAATGAGAACAATAGATATGCCTTGCACTCAACACCATCCTCTATAGCCATGGTTTTCAAAATGTAGTCCTAAATGTCAACCAACATATCATGTTTACTTTTTTTTAATTTTTTTAACTCAAATTTAATTACTAAAAACATGCTATGTTGGTTTGCTTTGAATACTGTAGTTGGGAAACCCTGCTCAATTCAGTGTGTGCAATACACCAGATATCTCGATGACTGACGTTTCTTGTGTCAGTCTTGGAGATATGTTTTGTCAACGAAACCAATCTACATGACTTGTCTTTTTCACAGCAGTGTCGACATTCTAGTAATATTGCACAGGCAGACTGGATCCAGCAGGTTTCCCCAACTCCACTCCACAAGGTCCACCACCAGATCATGTTGTAATGAAATCCATAGCTTCGTTGATAACTGTTTCACAAGAGCCCAAAAAAAGAGGATTCCGTACAATATGATCTTTTGGTGGACCTTGAGGACTGGAGTTGGGGAACCCTGCTGGATCGAGTATGTGCAATATTACTAGAATGTAGAGACTGTTGTTGAAAAGGCAAGTCATGTAGATTTGGTTTGTTGACATCACACATACAGTGCCTACAAGTAGTTTTCAACCCCCTGCAGATTTAGCAGGTTTACACATTCGGAATTAACTTGGCATTGTGACATTTGGACTGTAGATCAGCCTGGAAGTGTGAAATGCACTGCAGCAAAAAAGAATGTTATTTCTTTGTTTAATTTTTTTTTAAATTGTGAAAAGTTTATTCAGAGGGTCATTTATTATTCAACCCCTCAAACCACCAGAATTCTGTTTGGTTCCCCTAATGTATTAAGAAGTATTTCAGGCACAAAGAACAATGAGCTTCACATGTTTGGATTAATTATCTCTTTTTCCAGCCTTTTCTGACTATTTAAGACCCTTCCCAAACTTGTGAACAGCACTCATACATGGTCAACATGGGAAAGACAAAGGAGCATTCCAAGGCCATCAGAGACAAGATCGTGGAGGGTCACAAGGCTGGGAAGGGGTACAAAACCCTTTCCAAGGAGTTGGGCCTACCTGTCTCCACTGTTGGGAGCATCATCCGGAAGTGGAAGGCTTATGTAACTACTGTTAGCCTTCCACGGCCTGGACAGCCTTTGAAAGTTTCCTCCCGTGCCGAGGCCAGGCTTGTCCGAAGAGTCAAGGCTAACCCAAGGACAACAAGGAAGGAGCTCCGGGAAGATCTCATGGCAGTGGGGACATTGGTTTCAGTCAATACCATAAGTAACGTACTCCACCGCAATGGTATCCGTTCCAGACGAGCCCGTAAGGTAACTTTACTTTCAAAGCGTCATGTCAAGGCTCGTCTACAGTTTGCTCATGATCACTTGGAGGACTCTGAGACAGACTGGTTCAAGGTTCTCTGGTCTGATGAGACCAAGATCAAGATCTTTGGTGCCAACCACTCACGTGACGTTTGGAGACTGGATGGCACTGCATACGACCCCAAGAATACCATCCCTACAGTCAAGCATGGTGGTGGCAGCATCATGCTGTGGGGCTGTTTCTCAGCCAAGGGGCCTGGCCATCTGGTCCGCATCCATGGGAAGATGGATAGCACGGCCTACCTGGAGATTTTGGCCACGAACCTCCGCTCCTCCATCAAGGATCTTAAGATGGGTCGTCATTAAATCTTCAAACAAGACAACGACCCAAAGCACACAGCCAAGAAAACCAAGGCCTGGTTCAAGAGGCAAAAAATCAAGGTGTTGGAGTGGCCTAGTCAGTCTCCGGACCTTAACCCAATTGAAAACTTGTGGAAGGAGCTCAAGATTAAAGTCCACATGAGACACCCAAAGAACCTAGATAACTTGGAGAAGATCTGCATGGAGGAGTGGGCCAAGATAACTCCAGAGACCTGTGCCGGCCTGATCAGGTCTTATAAAAGACGATTATTAGCTGTAATTGCAAACAAGGGTTATTCCACAAAATATTAAACCTAGGGGTTGAATAATAATTGACCCACACTTGTATGTTTAAAATTTATTAAAATTTAACTGAGCAACATAACTTTTTGGTTTGTAAGATTCATGCATCTGTTAATAAATCCTGCTCTTGTGTGAAGTTTGAAGGCTCTAACTTATTTGCATCTTATCAAACCTGCTAAATCTGCAGGGGGTTGAATACTACTTGTAGGCACTGTATCTCCAAGACTGACACAAGAAACATGTCTCACACAAGAATGAGTAATGGAGATATATGTTGTTGCAAAAACGCTAAGTGTACGGCACAGCAGTGGCGTATCCAGGGGGGGGCAGCCGGGGCAGTTGCCCCGGGCGCAGCCAGCAGGGGGGCGCAGTCGGGCCGCCTAATGCAGCGGTCCGCAGTGTCTCCCCCCCCGGCGGCTGCGCTCTGCCGCCCCCATCCTGTGAGCCGGCTGTTCTCTGTGACGGCTGTCAAGCTGACAGCCGGCGCAGAGAAGGAGGCCGCGCCGGCTCCCAGGCAGCAATTGTACTGGCGTCTATACAGACGCGTGTACAATTAGCTCTGACCGCCGGGTCAGAGAGACGTCAGCAGCGTGATCATGTCATGTGATCACGCTGCTGATGTCACTCCCCGGCGCCCAGAGCAAACGCTGGTGGTAAGTGTGCTCCACTGTGGAGCTGAAGAACCACCGACGATGGGAGATGGGGGGGTGTTTATGAGTGGGGGGGTTATTGAGTGGGGATGGGGGTTAATGAGTGGGGGGTTAATGAGTGGAGATGGGGTTTATTGTGGGGATGGGTGTTAATGAGTGGGGGGTTATTGAGTGGATATGGGGGTTAATGTGGGGATGGGGGCTAAAGTGAGGGGGTTAATGTGGAGATGGGGTTAATGAGTGGGGGGTTAATGAGTGAAGATGGGGGTTAATGAGTGGAGATGGGGGTTAATGTGGGGATGGGGTTAATGAGTGGGGGGGTTAATGTGTGGGGGTTAAAGTATGGGGGTTAATGAGTGGGGCGTTAATGAGTGTGGGGGTTA
The DNA here is from genome assembly GCF_039654945.1 of Dendrobates tinctorius. Lineage (NCBI taxonomy): Eukaryota > Metazoa > Chordata > Amphibia > Anura > Dendrobatidae > Dendrobates > Dendrobates tinctorius. The sequence continues at coordinate 25,537,541 of NW_027361675.1, forward strand.
ATGAGTGGCGATGGGGGTTAATAAGTGGGGATGGGGGTTAATAAGTGGGGGGTTAATGAGTGTGGGGGTTAATGAGTGGAGATGGGGTTAATTAGTGGGGATGGGGGTTAATGAGTGGGGGTACATAATGTGTGGGGGGATTTGGGAGTAGGGATGGGGGATACTTAATGTGTGGGGGGATTTGGGAGTAGGGACAAGGGATTATTGAGTGGGGATGGGGGATACTTAATGTGTGGGGGGATTTGGAGTGGGGATGGGGGGTACTTAATGTGTGTGCTGGATTTGGGATGTGGGATTTGGAGTGGGGATGGTATTTAACGTGTGTGGGGAGATTTGAGGACAAAATGAAGAGTATGTATGAGGGCATATATAAGGAAGCAGTATGGGGGATGGGTGCAGACAGTAAAGGGTGCGAACGGATGAATGTATGTGGGCACAGTATGGGGAGTGAGGGTGATGGCATGTGTGCAGACACAGTATGGGGAGTCAGGGGTATGTGTGAGCAGACAGTATAGAGAGTGAGGGGGTAAATATATGATGAGACAGTATGGTGCACAGAGGGATGTTAGAGGAGGGAGGGGAATAGTGTGAGGCGACAGTATATTGCAGACATTTTTATTAGGGGCATTATAATGACACTTCTATCTTTAAGGGCATCGTGTGAAGATTTGCTGCAGAAGACCGGAGAAGATGGAAGTCTGCAGAGACGAGATGTGGATGAGAAAACTCATCATGGGGTCTGAACAAGAAGAAGAAAAGGAGAAAGACTCCAGAGACGACGTCATCTATAAGGTACCTGGATGTAAATGTTATTTGTGATACTGACTAATTCTCATGTTTTTATTTGTTAGGAACATTAAAGGGGTTGTCCAGGTTTTTACGGAGTCTGCAGACATTCTATGTGACTGCAGACTTCTGAATTCTCACAGTGCGCACTGAACACTGTCAGGATTCTCTCATGCCGGTAATTTACATACATACGGTCACATGCTGACTAGACATGTGTGGCCTCACTCAATGATAATGAACAGAGCGAGGCCGGGCACGTCTAGTCGGAATGTGGCCAGAAGTATACAAATCACATACTTGTTCTGACATGACTGTACATCGGCAAGGGAGAATGCTAAAAGTGTGCAGTGCATTCATTGTGAGAATTCAGAAGCTGCAATGTCAGGACTCAGCTCTGCAGGTTCCAGTAGTCATCACATGGACACTTCACTCATATGCGATTTTCATAGTTATGGTCCTGTGACAACGAGCTTCTCTTCCTGCTTTCAGTTTTTTACTGAACATTGAGAGCATTAGGGAGAGCAGCTCGTGGCTAAATGGCTAAGTGTGCAAGTCACATATGTACTTTTTTTTTTTTTGGGGGGGGGGGCGCCGAACCAAATTCTTGCCCCGGGTGCCAGAAAGCCTAGATACGCCTCTGCGGCACAGTGTGTGTAGTCGGCGATAGACACAGTAACCATTCCAAATTTTTTGAAAGCACAAGTGCACATTTATTTTGTAACAAAAAAGAACCCCAAAAAAATTTATTAGGAATGATGTTTGGAGGAAGATTGGGAGACTTTGGGTGTGTGGAGAGACGAGGAACGACTGGAGGTAGAGGAAGGGGTTCTAGGAGAAGGGGAGACAAAAGTACTGGGGGAAGGGAGCTCTGGAATGGACATTGAGCCAGCCTGAGACACATTAGGAGGAGACGGTGGATGGACAAACAAAGTTTTTTTTTTTTTTTTCTTCTTCTTTGGCGCAGGAATATCCTGCCCGGACCGACTTGCAGCCTGTGACCGCCTTACTTTTGTTGACCGCCTGGTGACGGTGGACAGTGGCGTTGCCCTGTAAAATAGGGAAGGCGGATCACCCCTTTGCTGCTCTGTGGTGGCGGTGGCGGTGTTGCTAGAAGTGGCGGTGCTCCTAGGAGAGAAATTTGGGTCGGTGCTCTGAGCAAGAGGCTGCCTGTCTGGGATCTCATCCAAAGTTCTTGGGGGACTCAGAGGAGGAGAATTGGTGGCGGTTATGTTGACATGAGGAGTGGTCGTGGTGCTTCTTTGCTGCGGAGTGCTGGCGGTGCTCCTTTGCTGAGTGGTGGTGGTGCTCCTTTGCTGCGGAGTGCTGGCGGTGCTCTGTTGCTGAGGAGTGCTGGCAGTGCTCCTTTGCTGATGAGTGCTGGCAGTGCTCCTTTGCTGATGAGTGCTGGCGGTGCTCTGTTGCTGCGGAGTGCTGGCGGTGCTCCTTTGGTGTTGACTGGTGGTGTCGGTGGCCCAAGTAGGTTCTGTGGTGGTTTGGTTCCAAGCTGGTGGTGCTGTGGCGGTGGTGGTGCTCCATACAGGAGCAGCGCTTGCCATAGTGGTGGTGGCGGAGGAGTGTCCAGCAGCACTCAGACTTGAGGTGGTGTAGTGATGTCCGGCTTCACTGGGAATGCAGGTGGCCGTGCAGTGGTATGCAGCAGAAGTCGGTAGTGTGGTAAAGCGAGTCAGCGGTGGAACTATTGGAAATGACACCACTGACTGCTGAACATACCGATTCTACGGCATAGCCTGCAAGTAAGCAGTGTTGCAGGCCTGTAACACACTCAGCTGTTGCTCAGGACTAAGGTGTTCCGCCATGCCCTGTTCAATTTTGCTGAAAAAATGGTGCGCTGGTCTGTTGAGGACGGCCTCCAGACGGTCAAGGCGCTGGTCTACAGAGTGGAAGCGGTGTGTTCCATGTGGTTAAAACCACGTTCCACGTGGTTAAAACCACGTTCCATCAGGGAAAAACCGCTTTCCGTTCTGGCGGCCAGCGCCTTGAGGCTGGCCTTAAAGGCCTCGCTCAAGTGCATGAACTCGGGCATGACATTCCTGTCCAAGGCCCTCTGCCGCTGGCGGGTAGTGCCCGCATAACCAGTGACAGATACCTGGGACAGGGGAACACCTGATGGACCAGCTTCCTGGTCACCAGCTGTCTGTGTTGCTGACCTGCAAGATGCTTCCTGACTGTCGAATGGCTGGGACGGGTCCGAGGTCGATCGATGAAGAACCGCTCCCGGGACAGGTTGCAGGGTGCTGCTCCAAGTGCTGTGGAAAGAAAGGGAAAACATGAGTATCATGCATTTACAAGAAGCATCACCTGTGGAAAAGAAAAGCACATAGTAATAACAAACCAAAAAAAAAAACACTTATGCTCTGCTGGCAAGGACCGGTCTCAGGAAAGCTAACTCGCGATGATAGCGGTACTTTCTTCTGTGCCTTGCCGCAGAACCACTCCGAACCTGTCCCTCAGCACGAACATCAGTGTTGAAGCGATCCTTTATCGAGCGCCAACGTGTGCGGATTTTGTTCATTGCTGGGAAAAAAAGAAAAAAAAAAATTAGAAAATGCACTTTAGGCAACTTAGTTATTAGCACACACACCGGATAGAACTTTACAAACAGTCAATGCTGCAGCACAAATAAAATTCTAGACACAATGCAGTCACTGTTGATACTGAGGACACTGTTATGTTTCCTGCTAGAATATATGTATCAGCGAAAACAACAGTATCATCAGGAGCAAGAGTGAAAACAGGATCAAGACAGCAGTTGAAAAAGCAATCACAGTTTTCCACAAGGCATTGTTGTTTTAAATGCAAGAATATATCTTGCCAAAAAAACACCAGCACCATCAGGACCAAAAATCAATGCAGCAGTTGAAGACCAAAATCAATCACAGTTTTCCACAAGGCATTGGTGCTTTTCATGCAAGAATATATCTTGCAAAAAAACACCAGCACCATCAGGACCATAAATCAATGCAGCAGTTGAAGACACAAATCAATCACAGTATTTGTGGCGCCCCTGAGGCTCAGTCGCCACAGAGGTACTGCACCTTCACCTAAGGTGTAGTGCCCCATCGCCTAGGTAAGTTGGGAACTCCTTTCCACACTCCAACACTCGCATCCCACACAACAGGGTAGTTCTGCACATCCCCAGTAAGGTGTCTCTCTCCTCCTAGACATTAGGAGTGCCTTGGTGGTTCCCTGCATGGAACACTGGATGTGCTGGGAGGTGGGTGGAGTTGAGATCCATATAAAAGAGGGGGAAGGTTTTGAATTACAGGTCAGTCAGACGAGGGTCTGAGAGAGAGAGAGAGAGCAGGCTGACAGCAGGTCAGCCTGAGTGGAGTTCAAGGCGGAGGAAGGCAGTCAGTCAGGAGAGGCTGAGGACTGGTCTTAGTGGAACAAGCTCCCCAGAAGAGAGATAGAAGAGAGAGTGCTGCAGCTGCCTCAGTGATCTGAGCCAGCTGACACGGGAAAGAGAAGAGAAGGAGAAAGACGTAGACTTGCAACCTAAGCTTCCATAAGAGAGAAGGAACAGCGCGGAACGAAGGAGTAGAGAGAACAGAGAGGAGTTGTGGTTGGAAGAGGAACCCTGCCTATAGGTTCTCAGCGCAAGGCCGGGGCCCGGTCCCCGAGGTTGTATGGACACTTATGGTTCTGCAGCAGACACCGGTGGAGTAGTTGGCTGTAAATGCACTACTCCCATCAAAGACTTGGGACACAACAGCAACTGATTCGCGAGTCAGGACTCTGAGAGGAGTCCCCGATAGAGGCTACAGCTGTCTGTCATACAAGTAAGGTTCTAGGAACATCTGACAGGAGGAGTTCCAGAGAACTATGGTACTGGAGTTCTTCACACTAAAAGGCGCAATAGAGGAGTCGTTCAGGAAAGGCACATGTTGGCGGAGTGTTGGAGAGGAGAACCCTGACTTGCCGGGGAGGTTGATTGACTCTCTTTCCCGGAGGACACGGCACGGAGGCAAGTACCAGTGGGTACCATGAACTGTGAGTAAAGCTTTGAAACTGCAAGCCCTGGTGTCCTCCATTCATTCGCCTCTAACACCTTCAGCACCGCTACATCTGGGTACCAGCATCTATACCACTCTGCGCCTCTCCTCATCCATTGCACCTACACTGCCCTGGGACTACAGCTCCACCTGTGGGGAGCTACACCATCTTTGCTGCACTACACCATCAGTCCCAGCGGATCTGCATGCGGCGTTGGCGCAACATCTTATTTGCCAAACACCACGGGTGGCGTCACGAACTATCTAAATAAACTATTACACTATTAACATCACCGCCATTGATATTGGGCGCCCAGGGCCACGGACCGGGTCACTGCTGCTGTGACACATTCCCCCTGATACCGGCCCGGTACCGAGTACCCCACAGCCCTGGGAAGGCGACCCATTTTCCATTGGTGTTTTAAATGCAAGAATATATCTTGCCAAAAAACACCAGCACCATCAGGACCATAAATCAATGCAGCAGTTGAAGAGACAAATCAATCACAGTTTTCCACAAGGCATTGGTGTTTTAAAGGCAAGAATATATCTTGCCAAAAAAACACCACTACCATCAGGACCATAAATCAATGCAGCAGTTGAAGACACAAATCAATCACAGTTTTCCACAAGGCATTGGTGCTTTTCATGCAAGAATATATCTTGCCAAAAAAACACCAGCACCATCAGGACCATAAATCAATGCAGCAGTTGAAGACCAAAATCGATCACAGGTTTCCAAAAGGCATTGGTGCTTTTCATACAAGAATATATCTTGCCAAAAAAAACACCAGCACCATCAGGACCATAAATCAATGCAGCAGTTGAAGACCAAAATCAATCACAGTTTTCCTCAAGGCATTGGTGCTTTTCATGCAAGAATACAGTCATGGCCAAAAGTTTTGAGAATGACACAAATATTATATTTTCACATGATCTGCTGGCCTCTGGTTTTTATGTGTGTTTGTCAGATGTTTTTATCACATACAGAAATATAATTGCAATCATATTATGAGTAGCAAAAGGTTATATTAACAGAATGAGTTAATGCAGCAAGTCAATATTTGCAGTGTTGACCCTTCTTCTTGAGGACCTCAGCAATTCTCCCTGGCATGCTCTCAATCAACTTCTGGATCAAATCCTGACTGATAGCAGTCCATTCTTGCAAAATCAATGCTTTTATTTTGTCTGAATTTGAAGGTTTTTGTTTGTCCACCCGTCTCTTGATGATTGACCACAAGTTCTCAATGGGATTAAGATCTGGGGAGTTTCCAGGCCATGGTCCCAAAATCTCTGTTTTGTTCCCTGAGTCATTTAGTTATCACCTTTGCTTTATGGTAAGGTGCTCCATCATGTTGAAAAAGGCATAGTTGATCGCCAAACTGCTCTTGGACGGTTGGGAGAAGTTGCTCTTGGAGGACATTCTGGTACCATTCTTTATTCATGGCTGTGTTTTTAGGCAAGACTGAGAGAGAGCCCATTCCCTTGGCTGAGAAGCAACCCCACACATGAATGGTTTCAGGATGCTTGACAGTTGGCATGAGACAAGACTGGTGGTAGCGCTCACCTGGTCATCTCCGAATAAGCCGTTTTCAAGATGTCCCAAACAATCGAAAAGGGGATTCATCAGAGAAAATGACTTTACCCCAGTCCTCAGCAGTCCACTCCCTGTACCTCTTGCAGAATATCAGTCTGTCCATGATGTTTTTTCTGGAGAGAAGTGGCTTCTTTGCTGCCCTCCTTGAGACCAGGCCATGCTCCAAGAGTCTCCGCCTCACAGTGCGTGCAGATGCACTCACACCTGCCTGCTGCCATTCCTGAGCAAGCTCTGCACTGCTGGTAGCCCGATCCCGCAGCTGAAACACTTTTAAGAGACGGTCCTGGTGCTTGCTGGTCTTTCTTGGGCGCCCTGGAGCCTTTTTGGCAACAAGGGAACCTCTCTCTTTGAAGTTCTTGATGATGCGATAGATTGTTGACTGAGTTGCAATCTTTCTAGCTGCGATACTCTTCCCTGTTAGGCCATTTTTGTGCAGTGCAATGATGACTGCACATGTTTCTTTAGAGATAACCATGGTTAACAGAAGAGAAACAATGATGCCAAGCACCAGCCTCCTTTTAAAGTGTCCAGTGGTGTCATTCTTACTTAATCATGACAGACTGATCTCCAGCCCTGTCCTCATCAACACCCACACCTGTGTTAATGGAGCAATCACTGAAACAATGTTAGCTGGTCCATTTAAGGCAGGGCTGCAATGATGTTGAAATGTGTTTTGGGGGATAAAGTTCATTTTCTAGGCAAATATTGACTTTGCAAGTAATTGCTGTTAAGCTGATCACTCTTTATAACATTCTGGAGTATATGCAAATTGCCATTAGAAAAAATGAAGCAGTAGACTTTGTAAAAATTAATATTTGTGTCATTCTCAAAACTTTTGGCCATGACTGTATATCTTGCCAAAAAAACACCATCAGGACCTTAAATCAATGCAGCAGTTGAAGACACAAATCAATCACAGTTTTCCACAAGGCATTGGTGCTTTTCATGCAAGAATATATCTTGCCAAAAAAAACACCAGCACCATCAGGACCATAAATCAATGCAGAAGTTGAAGACACAAATCAATCACAGTTTTCCACAAGGCATTGGTGCTTTTCATGCAAGAATATATCTTGCCAAAAAAACACCAGCACCATCAGGACCATAAATCAATGCAGTATCACAGAGCATCTTTATACTTACTGAACGCCCTTTTTGAAGCTGCAGAGGCGCTGTCCCAGCCATCCATCATCACTGAGGCCACCTCATTCCATTGCTGCTGGGTCACCACTGTGTCTTTGTACTGCTGGTCACGGCTGTCCCACAACGGGATACGCTCCTCAACAAGGCGGATAAGGTGCTCGATGTCGATGTAGACTTCGTCATCCCGTTGTGGAACCTAGAAAAAAAAATATAGAATGCTTAGAATTTTGGAAAAGATACAAAAAGAAACAGAAAAGAAGCAAGATAAATAAAGACAGAAAAAAAAAAAAAAAAAATATATATATATATATATATATATATATATATATATATATACACACACACTCACATTGCGTCTCCTCGCCACGACTTGACTAAGCTGCTCCCGCTCAGAATCCTCAGACTGCTCCCGCTCAGAACGCTCCCGCTCAGACCGCTGCGGCTCAGACCGCTCCAGCGCTTCTTCAGTGCCCGTGTCCGATATCTGTAAAGAAAGAAAAAATTAAAACACATTTCTAGAGGCAGCTATACTTACCAAAAGGCAGCAAGATTCTCACCTCACGATCAGCTTGGGCCAGTTCTTGCCGTGTTGGTGAATACATTGAGCCAAAAGAAGACATGCTGAAAAGAAAAAAAAAATACATTAGTACATTATAAAATTGTACAGGACACACAGACATTATGTGAAGAATACTCACATTTTGGCTCCTGAAGCTTGAATCCACACTTGTAGGCTCTTGTCTGCTCTCTGCAAAGCTGTTTGTAGAGTAATTGTCTGACCCTGAAGGCACCTTCTTTTATTTACAATCCTCCAAAACAATGTTGCTTGTTTAGGGGGAGTTCTAGACCAATGTCTAAACATTGTTTACTCAAATCGCGTGCGCACACAAGGCGCTGACGTGCGCGGTGCCAAGCGCTCGTCAGCGACCACATAGACTGTAATGCTATTTTTATGCGCACGCGATTTTTTTAATGATGTCGCCGGAAAAAAAATGCAACATGTAGCGTACGGCGCGTCTGGGCACACACCTGTAAAATTCACAGCGCACCCTAAATGCTGAAGAGCGCGTACATTCGCAAGACCCTGCGATCACCATGTTAAACATAGGGCAACATTGCGCGTGCGCCCGATAGCGCACGATGCGCTGCACGATCGAACGCTAGTGTGAAACCAGCCTAACTCACAAAAAAGTAAACAAAAGGTGATCAAAAAGTCATATGTAAAAAAAATTATACAAATGAAAATGTCAAACCATCCCGCAAAAAAAGCACGAATATGGTTTATTCAGCAAAAAAATTAAAAAGTTACAGCTCTCAGAATAGGAATATGGAAAAACATAATCATTTCACTAAAATATTGTTTTCAGTGTGCAAAAATAGCAAATCATAAAAAATAACTATGGTATTTACTCGAGTATAAGCCGACCCGAGTATAAGCCGAGGCACCCAATTTTGCTACGGAAAACTGGGTAAGCTTATTGACTCGAGTATAAGCCGGGTATGCATTGTCCCCTTATCCCTGTCCTGCTATGTGTGGCTCCCCCCATCCTGTCCTGCTATGTGTGGCTCTCCCTGTTGCCCTGTTGTATGCATGGCTCCCCCGATCACGCGTGGCTCGGCTCCCATATGGCTCACACACCACCTTCCTACTCACCCTCCTCATACTGTCACTGCATCTCCATTTTCCCAGTGCTGGCAGCTCTTCCTGTGCTCAGTGATCACGTGGTACCGCTCATTAAGGTAATGAATATGTGCCCACGCCTATGGGAGTGGAGAACGTGCATATTCACTCCTTTAATGAGCGATACAAGCAATGGCAGGAGGAGGGTATGTGTGATGTCTTCTTGAAGTCGGCGGCTGCAGCTGTCACTGTGCCACAGCTGCCGGCTCCTGCCGCTGCTCTGCCGCTCCAACTCACCCGCTGGCTTTCTGGACAATGAATCGTGTATAAGCTGAGGGCGGCGTTTTCAGCACAAAAAAATGTGCTGAAAATCTCGGCTTATACACGAGTATATAAATCCATGTAATCGCACCTCAAACTAACTCAAACTAATCAGTCTTATCACTTTTACCGCACAATGAATGGCGCAAAAAATAAAAAAAATAACTGAATTGTTGTTTTTTTTTTTATTCTGTCTGAAAAGTTTTAATAAAAAGCAATCACAAAACATTATGTATCCCAAACTGGTACCAAAAAATTCTGCAACTCGTTCTGCAAAAATTAAGCCCTCACACAGCTCTGTTTGCCAAAAAATAAAGTTGCAGCTCTCAGAATATGGCGGCAAAATAAAATAACTTTTTATTTTATTGTGTGATAGCAGCAAAACCTAAAAAAACTACAGTATATAAATCTGTTATAGCTGTAATCACACTGACCTGAAGAATACATTTGCTTCATCATTGTTACCGCATGGTAAACAGCGCAAAAATAAAAATAAGATCTATTCCTGTACTGCTGTCTATTTGTTCATTCTACCTCCCAAAAATCAGAGTAAGGCTCGGCTCACATTTATCCTGCGTCCTCCGCTGAGCGCTTGCGTAGAGGTTTCCGTGTAAATTCCTCAAAACTGCGATTCATACAAAACCCAGGATGGAACCACTCACTTATAATACAGATGGAGTTACTTTGGACTGGTCTGTGTTCTACCGGTGTCCCATCATTTTAGGCATCTTTTTAGCGCACAAGTGTGGGCTACCACTGATCTGTCTGTGCACACCTAAAAAGATGGAGACCACCAAAGCAGGTGCCAAACAGAGTATGAAGTGTCTCCATCTGCCTCAAGGCAGGTGGTTCCCTTTGGGGCTTCATATTGTCACGTGGACCCGTCCTGTGTGACACGACCAGCAGGCCGGTAACTAAAACAACAAGACGCACCACGTGATACTGTCCTGTGTGACGGCTCGCAGGCCGGTAACTAAAACAAAAAGACAAGGGGAAGGGACAACAGTTACAACGGCGGCCCCTGTGATAGGGAAAGGGGACGTGGAGACCTCCTGCACTCCCCTGAGTCAGTGTCCCTAACGCTCCTAACGTTCCCTATGCCGGTTCCGCACCGGGCGCCGATCAGGAACCTGTCGCCCTAGCACACCCTACACCTATCCCTTGCTAGGGAGCTGGGTGGCGCAGGCACTGACCCCACCGCTGTACTAATACACACTAAGGAAAAACACAAACGGGGAAGCACAACTTAGCTTTACTCTGTTGCACTTGCTCCTGGCACCACCACCACCAGCATGCAGCTCTCCTCCTGAATCGCTGCCACCAAGCTCTGTCAGAGCTACAAGGAAATCCCCTATGACTCCTTCAACACCAGGGCTAAGACAGTGCTGCAAGGAACGCTCTCCAGCTCCTTCCTCCACCATGGATGGTTGAAATGAACACTGTTGTGAGTTCATTTTCCCCTTCATTACTGAGGCCCGAGGAACTCCCTCTTCTGGTAAAGAAAGGTAGTGAGCCTGATTGTCAAATACCTGAGGCTGATTATGATGACTGGCTGAGTGGATTTACGGACTGGATATAAGGCTGTCGACGCCCTTCTGCCCTGCGGGTGATTTCTCTGTGGGATCCTTTGAGACCAGTCTGAATTCCTGCTCCTCCAAAGCTAAGTTTGCTGCTCTGCCTTTTGCTTTTGTGCTTTGTCTTTGCTTTGTTTTTCTGGATTTCTGCCATTCCCTGCTGGGGTGTGCTGAATTCATTTAGTTCTGTCTTCTGAAAATACCTGAGTGCTGATTCAGTTTTTGAAGCCTAGCTGCTTCAGGGCCTTTTTCATATCAGCTGGTTGGCTTATGTCTTTGATAGGGTTTTGGCAGATTGCAGACAGCAGCCTTCCTGTCCTTTCCTAGCTAGGTAGTTTTGGGGCCCCGTCTTTGCTCAGTCTATCTTTCTGTCTGTGTTAGTATTTTCATCTTGCTTCAACGTCATTATATGTTGGGGGCTGCCTATTGCTTTGGGGTCTGCTCTGGGGCAGTTTAGATTTCCTCTTTCTTTCTTTAGGCCTATGTATTTCTCCGGCTGTGATCGAGGGGTCTAGGGCATCGTAGGAACCCCCCACGGCTACTGCTAGTTGTGTTGATAGGTTCAGGGGTCTGCAATCTGATAGTTGCCAACTTCTCTGGTTTTCTGGACTTAGCTTGTATTTCTGCTTTTGCCTCCTACGGTGACTCATTCATAACAGAACACTATCACCAACACTGATTGCAACACCTGTGACTCTTTTATAGCAGAGCCAGCAATCACACCTGCATTATAGTCATGTGCACTTAATTAAAGAAACTAGAGTGCAATGACGCTCACCACCACCGGGGCAAACTTGAACAAACGACACCACAGTGCAATAATCCTAATGGCTACTGGAGGCAAAAACCAACCTTAAGCACAGCTTAGGAAAAAAAAAAAAGGTTACCTGTGCTTTTTATCAGTCCTGATCCAGCATGGATCATGACACATATGAGTCGCAATTTTGTGGGATTTACACGGAAAGCCCCATGCAAGTGCTCAGTATAGAACACAAGAATGTGATCCAGCCTTATTCTGGAAGTGATCGAAAAATATAATATACCCCAAAAATGTTACCAATAATAACCCTAATTTATCCAGCACAAAAAAGCCCCCATTTAGGTCCGCCATCTGTCACTGGAACTATGGGGGTCCCACGTTACTGGTAGAACAAAGACTATGGAAAAGCGACGTGGCTACCACCCCCTCAAATAAAATCAAGTGAATTTTACGCTCCCAAATCCAAATACCCTCTCCTGAGCCCCACTAGGCCTAAACCACAGTAAGAGGGCCACATGTTTGGCATTATTGTAGTGGAGAGAAGGTACTTAATTTACGGGTGTGCATTGCCAGAAGCACAAGCTGGGCACTGTGTGGTGCTACATTGTATGGGGGCACTACAATATATGGGGGCTCTACAAT